>NC_086100.1:51550726-52175726 GCF_963921235.1 Mobula hypostoma | reverse complement strand
TCTCACATAGTTTCTAGATTTCCCAGACAGATACAAAATATTTCCTTAAAGCTGTTATTAATTCTAAGTCTCAACTTTGTTACCCCCTTTAATATGCATCTTGTGTCTCATACAATCTATTTTTATGTTCCTTGCTTTATATTCTAATGCCCTCTTTATCAGTTTAATGATAATTTTATGACTTTTTTATGATTTTCTAGCAGGCATAACTTTCTATCTGATATACAGTTTACTTGTAGGCTTTAGGCAACCTTTCTTGTGGCCCACAGCACTGCCAATGTTCGTGTGTTCTGGGATTGTACTTCCTACCTTCACATCCATGTTGTTAATGTATATCACAAGCAGCAAAGATGTCTGCTCCAATGCCTGTGGAATACCATTAGCCATTGACTTCCAATCAGAATAAGTTTCCCAAGCCCAATTGAATCCAATTTGCCAATTTATCTTGGATCCTAGGTTTCAGAACCTTCTGAAGCAGCATAGCATTTGGGATCTTATCAAATGCTTTGTAAAATTCAAATAAACAACTTTACCACCTTAACTTTGTTACCTGCTGAAAAGAAAAACAGATTAGTCAAACAGAATTTACCCCTCGCTTAGCCATATTTTCTCTCCCTAATCAGAGTCTACCTTTCTAAATGAGGATTTTCTCCAGTAATTTCCTTGCTGCTCACACGAGGCTCACTGGGCTCGCGTTACCTGGCTTAGGAACAACAATTGCTATCCTGTAGACTTCTAGTACCTCACCTGAGGCTAGTGAAGATGCAAAAGTTTTCCATCAGGGCCCCAGCAACCTCCTCCTCTGTTTCCTATTGAATTCTGGGATTAATTTTATCCAGACATGGGTATTTATCCACCTTTATGCAATGCAAGACACCTAACACCTCCACCTTCTTTATGGTGGCATTCTCCAGACTGGCAATAGGCCCATTTCTGAATTCATTACCCTCATTGTCCTTGATGATTATCGATGAGAAGTATCCTCTTGCCCACGTCCTCTGGCTCCACATATAGAGACCTCTTTGGTCCATCCCTCTCTCCCTAGCTGCCCTCTTACTTCTAATAAGCTTATTGAATAATTTAAACTGACAATGACATTTCATGGTTTCTTGTTGCTCCCTAATTCCTTTCTTTTTCAATCTTTTTATTAGTTTCATAATAATAAACATACCATAATATTGATACAAAGTTATTGGGAATACATTGTTGTAGTTAACATAGTTAAATGTAAGCCCAGTTGACACATGAGTGTTAAATCTCCCAATCATACAGGATACAAATGAACAATATAAAACAAAAAAAATCTTTAAAAAATGAAAAAAAAAATATCCCCCCCCCCCAAAAAACTAACCTAAACAGTGTTAATCAACTAAACTAAGAAAAAAAAGACATGGGCTATTATGTAACATCATAAAGAAAGGAATCATTAGTGTCGTCAACTCCGTTCTTCTCAACATATATTACAAAGAGATAGAATAAGTTTGGAAAAGGTCAAATTACATCACATGAAAATGTTGAATAAATGGCCTCCAAGTCTTTTTGAATTTAATAGAGGGATCATAAACAACACTTCTAATTTTTTCCAGGTTTAAACACAACATAGTTTGAGAGAACCAATGAAATGTGGTGGGAGGATTAATCTCTTTCCAGTTGAGCAAAATGGATCTTCTACCCATTAATGTAAGAAATGCAACCATCCGACGAGCTGAAGAGGTTAAATGACTTGATTCTATTACTGGTAACCCAAAAATTGCAGTAATAGGGTGAGGTTGTAAATCAATATTCAAAACAGTTGAGATAGTATCAAATATATCTTTCCGATATTTTTTCAACAAAGGACATGACCAAAACATATGAGTTAAAGAAGCTATCTCGGAGTGACATCTATCACTCCCTAATTCCTTTGTTATTATTATTCTACAGTTATTCAATATTCTGTGATTTTCACCCTTCCAAAACACAACGGCCCTGATCTCTTACTAACTCCCTTGTCGAAGATTCCCATTTGTGAGAAATCATTTTATCTCAAATCATCTGCTACCAATCTACTTTTGCCAAGTCCTCTCTTGTTTTCTGTCCAATTTCATTTCTTAAGATAACATCAAGTACAGTGCATTCTCTAGTCAAAATATCTACATATTGTCTCAAAAAAACAACTTTGGACGCACCTAACAAATTCCACTCCATCCAGGCCTCTTGCACTTAAGTGATCCTAGTCAATATAGGGAAAGTTAAAAATCCCCCACTACAGAGCCCTATTGTTTTTGCATTTTGTTTCTGTCCCATGTGTTATCATTGATTGTTGGGAACCCTATATTATAGATCCAGCAAAATAATCAGCCCTGTCTTACCCTTCAAATTATGATTATATGACCTCATTGGATGATTTGTTCAGAATGGCTTCTCTACATAGAGTTGTGATGTGACCTGCCCTCCTCTTTTGCATTCCCCTGAGCTTGGAAAGGATGTATTGGTGTGAATGGTTACTTTCCATTAGTTTCCAATGTTCCTTACAGAAAATGTCTTATAAGGATAGGTTGAACGAGCTAAGCCTTTTCTCTTTGGAGTGAAGTAGGAATAGAGGTTACTTGATAGAGGTGTACAAGACAATAACTGGCACAGATTGAGTGGATAGCCAGAGACTTTTCCCTAAGGAAGAAATGGCTCATACCAGCAAGCGTAATTTTAATTTGGATGACAGAGGTAATTTTTTTCTACAGAGCGGTAGGTGTATGGAACTACTTGCCACAGGCAGTGGTAGAGGCAGAAACATTAGGGACATGGATGTTAGAAAATGGAAGGCCAAGTGGGAGGGAAGGATTAATCTTAGATTAGGTTATAAACTCAACACAACAGCTTGGGCCAAAATGCCTATACTGTGCCGTACTATTATATGATTTATGTAAAACATAAATAAAAAGTCACTGAGCATCAGGTAGATTCATGAATAAGTGACATTTAAACAGTCTGGAAATTGATGACTACAAACTACTACCCTGCCTCTGAAACTTTTACCAGGGTGAGATCACATTGCTTATGAATTTAGTTAATACTGAAGATATTAACTTTTTCCTCATTTAAGGACATAATAACAATTAAGATCAAGGTATAGGTCATCTAACCCTTCAAGCCTGCTCCCCATTCATCAAGATCACAGCTAATCTTCTACCTCAATGTCATTTTTCAGCATAATTATCCTATGCACTAATGTCCAGAAATCTATCAATTTCAGTCTTTTTTAAAATTTTTGTCTCATAATTCCATTTTTCTTCTCCCGTCTTTATCTCAGCTTATAGTTCCTGCCATATATTTCCTGACTTGACGCGTGGGTTAGAAAGCCATCCCTTGTCAATAGTGCTAATGACCATCTGGAAAACGAACAATCTAGTTTAGAATCAGCTGTGGTAGTATTGATGCTGCTTCTGAAGTTTTGTTCCATTCACTTCAATCATATTGAATTTTATTAGTATACAAGGTTACTATTATTTGTAAGTTTAGTGTATATGAACACAAACAAATTTCTTCACTTGAGTAGCTAAATGAAGATTCTTCATTCTGCTTCCTCACTGTACCTTGTCCTGCTGTGAAATCATACAAATGTTCTGTGCAGTGTATTGTATTAGATTAAACACCAGACAGGGCAAGCCTACATTTTTTAACCCACTCCACCCCAGAGCTGTCAGAGGATAAATGGTAATCAGCTTCATGGTCTTTTTTAAAGCAAAATATCAGGCTATAGAAAGGTGTAAGAGATGATCAGAGATCATGCTATCATTTGAAGGAGGCACAAAATAAAGTGAAACTATTTATGTTAAGGCAAGAAAATTGAACTTTGGAATTAGGAAGGTCAACTCTTAAGAAATATTCTTTTTTTGGTATGTCATCTATTGTTATATGACAGATTGAAGAAAATGATCAGAAAATATGTGTTTCCCATGAGGTCGTTGTTTAGTTGTCCATTAGTGGAAGCTACCATCAATTTTAATGTAATGTTACTAAATAATTGCAAAATTGCTAATATGTGGGATTGGTCAGGGGCTGGGATAAAGTAGACAGCCATTGCACAGTGATGTGAATGCTGTTCTTTTATGGTATTCATAGTAAATAGTTCACAATGTTCAAAGTACATTACTTTATCATCATTCACCAGAGAATTGTCATTCAGAAAGACAGATTTACGCAAAAATGAGGGAATATTTTTCATTTTCATTGTATTTATGTGACTCTTAACTGATTGTTCATCCTAATACAACATTAAATTGACATTTCACTATCTTGGTCAATAAAGTTATTACATGATTTATTGATATTTTGAGCATTATTTTCTCTTGGTTTTGGACCTTTTTAGTACTTGCCCTTAGTTTATTTTTTTCACGAATAAGTATAATTTAAAAGACTTGGAGAACAACTACATTTAACAAGTGAATGTTTGATATATGTTGGCTTCAGTTGAAATATGGTTATCTAATACATTCTTCAGAATTTTGGGAACATTTCATTAATTAAATTTAATGCTTGTAATTAATAATATTTGTTTTACTTAAGGTTACTTCGATTAAGATTATTTCATTGTAAGTTTTATTCAAATTTTAATAATTTGTAGTTACCAAGTAAATCTTGTGTTCTCCAGTAACTGTGGCTAAGGAAACCACACTGTGTATATCAAATGAAATTTTAGTTTGCTGGTGGCTAAACAGAAAATGAGAGTTATTGGAGCCTATATTGGAAAACGTGTGAAAATCATGTTGCCCCTTTGTAACATGCCTGCTGCTTGCAATGCAAGCAATTCAATAATTTCGCACTGAAGCTGTTCATTATAATGATTTTAACATGAAACAAGCACAACTCTCACTGGTATTTAGCTGTACCTATCAGTAGGGATGCAGTAACATAAGTGGCGAGTGTGGTTTAAGTTAGTCCCTACCACTGAAACACAGCTTGATCTGTTAATTGTAGCTAGAGCGGAGGCTATCACAGTCATTCTATAAATGAATCTGACCTGAGAAGTGTAAAAATGATACAGCAGAGTGAAGAGATAACATTAATGGGTGGCCTAGTGGAGGAGAATAAGAGATCCTCTATCCATTAAGGGCTGGGAGGTTGTCTGGGTGCAGAAGGGAGCGAGACTAACCACTTATGAAACTGTATCCTTGCTGACAGATCCAGCTAAACACCAGTAGAAATTGCACTTGCATTATTATAATGAATGGCTTCAGCACAACATTCAGCTGCGTTCATTGCAAGTAATGTGCATGGGTTAATTGGTGGTCAGTGAAAGATGTCATCTGCTGAAGAACTAGATACAGTGCTGTAAAAAGTTAGTCATCACATAAGTGATCATACCATGAATATATCTTTAAAAAACAATATTCTACCAAATGCGTACATAAGTGTTATTTAATACAGCACATTCCCTTCAACACAGCCCAATAAATTCTGCTAATCTAAACTCTCATCTATCATTCTTACCTTCAGGTTCATCTTAATACATTGCACAGTGCTGTCGACTTCATCTATATACCTCACTATCCGCATGTACTAGTAGCTATTCAGCTCAGATAGTCACACCACCCATCAGGCACTATGTTGTTCTGCCCGTTTTATGATCGATTGGAGTATAACTAGTGGCAACAAGATTGGGACAGTTGTATTTGCATGAAGAAATACTCTAATGGTTGAATTGTCACAGGTATGAGGTAAAACAATAACAGGAAGCAGAATAAAGTGTAACAGCAGCAGAGAAAGTGCAAAGCAGCTAAGCATAAGGTACAAAATCATGATGAGTTAGATTGAGAAGTCAAGAGCTTGTTAGCATATTTGCATAGAACTTGCACTGAATTCTTCACCATCTTGACATTCTTCACGTTCTTCACATCTTATTTACACACTTGCAGACCCAACCATATTGAGGTGTCTGAGGGTTAACATTGCATTGCATTGCAGGCATGGTCATGACTGCACCACTTGCAAACTGAAACCTTAAGAAGTTGAAAAATCCTGTAAATCTGTTGCAATAGCTGAAATAAATCTTGTTCTGAAGTGTGCTCAACCATGCAAGGTTAAAAGATACTGTCAGAGCAATAGAGTGTTCCAAAACAGCAGCATTGTTGTCATGATATACTCACCTTAGATATTCCCAATGAATATTATTCATCCAGCTACAAACGACTCAACAATCCACAGCATGCTAGCAGAGAATGACATTTTGCAATTTTTGGACACCATAGTTTCCTGATACTGAGTCATTCTTTGTCTTCAGTGACTGTCATGTCTATTTCTAATTTAAAATGGCATTTTCATATGAGTTCATTTTTATATTCAGGCCTCTTGGTTTCTTGAAAACTAAATATCCCAAACAATTACAGTTAATAGGCTAATTCTGAACTACTTTTTACTTGCCATTGTATCTTTCTAGTTTGACAAAACATTTTCATTATTCAGACCAGAAGCTGGATAATTCATAACGAGATCTATTTGAATCTCACAGTATGTTTTTCTTAATTGAAATAATCAGAAGACTTAATAAAAAATTCAAAACCAACATTTGGAGATGTAGCGTGGATTCCTCAACATTCATGGTTCTGCTTATTTAAATGTGATATTCCTTGAAATCCCTCTGAGGCATTTAAGAAACCATTTTACACCCCTTCAAATGAGCTAAGGGCAGGCTGTCTCCTTCTTTCCCTAGACAGGATGTCTTTGAGCCATAGAGTCACAGAGATAGGCCTTTCAGTCTTCTATGTTTATGCTATCTATTGTGCCTACCTACACTATATTAAGTCTGCAGCCTATAATGACTTGGGAATTCAAAATACTTCTCTAAATACTGTACTACTTAAGTGTTGTGAAGGATCTCCAGGTAGCTACTGTGTGAAAAATTTCTTCTTCAAATCCCCTACCTCTTACATCCATATGCTCTTGTCTTTCATACCCTCACCAATGGGAAAAAATACTATCTACCCTCATAATTTTAGATTCCTCTATCAGGTGACCCTTCTACCTCTTACATTTGATGGAAAACAAACCCAGGCTCTCCAGTTTCACCTTACAACTGTAATGTTCCAATCAAAGCAACATCCCAATAGATTTCCACTGTACCTTCCTCAGCACAATCCATCCTTCCAAAATGTGGCATCAGAACCGCACACAATAGCGAGTGGTCGAACCAATATTTTATGAAGCTGTGACATGTATCAGTTCTGATATTCTATACTAGAGCCAATAAAGGCAAGTGTGCTATGTGTCTTCTTCATCACCTTCTGTCATCTGCATTTGCTCTTTCATGGAACTATAGACTTATACCCCAAGGTCCCTAGTCGACCAGTCACTGTGTATGTCCTAACCTAGCTTGCCTTCCCAAAATGCATCACCTCACATTTGTCAGGATTAAATTCCGTTTGTCATTGCTCTGTCCACCTTTCCAGATGATTTATGTAATGTTGTAGCATAAGCAACCTTCTGCCTTATCTACAACTACCCCAACTTTTGTATTAATTTGGACATCATCATCACAATAGATATTGTAAAATAGCCCTATGATTCATAAGTTACCTTAGAGGCATAGAGTCATAAAAAAGTACAACAGAATCAGGCCCTTCAGCCCATCTGCTGTGTCAAACCATTTAATATGCCTACTCCCATCAACCTGCACCAGGACCATAACCCTCCATACCCCTACCATCCATGTACCTATCCAAACTTTTCTTAAACATGGAAATTGAGCTTACATGTGCCACTTGTGCTAGCAGCTTGTTCCACACTCTCACAACTTTCTGAGTGAAGAAGTTTCCCCTAATGTTCCCCTTAAACTTTTCACCTTTCACCCTTAACCCATTACATCTGGTTGTCATCCCACCCAACCTCAGTGGAAAAAGCCTATTTGCATTTATCCTGTTCATACCACTCAATTTTGTATACCTCTATCAAATCTCCTCTCAATCTTCTACTTTGCAAGGAATGTTCCATCTTAAACACTAAAACTTAACTATATTATTTGGTCTGATAGTTTAATGTTTATAATGAGCTAATATTCATCTTCAGGTCTTGGCACTTACAAATGCTTTGTAAGTGAATGAATCTTGCACTTGTTTCTGTCAGGAAATGTAAAGGAAGCTTGACCCAAACTCAGAGCAGTAGAGATGATAACCTTAATAATAAACTGCTGAACAACAAGCTGCAAAGGTCCATAACACAAAGTAACTGAAGGCTAGGAGCAACTGATTGAGGCTGGCTGGTTCAGTGGGTGAACAAGGACTGTGGATGAGAGCTGGGTTTAAATAGTCTGCAAGTGACATGTTGGAAATGAGTATCAGGTGAATCTTGTTAGCTGCATGGATACTGGGAGGTTCACAACTAGCAACAAGGTCTAAGAGCAACTGGTTGAAGCTGGCCAGTTTGATCGGTGAATATGGACTGTGGATGTGACCTGGGTTTAAATAGGCAGCAAGTGATGAGTTGGAAACGAGTGGTCAGTGACCTCTGTTAGCTGAGTGAACACTGGGAGGTGCATACCTGTGCAAACTTGGGAACTTCTTGAGGTTATTTCTAAATAACTGTCAAAGGGATTGCAAAACTAGTTGCTGATCTGGCAATGTTTCGGAATGAGGATATTTCTGAAAAATGTTTCATTATAATGGCTTATCAAATATTGTAAGTTATTGTAATCTTTTCACAAATCTACACTTGAATTATGCCTTGCAGATGAGTAAGTGTTTGGGGATTCAAATGGTGAAACACTGACTGCAGGAAATCTAGTCTCCTACCTGCTCATGTTGCCACAGTATTTGCATGCATAGTCTAGTTGAGTTTCTAGTCATTGAAAGCATAAGGATGTTGATGGTAGGGGATGATAAAACTGTTAAATCTAAAGAGTAATTGGCATTCATCAACTGTGGGATTGAGTTCAAAAGCCGTGACATAATGTTACAGCTATAGAAGACTTTGGTCAGACCCCACTTGGAGTACTGTGTTCAGTTCTGGTCACCTCACTACAGGAAGGATGTGGATACTATAGAAAGAGTGCAAAGGAGATCTACAACAATGTTGCCTGCATTGGGGAGCATGCCTTATGAGAATAGGTTGTGTGAACTTGGCCTTTTCTCCTTGGAGCAACGGAGGATGAGAAGTGCCCTGATAGAGGTGCACAATATGATGAGAGACATTGATCATGTGGTAGAGCTTTTTCCCAGGGCTTAAATGGCTAACACTAGGGGGCACAATTTTAAGGTGCTTGGAAGTAAGTACAATGTCAGGGGTAAGTTTTTCACTCAGAGTTGTGGGTGCTTGGAATGCACTGCTGGCGGCAGTGGTGGAGGCAGATACAATAGGGTCTTTTAAGAGACTCTTAGATAGGTCATAGAGCTAAGAAAAATAGAAGGCTATGCGCCTGGGAAATTCTAGACAATTTCTATTGTAGGTTACATGGTTGGCACAACATGGTGGGCTAAAGGGCCTGAAATATGCAGTAGATTTCTATGTTCTTTGTTCTATACAGTTCTTCTGAATGAACTGATATTCATATGTGGCAAATGTTACTTATCATTTAACGGCCCATGCCAGAATGTTTCCAAATGTTGCGAACAAGTTGCAAATAAAATTGAATGCTATGCAATCAACAAACACAATTCCAACTTCTCACTCTCAGAGGAAAATCACCAGTAAAATATATTAGGGTCACTGGATCCAGAACTCCATCCTGTGGTGCTCCTGTAGTACTATTCTGAGATAAGGCTGTTGACATCGTTCAACTACAATGATCTAATTTTGTGTGAGGTATGAATCTAGCCAGTCTAGATTTTTTTCCTTGTCTTGAGCCACACTCAATCAAATGCTCCCTTGGCTGCAAAGACAGTTAGACTCAAATTGCCTTTAGAGATTTATTAGTGTATTAGTAATGAGCTGTGCTGATAAAATCCAAAGTGAGAATGAGTGAGTAGGTGATGCCTAGGTGCCACTTGAATGCACTATTTTTGACTCCTATCACTTGATTAAGAACCGTAATGCATTCAAGATTCTAGTTTGTTTACTGTCATTCATCAGTACACAATTGTAAAGGAGAACAAAATAATTGTTATTCCAGATCCAATGCAGCACAAAAAAATACAAAAAGTATAAAGCACATAATAAAAATAAAGAAAACCCAATAAATATAGGTATGTATACAATGGAAATAATCCACAGTATACAAGTAACAGTTACATATATAGACTGGCCATAAGTACATAAAATGATGCTAGTTATTGTGTATGTAGTGGTGGGGGGGTGGGGGGGGATGGTGAGGTGTTGATCAGCCTGATGGATTGGGAGAAACAACTGCTTTTGAGTCTAGTAGTCCGAACATGGATGCTGCATAGCTTCTTCCCAGATGAGAGTGGGACCCTTAATGATATTGCTGGCCTTTTTCTGGCACCTGTCTGTATGTATGCCCTTGATTGTGGTTAGGCTGGAGCTGGTGATGCATTGGGCAATTTTAACTACCTGTTGTAGGGCCCTCCTGTCTACTGCAGTGCAGCTTACATACTGCACAGTGATGTTAGGATGCTCTGCACCGCATATTGTAGAAGGTCATGAGCACTGTTGTGCATAGACCAGCTCTCTTCAGCCTCCTCAGGAAGTAGAGGAGTTGGTGAGCTTTATACACTATGGAGGATGTGCTCTTGGACCATGAGAGGTTGTGCAAGATGTATACACCCAGGAGTTTGAAACTGCTCGCACTTTCTACCAAGGTTGCTGATGTGAAGAGCGATGTGAGTAGTGTGGGCTTTCCTGAAGTCAATAACTGTCTCTTTAGTATTGATGACATTGAGGAGGAGGTTATTTGGTTATTTTCCCTGGCATCAGTCATGTCGTCAGCAAACTTGACAATGTGAATGTTCAGGTGTTTGGTTGTGCAGTCATGTGCGAACAAAGTGTACAGCATGGGCTCAGCACACAGCCCTGGGGGCACATGTTTTGAAGATAATGGGAAGGTAGAAGCGGTTGTGTATCCTGACTGTCTATGGTTTGTTCCAGTTGAACAGTGATGTATTTAGATCAAGGAATAGTAGTTTTTTTCTCCAAGGTCTGCGGGACAATAGTGTTGAATGCCTAACTGAAATCCAAGAACAGGATTCTGACTTAAGTGCCCTAGTTTTCTAAGTGCGTCAGGGCCAGTAGTGTGAAGCACACTGTGGTTCTTTTAGTAAGCATTTTGGTGAGTGTCCAGTGAGGCAGGAATGGAGTTTTTGGGGTGCACCATTACCAGCCTTTCAAAGCACTTCATGATGATTGGCGTCAGTGCCACTGAGTGGTAGCCACTTAGTTCTGAAGCTGTAGTTTCAAAACTTGGAAGGTAATTAGTTGTATTTGATTTCTTCTGCTTTTTCTGGAAAGCACAGTGTTACACTTTGTTGCATTAATGCCAATGACATAAATGTACGGAAACATTTTGGTCAGGAGCACAAATGGTTCTGGACTGTTGAAAAAAATAGCACTATTAAAAAAAAATGTTGTAGTCCTTAACTTAAGTTGGATCAAGTGACCTCAGCGAATACTTGATATCATGTGGAGTGAATAAAAGTGGCAGAAGACTGGATTCTGCAATAGTGAGTATCATTATCTCAGTAATACAAGCTGAAGCTGGTTGCAAGTGCTTCAGTTATTGTTGAAAATAAGAAATACTGTTAGCTGTTTCCTTGTCCATTGCAGAACTGCAGAGCTTTGTTCTCTAGGTTGTTCAATCAGTAATCACTATACATTGCAACAGAGTCAAAATCAGGTTTAATATCCCTCTCATGAAATTTGTTGTTTTCCAGCAGCAGTACAGTGCAAGATATTAAAAATTACTGTAAGTTACAAAGATGAATAAATGGTACAAAAGCAGAATAGTAAGGTGGTGTTCATAGTTTTGTGGATCATTAAGAAATCTAACAACCTGAAGAGTACAATGACCTGAGTCTCACTGTGGACAAGACAAAAGAGTTGATTGTGGACTTCAAGAGAGCCCAGATCGGCCCTTCTCCATTGCACATCACTGGCTCTGTATGGAGAGAATGAAGAGCACAAAGCTCCTTGCTGTGCACGTAACAGACAATCTAACCCAGACCAATAGCACCTCCTCACTAGACAAGAATACATAGCAGCGTCTACACTTTCTGAGGAGATTGACCCTATAGAGGACAGTAAAAACCGCCAAGAGGATCATCTGGGTCTCCCTCCCCCCTATTTGTGACACTGACCAGAATTATTGCAGACGAAAGGTGCAAAGCATTGTTGAGGATCGCTCCTACCTATCCCACAATCTCTTAGACCCAGTACAGCCAAGAAGGAGGTACAGAAGCATCAGGACTTGGACTGCCAGTGTCACAATCACAGACTTTGCTGCAGGGTCTACGTGTGGCCGCAGGAGGGCTGCAATTGTGCTTGTGAATATGTATATGTCAGCTAATTTCTGTTTTGTTATGGTGGTATTTAACTCCCTTCCTTTCATTGTAGCACTTGTCGAGACTTGAGCAAAGCGTAGCAACGTTATATGCCTGTGTACATTTGGTCTTGCCTGAAAAAGTGGATTATCAAGTCGACTGAAGCTGGAAACGAACAGAATTTGTTTTATATTTAAATATTCCTTTCAGCCACAGGGTTGGCATCCAGTTTTCCATTTGAGAGTTTTAGTTAATGGCACTGTTTGGCCTAGCATTTATTCTTTTCCTTTCCCTTAAAATCCTGCTCACATTAAAGTCTGTGAACTATCAACCCACTTCAGTATCACTTTCTCTCTCCGCACTTGGGCCATATCTGAAGACTGTGACAGTCAGAATGGGAACCAGATTCTTTCCTCAGGCTATGAGACTAATACATACCCTGCGACCACTCGGGTCTCGTCACTAGGACAACAAGCTGTATACTGTATACCTGTGCTGTGCTTTATTATGCCAATTTGAATTATATTTTATTAAAGTTATTTATAATACAATATTTTGGTTTATGTACTGTATGTACTATATGTTGTGTAGGTGCATCGTGGTCCAGAGGACTGTGCTTTGTTTGGTTGTATATACGCACAGTCAGATGACAATAAACTTGAACTTGAACTAGAAGCTGTTTCTAAAATGGTGAGTGTGGGTCTTCAGGCTCTTGTAACAGCTCCCGGATAGAACCAATGCAAAGAGGGCATGTCCTGGATAGTGAGGTTCTTAATGATTGATACAGTCTTCCTGAGGCACCAGCTCTTGAAAATATCCACAAAGGTGGGGATGTTTCAGCCCATGACAGTGCTGGCTGAATCTACAATCAACCCTGCACGTTGAACTTCTTAGACCAGGCAGCGATGCAAGGCAGTTGGAATGCTTTCCACCATACACCCGTAGAAATTTGCTAGAGTCTTTGGTGACACACCAAATCTCCTCAATGCCCTAATAAAGTAGAGCAGCTGATGTGCCTCCTTCATGATCACTGTGTTGGGGCCAGGACAAGTCCTCTAAGATGCTGATGCCTGGTAACTTGAAGCTGCCTCACTGACGTCTCACTGAGGACTGGTGTGTGTTCTCCTAACCACTCCTTCTGCAAGTCCACAATCAATTCCCTGGTCTTTCTGATATTCTGTGCCTGGGTGCTATCACACCATCAGCCAATCCGTCTCACTCCGGTATACCTCCTCGTCACCATCTGAGATTCTGCTAACAATGGTTGTGTCATTGGCAAATGCATAGATGACTCTTGAGCTGTACCCAGCCATGCAGTCAATCGTGTAAAGCGTTGAGCAGTGGGCTAAGCATCCACCCTTGGGGTTCACCTGTGTTGATTGTCAGTGAGGAGGAAATGTTGTTATCGATCCATACTGACTGCGGTCTCCTGATAATAAGTCAAGGATCCAGTTGCAGAGGGAGGTACAGAGGCCCTAGTTCTGTTGATTAATAATTACCTTTAAACTAGTAGGTGATAATGGTGTGAAATGCTGAACTGTAGTTGACAGACAATGGCTTGATGTATGGTTTACTATTGTCTAAGTGCCCCAGATCGAAGTGGAGAATCAATCAGATGATGTCTGCTGTAGACCTATTGTTGTGGTAGGCAAATTGCAACAGGTCCAGATCCTTATTCAGGCAAGAGTTAATTCTAGCCATGACCAACCTCTCAAAGCACATCATCATAGTAGATGTTGAGTTCTGCCAGGTGAAAGTTGTTGAGGGAGCTCAGCCTTTTCTTCTTGGGCACCGATCAATTGATGCCCTTTTAAAGCAGGTGGATCGCTCATACCACAGTAGTGAGAGGTTGAAGATATCTTGAGCACTCCTGTCAGTTGGTCAGAACAGGTTTACAAATTCCTCGTGTTTACAATATCCTGCTAAGTACACTGTGGAGGCCTGATGCCTTGCAAGGGATCCTCTTGATGTTGGCCTCCAAGACAGAGATCATGGGGTTACTAGATGCTCTGAGGATTTGCACAGGTTCAGTGATGTTCTCTCTTTCACAGCATGCAAAAGGCATTGAACTCTTCGGGGAGTGAAACATCACAACATCACAACCAATTGTACTGTTAGGTTTTGCCTTACAAGGAGTAATGGCACACAACTCCTGCCACAGCTAACATGAATTCAACTGTGTCTATAACTTCACACAGGATTGCCGTTTCACTCTCACGATGGCCTTCTGTTAGATCGTATCTAGCCTTCATGTAGGGTTCTAGATTGCTGGTCCTGAACATTGCAGGTCTAGTCCTCAGAGTGTGATGTCTGTGAGTCTGTGACTGTGAGTCCGGCTCTAATCTTTTTGAGAGTCCAGGGCTAATATTGGAGGCCCGCCTGTGTACGTGAGTGGGTGGGCAGGAGGATGGGAAAGTAGTTTGCTTTGCTGTGCGTTTTATTTCATTGCTGTTGTTGCTCTGCTGAACAGTGTGAGCATGTTGTGCTGGCACCAGGATGTGCGGCAACACTTGCAGACTGCCTCAGCACATCTTTAGGTTGTGTTGTTTGTTCACACACATAACAAATTTCACTGTATATTTCAATGCACAAATGACAAATAAATGAATCTGGATCTCCTGGTTCACACAGGGCTTCTGGTTTGGGAAGACAAGGTAATATTTGTTGAAATATTGCCAGTCTGGGGCCTTGATTTAGTTACGCCTGCTGCTGGACCTTGTGGCTGCAACTTCTACCATCATAATCTGCAATAAGTAATTTAGTGAGAATGATATCAAATAAGTTTATTGCTCATGTTGGTCTTCTCACCACTTGCTGCACACTTCATCACTCATTCAGTGATGCTGCTATCAAAACAGTCTTGGTTATGCACATTTAAATTATTTTCCCAGTGTACGTGCTATGCTCTTATTTCTCATTTCTTAAAAATCCTTTGGATTTTTCAGCCAAAGGAGGTCAGTAAATAGTAATCAGAAAGGGGCTTCCTTCTAATTAACCTAGTATCATAAGACTTCACGGGTCCTGTACAAATGACTCCTAGCATCACTGTTTCTCAACTGTACACCATTGAGTAATGACAGAAATACAGTTTTCTGATAATAAACCTGATTCTGATATACGATAATTCTGTGATTATGACTTTGTCAAGCTCTTGTTTGTGGAATATATCTCTATATACCATATGTATCTGCCAAACTAGATAAGGAAAAGGGACTTTCTTCTCTGAGGTCATTGGTAGACCAGATAAAGACGCAATAGACTGCATATGAAGGAATCTAGCGCAAGAAACAAACTGCTGGAGGAATTTAATGGGTCAGATAGTATCTGCAGATCTAGATGAAGTGTCTCACTGACTGTCCATCTCCTACCACAAATGCTGCCTGACCACTGAGTTCTTCCAGCAGTTTGTTTTGTGCTCCAATAAATCAGATATGTTTTTACAACAATCTAGGCGTCCCCAGTCATCATAACTGAAACATGTTTATTCATTATTTTAGCCAGGATTATTTAATTAATTTCCCCATTTGCCATTTTGGAATTTGAACTCATTTTTTCAATCATTATGCCTGGCCTCTGGATTATTTATCCAGTAACTTAGCCACTATGTCACCATGCAAAACTAATTTTACTTCACAACATTTTTAGAGTGTAAAAGTATTGATGAATGCAACTACTGTCAATAGTACAGAATTTTGTATGTTGAGTACAAAGCATATCTACGATTTTTATTTGTGTAATTAGTACCTGATTAAGGATGTAGTTCATTGAATTACTAGATGACTGGGAATAATTCCCAATAATTGGAAAGCCTTGGAGTATAAATATGGTGCTAAAAATCAGTGAGGTAGTAACCAAAAGAGAATTTTTGTCAGTAATTGTAACTGATTCTTCTTCAATTCTTCAATTTTTACTTCAAGTATTGAGTTCATTAAATCAAATGAATTGTGCTTCTTTAGCAAAAAAAAATCTCAACATAGAATGTTGGCCATGCATAGGGAACAAATTCTGAACAGTGGGAAGAGCCTGCACTTAGATTTTAAAAGAATTCTTAGTAGGAGGCATCTAAAATGTTTGTTTAACATTTGTGTTATTCAAATAACACATGTTAAACAAAGTAGCCGTAGTTAAGAATTTTTTTCTAGAACATCCTACCCTGAAGGGTCTTTCACTATCAAGCAATGGCAAAGTCGGAGGAGGATGAAATATTTATAACACCCGAAGCAACTGTTCTGCAATACACAGTCCTTTTGATCTCTCTGTTTCCTATCACTTACTTATGGAACCACAGACTATCCAGTGCTTTGAAATTCAGACATGGCTCAATAATAAGTAGTTATCGATTCTTTCTGTTTTTAGCTCATACTCCCTTTAAGTTCTAGCTCACAGCCCTCCTTGAAGTGTCTAAATGGAGCCTTCTATTGTCTTATGATTGCTTTGTTTTATAATTTCTTAACCTTCCTTTTCAGGCATCATATTCCAGATTGACCTACAGTAGCTTTGTGTCTCTGATCAATTTTCTTCCACTTGGTTTCTGATGAATTTATTTTTACCTTGTATACAGAATTATTGAAAAGAAAACAAAGACTTACTTATTATTTTAGTCTTACTCTTTCTTGTGAATAACAGAAATGTTTCTTTTTGGAGCTAAGGTGTTAAAGAAAGAACTCTTACAGTTTAAAAGCCCAAACTTAATGTTTTCCTGTTTTAAAAAGCAAACTTAACCAAATTTTACTTGTCATCTTGTCATTTTCCATTTGTAAAATATTTTCATGTTTTTACAACTCAATATCTGATTAGCCACACTACTTTCCAAATTGGAGAGTGTGGCCATCTCCAACGGGATCCCACCACCAAGCACATCTTTCAGTAACCGCCCCCACCCCCCCACACTTTCTGCTTTCTGCAGAGATCAGTCCCTATGCGACTTTTTTGGCCATTCGTCCTTCCCCACTGATCTCCCTCCTGGTACTTATCCTTGAAGTGGAACAAGTGCCACCCCTGCCCCTAGACCTCCTTCCTCATTACCATTCAGGTCTCCATCCTGATGGCATGAACGTTGATTTCTCGAGCTTCCAGTAATGGCTCCCCTCCCCCACCCTCACATTCACCAGTCCCTATCCCCTTTTCCCTCTCTCACCTTATCTCCTTGCCTCCCCATCACCTCCCTATAGTGCTCCCCCCTTCTTTTTCCATGGCCTTCTATCCTCACCTATCAGATTCCCCCCTTCTCCAGCCCTGTATCTCTTTCACCAATCAACCTCACAGTTATTTGCTTCATCCCTCACCTCCCGGTTTCATCTATCACCTTGTGTTTCTCTCTCCCCTCCTTCACCTTTTAAATGTACTCCTCATCTTTTTTTTTTCTCTCCAGTCCTGCTGAAGGGTCTTGGCCCAATACGTCAACTGTACTTTTTTACGTAGATGCTGCCTGGCCTGCTGAGTTCCTCCAGAATTTTGTGTGTGTTGCTACTTTCCAAATAATCTGCTGTTAACTTGATTAAAATATATAATTTCTTGACAGAGTGGAGAGATGTTTCCTTTTGTGAAAGAGTCTGGAACCAGGAGGTCTTTGACTGCAAGAGGGCCAAAAGTCTTTGTAACTCTCCCTGTCAAAGGCCAGAGTCTTTGAGTATTTTAAGGCAGAAACAGATAGTTGCATGATATGCAAGATTGTTTGCAATATTCCATCTAAGGTGTGTGTGTGTGTGTGCACGCACACACATCTTTTGCTACTAGTGGACAAAGGAATTTAAACTGCACGCAGAAGGTTGTCACCCTCTATCTCACTGGCGTGTTAAGTATATTTCATGATCGTACACAATCACTTTTCCTTTTCTGGTTTCTGTTGCGGATGGTATTGACAATGTGGAGTTTGTGATGATTTGTCTGCACATTTTAGAACTGGCTTATTTACACTGTTTTTATTGAAGGAATTATTCATTCACTCTGTCAAATTCCAAAGAAGCAAAGAGCATGAAGCACATAAGAACTGCTCGTTCATTTAAAGTAGATTGGCTTAATGAAACAGTGGAAACTGCTACATTGAAAGCTCATGAGGTCAGGAACTTCCAGCTTAAAGAAACATTTACGTACAATACAGAAACTGGTGTTACCTGTGTGTATTGTCACGATGCAAAAGTTGCTGGGGAATTTGCAAGTGGGAAGAAGTGGGGTGAGATTAGGAAACTTGACTTTTTAAGTAGTCATTTTGCATGCAAACCCCATATGGATGGTGTGCAAAAGCTCTGGCAAGAAAATCCTTCATTACTCATGACAGGTCTGCTGCATAGGTTTTGTGAGAGTGCAGGTAAAACTACTGTGCCTTGCCAATGGCTTTTGGGACATGCCTGGTGAAGGAAGTCATTGATATAAAACTAGAGGAAAAGAATATTAACAAAGAAGAAGGTCTCACTGTGAGTAAGAACTGGAATGCGATTGTAAACAAGGTGGGTCAGCGGAAACCTGATTGGATGAGGACTAACCAATCAAGAGGGACGGACGGTGGGGGTATAAATACCACTGGACTAAACATGCCCAGGCATCATCCCTGATAAAGATGGCAGAGTTTGTCATCAAAGCATCAGTTAAAATTGATACCTGTAACCAGCTGGAAGCCGAAGAAGAGTTCATTTGTCATATACGTTGGGAAAGCACGAGATCCTTTTTCATAGGAGGTAATGATACTAATCATTACCTCCTATATTCACATTCAAGTCATTAATATTTATCATAACAGCAATGGTCCCAGAACAAACCCAGTGGTACATCACTATTCACAGACTTCTGATCAGCAAAACATCCTTCTGCCTCCTATCACCAAGCCAATTTCGGATTTATTTTAGCAGTTTTCAACAGTTCATTCAAAGCATTTTGGACAACCTGTCAGCTCGGTTGGGGTGAGATTCATCACCTTTCCTTGAGTTAGCAGCAGGCAGGTTTGCCAAGGTAGTTTTCTGTAAGTACCGGGTGTACAGTAGGCTAGATTAATGTGGCATTCCTGGCTCTGCGTGAAAGCCCTGACCTTAATCAAAAAAAAAGGCCAACTCTTCTTGAGTATCTTTGTAGTATATACAAAAAAATTCTATTTTTGTGTTATGCAAGTCAGGATTGCTAAAGATTGCTTCAGTAATTAGAGCTACAAGAACATTCAAGGATGCTCTCCATTTGCTTGAATCGTGCAGCTCTAACCTTGACAATACCAAAAGCATTTCAATGCACATGCTCATCAGACTCTGTCTGTAGATGCCATGTCATAATTCCCACTTGATATCTCCAGAGTATTGGGTCTTTCTTTTCAGATGACAGGCACACACCATAACTACTTCTTTTAGCCAAGTTGTAGTCTTGTGTCTGGTGACAAACCATGTGCAGATAAAATTCCTAAACTCTGCCCTTTTGTCTATGAGAGTGTCAGGTCAAAGTCAAAGTTGAGCTGATTGTCAGATGAACAAGTACGTATATGCAGGAGCAATGAAAAACTTACTTGCAGAAGCATTACAAGCACATTGCATTCACAAAAAAAACGAATTAAACATAAAGTGTATTTCACTTTAACACGAAAGAACACATACAGAATAAAGTTTAGTGTCGCTAAACTGTACTGATTATGGTTTTGCTAGTTGGTCCAAGAACTGAATGATTGAAGGGATATAGCTGCATGATGACTTCGAGCTTTTTTCCTCCTATCCAATAGTGGCTGGGAAAGATGGCATTATCTAGGTTGTGGGGATCTTTGATGGTAGGTGTGGCCATTTTTAGGCACTGCCAGCAGTAGATACTACCAATGGTGTGAGAAAGGGGGGATGTGCCCAAGATGAATTGGGCAAAAGCCACTATTCTCTGCAGATTCGTACATTCCTGTGTATTCAAATTGCCATACCATATACCATGATGCAACCAGTCAGGATACTTCCAGCAGTACATCTATAGTTGTTTGTTAGAGTGTTTGGTGATGAGCAGAATCTCATTAACTTCCTCAGAAATTAAAGACATTGGGCAGACTTTCCTTACCATTGCACCTATCTGCTGGGCTAAGGGCAGGTTGTCCATATGTTAATACCCAGGAATTTAAAAAGCTGCTGACCCATCCACTGCCAGTCTCTCAGTATAAATTGGAATATGTTCATCCTCCTTGCTCTTCTGACGTCAACAATCAGCTATTTAGTTATGCTGTTGTTGAGTGAGAGGTTGTTGTTACGGCATTACTCAGCTAAGTGGCCTATCTTCATCTGATAGGCTGAGTCACCTGTGATTCATTCCATAACAGTGGATGGCATTGGAAAACCTGAAGATGGCTGTGGACCTGTGCTTAGCCACAGAGTCACATGTATATAGAGAGTAGAGTGGGGGCTATGCATGCAGCATTGTAGTGAATCTGTGTTGATGGTCAGCAAGGAGGAGATGTTGTTACCAATCCTCACTCTTATCGGTCTGCTGGTGAGGAAGTCTAGTATCTAGCTGCAGAGGGAGGTACTGAAGCCCGGCTCTCAAAGCACGATGATGAGTTTTGATGGAAAGGTTGTGTCAAACACTAAGCTGTAGTTAATGAACAGCAGCCCAAAGTTGAGTTCCTCACGTCCAGATGATTCAGAGCAGAGTGAGAAGCTAGAGAAATTGTGTTCGCTGTTGACCTGTAGTGGTGCTAGGCAAACTGGAGTGAATCCTGGTAATATCTAGGACAGGACTTGATTCATACTATAACCAACCTCTCGAAGCACCTTAATACAGTTGACGTAAGTGCCATTGGATGGCGGTGACTGAGGCAGTTGATCACACTCTTCTTTATCACTGGTATAGTGGATGCCTCTT
Organism: Mobula hypostoma; assembly: GCF_963921235.1. Taxonomy (NCBI): domain Eukaryota; kingdom Metazoa; phylum Chordata; class Chondrichthyes; order Myliobatiformes; family Myliobatidae; genus Mobula; species Mobula hypostoma. The sequence continues at coordinate 52,154,520 of NC_086100.1, read as the reverse complement.
TGAAGCAGGTGGGATTGTTAGGTCACAGAAGCAAGAGGTTGAATATGTCTGTAAGTACTCCAGCTGATTATTCTGAATAAATCTTTAGTATTCGGCTATGCATACCATTCGACTCACCCTCTAGACAGATTCCCAGATGTTGGCCTCAGAGACTGAAATTACAGGGTCATCCAGAGATGCTGGCCTCACATGGATGTGTCATTGTTCACCCTTTCAAAACATGCATGAGAGGCATTGAGCTAATCTGGGACTGATGGGTTATTGTCACGTATACTACCCAACCCCACCTTGCAGAAAGTTATATTGTGCAAACCCTGCCTCAGCTGTCAAACATCCATCTATGATTCCATCTGACCAGTGGGGTTATCTTTTTTCCACTCTCTATTCCATCCCAGTGGATGAAGATGAGATTTCTTCACCAAGCACAGATGATGTGGTCTTTTCAACCACTGATTCACAAGCCACAGCAATTCGCTCTGGAGAGCGTCATCATACTCCAGGTCAGACGAAAGATAACCCAGGTCAGGTTTCAGACCACAGTACCCAGGTAGATTCTTCACATGATGGCATTGGTGAGGAGGTAGAGAAGAAGAGGAAGGTCAAGTGGCCAGCAATGGCAGATGAGAAGGCTTGGCGTGTATTTGATGAGGATATCAGTATGATGTTGGAGAACACTCTCAGGGGAACATCAAAGAGAAAGTTGGAAGTGATGGGCGATATGATTTATGATGTTGGAAAGTACAGGTTTGGTTTGGTTGAGTTGAAGAAAACAAAGCCTACACAGCAACCAAGCAGGCGCCAGAAGGAGATTAGTAAGTTGAGGAGAGAGCTTAGATCGTTGAGACAGAGGTGGAAGGTAGCAAGTGAGGGTGACAAGCCAGGGCTTGCTGATCTCCGAGAGCATTTTCGAATAAAGTTAGCATCACTCCGTCATGCAAAGTCACAACATAAAAAGAGAAAGAAGAGAGAGAAGGCAAGAAAGTCATTCTTTGAGAACCCTCACGAGTTCACAAAGAAACTGTTTGAACAAAGTAAGAGCAGGCAGCTTAACATCTCTCAACAAGAACGTGAGGATCACCTAGCAAGCACTTACTCTAACGAACAGCAGGAGGCCCCTTTGCTTGACATTTCAGGGCTTGTGAAGCCTACCAAGCCAGGAGTGAAGTTCGATCTGTCAGAACCCAAACTGGCAGAAGTCGAACAGTTCATCAGAAAGGCAAGGTCAGGCTCAGTGCCAGGACCTAATGGAGTGCCGTATAAGGTGTTCAAGAAGTGTAAACAGCTGAGGAAATACTTGTGGAGATTGTTAAAGGTGGTATGGAGACAAGGTGTTGTTCCTTTGTCATGGAGTGAGGCTGAAGGAGTATACATCCCGAAGGAAGAGAATTCTACTGCATTGAATCAGTTCTGACCAATTTCACTCCTGAATGTGGAGAGGAAGATCATGTTTCGCATTCTGGCAGAAAGAATATCTTCATTTGTGATTGAAAATGGATTAGTAAATACATCTGTGCAGAAGGCAGGAATACCAGGCTTCCCAGGATGCCTTGAACATTCTAGTATGATATGGCATACCATCCAGCAGTCAAAAAGGTGGAGAAGAAATCTGGCTGTAGTTTGGCTTGATCTGGCAAATGCATATGGTTCTGTTCCCCATGTCCTGATTGAGTTTGCAATGGAATTCCTATGGATTCCTGCAAAGGTGGGGAACTTTGTTATGCAGTACTACAACAATTTCTGGATGAGGTTTTCCACTCAGCAGTTTACAACTAGGTGGCAGAGCTTGGATGTTGGAATCCCAATGGGATGTGCAATTTCACCCATCCTTTTTGTGTTAGCCATGGAGGTTATTGTGAGGGCTGCAGGGGGAGAAATAAATAGGTTTTTTGCGTCTGTATTTACTAAGGAAACTGGCATGAAGTCTATGGAATTAAGGGAAACAAGTAGTGAGATCATGGAAACTGTACAGATCGAAAAGGAGGAGGTCCTTGCTGTCTTGAGGAAAATTAAAGTGGATAAATCCCCGGGACCTGACAGGGTGTTCCCTCGGACCTTGAAGGAGGCTAGTGTTGAAATTGCAGGGGCCCTGGCAGAAATATTTAAAATGTCGCTGTCTACAGGTGAGGTGCCGGAGGATTGGAGAGTGGCTCATGTTGTTCCGTTGTTTAAAAAAGGATCTAAAAGTAATCCGGGAAATTATAGGCCAGTAAGTTTAACGTCGGTAGTAGGTAAGTTATTGGAGGGAGTACTAAGAGATAGAATCTACAAGCATTTGGATAGACAGGGACTTATTAGGGAGAGTCAACATGGCTTTGTGCGTGGTAGGTCATGTTTGACCAATCTACTGGAGTTTTTCGAGGAGGTTACCAGAAAAGTGGATGAAGGGAAGGCAGTGGATATTGTCTACATGGACTTCAGTAAGGCCTTTGACAAGGTCCCGCATGGGAGGTTAGTTAGGAAAATTCAGTCGCTAGGTATACATGGAGAGGTGGTAAATTGGATTAGACATTGGCTGAATGGAAGAAGCCAAAGAGTGGTAGTAGAGAATTGCTTCTCCGAGTGGAGGCCTGTGACTAGTGGTGTGCCACAGGGATCAGTGCTGGGTCCGTTGTTATTTGTCATCTATATCAATGATCTTGATGATAATGTGGTAAATTGGATCAGCAAGTTTGCTGATGATACAAATATTGGAGGTGTAGTAGACAGTGAGGAAGGTTTTCAGAGCCTGCAGAGGGACTTGGACCAGCTGGAACAATGGGCTGAAAAATGGCAGATGGAGTTTAATGCAGACAAGTCTGAGGTATTGCATGTTGGAAGGACAAACCAGGGTAGAACATACAGGGTTAATGGTAAGGCACTGAGGAGTGCAGTGGAACAGAGGGATCTGGGAATACAGATACAAAATTCCCTAAAAGTGGCATCACAGGTAGATAGGGTTGTAAAGAGAGCTTTTGGTACATTGGCCTTTATTAATCAAAGTATTGAGTATAAGAGCTGGAATGTTATGATGAGGTTGTATAAGGCATTGGTGAGGCTGAATCTGGAGTATTGTGTTCAGTTTTGGTCACCAAATTACAGGAAGGATATTAATAAGGTTGAAAGAGTGCAGAGAAGGTTTACAAGGATGTTGCCGGGACTTGAGAAACTCAGTTACAGAGAAAGGTTGAATAGGTTAGGACTTTATTCCCTGGAGTGTAGAAGAATGAGGGGAGATTTGATAGAGGTATATAAAATTATGATGGGCATAGATAGAGTGAATGGAAGCAGGCTTTTTCCACTGAGGCAAGGGGAGAAAAAAACCAGAGGACATGGGTTAAGGGTGAGGGGGGAAAAGTTTAATGGGAACATTAGAGGGGGCTTCTTCACACAGAGAGTGGTGGGAGTATAGAAAGAGCTGCCAAACGAGGTGGTAAATGCAGTTCTTTTTTAACATTTAAGAATAAATTGGACAGATACATGGATGGGAGGTGTATGGATGGATATGGTCCGTATGCAGGTCAATGGGACTAGGCAGAAAATAGTTCAGCACAACCAAGAAGGGCCAAAGGGCTTGTTTCTGTGCTGTAGTTTCTATGGTTTCTAATCAGTGGGACCAGGTGTTGCACTTGATGGCGGAGAGGAGTTACTACCAATACGAGCGTTCATGGATGATCTTACCCTTTTGGGTCCCAGCACAGAGGCAGTGGAAACTGTACTATCTAGTCTTGAGGAGCTAATGGATTGGGGAAGAATGAAGTTCAAGACCAAGAAGTCAAGGAGCCTTATTCTTAGGAGAGGAAAGCTAGTTGACTTTCATTTCACCTGTTGTGGAGAGGAGATTCCATCCATTCAGGACCAACCAGTTAAGAGCCTCGGGCGATGGTACACAGAGGAGCTGAGAGACACCAAGAGGTTTCAAGAGACAGGAGAACAGATCAGCAGAGGTCTGATGTCTGTTGACAAGTGTGGCTTGCCTGGCAAGTTGAAGTTGTGGTGCTTGCAGTGCAGACTGATGCCACGGATAATGTGGCCACTAACTGTCTATGAAGTGGCAATGTCCCACGTTGAGGCAATGGAACAGAAGATCAACAAGTATGTGAAGAAGTGGCTTGGAGTACCGAGCAGCCTTACCAATGTTGCAATCCACAGTAGCCAGTCAAAGCTTACCATCCCAGTGCAATCCCTTGTTGAGGAGGTCAAGGTAGCCAAGGTAAGATCATTCTTGATGCTTCGAGACTCAAAAGACCCTGTCATCAAGAGCACCCAGCCGGATGTGAGATCAGGCAGGAAGTGATCAGCCCGTGTAGCAGTTGATGAGGCAGAGTCCAGATTGAAGCACAAGGAGACAGTTAGGGCTATCCAGCTAGGCCGTCAGGGACTTGGATGGACAACCCACAAGTGGTGGTCATCTTCTACAGGTAAGGAGCGCCGTGAGCTTGTAACACAAGAAATATGAGAGGTAGAAGAGGAGAAGAGGTTAACTAAAACAGCTGGCCTAGCCAAACAAGGGGCTTGGACCCGGTGGGAAAGTGTTGAACAACGACACCTATCTTGGAATGTTCTGTGGCAGATGGAACCACTCCGCATTTCTTTTTTATGCAGAGCAGCCTACGATCTGCTCCCAACACCTGCCAACCTCAGCACCTGGTATGAAGAGAAGACAGACAGGTGTGCTGCTTGTGGCGAGAAGGGAACACTTCAACATATTTTGAGTGCATGCAGAGTCAATCTTTCCAGCGGCATGTACACTTGGAGACATAACAACGTTCTCAAAGTTGTAACAGAAGCGGTTGAGCAGAGAGTACTGCAGCACAACTTATCTCATGCCCCATGCTGCACAGAACATCGCATATCATTTGTGAAAGAAGGCTCCAAGTCAAGGGTGTACAGCATAGGCTCACGATCAAGCATACTTTCTTCAGCCAACGATTGGTGTGTCAAGGCTGACCTGGATGGGAAAGGCAGTTTCCCGGAGCAAATAGCTTTCACAACATTGCGTCCAGATATAATCGTATGGTCTGACACCAGTAGAGAAGCGGTTATTGGTGAACTCACAGTCCCCTGGGAAGACAGCATCGGTGAAGCCCATGAGCGCAAGTTAACCAAGTATGCAGAGTTAAGATCAGAGTGCAGAGACAGAGGGTGGAAGGTCTCATGCTATCCATTCGAAGTAGGCTGCCGTGGGTTTATTGCGTTCACTCTCCAGAAGTGGCTGCGTGACCTTGGCTTCACTAGAAGAGAGATCAAGTCAACCAGCAGGGCTGTAGCTGAGGCAGCAGAGAAAGGATCAGCATGGGTGGGGAACAAGTATGTCCAGAGGGGCAGATAGTCAGACAGTGTACACATATCTTGCAAACCATTCAGTAGTTGCATAGACACCTGAAGAGTAGACTATCTGTTGGATGGAAGTGACCAACAACTCTGATAGAGGCAGATGCCAAGTTTTTAAGCTCACCAGTGGGAGGTGGTGCTTTAGCACTACTGGCCCACCACCTCGAGGGAGTCTTGATCATAAGCGGGCTGAAACTCCTGAAGACAGGTGGCAGATCAACTGATGATCCCACTGGTGATAGCACAGGACAGTTAACATTTTAGTCCATGTGTATTTTGTAACTCTGCTCCTCATAGTCTGTACACGTGATATTTCTTGGACCTGAAATTGGAGGGTCACTGTGATAATGAAAGAAAGATGAAGAAAGATTTTGCCCATTTGAACCTGAAGTGGGCTACGTTTTAGTTTAAGTATTGTGGTTTGACACGGGAAGTGAGATTTGAAAAAGAGGAATAGGTATGACTGTAGTGTCATCTTTCACTACTATCATTCTCATAATTGGCAACACCTTTTCTCCTAGATCCCTTGCATATTGATATGGTGAATGAAGGATCAAAGAAGAAGATCTCATTATCTTGCACCTGAAGCTGGAAATGTTAGTTTAAAAATCACAGTTTAATGATGGAAATTATTTGAAAAAGAGGAATAGATATGACTAATGTCATCTTCACGCATCTTCCATTGTTATAATTGACAGCATTCTTTCTTCTTGATCTCCTGCTTATTGCTATGGTACTGGGAGCCAACAACCTGATATGAAGTTGTCACCTTCAAGACAAAACAGAAAATTGTTATTGCTCATGCTGCAATGTGTTTGTATCATATACCTGCCATATTGAGTTACACAAACTAATTTTCTTTTGTGCTGTGTAATTTTTCATGTTATTGCCTCTATATCCTGCTTTAGCATCCCCATTGGCTGAAATCAACACTCCAGCTCTCACTTCTTCATTACCAACATCCTCTCACACCCTCACTACAGCCACATCTGACACTTACTGTGTTTTCTGCCAGCAAGGCAGGCTGCCTAGGCTTCTCATTAAGAAAGAGGAAGAACATATTTATATGCAGGGCCTTTCACAACTTCAATGTAGCCCAATTCCAAGTGTAAAAGAGTTGAGAACATGATTACTGGTTCATGCACAGCAAACTCACATGTCAAAGTTACACAGACCAAAAATACTAGACCATAAGACAAAGGAGCGGAAGTCGGCCATTCGGCCCATGGAGTCTGCTCCGCCATTTTATCATGAGCTGATCCATTCTCCCATTTAGTCCCACTCCCCTGCCTTCTCACCATAACCTTTGATGCCCTGGCTACTCAGATACCTATCAATCTCTGCCTTAAATACATCCAATGACTTGGCCTCCACTGCTGCCCGTGGCAACAAATTCCATAGATTCACCACCCTCTGACTAAAAAAATTTCTTCGCATTTCGGTTCTAAATGGGTGCCCTTCGATCCTTAAGTCATGCCCTCTCGTACTAGACTCCCCCATCATGGGAAACAACTTTGCCACATCCACTCTGTCCATGCCTTTCAACATTCGAAATGTTTCTATGAGGTCTCCCCTCATTCTTCTAAACTCCAAGGAATACAGTCCAAGAGCGGACAAACGTTCCTCATATGTTAACCCTCTCATTCCCAGAATCATTCTAGTGAATCTTCTCTGTACCCTGTCCAACGTCAGCACATCCTTTCTTAAATAAGGAGACCAAAACTGCCCACAGTACTCCAAGTGAGGTCTCACCAGCACCTTATAGAGCCTCAACATCACATCCCTGCTCCTATACACTATTCCTCTAGAAATGAATGCCAACATTGCATTCGCCTTCTTCACCACCGACTCAACCTGGAGGTTAACTTTAAGGGTATCCTGTACGAGGACTCCCAAGTCCAGTTGCATCTCAGAACTTTGAATTCTCTCCCAATTTAAATAATAGTCTGCCCATTTATTTCTTCTGCCAAAGTGCCTAACCATACACTTTCCAACATTGTATTTCATTTGCCACTTCTTTGCTCATTCTTCCAATCTATCTAAGTCTCTCTGCAGACTCTCTGTTTCCTCAGCACTACCGGCCCCTCCACCTATCTTTGTATTGTCAGCAAACTTAGCCACAAAGCCACCTATGGGGAGAGCAGACAGGACCCGAGTTTATAGATGGCACCTGTATGTGAAGGAGAAAGAGGCACTGGCAACTTGGATGATGTTCAGTTATGAGGGAAGTGGAAGGCAAGGAAGGTGAGCATATTCCTCCTGGTTCAGGCAATCCAACAATCTTTTTAATACCATTATATGTCAAGGTACATGATAATGAAAAAGTAATTCAAACTATGATTAAAACCTTCCAACTTGTTGATAGATATGTTTGATAGGTATAGCTTGAGTAAACCAAGTGCAGTGTAAGGTCATATGTTTGAGATGAAGCTGTGCAATTTATTCCCTATATTTATAATTAAAGGCTCAGCAAAATTATTCCTGTGAAGATATGCTTGTTTAAATGGTCTTTCACCATTGCACCTGTCAGTCAGTCTACCTATGTGAATGTTTGCACAAAGCCCTGATTGATCTGCACTAATGTGTTTGAGCAAATAAGTTTTGTCTTCTTATTTTCATATTTATTGCATCCTTATCATAGGAATAATAATTTAACTTTCAGAAAAATACCTGGCAGGACTCAGGAGTCTAAGTAGTACCAGCCAAAGTGAAAGTTTAAGCAATACAAGCTTCAGTGAAAGTTTTTAGTTAAAGTTGTCCTATTACATTCATGTAATCTGCAAACATATTTATGTAAGTAAATTACCTTGGCTATGAGTAACATGAATTGCCATTCTGTGGGGGGAGGGGGGAGAGATGATGTATTGGACAGAGTCCACTACTCCATTCACCAAGATAACACAATGGAACTGTAAAGAAACAAAATACTTGTGTACAAATCTTCTACCTAATGCTGCTGTCTCTGATGTTTCTTGAAACTTTGATTTGAAACTTTCATTTCCTTTGAATGATTATTTGGTGGCACCCACTTTTTAGTGCAATGAGAGCTCCAGTACTGTGCCTTTGTTAATCTTATGCATACCATTGTAGTGTCTGCTGTTGAATGCTCAATGAAAGTGAATTGCAAACTGCAGAGCTGGCAGATCATTACATTAATCAGCACATGCCATTGATTTAATGCCAACACTGCCATCTTGTTCATTTCTAAAGCTTATGCCCTATCTTAATCTCACATATTTAGCATGCATGGAGCAACAAAAAGGAACAGACTCCCCTTGCATTACCAGCACTCTACAGTAACCTCAAGACTTCTTAATCACATCGGTTTTTGATTCATTGTGCTACTTGTTCATGGAACAATGAGTACACAAAACGTAAGATGCTCTTAACGTTACTGGAATGTTAAGAAAGGAAGTATTTCATTGGATTTTCTTCAATGCATTTTAGAACTTGCAAAGATAGGACTTAACTCAATTCACCAATGCACCACAGTAGCATAGTGGTTCGCGACACTTTTGCACCTGATAGCGTCAATGTTCAGAGTTCAATCCCAGCATCCTCTCGAAGGAGTCTGTACATCCTCCTGTGGAATGCTTGAATTTTCTCTAGGTGCTCCAGTTCCCTCCCACAGTCCAAAGGAGCAACGATTAATAGGTTAATTGATCATTGTAAATTGTTCTGTGATTAGGTTCGGGTTAAATTGGATTAAATCGGGGTTGTCAAGTTTACTAGGTGTCACAGCTCGAAGAGCTGGAAGGGCCTCTTCTGCTCTGGATAAACTAACTCAGTAAAACAAATGTCAATAACTACCACACTGTATTGAACATCAGTAATCCCACCTTTTCCGAGTGGAAGACTGCCTCTTTTTGTAGAGGGAACTACAGAAGATCTTGGAGGAAAAGTACAACTGGTTCTTGGAGATTGCAGCAAAAGCTGTAGCAATCTGGGCGGTAAATGCATTGGAAGGCTGGCAGGTTTCCGGGAACTGGAGAGGGTGGGGAGAATGAATTCTATCTTCCTGATGGGGACAGCAGGTTACAGCTCCATGTAGCTATCAGTACATGCACCTTTAACCAGTTTTAACTGGAGCCAAACACGGACAATATTAGTCCCCCGCTGAAGCACAAAGCCTATCAATAGCTCAGTTGGTGCTGGCTGGTTGCTGAAATTATTATAAGGAACATGCAGCAGAGAGTCATTATGATGTCTGCATTCCAATCAATGGGCATGGACTAATCGTGCTTCATGGTTCCTTCTCCTGTTTTTGGGAGCTATCAAATTCAGCTCTCTCTAAACAAAGCATTTGACTACTTACTGAATATTTTATTCTGATGGAATTATGGTTTACACTGCACTGGAAAAACTGACATATAAAACAGCTGTCTTTCAAGGTGAGCATATTTTAACAGTGTTTTGCATGTGCATTGTCTAGTTCAAGTGCACTAATACGTATGGTTACTTCAGTCTGATTTCCCTTTCACCATCTTTTTAAGATGTTTTCCTCAATCAGAATGTATCTGGTTAACGATTAAGTAATAGACAGGTGTTTATTCTGGAACTTATAAAACTATGGATGGACGAGCGAGTGCTGTGCAGATCCAGAAAAATGGACTAACAAAAAAACAGACATACCAAAAAAAAATCAAAGTGTTTCTTTAAATATAAAAAAATCTACAGGGTCAAGCTGCATTTCATCTGAGAATAATGCATTTTTCTTCCTGGCTTGTTCAGTTCAAGGATGAAAGGGGGGGATACGTATGTCTTACGAGTAGACAACGTATACTTTCCCTCATCTGTCAAAGATTTTTTAATGCATTTTATCTTCATAACCCTTCACTGTGTCCTTTTCTGAAAACATTTGAATTATGGCCTGACCCATAAGTCAGAGATATTGTAGCTGAAAGGACCAATTCAGTTCCATCAAAGTAAACTGTTCTATATTGAGAAAATGCCCTGTAGAACTAGCACTGAACCAGCACTGAAGGAATTAAGCTGAACAATGACGCACTGTCCTTCATGCTGGAAGAATACCCCTCATGAAATGTAGGGCTTCAAGGTCAAAGAACAGAGAGATCAAACATGTCTTAAAATCATGTCAGGTTATTGTTTTTATGCATGTACAGTATCAGATATTATACAAAAAGATGTCAGACAAAGTATATAAAATGGACCTTATTTCCGCACCCCCCCCGCCTTCAAATTTTGTGCAAATAAGGTAGTAATGATTTAGCTAAGTTAAAATTGCCAGGGTATTTTAAATAAATTAGAATAATTGGTCATTTATACTTAAAACCTTCTCCACAGGTGCTGCTCGATCCACTAAGTTCCTGCAGCAACTTGTTTTCCGCTGAAGAAGCATTTAAGCTAATTTAATTTTAATGTATTTTGATATGAAAATAAGTCTTACAAATTTAATTAAATGCATAAAATGATAAAGATGCAAAAAATAGCCTGTCGCGAGATTTTCTTTTAAAACAGATGCAGTTTCAAAGCCAGTTTCAACTGGCCGTTCCCTAATTTTGTGTTGATAGTTAATCGCTAAAGTTTGCATATGCAGGCATAGAAGTTATTTGCCTGCAGTTTGGCAGTTAGTCTCAAAAGACTGTCTCAGCTGTTCAAATTTTCAGTTGGCCTAGATATTTCAAATCTTCAAGTGGTCCTTGATTTTCTGATTTTTTCTGTCTCCTTAGTGGTTTAAACCCTTTAAAATCAATTGAACAGAAGCAACAGATTAATGATCTTCACACTAAATTAAAACAGTTTGCTCTCCCAATGGATGCAGAGTAGCAAGTAGTGATTTTTCAGATCCCCTTGTAATTTTCTTTCAGAAAGTTTTCTCCACTTGAGGATTAAAAAAACAGCATTAAAAGATGCACTGTTGATAATATGATGAATAGCTCTAGATAGTCTGTTGAAATGGTTGTTACAAATGCTACTATTTTTAGTCACATACATCAGAGAACATAGAAGTTATAGCACAAGATCAGGCCCTTGAGTCCACAATTTATGCTGAACTAATTAAATTAATCAAATTCCCAGCTAAACTAACCCCTTTTGCCTAAATAATGTCCATATCCTTCCATTTTCTGTACATTCATCTGCCTACTTAGGAGCCTTTTGAATTCCTCTTGAATGTCATATTGCCTCCACCATCACACATGGACCCACCCACCACTGTGTGTAAAAAAACTTTCCCTGCACACCTCTTTTGAAATTATGCTCTTTCACCTCAAATGCATATCCTCTGGTGTTAGACATCTCACGTGGGAAAAAGATATTAGCTCTCTACTCTGTCTATGCTTTTAAACCTCTATCAGATTTCTCCTCTACCTCCATCACTCCAGAGTAAATAACCCAAGTTTGTCCAACCTCTCCTTATAATACATGCCTTCTAAGCTAGGCGGCATCCTGATAACCTCTTCTGCACCCTCTGTAAAACTTTGACATCCTTCCTTTAATGGGGTGACCAGAACTGAACACAATATTCCAGATGCACCCTAAGTACATATGTCACGTCTAGATAGTGTACCTGGTAGGGCACCAAAAATCTGCAGCCGATTGGTGGGACTGTTCAAGCACATCTGCAGTCTTTCACTGATGCAGTCGAATGTTCACACCTCCTTCAAAGGGGCGACAATCATACCAGTGCCCTAGAAACTGCCTCGATGACAATCGCCCGTTTGCACTCACATCCATTTTGATGAAGTACTTTGAGAGATTGGTCATGGCTAGAATCAATACCTGCCTAAGCAAGCACTGGACCCACCGCAATTTGTGTATTGCCACAATAGGTCTACAGTGGATGCAATCTCACAAGCTTCCTTAGTGATGCCCTCTACTTCCTTAGGAGTTTGTGAAGATTCAGCAAGATATCTAAAACTTTGATAACTTCCACATGGGTGTAATGGAGGGTACATTAACTGGCTGCATCATAGCCTGGGATGGAAACACCAATATCCTTGAATTTAAAACCCACAAAAAGTAGTGGATATGGCCCAGTCTATCAAAGATAAAGCCCTCCCCACCATTGAGCACATCTACATGAAGTACTGTCACAGGAAAGCAGCATCCATCATCAGGAATTCCCATCCACCACCCAGGACACGCTGTCTTCTTGCTACTGCCATCAGGAAGAAGGTACAGGAGCCCCAGGACTCCCACCACCCCTCGACCATCAGGTTCTTGAACCAAAGGGGATAACTTTACTTAACTTCACTTCCCCATCATTGAATATTCTGACAAACAACCGATTCACTTTCAAGGACTCTTCATCTCTTGTTCCCATAATTTATTGTAGCCCCCGGTAAGCCTCAGGCCTGCTCAGCTCGCTTCCATCTAGAGGGATCAGCCTTTGGCCCCGCCAGATTGGGTAATCAAGTTTGTGTGGATGCTGTGTGATGTACCCCACCATGCCAAATAACAGACAATACACCATATGCGATTAAATGATTACACTTTATAACTCTTACTTTGACTATAACTCTTACTTTGACTATGTAGTTAATAGAGATACAATATAAAAGGAAAGTAAAAGGCGCCAGATTTATCAAAGTTCAACCACTTCATGCACAACCGTTGGAGCTCAATGAACGGGGTCTTCTTTCCACCACGCAACCTCCTCCGACCCCCTTGACCCGCCATCTGGGACCAACCACGGTGGTCGACCAGAGAGCATCCAGCACGTCCTTCCTCTTCGGTTCTCCTCCCAAAAACCCTGGGCCTCGGACTCCCGCTCGGGGTCCATTCCGTCGCCCAGCTTACAGCATCGCGTCTCCTCTCTCTGTCCCCATTGCGCCTTCTCCCGCAAAGCCCGCGAAAACAATAGCTTACAGACACACAAGAAAGAATAACATCTATCCCAATTGGTTAGCAAAAGAATACATTTCTCTTTATCAGTAACATGACCCAAACAAACTGCAAGAGAGAACCACTGTCTCAGCAGTTAACATCACAGAGAAGCCATTTTTATTAGAACATAACAAAGAAACCATTTTTATTAGCCTTAGCAGTAACATAAAAGAAGAAACCCCTTACATTATTTATTATTATTATTTCTTTCTTTTTGTCCGTGCACAGTTTTTTATCTTTTGCACACATGTTGAATATCCAAGTTCAGTGCCATCTTTCATTGATTATGCTATGGCTATTATTCTATAGATTTATTGAATATGCGGGCAAGTCAATGTACTTTGATAATAAATTTACATTGTAGTTTGAACCTGTACAACAGCAATATCCATGTCAGGCTGCTGTTTATTGATTGCAGATCAGCATTCAACACCAACTTACCCTCAGTACTAATTAAGAAGTTCCAAAACCTGGGCCTCCGTACCTCCCTTTGCAACTGGATATTTGAACTCCTCATCGACAGTCCACAGTAAATTCCGATTGGAAATAACATCTCCTCCTCGCTGACAAACAACACCAGTGCTCCTCAAGTACTCAGCCGACTGCTCCACTCTCTCTACATCCATGAATCTGTGGTACATCTCAAGTGCCGTCTATAAATTTGTTGATGATATAGCTATTGTTAATGGAATTTCAGATGGTGATGAGGAGACATACAGGAGTGAGATAGATCAGTTGGTTGAGTGGAGATACAAAAACAATTATGCATTCAACATTTGATGGATTTGACTGTGGACTTCAGGAAGGGGAAGTCAAAGGAACACACATCAGGCCTCATCAAGGGATTAGCAGTGGAAAGGATAAGCAGTTTCAAGTTTCTGGTTGTCAACATATTGATGCCAGTGCAAAGAAGGGCTGACGGTGGCTGTATTTCCTTAGGAGTCAGGGGAGATTTGGTATGTCACCGGAGACTCTAGCGATTTTCTACAGATGTACCATGGAAAGCATTAAAGCTGATTGCAACACCATCTAGTATGGACGGGCCTCTGGATAGGATCGGAAAAAGCTGCAGAACTTTGTAAACTCATTCAGCTCCATCATGGGGACTAACTTTCCCAGCATCGAGGACATCTTTAAAAGGCAATGCCTCAAAAACATGGCATCCATCAATAAGGAACCCCATCACTCAGGATAAGCCCCTCCTCATTGCTACCATCAAGGAGGAGGTACAGGAGCCTCAAGGCACACACTCAACACTTTAGGAATAGCTTACTTACCCTCTGCTATCAGATTTCTGAAAGGACAATGGACCCATGTACACCACACAATTATTGCTCTTTATTTCAATAGTTTCAATATATATGTAGTAATTTATATTTCTTATGTACTAAACTGTACTACTGCCGCAAAACAACAAATTTCATGACATATGCCTGTGATCTTAACCTGATTCTGTTTCTATAGTTTTAATGAACTGTATCATAACTTCCTGACTCTTGAACTCAGTTCCTCGATGAATAAAGGCAAACGTGCCATGTGCCATCTTTAGCACTCCATCAACCCGTTTATCCTCCCTCAGGGAACTGTGGACTTGGACCACAAGACACCTCCACACAGCAGCACTGTTGAAGGGCTTGCCAATGACTGTGTTCTGTCTCTTTGCATTTGATCTCCCAAAGTGTAACACTTCACATTCAACTGGATTAAATTCAATCTGCCATTTATCTGCTAGAATCTACAGTTGCTATATACCCTGCTATATTCTTTGCCAGTCCTCTGCGCTAATAGCTACAACACTTCTAATCTTCGTATTGCCTGAAAAATTACTAATTCACCACATTTTCATCCAGGTCATTTATATACAGTATATAACAGAAAGACCAAAGATTAAGGTACAATTCCCCAAGGAAGACCACTAGCCACAGATTCCGGCCAGAATAAGTCCCATCGATTTCTACCCTCTGTCTTCTATAAGCAAACAACCAATTTATCATGAATCCCATGAATTTTAATCTTTTGGTTGAGAAAAAGAGGAAGTAAGGGATGAGGTGCAGAGGAGATATAGCAGGATGCTGCCTGGATTAGACAGCATGTGTTATGAAGAAAGGTTGAATGAGCTAGGGCCTTTCTATTTGGAGTGAAGGAGGATAAGAGGTGTCTTGATAGAGGTGTATAATTAGTAAGAAGCATAGACAGAGTGGACAGCCAGTGCCTTTTACCCAGGTGGCACACAGAGAGTGGTGTGTGTGGGGAACATACTGCAAGCGGCAGTGTTAGAGGTGGATACGTCGGCAACATTTAAGAGCTTCTGAGATAGGCCCATAGATGAAAGAAAAATGGAGGGCCATGTGGGATGGAAGCTTTCAATTGATTTTGGAGTAAATTACAATGTTGCCACATCACAGACCGAAGGGCTGTATTCAGTATTGTTTTATGTTCAATGTCGTAGTAGTGGTGAGTAAGGGCAGTGAGTAAGTTGATGCCAAAGCCTATGATTGTCTAATCAAGTAATTCATTGAATTGTTCCTGTATCTTGTAAGCTTTGCCCTACTTAAGTAAAATAGTTGTAAAATAAGACAAAGGGTATAACCTTAACAAATAAGAGAAAATCTGCAGATGCTGGAAATCAGAGCAACACACACAAAATGCTGGAGGAACTCAGCAGGCCAGGCAGCATCTATGGGGAAAAAAAAGTACAGCCGACGTTTTGGGATGAGACCCTTTGGCAGGACTGGAGGGAAAAAGCTGAGGAGTAAATTTAAAAGGTAGGGGGAGGGGAGAGAGAAACGCCAGGTGATAGATGAAATTAGGAGGAGGAGGGATGAAACAAAGAGCTAAGAAGTTGATTGATGAAAGAGACTGAAGTCCATGGAAGAAAGAAAAGCCGGGGGGGGGGGGAGGAGCACCAGAGGGTGGCAATGGGCGGGCAAGGAGGTAACATGAGAGAGGGACAAGGGGGATGGGAAATGGTGAAGGCGGGGGGGAGGGGGAGGAGCACCAGAGGGTGGCAATGGGCGGGCAAGGAGGTGACATGAGAGAGGGACAAGGGGGATGGGAAATGGTGAAGGCGGGGGGGAGGAGGCATTACTGGAAGTTTGAGAAATCGATATTCAGGCTGCAGGCTACCCAAATGGAATGTAAGGTGCTGTTCCTCCAACCTAAGTGTGGCCTCATCATGGCAATGGAGGAGGCCATTGATGGACATAACTGAATGGGAATGGGAAGTGGAATTAAAATAGCTGGCCATGGGAGATCCCACTTGTTCTGGCAGACGGAGTGTAGATGCTCGGCAAAGTGGTCTCCCAATCTACGTTGGGTCTCACCAATATACAAGAGGCCACACTGGGAGCACCTAACATAGTATATGACCCAACAGACTCACAGCTGAAGTGTTGCCTCACTGCGAAGGACTGGTTGGGGTCCTGAATGGTAGTGAGGAAAGAGGTGTAGGGGCAGGTGTAGCACTTGTTCTGCTTGTAAATCTTGTTTAATTGTTTAATTGGGTATAATCTTGTTTATTATGGACAATTTATCTGACAACATCTGTAGCTCTTAAATAAAGAAACTTTTAAGAAGTATCGAAACCATGATTTTCCTCTAATATTTAATATAACAAGACTATAAGTTTGCACTGTAATACCTGAAAGGAACGGGGCGACATCAATCCAATGTCGCTGATAGCAATTCAACAAAAAAGCTTCGCTGCTTTTGAGTCTTTAATTAGAATCATTGTTCCATGTGTCTCTCTTTTAGGTTCCATGAAGCAAGTTTAACATTCACATTCCAAAAACAGAAAACTAGTCTTTTTATAGAGTCTTTAACATACCAAAACTCCATAGGAGTGTTATTCAGTCAAGTTTGATATTGAATCAAACGAGTAATTGGAGCAGATTGTATATACATCTTCTCAGTAGCAGTTAAAACCACAATCATCTCCACAATGCACTACCTGCCCTATACAGCAACCTCCCAATGGAGTTCAGCTGTCCACTTCTTTGTGCTAGGGAAATTCTAAGTAGTTTCCAGAGTAGGCTACATGGCCGGCACAACATTGTGGGCCAAAGAGCCTGTAATGTGCTGTAAATTTCTATGTTTTGTGTTTTGTCTTCTATGTAATAGCCATTAGGCCTGCACTAAACACTATACAGGCTATTCTCAGGTTGTGAGAGGGTCCATTCCTGTGAGTCACAAATGGACAAAAGCAGAGTGTGGAAGAGGATCACAGAAGCAGCTGTGATGGGAGGATGAGTTGGTGCAGGAAGAGTGGTGATCAGCCAGCCCTACTGACTGAATCAGTGAGCAAGTGAATCTGCTCAGTCAACCCACCCCCTGAATGATGCAAAGGGTTTCACCCCGAAATGTCAACTGTACTTTTTTCCCCCGATGCTGCCTGGCCTGCTGAGTTCCTCCAGCATTTTGTGTGTGCTGCTGAGATTTCCAGCATCTGCAGATTTTTTTCTTGTTTGTCCCTGATTGATGCAAGTCAGTTGGAGGGAGGATGGAGAGTGGGCACAGGGAGATGCCCCATTCTCACCCAGCAGACGATGCCTGCAGCCCCAAAGAAACGAGCAAATTCACCCCCATACATACTTCTGAACAGCCAGCACAGAGCTCAGGCAGCAAGTTCCCACCAAAAGTATCCCCTCCATCTTAGCAACTTACAAGCTGCCTGATCTGCTCCAACTGCACTGGCTAACTATAAATCACATGATTTGGAATTAATTACTGGCATTCAACTACCTCTCAGTAGAGTTTACCACCATTCAACTGTACAATTCTGCAATAAAATTTAATTTGTTTCAAAAATGGTTAAAGATTCATGCAAAAGTGTTTGTAAAGTTGATAATTCCGCTCGTTCTTTTGTAAGGATGTTCATAAGATGTGCATTCATGATCCTGGGAGGTCCTGCATTTCTACAGTACTGTACCTCTTCAAAGTCTTAGTCCAGTCAAAGCACATTTCACAGTGCTGTTATCAGCTGTGGCATACACGCCAGAACAATAACCAGCAAACTTAAAAAACCATCTCCAGTGGAACCCTATATAACTTGATCTGAAGCCACACTAAAAAACTAGAACTAAATTGGAGTAAAAGTTTAAAAGGCTGAATGGCAGTTCTTGTTTTAATTTAATGTTACATGATATTTTTCCATACCATCCCAGGCAGTGATGTAACCACTCAATGTACTCTCCACCGCACATCTACAGAAGTTTGTCAAAGTTTTAGATGACATGCCAAATTTATGCAACTTCTAAGAAAGTAGAGGCACTTACAGTATGTCCTGGACCCAGGACAGAACCTCTGAGATGATAACATGAGGAATTTGAAGTTGCTGACCTTCTCCACCTCTGGTGCCCCGATGAGGACTGGCTCATAGACCTCTGATTTTCTTCTCCTGTGGTCAAAGTCAACTCCTTGGTCTTGACAACATTGAGTAAGAGGTTGCTGTTGTGGCACCACTCACACAGATGTGTTTCCATTTGATGCCCTTGAACAGAAAAGCCTACAAAAAGTAGTGGACATAGCCCAATCTTTCATGGGCAAAGGCCTTCCTACCATATCTACATGGAGTGTTGTCGCATGACAGCAGCATCCATCATCAAGAATCCCCACCATCCAGATCATGCTCTCTTCATGCTGCTGCCATCAAAAAGGAGATACAGGAGCCTAAACTAATCAATAAGCTTCAAGACCTAGGCCTTAATACACCCTCATGCAATTAGATCCTTGATTACTTCACTTGCAAAACCCCAGTCAGTTCGGATTGGCAACAACATCTCCTCCACCATCACCATCAGCACAGGAGCCTCACAAAGCTGTGTGCTTAGTCCCATGCTCTACTCACTTTACATTTATGACTGTGTGGCTAAGTACAGCTCCAAAGTCATTTTCAAGTTTGCTGATGACACCACTGTCATAGGCTGAACAAAAATGGTGATGAATCAGGATATAGGAGGCAGATTGAAAATCTGGCCGAGTGGTGCCACAACAACAACCTCTCACTCAATGTCAGTATTAGAAACGTGGGTTATGACCAAAGAAAAAAATGGCTGGTGTCACTTTCCACTTTAGTGCAAGAGTGTTTAATAGGTGCGTCAAAAAACAAGCTTAAAAATATTAGTGAAAATAGTGAAAAGAAAAATGCCAACGTTTGCAAAATGATATCTATAAGAAAACACACCATTAGCTCCATACTTATTCTTGTCCAGTGTGAACTTCTGAAGCCCCTATCCCTCTCTCATACTGCCAGCGATGCGTTTGGCACTAGAATGTATCATCTTTAATTACCAACAAAGTTAACTTAAGACTTCTCATGAATTAGAATGTGGTACACCCCACAGTGTAGTTACAATCATTCTACAAAATAAACAGTAGTATCTACCTTAAGTACAGTTTCAATCAACATTTACACATCCCCATTGCTAAAGAAATGGAATATTCTGCCAGGTATGGTAGGAAAGGCATCATGGAGCCAACCCGAGCGCATCAGCTTGGTTTAGGACCCAACAAATGCCATGTGACCACTAGGAAACAACAGAGTCAAACGGCAGAATGCTCAACAGAATCGCACACTTACAGCCAAGTACAAATAAAGAGAGAAACTAAATCAAACCTTGGTGTCTGACTCTGAATGCATCCAACAATATGGAGGGACACCAGTGGATCAACTATGAGCATATGCCGGGAAGACATTGAAGTAAATACATGCACCACAGCGACAACAGAATGACAAGGCAATGTTTACGTGTGAGTGAATGAGCATGTGCAGGGAGTGCATTTACCAAGTACTCTCCGTCACAATCAACAAGACCAAGGAGCTGATTATTGACTTCAGGAGGAGGAAGCAGAAGTCCATAAGCCAGTTCTGTTTGGAGATCAGAGGTGGAGAGGGTCAGCAACTTTAAATTCCTTGGTGTTATCATTTCGGAGAACCTGGCCTGGACCCAGCACTTCAGTGCAATTATGAAGAAAGCCTGGCAGTGCCTCTACTTCCATAGGAGTTTGCGAAGATTTGAGATGACATCTAAAACTTTGACAAACTTCTATAGATGTGTGGTGGAGAGTATATTGACTGGCTGCACCATACCCTGGTATGGAATCATCAATGCCCTGGAACAGGAAGTCCTACAAAAAGTAGTGGGTGCCGCCCAGTCCATCACTGGCAAAGTCTTCCCCACCATTGAGCACATCTGCGCAAAGCATTGTCACACAAAAGCAGCATTCACCATCAGTGAGCCCCACCACCTGCGTCATGATCTCTTCTCATTACTGCCATTAGGAAGAAGGTACAGGAGCCTCAGGGCTCACTTCACACCACCAGGTTCAGGAACAGTTATTACCCCTCAACCATTAGGCTCTTGAACCAAAGGGGATAACTTCACTTAACTTCACTTGACCCATCACTGAAATATTCCCCCGACTTGTGGACTCACTTTCAAGGACTCTTAGTCTCATGTTCTTGATATTTATTGTTTATTTATTTATTCATTCTTTCATTCATTTATTCATTCCTTTGTGTATTTGCATAGTTTGCTGAATTTTGCACATTGGGGTTTGTCCATCTTGTGTGCTATCTTTCACTGATTCTGTTGTGTTTCTTTGTATTTACTTTGAATGCCCACAAGAAAATGAAATGAATCTCAGGGTTGTACAGTATATGGTGACATATATGTACTTCGATAATAAATTTATTTTGAACTTTGAACTTCTGTTATGTTAACATTTGCAAACAGAAATTGTAACAGTGGACCAGATGAGGTAGTGGGACATTGCTTTTAAAATTCAAAATTTTTTGAAGAAAATAAACTGAATTATAATGAAAAAGTGCATAGTAATTAACCAGTTGAACGTTACAGATGTCTAATCAGTCATATTTTCTGTCATTTCTTGCTATTTTACAATTAACCAATAAAGCAATATTGAGCTGGATTCAACATGCTGAATGCAGTTTTAAAATGATCGACTACCAAGACAGTGGAACAATTGTTCAAAGTTTTTCAAAACTCATAGAATTTTGGGATGATATCAGTGGATTAGAAAACAGCAAATATTCCACCCTTATTCAAGAAGGGAGGAAATTAAAGTGTGGGAAACTGTTGCCCCGTTAGTTTAACATACGTTGTTGGCAAGATGCTAGTGTCTGTAATCAAAGATGAAATGAAGAAATATCTATTCATTTAGGACAGCTTAGTCTAATCAAATAAGGTCAATATAGGCTCATGAATGTTAATCATATTTCACAAATTTCTTTGAGTTTTTGAGGAGATAAAAGCAGCAAAGATAGAGGTAGACGTGTAGACAAGGAATGTTTGGACTTCAAAAAGGATGTAGACCCAGAGGACAACAGATAGGGCATATTAGTTAATTTTCATTAACCATAGCACATCTTCATGAGTGAGAGAAACAAATAAGGGAATATTACCTCTCTGGGGCACAGTTCACCATTCCAGACACTTCGTTCTCCAAAACAACGCAAGGAAATTCTCCTATGGTATGAAATGTTCAGCTCAAAATTCCAGTAGTAACTAAGGATTCAACTTCACTGATTCCTTGCCTGAGGCTTTGTGGGAGACTTCACCAAGTTCTTTTATTTTGGTTGTGTATTGACTCATGCTATCTGGATCATCGGTAGCAGGAACCTTCCACTGATGCAGGGACTGAGAGATGGGGTTCCTTGAGATGTTTGCTTATTACCTTCATCTTCCAATTTAAAATAATACAACTGTAACTGCCAGCTACAAGTTATGGTCAAACCTTTAAAATGAATGGCCAAAAGCTTGTTTAAGGAAGTAAATTCAACAATAAAAGAAAGGAAGGCTGTGAGATCTAGAAATCTTGAGAGTAAAACACAGTCAGCAATGGTAGGATGAATAAGTTCAGAGATGATAAAGAATCCAAGCTTGGGAAAGAGCAGTTATTTCAAACTGATACAGGATAGGAAGAGTTGGAAGCGAGTGTTATATTGTCTTTGATATTTTGAGTTAAAGTTCACATCTGATATTGGTGAAAGAAGCAACAAGTTCATGACTTATGTCAAATCTCAGTTTACTTTAAAAGGAAACTACAATTGCATATAGTCGATAGCAATAGATATCTTGCACCCATCCTTCCATCAGGGAATTCAAAACAGTCCACGAGATGGATTCTGTGTCACTGGGTGCGAACCCTGTCAAAGGGCAAGACTGCCACTTTATATGGAATCATTGCTCCTGTAGAATTATATACGTGGGATGAATTATATACATAAACATATAATGATTGAATGGTACAACACAGTACAGTTCCTTCAGCCTATGATGTTGAGCCAACCTTTTAACCTATCCTAAGATCAAACTAAACTTTCCCTTCCACATAGCCCTCCATTTTTCTTTCATCTATATATTTATCTAAGAGTTTCTTGAAGGTCCCAAATGTATTTGCCTCTACCAAAAACCTGGCAGCACATTCTTTAGCGCCCACCACGCTCTGTGTAAAAAGCCTACCTCTAGCAGCTCCCCCATACTTTTCTCCAATCACTTCAAAGTTATGTTCTCTTTTATTAGCTGTTTCTGCCCTGGCAAAAGATCTCTGCCTTTCCATTAGATCTATGCCTGTTATCATGTTGTACACCTCTATCAGGTCTTGTCTCATCCTCCTTCAATCCAAAGGGAAGAACCCTTGCTTGCTCAAGCTCTCAATCCAGGCCGCACCCTGGCATACCTCCTCTGTACCCTCTCTAAAGTTTCTATACCTTCCCACGGTGAGGTGAACACAATATTCCAAGTATGATTTTACCTGAGTTTTAGAGAGCTACAAAATTATCTTGTGGCTCTTGAACTTAATTCCTTGACCAATGAAGACCAACACACCATATGCTATGGATGTGGATCCCAAAACCCTCTGTTCCTTCACAGTGCTCAGAATCCAGCCATTGATCCTCTATCCTCTAGTCTAACCCTGTGACCTGTAGTTTGACCTTCCAAAGTGTATCACTTCACACTTTTTCAGATTGAACTCCATCTGACACTTTTCAACCCAGCTCTGCATGCTATCAATGACCATGTAACCCACATCACCAACATCATTCATGTCATCCATAAATTTACAAACTCACTCTTCTACTTTCTCATACAAGTCTTTTATAAAAATTACAAAAAGCAAGGGTTCAAGAACAAATCTGTAGAATACGACTGGTCACTGACCTCCCGACAAAGTATGTTCCTCCATCTACCTTTTGTGGGCAAGCCAACTCTGAATTCACACAGACAAGTTTCCCTGGATCCTATGCTTCCTAAGTGGGCCTACCATGGGGAACCTTGTCAAATGCTCCACCTTCAACAATTTGTTCATTCACTTCCTCAAAAAATTCAATCAGGTTTGTGAGGCATCATCTGCCCCTCACAAAGCCATGCTAACTACCCCAATAAGATTATTCTTCTCATAGATCCCATATAACTGAATTGAATTGACTTCATTACTTACATCCTTCATATACCTGGGGAGTAAAAATCTTTACATTATGTCTCTATCTAAATATGTAGTTTATAGTAATTTATAATAAATAGTACACACAACAGGATAGTCAATATAACATAGAAATACAGATGAGTCAGCATGAATTAAGCAGTCTGATGGCCTGGTGGAAGAAGCTATCCCAGAGCCTGTTGGTCCTGGCTTTTATGCTGTGGTACCAGAAGGTAGCAGCTGGAACAGTTTGTGATTAGGCTGACATGGGTCCCCAATGATCCTTCGGGCCCTTTTTACACACCTGTCTTTGTAAATGTTCTGAATAGTGAGAAGTCCACATCTATAGATATGCTGGGCTGTCTGCACCATTCTCTGCAGAAGCCTGTGATTGAAGGCAGGACAGTTCCCATACCAGGCAGTGATGCAGCCAGTCAGGATGCGCTCAATTGTGCCCCTGTAGAAAGTTCTTAGGATTTGGGGACCCATACTAAACTTCTTCAACCATCTGAGGTGAAAGAGGCGCTGTTGTCCCCTTTTCACCACAGAGCCGGTATGTACAGACCACATGAGGTCCTTGGTGATGTTTATGCTGAGGAACTTAAAGCTGTGCACCCTCTCAACCCCAGATCCATTAATGCCAATAGGGACTAGCCTTTCTCCATGCCTCCTGTAGTCCACAACCAGCTCCTTTGTTTTTGCGACATTGAGGGAGAGGTTGTTTTTTTGACACCACTGTGTCAGGGTGATGACTTCTTCTCTGTAGACTGCCTCATTATTATTTGAGATTAGAATCCTCCCCAACAATTTGCCCACCACTGGTGTAAGACTCACTGCTTATAATTCGCAGGATTATTCGTATTTACTTTCTTGAACAAAGGAATAATATTTGCCACCTTCTAATCTTTTGGTACTATTCCTGTGACCAGTGAGGATGCAGACATCATCAGCAAAGGTCTTCCCTCCTTTCCCTTAGTAATCTGGCTATATGCCATCTGTCCTGGGACTTAATTATCCTAATGTCTTTCAAAAGTTCCAGCACATCATCTTTCTTAACGTTGACATGTTCCATCATATCAGTTTGTTTAATGTTGTCCTTACATTCATCATGGTCCCTTACAATGTTGTATACCAAAGCAAGGTATTCATTAAGGACCTCCCCTACCTCCTCTGGCTCCAGGCATTTGTTTTCTCTTCTATCCTTGATTGGTCTTACCCTCATTCTAGTCATCCTCCTATTCTTTACAGATGTGTAGGACACCTTGGTGTTTTCCTTAATCCTGCTTGCTATAGTCTTCTCATTCCCCCCCCCCCCCACCCCCTAGCTCTCCTTAAGTCCTTCCTGGTAACTCTCTAGAGTCCTGTCTGATCCCTGCTTTCTAAACCTTAGGTATGGTCCTTTCTTCCCCTTGACTGGATGTTCCACATCTTTTGTCATCCATGGATCATTCAGCTTACCAACCTTTCCCTACCTGAATGGACAAACCCAACAAGAACTTCATGCAAGTGGTCCCTAAGCAACCTCTGCATTTTCATTGTGCAGTTCCTTGAGTACATCTGTTCCCAATTTATATTCTCAAGTTCTTGCCTAATATTATCATAATTTTCCCTTCCCCAGTAAAATAATTTCCTATACCATCTGCTTCTATCCCTATCCAAAGCTATGGTAAAGATCAGGGAGTTGTCATTGTCTCTGAAGTGCTTACCCACTGAGAGATCTATCACCTGATCAGGTTAATTCCCTTTTAGTAAATTCAATATGGCCTCTCCTCCAGTCAGCTTGTCCTACATATTGTGTCAGCAATCCTTCCTGGACACACCTAAAAAATTCTGCCCCATCTAAAACTTTTGCACGAAAGAAGTGCCAATCAATATTAGGAAAGTTGAAGTCAACCATGACAACAACCCTATTAATTTTGCACATTTCCATAATTTGCCTGCTGATCTACTCTTCAATGTCTCTGTTGCTATAGAATACTCCCAATAGTGTGATTGCACCTTCCTGATTCTGAATTTCTCGAATACTGTCTCAGTTGATGATCCCTCATGATATCCTCACTTTCTCTAGCTGTGATGTTATCCCTGGTTTGCAATGCCACTTTTTTTAAAATCTCCCTCCATGTGTATTTTGAAATATCTAAACACTCGAGCAGACAGCAACCAATCCTGACTTTGTGACAGCCAAGTCTCTGTGAAGGCCACAGCGTTATAGTTCCATGTACTGGTCCATGTGCTAAGTTCGTCACCTTTGTGCCTGATACTTCTTGCATTAAAATAGACACAGTTCAATGCTGAGTGAAATTATGTCCTTTCTACTGCCTGTACTTCCTCACAGTCTCTCTACACACTGCATCTACACTTATACCAACTGCCCCATCCGCTGAATTATCACTCTGGTTCCCATCCCCCCACCTAACTAATTTATTGCCTCTGGAACAGCTCTAGCAAACTTGTCCACAAGGATATTGGTCCCCTTTGTGTTCAGGTGTAACTCATCCTGTTTGTACATGTCATAACTTTCCCAGAAGAGATCCCAGTGATCCCCAGATCTGAAAGCCTGCCCCATCCACCAATTTTTAAGCCACATACTCATCTGCCAGATCAGCATATTCTTACCCACACTGGCACAAGGCACAAGCAGCAATCCAGAGATTAATACCCTTGTGGTCCTGCTTTTCAGCTTCACACCTAGCTCCTTGGCTTATGTAGTCAAACACGCATGATAACATTGCAAAGGAAACCCACTGGCTAGAAAGTCTGTGAAAATTAAATTTATCTCAGCACAGTCATAAAGAAGATTGAAGATCTTAGTTAGTAGAGCAGTGAAGGTGTTTCTCTCAAACATAGTGCCTGTGGGCTTCGACAGGAAGAATACTTCACTTCAACTCTCAAGGCATGTTGAGAGGAAAAGATATCATTTACACATGATAGCAATTATGAATCATCACACAGGTGGTACAAGTCTACAATTTCCACTTTTAGCCTTTGCACAATGTACATTCAGCAGCCACTTTAGTTGCTACACGAGTGGAACCTGCTGTGGTCTTCTGCTGCTGTAGCCCATCCACTTCAAGGTTTCACATGCTGTGCATTCAAAAATACTCTTCTACACACCACTGTTGTAATGCGTTGTTATTTGAGTTACTGTCACCTTCCTGTCAGCTTGAAGCAGTCTGGCCACACTCCTCTGACCGCTCTCATTAACAAGGCATTTTTGCCTACAGAACTGCCATTCAGTTTTGTTTTGTGTTTCGCCATAAACTCTAGAGACCGTTGTGCATGGAAATCCCAGGAGATTGGCGGATTCTGAGATACTCAAAGCGCCACGTCTGGCACCAAGAATCGTTCCACGGTCAAAGTCATTTAGATCACATTTCTTCCCTATTCTGATGTTTTGTCTGAACAACAACTGAACCTCTTGACAATGTCTGCATGCTTTTATGCATTGAGTTGCTGCAACGTGATTGGTTGATTAGATATTTGCATTAACCAGCCAGTATACAAGTGCACCTGATAAAGAGGCCACTGGGTGTATTAAACCATTAAAGCCTGAATATCATTACATAAAACAGAAAACCCATGGCACATTCTTTGCTATAGATTGAGGAAGGAGTGTGAACATAGAGATGTTTGAAAACAAATCTAAGAATTTAAAATCTAAGTGTTCTTGAAATGGGAATTAGTGAATATAGAGTATGACAAAATCAGAATCAGGTTTATTATCACCGGCATGCATCGTAAAATTTGTTAACTTAGCAGCAGCAATGGAATATATGATAAATATTTTTTAAAAATCAATCAATTACAGTAAGTATACGTATACTGAATAGATTAAAATAGTGCAAAAACAGAAATAATATATATTTTAAAAAGTGAGGTAGTGTTCATGGGTTCGATATCCATTTAGGAATCGGATGGCAGAGGGGAAGAAGCTGTTCCTGAATCACTGAGTGTGTACTTCCTTCCTGATGGTAACAATAAGGAAAGGGCATGCTCTGGTTGATGGGGGTCCTTAATAATGGACGCTGCATTTCTGAGGCACCGCTCCCTGATTATGTCTTGGATACTATAGAGGCTAGTACCCAAGATAGAGCAGACTAATTTTATGACTTTCTGTAGCTTCTTTTGGTCCTGTCACAAGCCTAGCTGTGATTTAGGGCATGAGGGTAGAATGGGGGAGACAATCCATGACAGCATTGAAATAATCAGATCTAAATAACTCATGGCTATGGGTATTAGCACCATATGAGGTGAAGCAAAGATGAGGTCAGGAGGTTCTGCGGAGGTGAAGATACATTTTGTTTGCCTTGCTGTAATTCATCTCTTAGTTTAAACGGAGACGCATGTTATACGTAGACTGGTTGAAGGTCAGATGTTTGCTGAAATGGTGACAGAGTGAGGGGCCATATTAAAATATTTAATTGGAAATTGAAAACATTTTCCTAATATTTAGAGGGGGAAAGCGTTAACATCCAGCACTGGATATCACTCTAGAGACAGTGAAGAGTTCAAAAGGCATTGGGTAAAACAGAGATGAGTGTGGTTTTTGTCTGTATAGAAAGTAAGAGGTTTTTTTTGGATTATATTACTGAGGGTTATCATATGAATGAGAAATAGGAGAAAGTTAAAATTGAACCTTTGGTGGGCACTAGTGGCATTGTGTAGACACAATACTGTGACTTGATAGCTTCCTCTGACACTTGTGATTCTGGCCCAGAGACCACCCAGCTTATGTCTTGGAACTCTGAAGTGAGAATGGTAAACTTGGGCTTCTGAAGTGAGTATAAGCATGCTGGAGAGGAAATGTAAGAGAGAACCATCTGTGGGCTGAGAAAAAGGGTAAATGGAAATGAAAGCAGGATTAGATAACAGCATAGAGCCAAACTTAAATTTACTGACTCATTTCTGTCCATTAATTCTGCAGTGACTGTCATTATGATCGTCATGAGAGAGAATTACACAACCTTTTGAATATGCAGTGCAATTTACAAATTCCCGAGGAACCTACATATTGTGAACAATTACTGTATATGTTTTAATTTTTTACCACTTTAGAAGTGTTTGTGATAAATATTTGCTTCCCTCACAACTTATTTAAATGTGTAAACATGATTAATGTTTAAGTTCTACAACAAGTTATTTGGTCTTACATACAGTATATCATGCAGCAGTGGAGTAAATATGCTTATTAAACTGATCAAATCTGTTTTCACTAAGTACCACTTTAACTTGCAGTCTTTGTTAATAGCAAATGCACCAGGAAAAGTAATCTCGTAAGACTTACTCCTCTACAGACTGCATTTGTAATAGCAACTGCATGAAGATGAAAAATATGTCAAAGAAATTGGGATTACTTTTCTTAAGAAAGGGAAAATCACTTCGAGCTTTTCGAGATATAAAGCAATACTGCTGAAATGAATTGGTTATTGTCACAAGGGCCCACATATTTCACCACAAATACCTTCAGTTATATTTTTAGCCACAAGGAATGTAGAAAAAGGAAAGTTTAGATTTACTGGTAGGTAAAGATGTTGCAATAAGTTGTGAAGAAACAGCCTTGAAAAAAGCCGTATTAACTGATTTGAAAGATAAGCACATTTCTGGAGAGGAGAGATTGCAGAATAAGATGTAGATAGAGAAAGAGGCTCAAGCTCACAAAGTATAAGGTTTATTCTTACTTCCATATTTATATAAAATATTTTTATAATGTCCAGAGTATAAGGGGTTAAGTTATATCTTCTATTGAGCTGTTGGTCTCTCTCAGGATATATAAGATGTGCAGTGACTGCTAATGTAATTTTGAATATGGCAAATATACTGTACATGGAGACAGTAAATAATATTTTATCCGTCTATATTGACTCTGATGAATTAAAGATTCAAATAGAAACTGAGGCAATTAATTTCTAGTAACAATCTGGTTCCACTTTACACTCAGTATCACATGTATTTCCTGTATTTCCTTTTAGTTTTTTTCTAACGAATTATTTTTAGGTGGTTATCCAGAAATGGTCTTCATAAATTCAGTGATTTATTCAAGGTAGAAATCTGTTTAGGATTTGAAGCAATAGGTCATTTTGATTGCTGTTTTCTTATTACTGCAGATAACACTGCAGCTACAGTAGAATCATGCGCAGTCCCTATCATTCAACATAGCATTATACTTCTTGGTGATGCATCTTCATACTCCTGTGCTTTCAAATTTCCTTCCAAACTCCAGGTAATAGTAGTCTGCCCATAGCTTCAATTCAAAACATGCGTACAAGCTGTTGGAATCACTTTAAATCAATGGTATGTTGAAATCCACAAAAATCTGTTCATTAGTTATTATCAATAGAAAGCCAATTAGCTTAAATTCCATTCAGGGACTTGATTCTCCTCTCTGCAGTCCTTACAGAATAGGTACAGCAATAATATAATGGGTGAAATAGCACTGCTTTGTCTTAATTTTGTATAATAGGAGGAACAGATAAGAGAAATTAGCTAGCTGATCATGTAGCAATGTCTCTATCACATTGGACTCTATGATAGAGAGAGACTATACTGGCTAATCTTGTGGAATGGTGAAGAATGTCTTCTGCCAGGTAGTTCGCACCTTAACTGCCTCACAAGTCTGCTATACAGGACACAATCAGTGTATAAAATATTCTTATGTTTCGTTAATAATGCTTTTTGAAAATTAATAGAGTAAATTCCAACACAGGTGCTTCTGTCTGACCAAATTATGGCAGATGAGCCTACCATTTACCTCACAGAAACAATCTACAGTCTGCACCATTTTTGTGGGTGGGCTTTCCTAATATTCAATCAAAGTGATTTGTACTTTGGAATAGCTTACTGATTAGAAGAATTTATAAATGTGTCAGCAACATGGAGTCTGGCCTCTGCAGGGAGACTGAAGTGAGAAATTCTTCTTTTAAAATTGGAAGAAGCGTCTATTTACAGATTTCCTCTTTAAAGAAATGCCCACAGTCCTTTTGACTGCTTGTTAAGCCACTAAATAGCGAAATATCAATAGATGGAAATATCAATAGATGCTTCACCTGTAAATAACGATAAAAACTTTAAATGCAGGTCAATCAGTAGCTGTAGAGAGAGAAGCAGAGGTAATGTTTCAGGGTGGTGACCTGTCATCACAGCTCAAAATTTTATCCAAGGACCTGAAAAATGTAACTTGTCAGATTGCTATTTTAACATTTGATTTTTTTTTTGAGAATATAAAAAGAAAATAGTTGAGAAGATTCATGTAAAAATACCAAACTTCAGAATGAAAATGCAATATGAAGCCTTATTTTTCTTATATATGTTTTGAATGAAGAATTTTCTCCAGAGTGAGTATATTTTTGCAGCAACTTAATCCACCCAGTGGGGAGACATCCACCTAGAGCACACTAGAAATTCTAGCATTCATTGCACACAATTTTCTGGCCTTTTGATAAGAATGCAGGCTGCAAAATATTGACATTTTGAATGAGGCCTTTTCACTATTACTAAGAAATAAAAATAGCAATGCTTTTGGAATTCAGAGAAATATTCTGTGTGTTTTTTGAACCACTAAAAGTGATGGGCATAAAATTATGGGGATTATTTATATGGTTTCGCCAGAAAATATTCCCAGCAGTTGAAACACCATGTCAGGACTTCATATTTGAAAATTACACATATCTAGAGTTGAAATATAGTTTCAACCAAGCCATTTTATAATTTATCTGCCTTACCAATGAGAAAAGGTTTTATTAGATTTAAATCCCTTATAAATAAAACAAATTTTAGTAAAGGTACATAAGATTATAATTTAACACATTCCCATAAGAAATCAGCAGAGACAAACAGAAGGCATTATGGCAACCAGCCGGATAAATAAGGGCCTGTCCTTTTGAAGGGTCTTGGCCCGAAACACCAACTGTTTACTCTTTTCCATTGATGCTGCCTGGCCTGCAGAGTTCCTCCAGTGTTTTGTGTGTGTTGCTTGGATAAGTAAGGATCACTTCCACCATAAATTATTCAGCTATGGTTAACTTGCTGAGCTAAAAGTTTAATTTTCACTCTATCCACTAGTCATGACTTACCCAGCATTTTAAACCATTACTTTATTTGGATCCACATTTTTATTTGTTTTATAATTGACCTGAGACATTCAGTGGCTCTGGTCGTCCCTTTAAAAGCCAACAGACCTGCTCATATCTGTAGAATTCAATCCTATCTTTTTAATTATGCTGCAATGAATTGCAGAAAAATTCAGTGTTTCTTAACTTTATAAATTCTAATTGCTTTCCCTGCTTATTCTGAGAGTAGCCATACTTTTCCCATTGCTTGTACTTTCTCCCTTTCAAGTATTCATTCACTGACCCTTAAGAAAGCAATGGGGTCACTGCTTCAACCATTGCCAGGGGCAATGCATTTCATGCTCCAACAATCACCTGATATAAATAAAACTCTATCCCACTGAGAATAATTTTAAACTAATGCTTATTGTCACTTTCTCACCAACCAGGGGAAATGATTTTCCCTGTTCATTATCTAATTCCATATATTTTTAATAACCTCTGCTAAATCGTTTTAGCTTTCTCTGGCCAAGTGTAAATCACATGGCATTCACAACTCTGAAATGTCACCTCAAAGGTCTACATTTAAGTTTATGCTGCATGCAAACCTATTCTCTTAGAAACTTACTTAAATGCTCCTGTGCTTTTCTAATCCTAGAGACCTTCCTGATCCGGCTTCATCTGCTGAATTTGTGCTTATTCTCTTTCTGCAGTTTAACTGTGGTTCAAAAAATATCGTACATAAACAGGTGTTTAATTTTTGTCCTATTTTCTTCCATCATGTTCATTAAATGCGAAGTTCTGTAGGTCTTTTTATAGCTTTGTCTATTCATTCTTGTATTTTAGAAAATAATTACATTTATTTAGTTATTAGCACTGAATTTATGTACTTTCATGAGCTCTGACAACCTAAATCAGATTCCCAATAAATACTATTCTATTTTTAAATAAATTAATTCACTTTTTAATATTTGTAATTAAGACCACTATGAACTCAGATGAATTACAGTATAGCGCTCTAACCAATCCCCACGGGATTCCTCTAAAAAAAGTCCTTACTTTAGAAAGTCTGGAAAAATCGTATTAAGATTGTCATTCATTTGTTCTTAGCTTTGATTATGTTTACAGGTGCAGCGGTCCGTCAGTTAATTGGGCCAACAATTAATCAGAGCTGTTGCTTATTTGGGGCAACTCTTAAGGACAAAACCTAACCAAGAAAAATAGTCAGGATTTCCTTCAGTTACTTGGGACACGATACCACTTAACTGGGGCAGGAGACTGATGATGAACAGGTTCTAGCTGACGCCTGTTGTGTGCACTTGTGTGGCTATTAGACACTACACTGTGCTTAGAGCAAACAGTTTTTAAATACAATCAGTTGCTTGTGTTTGTGTTCAAAAAGTGTGATTTTTGTCACTGATAGTTGGCAGGAAATAAGCAGTAGGACAATTCAGAACTATTTCGCTTACTGCGGTTTCAAGGATTCGGTTTCGGAGATGCCAGAAATGACCAGGAGTGAAAATAATTTCATTACATCAACAAGTTAACAACTATGAAGAATTTGAAGGTATCGACAATCATTTTGAATGTTACAATGAAAGTGAGGATTTAAAAGACACAATAGTTGAAAGCATCGTATGAATGGACACATACCATTGTGTGTACGGCTTGGATTTCCAGCATCTGCAGATTTTCTCTTGTTTGTGATTGTATGAAGGCAGTCCATTTTCTGCACTAGGAGTCTACACTGATTTTTTTTTCATTTACAGTCAATCAATAGAACATGTCAGTGTACACCGGATAAATTCCTCCATGGATAACTAGTAGGAACTAATACACCGTTTTATAGTACTTTAATAGTATTGGTAGTGTTCTAATTTCTCTGTATTTCATTTAAATACATAATTCATTACTCAGTTAAATGGTGGTGTGTCTCTTATATAACTATTTTAACTATTTCCATATACTCAAAAACTTCTATAGTTGTACCGTGGAGAGCATTCTGACAGGCTGCATCACTGTCTGGAATGGAGGTACTGCCGCACAAGACTGAAAGAAGATGCAGAGGGTTGTAAATTTAGTCAGCTCCATCTTGGGCACTAGCCTACAAAGTACCCAGGATATCTTTAGGGAGCGGTGTCTCAGAAAGGCAGCGTCCATTATTAAGGGCCTCCAGCACCCAGGGCATGCCCTTTTCTCACTGTTACCATCAGGTAGGGGATACAGAAGCCTAAAGGCACACACTCGGCGATTCAGGAACAGCTTCTTCCCCTCTGTCATCCGATTCCTGAATGCACATTGAAGCTTTAGCCACTACCTCACTTTTTTTAATATACAGCATTTCTGTTTTTGCACATTTTAAAAAATCTATTCAATACACATAATTGATTTATTTGTTTAATTATTATTATGTTTTATTTTATTTTTTCTCTCTCTGCTAGATTATGTATTGCAATGAACTGCTGCTGCTAAGTTAACAAATTTCACAGCACATGCCAGTGATAATAAACGTGATTCTGATTCTGATTGGTGCAGCCACTCATTGGGTCAAAATGTTCTGGGCCCAATGTGTCCCAATTAACTGGAATCCATTGTACTGAGAAATTTTAACTGTAGCAAATTAAGTAGTTAAAATTAAAGCTTTATGGCTGTAAATAAATTGCAATGTGGGATCTGTGCTAACAAGAAAGCAACAAATCCATTAATTTTTATTTACCAAATTTTATATAGTTGATTATAGGTCAAAAAGGTATTTACTGTTTCGACCAAATCTTGTAAGCTGTAGTAACTTATTTGGCAGCAAGTAAATGACAAGGGTGTGAGAATCTAATTTTACTATTGTCTAATCAGATTTCATATTTTTTATTCCTTGCACACACATAAAACTTGATTTTAATTTGATATGAGTTGTCACATGACAGGTGGGGATGTGAGACAGACAGCAAATCTACTTCACACTTGGCATGAGGCCCTCACTTTTTTAGGAGCCAGCTTTCATTTTGATATGATTGTCAGACTGCTGTCAAACTGCATCACAAACTGGCCACATGATTCATAGTGCAATTTCTTGATCAACTTCTCTGTAAAGTGAAGATAATTCTTTTAGTGTTGCTCGATTTCTGCTTATGTAACTCTAGAATAATATTTGTCAAAGAGCTGTTTTTGCACTGTTTGGGTGCCTCAGAGTTAGTGGTAATGGAGAGGGTGAAGACAGAAGAGGTTGCAAATATATATTCCAGGGCACAATGAAAGGAATCTGGCTGAAGGTGACTGAAAGAGCCAGCATCAGCTGTATCTTCCTCAGGCATTTATTTAATGAAAAAAGAAGAGCATGCTTTGCAATTACCTTCTCTTCATCTTTGTTAAACTACGCAATTCAAACCTGCCTTTTTTGTTATTCCTTTCTCTGGAACATATTTTTCACAACACGGTTATAAGTTCATATTCTCCATTTCTCACTTAATCTGCCATGTGCACAAGACATAAACATCGCCACTTAAATTTCAAGAACCTTGAAAAAAATGTCAATACTAAATGTCTTCCTGAAGGTGAAAACAGATACGTTCACAGTGGAGGAAAACTCGGGTAAAATAACTAGCAACATCACACTCATTTAAGCAGAGCATGACATGCTGGAAATCAGAGACCCAGGGAGAATCAGAATCAGGTTTATTGTTGCTGACATTAGCCATCAAATTTGTAATTTTGTGGCAGCAATACAGTGCAGGCATGATGAATTACTGTAAATTACAACATAAATAAATAGTGCAAACGAGGAGGAGGTGAGGTAGTGTTCATGGGTTAATGGATCGTTCGGAATTCGGGTGGCAGAGACAATAAAACATAGGAGTGGAGTTAGGCCATTCCGCCCATCAAGTCTGCCCCTCCATTCGATCATGGCTGATTGAAAGAAGAGATTCTTTAAGGATCTGCATTCGAAAGGGGGCAGATAAGCAGCCAGAAGTTTCGTGGTAGGAAAAGGGAGGAAGTCTTGAAGAGTGAATATAGGGAACTAGGTAGGAAGCTGAAAAGCAGAAACTCCAGGATAGTAATGCCGCATGTGCCACGTACCAGTGAGGATGAGAACAGGATGATTTTGTAGATGAATGTGTGGCTGAGGAACTGGTTCAAAGTGCAGGGTTTTGGATTTTTAGATCATTGGGATCTCTTCTGGGAAAGGTCTGACCTGTACAAAATGGAGGAGGACCAGTATATTTGTAAGTAGGTTTGCGAGAGCTGTTG
This sequence comes from Mobula hypostoma, assembly GCF_963921235.1. Lineage (NCBI taxonomy): Eukaryota > Metazoa > Chordata > Chondrichthyes > Myliobatiformes > Myliobatidae > Mobula > Mobula hypostoma. Next base: position 52,118,632 of record NC_086100.1, on the reverse strand, counting down.
GAGAGAGTTTAAGCTAATTTGGCAGGGGCATGGGAACTGGAGTGATAGGGCCTAGGATGGGGCAGTTAATATAAATGTAGATACAGTGTGTAGTAAAAGTGTAAGGAAGGACAAGCAGATGATAGGGAAAAGTTGCACTCAGTGGCGTGAGTAGAAGTTTAATATGGGGACAAAATCAAAAAGACTGAAGAATACAGGACCAAAGGTGTTATGTTTGGATGCACACAGTATATGCAATAAGGTAGATGATCTTGTAGCGCAGTTAGAGATTGGGAGGTATGATGGTGTGGACATCACTGAGTCATGGCTGAAAGCAGATCATAACATCCAAGGATACACATTGTATCAAGAAGATAAACAGGTTGAAGTGGGGTTGAAGTGCCTCTGTTGGTAAAAAAAATAAAGTAAAATCCTTAGAAAGAAGGGACATTGGGACATTAAATCGGAAAATTTAGAATCCTTTTAGATGTAGATCTACTGTATGTAGAGTTAAGAAACTGCAGGAGTAAGTAAACCCTGATGGGAGACGTAGCCGGGCCTCTGAACAATAACCAGGATGTGGGATACAAATTACAATGTGAGATAGAAAAGGCATGTAAAAATGCCCACAAAATGGCTTTTTAAAGCAGCTTGAGATTGAGCCTACTAGGGAAAGATAATTCTGAATTGGGTGTTGTGAAATGAACCGATTTGATTAGGAAGCTTAAGGTAAAGACACCCTTAGGAGGAGGCAGTGATTATAATATGATAGAATTCGCCCTGCAGTTTGAAAGAGAGAAGATAAAGTCAGATGTATCAGTGGAATAAATGGAGTTATAGAGGCATGAGTGAGGAGCTAGCCAAGGTTGATGGGAAGGGAATACTAGCAGGGATGACAGCAGAACAGCAATGGTTGGAGTTTCTGGGAGCAATTTGGAAGGTGCAGGATTGACACATCCCAAGGATGAAGTATTTTAAAAGTAGGGTGATGAAACCATGGCTGATAAGGGAAATTAAAGACAGCATAAAAGGAAAAAAGAGGGCATATAATAAAGCAAAAATTTGCAAGAAATTAGAAGAATAGAGAACATTTAAAAGCCAATCAGAGGCAACTAAAAAGTCAAAAAGAGAGAAGGGATGAAATATGGAGGTGAACTAGCTAATAATATAAATGAGAAGACTAAAAAAATTTCAGATATAAAGAGTAAAAGAGAGACAAGAGTGGATATCTGACTGCTGAAAAATGATGCTGGGGAGGTAGTAATTGGGGACAAAGAAATGGCAGTTGAAATTAATAGGCATTTTACATCAGCCTTCACCATGGAAGACACAAGTGAAATGCCAGACATTTGAGGGTGTCAGGTGGCAGAAGTGAGTGCAGCTGCTATTACTATGGAGAAGGTGCTTGGGAAGCTGAAAGGTCTGAAGGTGGATAAGTCAGCTGGACCCGATGGACTACACCCCAGGGTTCTAAAAGATGTAGCTGAAGAGATTGTGGAGGCATTAGTAACCATCGCTAGATTCTGGAATGGTCTGGAGGATGGGAAAATTGCAAATGTCACTGAGGCAGAAGAAAGGAAATTATAGGCCAGTTAGCATGACTTCAGTGGTTGGGAAGACATTGAAGTCCATTATTAAGGATGAGGTTTCGGTGTACTTGGAGGCACATATTAAAATAGGCCGAGGTCAACATGGTATCTATTAGGGGGAATCTTCCCTGACAAATCTGATGGAACTCTTTGAGGAGATATCAGGCAGGACAGACGGAGAGTTAGTGGATATTATTTACATGGATTTTCACAAGACCCTTGTGTAGGTGCCACTCATGAAGCTGCTTAACAAGATGAGAACCCATGGTATTATAGGAAAGATACTAGCCTGGATATATAATTGGCTGATTGACAAGAGACAAAGAGTAAGAATAAAAGGGTCTTATCTGGTTGGCTTTCGGTGACTGGTGGTGTTTTGTAGGGGTCAGTGTTGGGACCGCTTCTTTTCACATTATATGCAATGATTTGGAAGATGGAATTGATGGCTTTGTGGCCAAGTTTGCGGATGATAGGTAGATGGGTCGAGGGACAGGTAGTATTGAAAAGCAGGGAGTTTGCAGAAGACTTAGACAGACTGGAAGAATAGCTAAAGAAGGGGCAGATGGAATATAGTGTAGGGAATTGTGTGGTCTTGCACTTGGGTAGAAGGAATAAAGGTGTAGACTATTGTCTAAATGGCGATAAAATTAAACAATCTGAGGTGCAAAGGGATTGGGAGTCCTTGCACAGGATTTTGTGAAGCTTAACTTCAAGGTTGCGTCAGTGGTAAGAAAGGCAAATGCAACGCCAGCATCTATTTCGAGAGGACTAGAATATAAGAGCAAGGATGTAATGGTTAGGTTTTTTAGGACATTGGTCAGACTGCACTTGGAGTATTGTGAGAAGCTGTGGGCCCCTAAGAACAGGATGTGCTGGAATTGGAGAGGGTCACAAAATGAATCTGGAAATGAAAGGGTTAACATATTATATGAGGAGTGTTTGATGTCTCTGGAGTTTAGAAGAAGTTGGGGGGGGGGGAGTGTGGAATCTCGCTGAAACCTCTCAATTATTGAAAGGCCTGGATAGAGTGGATGTGGAGAGGGATATTTCCTATAGTGAGCAAGTCTAGGATCAGAGGACACAGCTTCAGAATACAGGGATGTCCATTTAGAACAGAGATGAGGAGGAATTTCTTTAACCAGAGGGTAGTGGTTCTGTGGAATTCATTGCCAAAGGTGGTTGTCCAGGCCAAGTTATTGAGTATATATAAAGTGGAGGTTGATAGGTTCGTGATTAGTCGGGGCATCAAATGTTATGGGGGAGAAGACAGGAGAATGGGGTTGAGAGGGGTAATAAATCAGCTATGATGGAATTATGGAGCAGACTCGAAGGGCTGAATGACCTAATGCTGCTCCTTTGTCTTACTTGTCACAAGTACAGCGAAACTTACAGTGCGTCAAGTCAAATCAGCAAACTGTGCTGGGAAGCTCGCAAGTGTCACCAGGCTTCAGGTGTCAACATAGCATGTCCATATCTCACTAAACCTAACTCTACATCTTTGAAATGTGTGAAGAAACCGGACCATCTGGAGGAAATCCATGCAATCATGGGGAGAACATACAATCTCCTTACAGATAGCGGCTGCAATTGTACCCTAATATGACCATTATACTACTGTGTAGCCCCCATGGTATTTATTTTTCCTCTCAACCCCATTCTACTGTCTTTTCTCCATAACCTTTGATACCCTTACTAGTCAACAACCTATCAACCAATGGGAAGAAGTTGTCCCTAAAATGATGAGTGTAAATTTTCAGTGTCCTGTACCTTCTCCCTGATCACAGTAATTTAAAAAATGGCATGCCTCCAATGATGAGGGACATTGATGATGGATGGTGCCTTCTTGAGGTGCCACCTTTTGAAGATGTCCTCAAAGGTGGTGAGGCTTGTGCCCATGGTGGAGCTGGCTGAGCATCCAGCCGTCTGAAGCCTCTTAGGATCCTTTGCATTGGTGCTTCCATACCAAACGGTGATACAACCTGTCAGAATATACATCTGTAGAAATTTGAGAGAGTCTTTGGTGACATTCCAAAGCTCCTCAAACTCTGAATAAAATATTGCCAATGGCGTGCCTTCATAGTGAGTGCATCAATGTGGTGGGCCCAGGAGGGATCCACTGAGATGTTGATGCCCAGCAACCTGAAACTGTTCACCTTTTCCACCACTGACCCCTCAATGAGTTGTTCTCACCATTTCCCCTTCCTGAGTCTACGTCAGTTTCTTGGTCTTGCTGACATACAGTGAAAGTTTGTTGTTGTGACACCACTTTATCATTTCACTCCTATATGCCTTCCTGTCACCATAATTGGTGAATTTATAGATGATGACTGAGCTGTGCCTAGTCACACATTCATGAGTGTAGAGATAGTAGAACAATGGGCTAAGAATAGGTCCCTGAGAGGCACCAGTGTTGATTGTCAACGACAAGGAGATGTTATCGCTTATCTGCACTGTCTGCCACAGTTTCTTATTCTTCATTCACCTAAGCAACATGAAGCAAACTGTGTAACTTACACTTGTTTTCTCAAAACTTTCATTGGCAATTGTCTCCCTTCAATCTGTTAGCATATATCTTGTGCAACACCTTATATTCTGTCTGAGTAGTCTCCAACTTGATGGTATGAACACTGATTTCTCAAATGTCTGGTAGTTTTTCTGAGTGAGTAATTTCAAGTTCCTAGGTGTCAAGATCTCTGAGGATCTAACCTGGATCTAGTATATTGCTGCAGCTATAAAGGCAAGACAGTTGCTATATTTTTCATTAGGAGTTTGAGGAGATTTGGTTTGTCACTAAGACACTCAAAAACTTCAACAGATGTACCATGAAGAGCATTCTCACCCGTTCCTCTTCTCTCTTTTTCCATTCCGCATTCTGGCTCTCCTTTTACACCTAATCTTCTACTCACCTGCTTGTCACTTCCTTCTTGTGTCCCTCCTCCTTCCCTTTCTCCTATGGTCTACTGTACTTTACTTCTTCTTCTGCCCTTTACCTTTTCCACCTGTCACCTCCCAACTTCACACTTCATCTCCGATCCTCCCCTCACCTACCTTCTCTCTTACCTGGCTTCACCTATCACCTGCAGCTTGTACTCATTCCCCAACCCCGCCTTCTTTTTCTGCTTCTGCCCCATTCCTTTCCAGTCTTGAAGAAGGTCTCAAACTGTTTATTCCTTGCCATGAATGCTGCCTAACCTGCAGAGTTCCTCCAGAATTTTGTACAGTATGTGTTACTCTGGGTTTGCAGTATCTGCAGAATCTCTTGTGTCTGCCAAATGGGAGGCCTTAAAAAATGTGATGTTAAGAACTTATGGCATACACGTTCTTGTTAGGGTCAGGTTTCAGGAACCCAGGTTGACCAGAGATATTAAGGCTCTGGTTAAGAAAAAGAGGGAGGCGTACATTGCACATCTGTTGATGACCACAAGAAGTACAGGAGAGAATGCGGGAATGCAAAAAGAGCATATGAGAAGGATCAGACAGGCAAGGTAAGGCAAAATCTCACCAGATCCTACTGGTATATTAAGAGTAAACTGTTATCTATGGAGAGAATAGATCCCCTTAAAGATCAGAAGGACTGTTTGTGTCAGGAAAGAAAGGAAATGGGAGAGGTTTCAAAAGTTTCAAAGTTACATTCAATGTCGGAGAAATGTATACAATATACATCCTGAAATGCTTTTTCTTCACAACCATCCATGAAAACAGAGGAATGCCCACAAACAATGAATGACAGTTAAACATTAGAACCCCAAGGTACCCCCCAGCTCCCCCCTCCCACGCATAAGCAGCAGCAAAGCAACAATTCCCCCCTCCCCCACCAGCAAATAAAAGCATTGGCACCCACCGCGGAGCACTCAAGTGTGCAGTAAAGCAACAGCAAAGACACAGACTTGCAGTACCCCAAAGACTACTCGTTCACCCAGTACTCAACATACCACAGGTGCTCTCTTGCCCTATTAAGGGAGAAAGAGGCGTCTCCGTTTCACAGCGAGAGGGGAGACATAACAAACAACCTGCTGATATACTATGTTAAAAGTCTGTTGCATCGCTTTTTCTGAGCTCTGTGCCCAAAGATCTTGGGTCTCCGTGTACACAGCTAGAATTCTTCTGTCTCCCATGACACAGTGATTTCCTGCCAGGACACCGAACTTCGGTCCGCCCGTCTACAGAGCCACGAGATCCCAGAACTCCGAAGGCAAGCTAATCTCTTCGGTCGCATCCTTGGCATATAGAATAGCGGCCAATCATGAAACCCCGAGAGTGGGGCCCAGTCCCGCAAAGAACCGAAGTCAGGGTGTAACTCCAGGTCAAGGTCTTCAAAGGAACCCTGAAAGGGAAAAATAGAGATATTAAAGATGGAAATAGAGCTGTTTCCGAAGACGCAAGCAAAGAAGTCACCATTAGGCGCCATTGTCTCCTCCTAAGCTCCTCCTCCAAGCGGTTTTTAATAAATATTTCTCTTCAATGGCTTCTGTGCAAAAAATGATGGGAGCTAAGGAAATGAAAGAAAGAGTGGTGTTGCTTTGAACCACATAAGAATTAGGAGATATGGGAGTCCTTAAAGGGTATTAAGTGGATAAGACCCTCAGGCCTAACCTAGTGTATTCTCAAACCTTGCAGTATGCTAGAGAAGAAATTGCAGAGATTTTTTCTTTATCTTTGACCATAGGTTAGGTTCCAGAGGACCAGAAAGTGGCTAATATTGTACCATTGTTAAAAAGAGTAGCAGAAGCAAGCCAGGAAACAAAAGCAGGTGAGTCTGGCATCAGTTGTGGCTAGATTGCTGAGGGGATTCTGAGGGACGGGATTAAGCAACGTTTAGAGACTGGGTCTGATTTGGGACAATCAGCACGATTTGTGTATGGGAACTTGTGGCCGAAAAATCCTTTGGAGCTCATTGAGGAGGTAACAAAGAGAGTAGATGAATGTAGGGCAGTGAATGTTGTCTATATGGATTTTAGCAAGGTCTTTAACATGGTTCTTCATGGAAGGCTGGTCAGGAAGGTTAGATTGCATAGTACTCGGGAGGAGACATCAAATTGGATTCATATTTGGTTCAGTGGTAGGAAGCAAACAGTGATGTTCCCCTGACTGGAGGCCTGTGTCTAGTGCTGTGCCACAACAGTAAGTGCTCTCACCTTGGATGCTTGTAATTTATGTCAATGATCTGGATGTGAAGCCTCTAAAATAGGTGGTGTTGAAGACAGAGTAGAATGTTATGAAATATTTCAGCGGGATCTTGGTCAGCTGGGTATGTGGGCTGAGTATTGACAAGTGGCTTTCAATCCAGATAAATGTAAGTTATTGTATTTTGGGAAATCAAACCAGAGAAGGCGAATATGGTGAATAATAATAATTTATTTATTTAACGATGCTGCGCGGATTAGGCCTTTCTGGCCCTTTGAGCTACGCCATCCCAGCAAACCCTGACAAAGCCTGATTTAACCCTAACCTAATCACAGGCCAATTTACAATGAACTCTTAACCTACCTGGCATGTCTTTGCACAGTGGGAGGAACCTGAAGAAAACCCATGCATTCCAATGGGAGGACGTACAGACAGCGCCAGAATTGAATTCCACATTCCAGAATGCCCCCAGCTGTAATAGCATCACAGTAACAGCTACATTACCAAGGCACCCACAGAGTAAGGTCTTGGGGAGAGTTATGCAATAAATGGACCTCAGAGTATCAGTGCATAGTTCACAAAATGAGGCATTACCAGTAGACAGAATAGTGAAGAATGTGTTTGGCATGCTGGCCAGCATCAGTCAAGGCACTGAGTATAGGATTTGGGAAGATATGTTGATGTTATATAAGATGTTGGTGAGGCTGCACTTAGATATTATGTATAGTTTTGGTTGCCCTGTTATAGGAAGGATATTATTAATCATAAAATACTTACCATGATGTTGCCTGGAGTTGGGAAACTGATTTACAAAGAGAAGTTGTATAAACTAAGACTTTGTATTTCCTGAACCGTAGGAGATTGAGTGGTGACCTGATCAAGGTATGTAATGTCATGAGGGATATTGACAGGGTGAAAGCACATAAACAAGAGGTTTAAGTTCAGAGGTGAGAGATTTTAAAGGAACATCAGGGGCAGTTTCTTCTCATAAAAGATAGTCCATGTTTGGAATGAGCTTCCAGAATTAGTGGCTGAGCTGGGCAATTGCCGACAGTTCAAAGCCATTTAGATAAGTACATGGATATGAGCATGCCCTCAGATTTCCGAATGGACAATGAGCCCATGAATACTACCTCACATGAAATGATAGAGGGACTCAGCAGGTCAGGCAGCATCTCTGGAGAGGAATAAACAGTCAACATTTTGGGCTGAGACCCTTCATCAGGACCTGATAAAATAAGTGTATGAACTGTATGTGTAGGTGTATATATATTTACTGATTGATTGATTGATTGATTGATACAATGCAGAGTAGGCCATTCCAGCCCTTTGAGCCATACTGCCCAGTAATCCCCTGATTTAATCCTAACATAATAACAGGACCAACTAACCTACTGACAAGTAAATCTTTGGACCATGGGAGAATCTGTTGTTTTACGACAGCAGTACAGTGAAATACATAAAATATAAAATATACTCCAAATTACATATAAAACAACAAATTTCAGACATAAATATGTCAGTGATAATAAACCCGATTCTGATTCTGACATTAACTATCTCAACTTCACCACCCCCCTCACCTATTCCAACCTTACTGCCTCTGAACAAACTGCCCCTCCACTCCCTCCACACCAGTCCCAACCTCACCATCAAATTCACAGACAAGGCCATTGCTGTTGCAGTCTCAACCATTACAAGCCCAGATGGCAGGATGCATCAAGCCACAGTCTTCCACCATCAGCGACCTTATCACCTCCAGAAATCTCCTTTCCACTGCTTCCAATGTCATTGTTCCCCAATCCTGTACTGCTTGCTTCTCAGAGATAGATTACCCACTGACATCTTTTACAATTCCACTGACTTCTGGTTACCTCGACTACATTTCTTCCTACCTATCACCTCCCATCTTCTCACATCAGTCCCACTTTTGTCTCCAACCTGCTTATCTTCGCCTCTCCAGAATTCACCTATCACACTTCAATCTGTGAGCCTTCCATTCCCTCCCACACTTTCATTCTGGCTTCTGCCCTCCTTCTTTACAGTGCTGATGAAGGGTCTTGATTCAAAACATTGACAGTTTACCTCCCTCCCTAAATGCTGCTCTCCTGCTGAGTTTCTCCCATACTTTTTGTTTTTTTTCAATTACTTTTGCTTTTTTTTTGTTTCTCATTTCCTTGAGACTTCTGAAAAAATATTGATCTTTTTATTATCATATATTTCTTCCTAATATGAAAAAAAAACGTTGTTTGTAGTCTTAGGAGAGTACAGAGTCACAATAAAAGTCCCTGAGGTGTTTTCATATATTGCAAATGCTTGCAAGCATATAATTTTATATCTGACTTTAAAGCTGTTTTCTATTATATGTTTATAATATTGCATCACATCAACTTGGAGACAGGTTTTCAGATTTCCATTATCATTAATTTGGTTACCTGTGAAGTCTGAATAAAGTATGCAAATATTCGATAATGCAACGAGAATGTTGACCAACCCAGGGAAAATAACAAACTGCAGTTTTGGTTCCAACCTTTCTTATTTCAAACTACAGTGATTTTCTTTTGTTCTTGGCTGGCCTTCCATGTCCCCATAATAATCTGTACATGACAGAATTTATAACTACTGTTCAGTGAGCCTTTGCGGGCAACATTTCACTCAAGTGGGAATGTTTGATCACTTGCCTATCTGGCAGGAACCTGAAGATGAATCTCAGGAGGGTGAGGCCCAGGCAGGTTAATTGAAGAATTGAAAAGACTGTGGAGGAATGAAAATACTCCTATTCTTCTTGGGCACAGCAGAATATTTTAAAAATGTAATCATGAACACGTGCTTTCAATAATCGTTTGAAGCAGTAGAGAAGAAACATCGAGTCATTGATAGATCGTCTTTGAGTTGTATACCACAGAAAAGGATCCTCCACCCACTAAGACTCTTTGCCCACCTACACTAACCCTATTTTCCTGCATTTGGTCCACCTCGATTATTTCAGTGCCCATCTAAAATTCTGTTAAGCATATTAATTGTAGCTGACTCAACCACCTCCTTTGGCAGTGAATTTCCCACAAGCATTTGCTTTAAAAAATGATCCCTCAGATTCATTTTCAAATACTCTTTTCTCAGAAATTTACATGCTTCCGTTGTTGCTGTAGCCATTACGGGAAAAATTATTCTTGATTATCTTACCTTATCTGTGCCTTCATAACTTTATATACCTCTCAGCCTCCTTTGCTCCAGGTAAAGTAAGTCCAGTTTCTCACTGTAACTGAAATCCTCCAATCCATGCCACGTCCTGGTGAATCTCCCCTGCACTCTTTCCAGTGCAAACATATCCTTCCTATACAGTGATGACCAGAGCTGCAAAATAAGTGCAGTATAACCAGTGTTTTGCTGAATTTATATTCTGTCCCCAAGCAATGAAGACAAGCATGCTGTGTGCCATCATCACCAGCCCATCATGTTGCCAGATCCAGAGATCTAGGTACTTAAATCCTTCAAACCTGTGTTCTTCAGCATTCGTTAGGGCCCTACCATTTGCTGTCTCTGCCCTACGTCCATTTCACTTCCCAAAATGCCTCACTTTGCACTTGTTAGGATTAAATTCCATCTGCCAGCACTCTGCCCAACTTTCCATCTGATATATATCCTGATATATAGCCTTTGACAGCTTTTCCTGCTATCCACAATATCACCAACTTTTCTGTCATCTGCAAGTCTACTAAACATAACCCCACATTGAAGTCATTAATATATATCACAAACATCAAAGTTCTCATCAACAATCCTGCGGTACACTGCGTGTCAAATATTGGTCAGAAAAGCAACCATCACAAATTCAATTTTAACTTTTCAGTAGACAACTCCTTAAAAAGTTCAATCAATTTAACGAAGCAGCCACAAGAGACCGCAGATGTTGTAATCTGGAGCAAAAAAAAACACACTTCTGGTAGAATTCCCTGGCTTTCCAAATGAACATAAATCATTTTCCTTAGGTTTTTCTCTAATAATTTCTCTACCTCTGACAAACAGTTCACCCCCCCGTGAATACCCAGCTTATCCATGCTGCTCTTTTCAAATAAATGAACAACGTCAACAATCTTCCAGTTTTATAGCACTTCAGCTGTGACTAACAAAGATGCAAAAATCTCTCTCAGGGTCCAAGCCGCTTCCTTCCTAGATCAGGTCAGCATGGAATAGATGGGCCAAAGGGCCTGTTTCTGTACCATAGTGTTCTATGATTCTATGAGGTTTTATTAAATCCTAGCGATTTATCTACCCTTATGAATACCATGGCCTCTAACACCTCCTTCTTCTTAATACTGACCTGCTTCAGGTTATACACTTATACCTTCCTTAACCCATTAGCATCCAAGTACTTCTCCTTGGTGAATACAGATCAGAAGTATCTATTTCGGACTTTACCACATTGCTTGGCTCCAAACGTAAATTATTTGTTTGGTCTTTTTAGAATTTCCTTGTTTTTAACCTTACTGTATTCCACTTCCACATTTCAGAAACGTATAGGTCGTCACTGTAGTGTAGCAGTTAGTGTAACACTATTACAGAACCAAAAACTCGGGTTCAATTCCGTACATTCTCCCATGACTGTGTGTGTTACCTCTGGGTGCTTTGGTTTCCTCCCACATTACAAAGTCATACAGTTTAGAAGGCTAATTGGTCACTTGGGTATAATTGGGCAGTGTGGTCTCATTGTGCTAGAAGGGCCTGTTAACATGCTATATATCCAAAGCAAATCAAATCAAATTAAAGGTGCCTGTCAGGTAAACAAAATTGAGAATTAAATATCGAAGGATACCAGGTAACATCAGGGAGATAAGGGAGGTGTGGTAGCACTTTTAATTATCGATGACATCAAGACAATGGTGAGAGATGATGTAAAAACTAAGTAGCAGAATGTGCAATCCATCTGACTAGAAATTAGGAACAGAAAATGGAAAAATCGCTGGTTTATAGGCCACTGAATAATAACATAATAAAACAAGAAATATCTGAAACATGCAAGAATGGAATCACAGCATCAAGATGGTTGAGGCAGTCTTGAGGACTTCAAAAAATGCAACTCTGATAGCTTTTTTGAATTCCATAGGAAAATGCTTTTTTAGCATTTCTTTCCCATGCACTGAGACAGTTAACAATATTCAAGTCAAGAATCCTCTTGGAAAGTGTGACCACAGTATGATTTATTTTCTCATAACAATGGAGGATGCAGTAATTTGATTTAAATCCAGCTGCTACAATGGGATGAGGGAAGAGTTGGCAAGCATAGACTGGGAACACAGGCTGTATGTTGGGAAAGCTGAGGAACAATGAAAGACTTTCAAAAAGATTTTTCACAGTACTCAACAAGAGCATATTCCAGTTAACATGCAAAGACAGTAAGGGTGTGAGAGCCAGCCTTGGATAACAAAGAAAATAAAGGAAGCCATCAAACTAAAAGATCTTCCATACAGCTGCCAAGAGAAGTGAAAAACTGGAGGATTGGAAAAACTTTAAAAGGCAGCAAAGAACCACTATGCAAGCAATCAGGAAAGGGAAGATAGATTATGGAAGTAAACTGGCCCAAAATAAAAGCATTTATAATTACATAAAGTGGAAAAGAATAACTGAAGTGAATGTAAGCCCCTTCAAAGATAAGAAAGGGGAATTAATACAGAGAAATGCAGAAATGGCCAAGGCTTTGAATGACAATTTGTGTTGGCTTTCATGATGGAGGACATGTCTAACATTCCAAAGAGGTATGTTATGGAGTTGAGGATCTCGACACAATTGCTATCACAAAACAGGTAGGGCTGAGTAAACAACTGGGCCTAAAGGTGGACAAGACCCCTGGTCCTGATAGAATGTATTCCAGCTGAAAGAAATGGCAGAAGTTAGAGCAGTGGTGATTGAGATAACTTACCAAAATTCTCTGGTGCTGGGCAGGTCCCAGTGAATTGGAAGACAGTGAAAGTTATGCTAGTTTAAAATGGATGTAGACATAAGGCAGGTACTATAGGCCGGTTAGCTTAACAAGTGTCGATGGGAAAATGCTTGAATCTATCATTCAGGGAGAAATAGCAAGGCATTTAGATAGAAGTGGTTCTATCAAACAGGTAGAGCATGGATTCAGGAAGGGAAAGTCCTGTTTGATAAACTTACCGAAAGATATAATGAGCACACTGGACAGAAGGGAGCAGATGGTTGTTGTATACTCAGATTTCCAGAAGGCATTAGATAAGGCACTGCTTAAAAGTCTTATCCGTTAGATAAAATCTTGGAGCTGAGGGTAATGTATTCACAAGGATCAAGGATTGGTTAGCCTATAGAAGACCAAGAGTTGGGATAAATAGGCATTTCTCTGGTTGGCGGTTGGTGGTTAGGGAAGTGTATAGGTGTCAGTGTTGGGTCTTCAACTGTTATATATTAATGATATACATTAACCATTTGGAAGAGAGGAGTGAGAGAAGCATATCTAAGCTTGCTGTTGATGCTAAACTGAGTGGAAAAGTAAGGATGTTGAAAGTCAGTAGAGAATTATACAGTAGCTAGGTTAAGTGAGTGGGCAACGGTCTGACCAATGGACTGCAATGTTTGTAAATGCTAAGTCATCCACTTTAGAAGGAAATACAGAAGATCAGTTTATTATCTAAATAGTGAAAGGTTGAGGCATGCTACAGTGCAGGACTTGTGAGTGCCTGTGCATAAATCGCAAGTGGTTGGTTTGCAGGTGCAACAGGTTATTAAGAAGACAAATGGAGTGTTGGCCTTCATTGCCAGAGGGATTGAATTTAAGAATGGGGAGGTTATGCTTCAGTAGTACAAGGTCCTGATGAGGCTGTGCCCGTAGTTCTGTGTGTACTTCAGGTTTCCTTACTTGAGAGAAGATATAATAGATTTGAAAGCAGTGCAGATGAGGTTCAATAGATCAATTATGGAGAAAAGGAGTTACCCAATGACAAGAGACTGATTTGCCAGAGACAATCCATGCTGAAATTCAGAAGAATGAGAGGGGATCTTATAGAACCATACAGTATAAAATTAGGAAAGGGATAGTTAAGACAGGGGCAGAAACATTGTTTCTACCAGTCGGTGAGGATAAAACTAGAGGAGGTAGCTCCAAGATTTGGAGGTCTAGACAGAGATGAGGAGGAACTGATTTTCCCAGTGGGTAATAAATCTGTAATTCTCTGTCCAGGGCAGCAGTAGGGGCTAGCTCATTTAAAAAACTACTTAAGACACATTTACATAGTAGATATTTTCATTGTAGGGGAATTAAGGGTTATGGGGAAATGGAAAATAGGTGGAGATGAGTCCATGTCAGTCAGCCATCATCTTATTGAGTGGCAGTGCAGGATCGACAGGACAGTTGGCTTATTCCTGCTCCTGTTTCTCATGCTCCTATGTCCCCAAGTGGATTCATCCTTTCTCAGGCAACCCCTTTGATACTGATATACTTTAGAATACCTTGGGACTCTAAATCATAGAACACAGCCCAGTACAGGACCTTCAGTCCTCGATATTGTGCTGACCTATATAAATCTACTCAATTATCAATCTCGCACTTCCCTCCTACACAGCAATAACCCTTACCTTTTCTTATATCCAGAGTCTTTCAAATGTCCTTATTCTATCAGCCTCTGCCACTATTCCAGAGACCACCAGTCTCTGTGTGTAAAAATCCTATCCCTGACATCTTCTTTTCGTTCTTTTGAATCTTACTTGCCAAGTATAGCTCCTGGCCCTTTAATTGCCCTCCTAACTTTCTTAAGTTTTCTTCTACACATATTCCCTTGAAAAGGTTCCATTGATCCCAATTACCTATATGTGTCCTTTGTTTCCTTTATGTTCCTGATCAAATCTTCATATCCTTTGTCATCCAGGGTTCCCTAATTCTGCCACCTTCGCTATTAACATGCACTGCTTATATGTGGAACCTTATCTCTTATTAACTTTCATTTAAACTACTCCCACTCATCACCTGCTCCAAAGTTACTTCTCTCATGTTCTGTCTCTGATACTATTGAAATCAGTCTTCCCCCAAATTCAAGACCTCAACTTGAGTTCAGCCTTATCTCTTCCCCTAACTATTTTAAAACAAGCAGAATTATAGTCACTGTTCCTAAAGCAAATACAATCGAGGCATTTCAGAGAGCCTTGGGCATATGAATGTGTAGACAGAAGGTATTAATTTACATAGGCATTTAATTGGTTCGGCACAACATCAGAGGATCTGTTCCTGTGCTATGCTATGTTATATTCTAAGTGTTCCCCCATCAACTCTACTGTTTGATTTAATTTCCTAAGATGTTCAAGTAATGTTCCTAGTAGACTCTATATAAAAAGTGTCTCAAAAACTTTCTTGGACACACATTAAAAAATCCATCCTATCTAAGCCCCTTGCATGTAGGCAATCCTGTCATTATTAAAAACTTCCACAACCTTAACCTTATTGATCTTACATCTTACTGTGATTTGCTTCTATATTTATTTTGCTAATTCCCACTGACTATTGGGAGGCGTACAGGAAAACCCAAGCAAATTGATTGCCTCTCTCTTTTTCTCAACTTCTACGCATATGATTTCATTGGATGATCCCTCCGGAACGTCTCCACATAGTGCTGTTAAGTTCTCTCTAAACAGTGGTGCAACTCCACTTTTTTTTGTGGTTCTGTTTGTCAAGTCTGAAATTCTACACTACAGAACATTAAGCTGTATCCTGCAGTTTATCTCAACCAGGCTTTCCTATTGCAATAATATCATAATTTCATGTGCTGCTCCATGCTCTAAAGTCATCTGATTTACTTTGCATTAAAGTGAATGTAACTGAGCCCGGCAGTTTGTCTTATTTATCGTCGAAGTTTCTCCCACCTCCTGCACTGCTGCTAAACTTCCCAACACCCTGACAAATTCATTTAAAACCTTCTGAATAACATGAGAATGCACAGAACATTTGTAACAATCACATTTCTTTGAGGAGGCCTGGAATGGACTTCGGATCCTTAATGTAGATATTACAGGAACTTCTTGTTTAATCTAGTTGAAAGGTATGCCTGAAACTGTCCTGATTTTAACTCACTATTTTTTCAAGTAACCCTGAGAGGCAATATCACAATTAGATTTCCGTAAATCCATAAAATAGTTAGAACAAGATTAGTTTTCAACTGCCGTTTCCTAATGATGATCATCATCATTATTCTGAAATTAAAGGAAAGGTTGAGCTCATAGATGTTATCAGAAAAAAAATCACAAAACACAGCATATTTTTGTCAAAAAACAAACAGTAGTAGGCCTTTCCTGGTTTTGATCCTACACATGGAGCCTGCTAGAAATTTGCAGAGAACTTAAGTGGCCTTAATTTACATTCAGTGCTCAACTAATGTCTTTTTATTATGACATATCAACATCAGTATAAAATCCTGATATAGAGGTTAAGACCTGCTTAAGCATTAGATGAATGGCCAGATCTTACTGGGATGATGCTGCAGTATTCCTCCAGGTAAGTTCTTGCTTCATAATTTCCCAGTTCCACCCTCATCTGCTCCCATCCATAGCTTTCTGCCAAATTTTACCAATAACTTGGGATCATTTGATTTTTTTTCCCAAGTTCCCTCTGATCATCTTGGCTTCCTCTCATCATTTTCCCATTCAACCTGTATAATCTATACAGTACCTTCCATTTTCCCCATTGATCATCTTCCCATCTCCACTCACAGTAGTTTTGGCAGCTACCCACTCACTGCCCCTTGCCTGAGGGTCGAGTTTTCACCATACAATCTGGGATTCAGGAAAAATTGGTTCCAAAACTGGCTTGGCAATAGAATACACTGGTTGATGACAGTGGACCATTTTTACAAATGTATGCTGGGAACCTTGCCAATTGTAATATATATTAAATGATATAACAAAAGATAAGAGACATCTTGGGAATCAAAATTGGCGGTGAAAACATCAATAATTTCAGATATGCAGGTGATACTGTGTTAATTGCAAGTACGGAGCAAGAACTACTAAACTTAATTGATATAGTTGAATTGAAGAAAGTGCAAAAATGGGCCCATCTACCAAATGCAAAAAGACAGAATGTATGGTGATATCCAGAAAGAAGGAGAATCCTGTCTGCAGGCTGAGAATAAATGGGGAAAACATAAAACAAGTACAGAACTTTTGCTACTAAGGAAGCTGGGTGAAATTAGATGGCCGGTGTGACATGGACATCAAAAGAAGAATAGGGATGGCAAAAGACACCTTTACGAGAATGAAGAGTATACTGACTAATACTAAACTAGGCTTAACAACTCGCCTCAGAGTACTGAAATGTTATGTTTACCCAGTTATGTTATATGGCTCAGAATGTTGGACAATATCATGTAACATGAGGAAACGAATTGTAGCAGCAGAGATGTGGTTTTTGAGGAGGGTGCAAAGAATATCATGGATGAAACGAATATCTAACAAGGTTGTCATGAACAGAGCAAACACAAAAAGAGAAATAATGTATGAGATCATGAAAAGGCAACATGACTTCATTGGACATGTGATTGGGAAAGAGGAGTTAGAATGCACGGTAATTATGGGGAAGATTAAGGGAAGAAAGCAAGAGGAAGACAAAGACAAATGATGATGGAGACAGCAGCCAGAGAACTGGAAATGAATACCAATGAAATGATACACTTGACCCGAAACAGGAGTGTGTGGGCCAAGGCAGTCAAAGCTCAAACTGGGCATGGCACCTGATGATGATGATGATGATGATTAATGACATAGGAGGCATAATCAGTAAGTTTGTAGACTGATGGAATGGTTGGCAATGTGGAGGGTAGTCAGACTACAAGGTTATATGAATGTGTTGGTCTAACGGGTAAAAGATTAAGAGGGGGTCGGAGAAGGAATTTTATTACCCAGAGTGTGGTGTGTATTTGTAATGGACACCTGATAAAACGGTCGAAGCAGAGTCACTGTCATGATTCAATGAATCTCAAGACAAACATTGAAATTGTCCAGACTTTGAAGGCCATGGATCAGAAGCTAGAAGATGAGACTAATCCAAGTCAGAGTTTATTCTCATATTCATAAATACAGCGGTCCCCAACCACCGGGCTGCAGAGCATGCGCTACCGGGCCGCGAGGAAGCAATATGATTTGGTCAGCTGCATCTTTCCTCATTCCCTGTCACAGCTACTGATCAGCCAATACGCATGCGAGGTCATGACCCGAGCGTCATCCGTGTCAGGGCGGGAAGGCGATCAACTCCTCGAGCTTGCAAATGACAACGGGCTGAAAAGTATGTTTGACATAACATCTCTTGCGGCATTTTGGATCAAAGTCAAGGCTAAATATCCTGAGATAGCCACGAAAGCACTGAAAACGTTGCTTTCATTTCCAACATTTTTCTGCGAAGCAGAGTTTTTTGCAATGAATGCAACGAAAACTAAACTGCGGAATAGACTGGACATCAGGAACCCCCTTCGAGTATCGCTGTCTCCTGTCACCCCTCGATAGGACGGTGTTGTTGCAGGGAAACAAGCCCAGGGCTCCCACTGATTCAGCGATATTGGTGTGTTGCAATGATTTTATATATTCATACGGGGAAAATATGTGCTGTGCGTTTAATATCCAAATATTACTTAAAATGTTATGATGCTATTGACTTATAAGTGACCTACATAACCATATAACAATTACAGCACGGAAACAGGCCATCTCGACCCTTCTCGTCCGTGCCGAACGCTACTCTCACCTAGTCCCACTGACCTGCATTCAGCCCATAACCCTCCATTCCTTTCCTGTCCATATACCAATCCAATTTTTCTTTAAATGATCATATTGAACCTGCTTCTGCCACTTCTACTGGAAGTTCGTTCAACACTTCAAGCTCCCCTGATAATTGACTTATCATTATATCCATGCGAGGAAAATATGCGGTGTGTTTAACATTAAATTCGTTAGATAAACCCTTTTAGAAACAAAATTGAGTGTATTACCCACTTATCACCTATATTCCAGTAGTGATTAACACCCACCCCCACAAACAGAATCGCCAAAAAGGAATTGCTTGGGGGGGGAAGGAATCAGCAGGTCACGACGCGTATGCACATTGGTGCCCGCACAAGGCTTCATGGTCATTGTAGTCTTTAGGGTAAACAACGCATTTGACTGCTACTCTTGTTCGTTGGCAACCCTACCCCCCCCCCACCACCCCCCACCCCCCGGTCAGCCGGTCCGCAAGAATATTGTCAATATTAAACCGGTCCGCAGTGCAAAAAAGGTTGGGGACCCCTGCATATGTACATGCATGCACAAGTGCAATGGAAAGCTTACTTGTGGCAGTCTACAGGCACATAACATCATATAAGAAGCATTCACAAGAAAAACATGCATTAATCATAAATTATACACTTTTTTTCCATACAAAGCACAATTAGAGCAAAGAAGGTCCACCTTAGTTCAAGGTGGTCGAAGTGGTCATAATGTTGCTAAACTGAAGTAGTTAAGCACTAGTCTGCAGTTTCTTACATTCCTGCACATTTTCTTTGGTGGATGTGATGCAACCAGTCATGATACTTTCAACGGTACCTCCATAGAAATTTGTTAGAGTGTTTGATTCCGGTCTGAACCTCCTTCACTGCCAAAGGAACTATATTTCAATCTCTGAGCAAAATGTCCAATTAATCTTCAAGAGGGTATATCCACAAAAGACCAGGAATCCACAAATTTTTCCAGGTAGCATACCCGGCCAAATACTTAAGACCTGTGTGGACCAACCGATGGAGTGTTACAGACTTATTTCATCATCATCATCATCAGATGCCGTGCCTAGTTTGAGCTTTGACTGCCATGGTCCACACACTCCTGTTTCAGGTCAAGTGGATCAATTCATTGGTATTCATTTCCAGTTCTCGGGCTGCTGTCTCCATTATCATTTGTCTTTGTCTTCCTTTTGCTTTCTTCCCTTCAATCTTTCCCATAATTATCATGCATTCTAATTCCTCTTTCCTAATCACATGACCAATGAAGTTACGTTGCCTTTTCATGATCTCATACATTATTTCTCTTATTGTGTTTGCTCTGTTCATGACATCCTCGTTAGATATTCATTTTGTCGATAATATTCTTTGCATCCTCCTCAAAAACCACATCTCTGCTGCTTCAATTCGTTTCCTCATGTTACTAGATATTGCCCAACATTCTGAGCCATATAACATAAGTGGATAAACGTAACATTTCAGTACTCTGAGGCGGGTTGTCATGCCTAGTTTAGTGTTGGTCAGTATACTCCTCATTCTCATAAAGGTGTCTTTTGCCATCCCTATTCTTCTTTTGATGTCCATGTCACACCTGCCATCTGATGTCACCCAGCTTCCTAAGCAGCAAAAGTTCTGTACTTGTTTTATGTCTTCCCCGTTAATTCTCAGCCTGCAGATAGGATTCTCCTTCTTTTTGGATATCACCATACATTCTGTCTTTTTGCAATTGATAGACCCATTTTTGCACTTTCTTCAACAACTATATCAATTAAGTTTTGTAGTTCTTCTTCCGTATTTACAATTAACACAGTGTCATCTGCATATCTGTAATTATTAATGTTTTCACTGCCAACTTTGATTCCCAAGATGTCTCTTATTTTTTGTAATATTGTGTCACTGTACACATTAAATAAATCTGTACCCATTAAATAAATCAGGGGAGAAAACACACCCTTGTCTAACACCTCTCTTGAGTTGCATGAACTGACTCACTTCTCCATCTATTCTTACAGCGGCAGTTTGTTCCCAGTACAGATTTCTGATTAGGTGGAGGTCTTTCGAATCTAGATCTAGAGTTTTCTGTAATATTTGAAATAACTTGTTGCGCTTCACTTTATCAAATGCTTTTGTGTAGTCAATGAAACAAACTAACAAACTTTTTGCACTTGAATAGCTGGTTCTGATAGTATCCTTGACATCAATATTGTGTTTCTTGTACCTTTGTCTTTCACAAAACCACATTGTTTGTACTATTTCAGCTTATATCGTGCTTTTAGCTCTTGTCATCAAAATTATTCGAAGTATCTTGGTGATATGCCTCATTAAACTTATGGTCCTATGTAATTCGCATTCTATTGCTCCAGGTTTCTTAGGAAAAATGATAAATACTGATTTTTTCATCTCTTCTGGTATTATTCCAGTCTCATAAATGTCATTGATAAAATCAGTAAGTTTTTCAATTCCATAATCTTCAAGGGTGATAATTTGTTCTATTACTAATTCATCAGGACCTGCTGCCTGTTTACCCTTTCAATTCTGTAGTCTCATGTTTCCACCTGCTTCAGTCAGCATCTATTGTACCAGTGCCCAAGAAAGAGTGTGCTGACCTGCCTCAATAACTACCAATAGGTGGTACTTAATCAACCTAATGAGGTGCTTTGAGAGGTTCGTTATGGTGCAAAATAACTCCTGCTTCTAAAGTAACCTGGATCCTCTCTAATTTGCCTAGCGCCACAATGGGTCAACAGCACATGTGTTTTTTCTGGCTCTTCACTCTGTTCTGAACCATTTAGACAAGAGGAACTCATGCATCAGGCTGCTTTTCCTTGACTACAGCTCAGGGTTCAACATAATCACACCGTCCAAACTCATCATAAAGTTTCAGGACCTAGATGTCTGTACCTACCGCTGTAATTGGATACTCAACTTCCTCATTGGCAGACCTCAATCAGTGAACGTTGTTACTATCGCTTCTTTTTAGTTTTCCTTGATCTCCCTCTCGCTAACCATCAACACAGATGCACCTCAGGGTGCCTGCTTAGCTCCTGCTCCGCACATGACAGGTCATCTTGGTTATCTCCATTAGGTTTGATCTGGCAATTATTCTGCTCCAGCCTCACTCATCTTCAGGTTTGTAAGTTTGAACAATTTGCAAACTGTTGAGTTAAACCCCCTGGGATTTTGCAAATAAGGAAAGAATCATATTTTTAAAAAAATATGACTGTGTGATTACTATATTGCAGTTGAATTTTTAAGACATTTTGCTGTATTATTACTTCATAACTTTGTTGCTATTTCAATTCTTACACATTGACGATGACAAGATAATAGCCAAAGTGATTCTTATGTGGATTGCAATCTTAGTGAATCAAATAAAAATTATTAAGTAGTTAATTTTTACAGGTCAAAATTACCAACTATTAATCCTTTCAAATCCACAAGAAATATTAGTATTAAATATATGTTAAATATAAATCCTTGGGGGCAAATCAATGCAGATTGCAAGGAATGGATATATTTTTAAGACACGTGGCCAAAGGATGTGCTTTCATTGTGTTATGTTGTATTTTTTGCGGTTGATGTGGTTGTCTGATTTTAAAGCACTTTTTTTTTTCCATTTCCTCTCTTTTATGAGCTGTTGCTTGTTTTCAGTCAGTCACAGATGTGAATGGTCTGCAACCTGAGAATTTTCTTTAATCTAAGATTCCATTCGATGCTGCATTAAAGGAGCCTGTGGAGATGGAGATAGTACTAATAGCTAAAGTGATTTAAGATTATGCAAGACAGATGAATGGGGTACTGAATTTTGATGACCAATTATTTTCATATTGACTGGTCAAACAGGCTCAAAAGGTTAAGTTTCTAAACTTCTTTAGGGCAGGAATCAAATAAGTTTTGCCATGTTGTCTTTCTCAAAGGAAATTATGTGTTATTTGTCAGTTCTTTACTATCTATGCGGTAGGGTAACTCTAGGCTGTTTCTAGAGTAGGTTACATGGTCAGCACAACATTATGGACCAAAGGGCTTGTAATGTGCTGTAGATCTCTATGATTCTGTGATTCTATTTTATACTTTCAGATGGGGATCACCATATAGATTAGAATTATCTTCCTTTTTATATTTATGTAAAAGAAAGCTCAAAAATAAAAGACTTACTGAGAACAGACTAAAAAACAGAGTTTTCAATTTGCAACCAGTTTGCTTTTAATTCCCCGATACCTTCAGATCCCTTGTGTTTTTTTAATGTATTTGCACTTGTAGCTTTGAGTTTTGAGTGACAGCAATAAATATTAGGAATATGGGCAGTAAGGTCTTTCTCCTCTGACAATTTTCCACCTTGTACGTCTAAAATTAAGAGATGAAAGATTGTGGAAACATTTGATCTCTGTGTTCATTTTCCAAATATATATTCATGTTGTGTAAAACTGCACTGAGAATACCGGTTGCAAAATTTAGCCATCACAACGTCTCCAGACAAATTGTTCCTTCAATTTGCCTCTCCAACATCTCAAAGTGAACTAAGAGTTTAGATATTTTCAGTGGTTGAAAACATTGTTAAACCTTTAATCAACTGAGATAAACACATTTTAGTTAAATTAACGTACTGAACTGCCCAGATTAGAGAGTGATTAATTTTATCAGAACCAACTGACATCTATAGATATAGAGGCAGAGTTTATTTTTCAAACTGATTAAATTTTTATCAGAACAGAAATAAAATGGGGAAGTAATAACCTGGAATTTTTGTCATATAGCATATTATTTCATGCACAAAGCAATAGATTCTTACAGATCCAACACCAATAATCATTTATCAATTTTCCAGCATGCATATTATATGTGATTGGAGGCTATAAAAGATAAAGTGTCAAATGGTTTATGTTTATTTATACAGAACTCACACAGAATTCTATCTGGCATATGAGGTCTGCACATATTATCCATAGGATTGAGGCTTGCTTTAATATTTGTTAAAGGGCCCATCACAATATGGGCAGCTCCACGGCGTTATCCATCTTTCTTCACATTTTTAACATTGTATTGTTAATGATAATCTCCATTATTATCCTTCCCTCCAAAATATTTCAATTTCCTATGTTACGTACCCCGTAACTGGGTTGCCAAACCAGCAGGAATGGATCACTCAGTTGGAGTCTGGAGTACTAGAACTAAGAAAGTTTTATTAAAGAAACAAGCAACACAGTAATCGAAAGGATAATAAATGCAACAGTTCAACAATGATAACCACACATGTGCACAGAATTAAGATAACAGCATCAATCAAGCTCTATCGTTGTCTAGGGGGTAAATGACCAAATTTCAAAATGACTCAAAGTCCAGTCCAGTTCAGTTCGCAGTAATCGTTGCCATGGCGAGGGACAACGTGGGGGGAGAGAGAGATAGAATAGGAACAACTGATCATTCAGAACACTGCTTCACTCACAGACCAGCGAGATGGCTCACAGACCAGCGAGATGGCTCACAAACAGCTTTTGGGCGGGTCCTTGGTGATGTCACCTGAGGTCACCGACTGTGACCCCTCCTCCAGATGCGGTCGATCCTCTGCAGTGAACCCGGCACCCAGGCAAGGGCGGACACACACCGGGTTCCCGCTGATCGTACCTTTCCACCCTTGTCGTTGTCTGATGCTTCTCACCCACTCGTGAGAGGCGCACCGCTTCCAGGGTCTCGTTACCTCGGGTGGCGTGTGTCCCTGTCTTAGCGAACCTGTCCCTTTTTATCCCCCTGCTGGGGTATCGCCTGTCCATCACTTCAAACAGTTCAGGGTTCAAAGGGGGGGAGCCGCTCCAGACAGCTCTCTCTCCCACATCCCTTCATTACACATCTCCAGACGCTGCTCCATTGTTCCTTATCTCTCCTTCCCCTGAGGGCAGGTGGCAGACCAACTGCTGATGCCACTGATGCTAGCCCAGGCCAGCAAACATCTTAATTTTATGTGTATTCTCGTAACACCTATCAAAAACTCGCCAGCAAGCTCCAATGGGAATGTTACTGATGCCCTCCAAGTCATACCCCTAACACGATTATATCCCCAATCAACCCACACCTGTCTAACTTTCTTCCCCAATCCACGTTTACTATTATCCTAGCCCTCCTTGATCATTTCCATCATCCTCAACCTCTTCTTTCCCAGTTCTCTTCTTTCTCCTGTGTTTCCTCGCATCTTGTACTTTTCCACCACTACCAACTCACATCTACTGTAATGAAGTTCTTCAAGCAGTTACTTATAGTTAGAATTAACTCTTTCCTGAGCAATTACTAGAATTTGCCTACATCACAACAGGTCTACAGCAGACACAATCTCACTGCCTCTCCACTCTTCATTGGAGCTCCTAGCAAGACATATATCCAACTGCTGTTTATCAATTATAGCTCAGTATTCAACACCCTCATCCCCTCAGTACTAATCATAAACCTTCAAAACCTGGGCCTCAGCACTTCCCTCTGCAATCGGATCCACAGATTCCTTATTGGGAGGCCTTATTCAGTATGGTTCAGTAATGATAGCTCCTCCTCACTGACAAACAGCATAGGCATACCTCAAAGATCCTTGCTTAACTCACTGCTCTACTCTCACTAAATTCATGACTATGTGGCTAAGCAGCTCAAGCACCATTCATAAATTTGCCAATGACCATAAGACCATAAGATAAAGGAGCAGAATTAGGCTACTCGCCCATTAAGTCTGCTCCACCATTCCATCATGACTAATTTATTATCCCCCTCAACTCCATTCTCCTGCCTTCTTCCCATAACCTTGGACACTCTTAATCAAGAATCTTTCAACCTCCACTTTAATTATATCCAATAACTTGGCCTGCACAGCTGTACATGGAAATGAATTCCACTGATTCACCATCCTCTGGCTAAAGAAATTTCTTCTCATATCTGTTCTAAAAGGTCACCTTTGTGTTCTGAAGCTGTGCCTTATGGTCCCAGGCTCAACCACTATAGGAAACATCCTCTCTACTCTGTCAAGCCCTTTCGATACTCAATAAGTTTCAATGAGATCAACCATCATTCTAAACTCCAGTGAGTATAGGTCCAGAGCCATCAAATCATACATTAACCTTCTCATTCCTGGGATCATTCTTGTGAATCTCCTCCGGACCCTCTCCAAAGCCAGCTAATCCTTTCTTTGATAAGAGACTCAAAACCACTCATAATACTCCAAGTGTGGAATGACCAATGCCTTATAAAGCATCAGCATTACATAGTAGTGTTGAATGCTGAGCTATTATTGTCCTTTTGAAACTAATGCTAACATTGCATTTGCTTTACCAACTCAACCTGCAAATTAACCTTCAGCAAATCCTATAGAAGGACTCTTAAGTCCCTGAGCACCTCTGATTTCTGGATTTGCTCCCTGTTTAGAAAATAGTCTAGGCCTTTATTCCTTCTACCAAAGTGCATGGCAATATATTTCTCTGCACTGTATTCCATTGACCATTTCTTTGCCATTTTCCTTATACATCCAAGTCCTTCTGTAGACTACCTGTCCCTCCACCTATTTTTGTATCATCAGAAAACCTGGCCACAAAACCATCAACCCATCATCCAGATCATTGACATGCTGTATAACGTGAAAAGAAATAGTGCCCATCTTCTATCTGTGGCAGTATCTTTTGTATAATGCCATGGGCTTTCTTATCAATTTTATCAGCCTTCTGTATGGCACCTTATCAAAGTCCTTCTGAAAATGAAAGTCAATAACATCCACTGACTCTCCTTTATCTGTCTGTTATCCTGTCTGTTATTTCCTTAAAGAATTCCAAGATATTTGTTAAGCAAGATTTCCGCTTAAGGAATCCATGCTGACTTTGGCCAATTGTATCATGTGTCTGCAGTTACCCCAAAACCTCATCCTTAGTTCTGGGCTCTGCTACAAAAGTAGTGGATATGACCCAGTCAATCACAAATAAAGCCCTTCCCACCATTCAGCACATCTACACGAAACACTGTTGTGGGGGATCCATCATCAAGGTCCCCCACCATTCAGGACATGCTCTCTTCTTATTGCTGCCATCAGGAAGAAGGTACAGGATCCTCAGAACTAACAGCACCAAGTTCAGGAACAGTTATTACCCCTCAGCCATCAGGCTCTTGAACCAGAAGGGATAACCTCATTCAAATTCACTTGCATCATCATTGAACTGTTCCCACAACCTATGGAGTCACTTTCAATGACTCTTCATCCCATGTTCTCAATATTTATTGCTTATTTATTTATTATTATTATTTCTTTCTTTCTGTATTTGCACAGTTTGTTGTCTTTTGCACATTGGTTGAATGCCCAAGTTGGTGCAGTCTTTCACTGATTTTGTTACAGTTATTGTTCATTGGATTCATTGAGTATCCTGCAAGACAATGAATCTCGGTGTTGAATATGGTGACATAAATGTACTTTGACAATAAATTTACTTTGAACTTTGATTTTACCAACCACTGAAGTTAGGCTAACTGGCCAAAAGTTTTCTGTCTTTTGTTTCCCTCTCTTCCTATAGACTGGCGTGAGATTTGCAATTTTCTAGTCCTGTGGAATGATTCCACAATCTAGATCACTTTTAATGCCTCCACATCTCTTCAGCCCCCTCTCTGGGATGTAGTGCATGACACCAATGTTGTCAGTAGGGCTCAGATAGTGAAAAGGAGGAAGATACATCAGCTGGTTGAATGGTATTGCATCAACAATCTCACACTAAATATCAGTAAGATTAAGGAATTGTTTGTGGACATAGGCTAAGAAGGGAAAGTCAGGAAAACATACAGCAGTCCTCATTGAGGGGGTCAGTAGTGGAAACGATGAGCATCAAGTTCCTGGGCATCGAGATCTCAGAAAATCTATCCTGGGCCGAATACATCGATTCAATCATGAAGAAGACACACCAGCAACTCTACTTCATTGGGAATTTGAGGAGATTTGATATGTCACCAAAGATTCTTGCAAATTTCTACAGATATACAATGGAGAGCATTCTGACTTGCTGCATCACAGCCTGAAAAGGAGGCTTCACAGCACAGGGTGGCAGTAGGGTTATAGGCTCAGCCCGCTCCATCGCAGGCACAACCCTCCCCACCATCGACAACATCAAGAGGCAATGCTTCAAGGAAAGGTGCCTCCATCACTAAGGATCCTCACCACCTAGTGCGTGGCCCCTTCTCATAACAACCATCAAAAAGGAGGTACAGGATCCACATTTAAAGATCCAGAAACATCTTTCCTTCCACCATCAGATTTCTGAATTATCCATGAAAACATGAAGACTACCTTATTATAAAGATAAGAGATTCTGCAAATGTTGGAAATCATACAAAATGCAGGAGGAACTCAGCAGGTCAGGCAGCACCAGTGGAGGGAAATGAACAGTTGACGTTTTGGGCCAAGACCATTCATCAGGATTCAGCCTGAAACATCAACTGCTTATTCCTCTCCATAGATGCTGCCTGACCCGTTGAGTTCCTCCAGCACTTCGTGTGTGTTCCTCAAGATTGCCTCTTTTTTTCAGTATTTTCTAATTTATGATCATTTTTATGTCTTTGTATTGGACTGCAAAGCAACAAGATCTGCATCATCTAAATCAATGATAATAAATCTAATTATGATCCTTAACCACAATTCCCTTTTCAGCACACTATCCCCTCTGAGCACTAATCCATCACTGTGGTCAATTAAACGTGTGGAATCAAATTTATTTTTTTTTTAATTTTATTTTTATTTGGATAAGGAATTCACAAGTATCATGTACTTTTTCCACACTTATAACCTTTTCTATTTTTTTATATGTATAAAACTATAATTATTTATACATTCTTAAGTATGTATAAGTATGTACAGTGGTAATTCTAATCTATTAGGCTAAGTAATGGTATTAGTTGTTAAGAAACATAGTAACAATAGTTTCCATAAATCTCTTCTGGACCATTTCTTCTGGTCCAAAATGTTGTACATAAGCCTATGTAACAACCATTGTAGGTGTTTATATCCTAACTTGTTCATGCTTGCTCCTGCCCCCAGACATAATTATCTAATCCCTATGTACTTATTTACTTAATTTTATAATTTTTTATCCCTTTCCCAAATCTTTTCCTTTACTTGTATTAATTCTCTATTTTCCAAAAGAAAACAAAAATAGTAAACATTTAGACTAGGGGTGCTTACGTTAGCAATATTACTGTGTTGATGAGAAGAGCAGTATAAATCATTAGGAGAGTCATCTAAAGTCTGCTCGCATTGGGGTTATATATTCAATCCATTTATTCCAGATTTGATAAAATTTTTCTTTTTGAATTCTCGGGGAGTAATCAACTTTTCTATTTTAAATATTTCCAAAATGATTTCGTGCCAATCTTCTAATGTAGGTGGTATTGGATTTAGCCACCTTCTAGTGATTGATTTTTTACTTGCCACTAAGAGGGCCTGCAGCAACTTTATATCTTCCTTCTGTTCAAGAAACAATACATGCCCCAAATAGAGCGTCTCAAAGTTCAGAGGTACCTGGTACCTAAGTACCTTAACTAATATTCTATGAATACTTTCCCAATATATACTTAATTTAGGGAAATCCCAGAAAATATGAAAATGATTTGCATCCTTGGAGCCACACCTTCTCCAACACGTCACGTTTGTATCTCTATATTTTTCCTGATATGGGGTCTTGAAGTATCTTATAATATTTTTCCAACAATGTTCTCTCCAAGTCAAAGAATTAGTCGAGGACCACTGAAAGCTGCATATTTTCCCCCCTGCCTCCTCTGAAAGTACCAACCCTGCTTCTTTCTCCCACTTCTCTTTAATATACAATGTGTTTACATTTTTAGCATGGGAGAGTGCATTATATAATCGAGAAAATTTCAAGTTGGGTATAGGAAAATGATAGTTTGGATTAAGAGAAAACACAATGAAGGAAGTAGCATAGTACTTTGTTAAAATTTAGGCTTTTAAAATCTTCAAAAAAAAATTAACACACATAAAAGTTGCTGGTGAACACAGCAGGCCAGGCAGCATCTCTAGGAAGTAGTACAGTATTAATAATCCACATTTATGACCATAGGGTGAGAGAGTTTGGTTGGTAGTCACAAAAAGGAACTGCTTGCTCATCTGTAACAAGTTTTACTTACTATTTATGGCACAAACACTGTAATTGTAAAACATTGACTGGTATCAGTGATAAAGCTACCAAATGCCTTTGCACATCTCCAAAGTCAACCTTTTGTATATTCATATATATTATCCCCGTCTGAAGCTCCTTATGCTTAAATAGCAATGAATGCCATAAACCTTACCATTTTTAAACTGAATATTCTGGCTTATTTTGTTTTATTGTGTGCTTTTTATATGGTGTTAGATACTTTTGATGTCAAGGCAGTTTGTTTGTGAAACTGAATAATAGAATTTTCATTATTTCACTCTCAGATCTTCAGTAGTTATCACTTTACTTTAAAGCTCTGCAAAAAGCATGTGGTTTGATATAAAGCAACACTCTCTTACTATTGCTTATAACCTGTCAGATTTTGTAAAACATGACCAAAAATGATAAGGTGCAGAGAAATAGATTTCATAATAGCACCATGGAGAATGTTGTGCAATTTCTTTTGCAACTGAGGGAAAGAAATTTCCAATATGCATGCACGTTAGGTGTGCGCACAAACATCATAAATCTTTGATCTCCAAAAAATGACAAGAAAATAACAAACTTCAAAATGCAATTCAATATATCAAGAGCTCTAAGACAACTGTTTCTGATGGGAACTTTGGATCAAATAGAGGGGCATATTTGGTTTAGATTTTTCCGGGTCAGAGATGGGGAATGGCATCTTGCCTCTCTGAGTGGCGTGTGGCAGAGTGGCATTGCAATAAGCACCTGGACAATCAGCAGTTTCTCACCCCAGCTTCCTCAACGTGTGCATGTGTATGCGTACGTGCGTGCGCGTGCGCGCGCGCACACACACACACGGAAAAGAATGCAGTGAGTAGAAGGTCTTCTTACGAGCCTACAGTGAGAGGGTTACACCTAAACACAAATATGTGCCTAAATATGGCTTTAGTGACATCAAATATGCATAAACTGCTAAATGGATTTCATTGCTAAGTATCCAGTAGCCTTGGAACACACATATATTACATGCATGGAGGATTATTGGACAATTTCCACATGGATGTACCAATCAAATTTTATAATTGCATTAAGTTTCAAATCTAATTAAGTACAAAAATTCACACATTAACTAATAATGGAGGAAATATGAGCATGTTTTTCTTTATCAAACATATTACTAATTTATTTTAAATTGGATTAATAAAATACTTTTTATGATGTGAAATATTGTCAAAGTCATAGAACTTCATTGAAACATTTTCTGTTTTCTAGATAAAGACAAGAGAAAATTTTAAGCACTTTATTTTTTTCATCGTCTGAATACTAATAACATTATGTTATGAAATCAGTGCTAAAGCCTGCTCAGTTTCATGTATGTGTGGTTTCTTATGCTAGTAAGGATAATTGATTCTGGAACAAAATGAAACATTTGAAGAGTAGTCAGTGCTGGACTGACAAAGAAATATTCTGTTCAGATGGAATAAATTATATCCTGCAGCCAAAGCTACGTTGTCAGCATGTATAAAAAGGAGTGCATGCGTTATGTTGGTTCTCATGGAAGCCAGTTTTCATACTCCAGTTGCTAACTGTTGCAATATTATTTTTTTCGTAAGTTTAGAATTAAATAGGCATTGACAGCATGGAAATGGAGGGAAGAATTTTAATAGAATTTTTAATACCAAAGGGTATATTTTAAAATAAAACTCTGAGCAGGAAACAAACAAGATAAGGTTGGCAGAATGTCTTCTACCCCAGTGAATCCACTAGAGAGTAAAACCAAATTGATGACCTAGCCAGAACTGCTCATGTTTCTGTTTGTAGATTAGATTATAATTATTCATTAAATATTTATTTTATGTCTTTTTCATCAGTCTAAATTTTAAAGAGGTATTTTGTCAATGGAGATTGTTCCGTCTCACACATCATTATTATTACACTGTTCAAAGACTTACCCTTCAATTTTGGAACATCCGGCATTTCTGATCATCTTTTGAATCCAAAAAGTTAAGTTTAAGGGGAGGGAAAATCAAGATATAATTAAGAGACCTTACACCCTAGTAGAGAAGAACCTTGAAAGAATTCAGGCTACTGACTTTTTCATTCTCAAGATGAAATAAGTTTAGAGTCTTAAGGCAATTTAGCAAAAAGAGGATATTTCTCATTACATTAATTCAACACTCGTGGCTTAGAAGTATCTTCAGACTGCTGATGACTGAGTACCATTGATATGATCTTTATCTAAGAGGAAAGAC
Organism: Mobula hypostoma; assembly: GCF_963921235.1. Taxonomy (NCBI): domain Eukaryota; kingdom Metazoa; phylum Chordata; class Chondrichthyes; order Myliobatiformes; family Myliobatidae; genus Mobula; species Mobula hypostoma. The sequence goes on along the minus strand of NC_086100.1, from coordinate 52,086,830 downwards.
TTAACCTGAGCCTTAACGTGTTTACTTTCGGCTTTCATAACATGTCCTAGTTATAATTTGTTTATTTCACACCAGTGGAAGTAAAATGGTATTTCTGATATTCCTTATCAGAACTTATCACCATTATCTGCATGACTGGAATGCAGTTCTGCTGATATGCAGCAAGGAGGTCAATGACAGTGATAGAACCAGGGTAGGATTTTGAACAGATTAGATTAATATAAGCTCAAATTGAGAACAGTCACATTAATCACTGACTGCCTGATGCTGCTGTTGCACATTTTTGTGTGATACTGTCCTATTTTTGTACAGATTTAGGTTGGATTTATGCTGCATTTAATCTATGTCTGTACAAACCAGCCTTCTGACAATGAAGTTCCAAAATATGCATACCTGACTGGTATTACATTAATGGAAGGTCTTACAGAATATACTGAACAACCTTTTCCTGAACTAAAGCCGCCCTTGATCTTCGTTGCAGATTTAATCATTAAAAATGCAAATCAAATCCAGTTAAATTTGGTATAATTTAGCACCTGTTCAAGTATTTGAATTTGTTTTGTCAAGAGGAAATAAATGGCATGGAAAATTGATTATTATGACACTGATAATATTCCTGATCAGAGTGCAAACTTTTGCAGATATCCAATGTATATCCTGTTGGGGAAAAAATAAGCAGCACATTTTCATGTGATGCGATTTTGCGAATTATGTACAAATCTAAAAAACCATTGGTTTAATCTGTAAAGCTATTCAATATGCTTATTTAAGTGAAAGTTATTTTGGAAAAAGTATAAAATAATTGAAAATGACCTGAAAGATTTTCCATAACTAATCTGTTGAAGAGATAATGATTGGAACACTTGATTTTGTTCAAATGTATGAGCAAAGCTTTACTCGTGAAACAGGTGTCTAATATGCTTTATACATTAGTCTCAGTGACTTTAACTATTGTTGTTAAATGCAAGTTAACAGATAGGAATGAACATTAGATATGCTCTAGTCACTTGATTTAACTTTTATTGCAGCACACTGGTGAATGGCTAAAGGCAGGGGTAGAAATGATACTAATCTAACAGGATCATTCTGGCTGAAAGAACCCCATAGAATTTACACTCAGTTCAGTGTGCTTTGTCTTAAAATCCTACAGAGTTATACAGGTATTTGAATAAGAGGTTCTACATCCTGATGTTCATTCATGAAATTAATATACATCCTATTCTAATCTCCCAGGACGATTAGAAAGACTCATCTTAAAATTAACTGAAAACTGTGTATGGGAATCAAAATTAATGTTAGAAAAGGGCAGCCGAAGTCCAGAAAGTACTTGTTTTACTGAAATGCCTAAGGTTTCTATTAAATACCCTTTTCATCCTTGCTGCAGGAAATGAATAATTCCTATAGCTGGAGGCAACATTTACAAATAAGTTCTGCTACATTAATTGCTTGTTCTTTCTGAACAAAACCTATAATCTTATGGTGATCTTTGTGCTGGAGCACAACAATACTTAAGCATTAGAATGTTTATATAGTTTATAGTTGTCTACATAAAATAAATGTATACAAGTAACAACAATAACCAGTCCTCTGTGTCAAACACAGCTATGAAAAATCCAATTGAATCAGCAGGATGACAGTTATTCACCTAATCAGCAATGCAGCACCATAGAAAAGTTTATAAAGCTGTGTAATTGTAATAGATAAAGTGAATGTTTGCAGGCCTTTTCCCCTCCGGTTGGGTGAGACTAGAATTAGAGGTCATTAGTTTAGAGTGAAAGGTGAAATTTTTAAGGGGAATCTGAGAGGAATTGTATTCACTCAGAGGCTGGTTGTAAGTGTGGAAGAACTGCCTACCAGATGACAGATATTTTTTATGTGTTAGCATTTGGTTTTGAGCAGTTCCATGCATTGAAGTGTGTAGATAAATAGAAAACAACCAAGAAGACAGAAAAGGGGAAGGGGCGGTTAGATTATCATAACCAAATTAAACTGTTGCATTAGAGTGCCATTTTTGACCTCCAGAACTTATTTGTACATCCTTCCCTCTTTCTTACTCTGTTGCCTGACAAGAAGCAGCAAGTGAGAAATTGGACTAAAGCACAATGATAGGTTGCCTGTGTGGATTTGACAATGTATTATAACCAGAAAAGGGAAGAGTGAACCTAGCTCTGTGAACTTGGATCCCAAAGATTTAATATCACTGGTATATGTCATGAAATTTGTTAGTTCAGTGGCAATGTAATACATGATAATATAGAAAATAATAAATAAGTCAATTACGGTAAGCATATGTATGTATATTAAATAGTTAAATTAAAAATAGTGCAAAAACAGAAATACTATTAAAAAAGTGAGCTAATGTTCATTTAGGAATTGGATGGCAGAGGGGAAGAAGCTGTTCCTGAATCGCTGAGTGTGTGCCTTCAGGCTTCTGTACCTCCTTCCTGATGGTAACAATGAGAAGAGGGCATGTTCTGGGGTTGGGGGTCCTTAATAATGCACCACTCTTTGAAGATGTCTTCGATACTACAGAGGCTAGTATCCAAGATGGAGCTGACTAATTTTACAGCTTACTGTAGCTTCCCTCAGTCCTGTGCAGTGCCCCCTTAATACCAGACAGTGATGCAGCCTGTCAGAAAGCATTAATATGTAGGGACCAGGTTAGATGCTCAGATACCTTGATGCCCAGAAACTTATAAGTGCTCATTCTCTCCATTTATGATTACCCTATGAGGATGGTTCGTGTTCCCTCATCTTATCCTTCCTGAAGTAGACAATCAGCTCTTTAGTCTTACTAACATTGAGTACAAGCGTGTTGCTGCAACACCACTCAACTAGCTGGTATATCATGCTCCTGTATGCCATCTTGTCACCATCTGAGATTCTGGAAATAATGGTTGTATTATCAATAAATGTATAGATGGCATTTGAGCTGTGCCTAGCCACACAGTTGTGAGTATATAGAAAGTAGAGCAGTGGGCTAAGCACGCATCCCTAAGGTGTGCCAGTGTTGATTGTCAGTTAGGAGGAGGTATTATCACCAATCTGCACAGATTGTCCTCTTCTGGTTGGGAAGTCGAGGATCTAATTTCTGAGGGAGGTACAGAGGCCCAGGTTCTGTAGCTTATTGATCAGGACTATGGGAATGGTGGTGTTAAACACTGAGCTATAGTCAACGAACAACATCCTGACATAGATGTTTGTATTGTTCAGGCCATGTGAAAAACCATTGAGATTGCATCACCTATTGTGGCATTGTGGCGATAGGTCACCTGTTTGGGACAGGAGCGCTTCCTGACTGCTTAGAAAGTCAATATTGAAGGGTTGTGGGGAAGAAGAGCTTTGGTGAATGGACTTAAAACACTCTCACAATTTAAGTGATTTAATTAATTTTAATCAGTTTATTACGATGCTGATGACATTCTTATGGATCTAGTTGTTGTTATGCTAGTTATTAAAATACTTTTTGAAAGCATTATGCACGAACTGTGTGGGATTGCTTTAGCATGGAAACCAAACTAGCTTTAGTTCGCCCCAAATAATATTCTTAAATATGCTGTCTATTCCGCCACATCTGTTTGTGTACAAAAAATCATGCAGACTACTGTTTGTTGCTAATTAACTGAAAATTTCACCTTGATATAAGCCAAACTCATGGAGAAACAAGAAGTGACAATGATACATATTCATTTTATTTATTCTCTCCCTCTATTTTTCAACCAAGCTTGAGAGGACTTGGCTGAATGGGTTAAAGTCAACCTAACTAGGTTCTGGAGTTTTTAGTAATTATTAACGCTTTTATTAAAATAGGTTTACTATGTAGAACAGTCAAATGATAGAAGGGCTTCGGTATTAGTTATTTTAAAGTCCTACGTTTGTTAGATTTAGTAGTGCAGTGATCTGAGGGTGATCTTTCTTATAGGTGTGTTCAAAATCTGAGTTAGGACAGGAATTATTAATTGTACTAATCATTTTCCACAGTGAGAAGGAATTAAAATGCAAGCCATATCCCCTTTTCATTTTATAAACCTACCATATTGGGAACTTATCCTGATCAATTAACTGTGTTATTGACATAACCTTCACGATTAGACACTCTCATAATTCATCCCGTATTGTTTTAAAGTGCCTGTTTCCTCTATGCTTATGTGTACAGTTCAATGCACCTTTGTACAAACTCAGTCTATCTTTGGTAATCTATTTTATTAAGGAACAATTTTTATTCTGAGTTTGCCCACTTCATCATATAAAAAGATCAAATGTTGAAAACATTTATCCTGCAGAATGAATACCTTGCGATTTGTTAGGGAACTCTGAATCAGAGAAAGGCTCTTAATTTACTTGCTTTTGAACTGTTGGCTTGTTTCTCATTTTGCTCTGCTCTCCATCCCACAATTTTATTTGATTTTTATACTTTATTTCTTTCATTTGAGTGGCACTAGTGTAATCAGCAAACACTACAAGACCAAAAGAATAGCATTTGTACATACTCAAAACTTTGCTTCATTAACTGACAATATAAAATTATATTGCTGGGTAAAGCATTGGAAACAGAATGCGCATTCTTCAAATAAAAGTAAAATTTCTTAAAACAAAAGCTGGGAAGAATTATTGCATCAGGTTATAAACTACTTCCAGATTAGTTTTAATATTAAAAGCAAAACTTGCTGTATCCACCTTTTACCCAACTGAAGAGCAGATTTTTTAGTGTTTTGGTTGGTGATGCCGAACTGAATTAGTTGAACAGAAACAAAGAAGATATTGGCTGCAAGTCCCAGAGCTTTTTCTGCATTAAGCAAAAACTTATATACAACTTGTAGGAAACTTAAAGTGATCTTACTCTAAATTTATGAGAATGACATAATGCATTTCAATTAAAATGAGTTGATGATCCCTATCCTTCGAATAGCACAACATGATTCTGGCCAGGCTAATGTGATTGTAAAGGCAAAGACTTGAACTGACAAGATCCTCACATGAGCCCCTGAAGGTAGACAGCTGCTGGCTGAATTTCAGCACCTGCCTACCAGACTGGCAGTGATTATTATGGAAGCGTAGCCTGGAAGTTACACAGTATTACATTTTGATGAGTAGCGTAGAAAATGAGCTGCAAGTACTAGTGCCCCTAAACAATTCCACCTCAGTGGCTCAGGGTAGCTGACAGAATTCTGCTGACTTTCAGTGAAGCAGATTGGGAAGCATGGCCTTGAGCATCTCTGTGTTTAGAAAATCTGACTGGATTGCACTACCTCAGTGTAGGTGACAGCAGCCTAAGTGAGCTGTCAAACAAGCTACAGCAGAGTGGAGGAATTTTCAGAATGAATGCTATCTTCATGAAGTCACCATCATTCCACGGAATCCCAGGTATCCATATAATTTTTTGGCAAATAGAATGCTAGAATAGTACAAGACTCTGCAGGCTTCCTTATACTGCACATTACAACCACGATGGAAACTGTCTGAGATTATGTGACAATAAGCTAACATTGCATCAGAGCAAATGAAGCTTCCACAGTAACACTTAGACATAGAGTGGTTGCAGCCTGTCCTAGATTGAAAACTGCAACATTTGCCATCTCACACTGCACTGTGATTAGATCCACATGTGCACTGGATAGGCTCTGAACTCTATGTGGGGCTTAGTTAGAATAGAGGTAGAAGCAGGAACTATTGCATTTCATGTTTAAATTTGTTAAAAGATCAATGGATTTTGTGTTCTGCTGAATGGGAGCATTGAGTTCAAGAGAGTTAAGTGATGGCCTAGTTTGAAAAAATGTTGGTTTAGTGTTAGATCATGTGTGTATTTTCGGATTATCCATCATACCCCACAATTGAAAATATTTTAAAGGCAAGAAGAGGATACATTTTCTTCCAAAAAAATTATAGGTCTTAGAAAATTTTACAGTATGTTTTGACTGTAGAAGGAAGGGCAAAAATATTTAATAAAGCTATTAAAATTAGAAGCCTTGTATTAGAGTGAATTGGAAAATAGTCTTTACTTGGGCACAATTTCATTAAAGCTAAAGCTAGTGCTGAAGTACAATGATTAGCAGAACTTACTTTCCAAGGTGGGTGTTTGAAACATGGAATTATTTGTCACAGTACTTTAAGCAGAGACTCTTGTACTGTAGGCTTTAAGGAAAATTTACGTAAATACTTGAAGCAATTAAAGATTCAAGGCCAGCATAAGATTTGAAAGTAAAATACTGCAGTTGCTAGATATGTGAAAGAGAATGTAAAAATACTTGAAAGAATTGACCAGGCTGGATTTGTGGATAAAAGAAAACAGAATTAGTGTTTCAGGATAGTGATCTTTCACCAGAAAACATTCACTGGACTAAGTGCCCTCACCCTGCCCAGAAGTCTTAAATAATTAGAAACCGCTTTTCCTTAGGTGTGAGAAGAGGTACTGTACATCAAAAAACTGAGCTCATTGACAGTGAAATGTAAGCAATCTGGTTCAACCTAAGACAGGAGCCAGGAGAGGGGATGGAGTCTGAATCAGATTTATCATCACTGTCTTATATGACATGTAAAATGTTGTTTTGCGAAATTGTTATTGTCTTTATGGGGAAAACACTGAAGCTTTTGATCACACACAGTTATTTATTGTCTATTACAAACAACTCTTCCTTTGAAACTATCTGCTGACCAGAGTATCAAATTAATGAATATTATATTATTAATGCTATTTTGTAAGCCCTAATATCTCAGTTTTGATTAAGTTAGGCAGATATTCCTTGGGAATTAATAAAAAATAAGAATTTTTTATTTACATTTACTCTCAAGATACTCCATGTATATTGCCCACTATAATAGGGGCCAACAAATATAAGTAATGTTTAAATCAATTAAAGTATATCAGGGCTGAAGTTATTCATAAGGACTGTGTAACAGATAAAACTATCATCTTCAATTTATTTTTCATTCTTTAATAAGCAATTCCTAATACATTCCATCATTGAAGGTCCCCTTTATGTCTTATTTCAGTGTTAACTCTTAAATTAATATTTCTTTTTATGAAGCATTCCAATGCACTTTTTGTTAAACTGGTAGATATGAAATATTACCAAAAAGGATGTTACTAGCAGAGGTAATAAATAATGTTGAAATATTCCCAAAATTCAGAAGCACTAATCCAACATCTCCATGTTCTGTGTTGTCTATTGTTTGAATAGCACGATGATGCGAGTTTTCTTTGAGCAGAAAGTGCAACCACAGCTGATTTCAAAGAGTTTGCCATTGTATTCACTCTGTTTCACCAATTTATTGTCCCACATTTCACGTTAGTGTCCAGCATTTTGTTGCTATGTTAGCTGCAAAGCTGACGGCATTGAAACAGACTGGTTTGTAAACCAACTATAATATAACTTCCACCATAATTTTATAATAAGTTGGTAATTGGTTTATTGTCGACACATGTACAAAGATACAGTGTACAAAGGTACATTGTTTTGCATGCCATCGAGACAGATCATTCCATACATAAGGATATCATATTGGTACAAAAGTAAACAGCATGCAGAATATAGTGTTACAATTACAGAGAAAGTATACTACATGTATACAAATAAAGTGAAAGGACCATGGACAGGTAAATAGAGAGATCAAGAATCCGTCTTTATCACCTGTTCACTAGTCTTATAATAGTGGGAATAAAGCTGTGGTACATGTGTTCAAGCTTTTGTATCTTTTGCCTGTTGGAATGGAAGAAGAGAGAATGATTGGGGTGGGAGGGAGCTTTGATTATACTGGCTGCTTTTACAAGGCAGCAGATAGTGCAGGCAGAGTAAAATGGAGAAGAGGCTGGTTTTAGTGAAAGACTGGGCTGTGTTCTTTATTCTCTGCCAAATGCTATTTTGAAGTGATTTGGCTCCTTAACTTTCTTCACAATTTCATCTTTTCTGATTCATGTCACCTAATCTGAAAAATTTTAATCAACACTATCAGGATCACTACAGACATTTTAAGAAGGAAGGCTTCCATGAACAATTAGTGGTGCACAATACCCTGTACCCTGTCCCAAAAATAAACAAATACAACAATATTTGCATATTATTTGCAGGAGATGGGATTAAATGTACTATTGAGTTTCTGTTTTTCTAATTACTTTTTCTGTTGGAAATTATGCAGCCATGGGTTTAATATAAATTAGAACTATTAATTAATTGTGTAATCAAAGGCATGGAAATTTGGTATCTGCTTTCCCATGACTTTATTGATAGTAGTCCAAGATTTTGGATAATACAGTAAAGTTTTGAGAACCTGTTGTTTATATTGAGACATTTGAGAATTGAACTTTGCATTATGCCATAAATTAGTATGAAATATGTGTCACAAGTAGACATTCAACAACATAAATTGCAGCCTAACAGTAAAATGGGCTTCAGGCTATGCTGGTAAAAAACTGACACGTTGCGGATATCAGTCACATTTCACAATTAAACGCACCTATTCTGCCTCAGGAAATTTAGCTGCTTCAACTTGTGCTTTTCCAGGCTGTAAATATTTTATAACCAAATGTAAATGAGTTAATTTTGTTTAGGACCACTGGTTAAGCTGATGAGTCATTAAAACAAGATTTAAGTAGAGCTTGTTTAGCATATCACTTTCCAGTTGATGATGGGTAAGAAACAAATGTTCAGAAGCTGATCTAAATATTCAAATCATCCTGGATACACTTGGAGATTAAATGAAATGAAGATGACCTTTCTATTTGGCATTTTCAAAAGACATAAGTATAAATTGAAACGATGCCTACACCTGGCTAAGTGAAACAAAAAACAGAAAATCCTAAAAATACTCAACAGAGTTGGCAGTTCAGGTCTCGTACCATATTCCTTCACAATTCTCAAGAAGGTTATTTGACTCATCCAGTTAATGGCATCTCACAGATCTCCAAACAATCCTATTCACCCACTTAATTCTCTGTAATCCATTCTTACTATCAGCTGTCTGCTAAATCTCCTGTCACCAACCAATTTACTGTAGGCAATTAGCCCACTGATCAGCTCATCTTTGGGATGTGGGGAGAAATTAGAGCACATGGAGGAAGTCCTTTCTGTCACGAGAAGAATCAGAACCAGGCTTTTTATCATTGATACATGTCATGAAATGTGTTGCTTTCGGGCAGCAGTCCATCGTAAGACATGTGTACTGCTGTACTTTAATAAACAAAATACATAAATAATGCAAAGACATTACAACAAAGTAGTGTCTACAGAGGACTGTTCAGAGATATGATAGCAAAGGGGAAGCAGCTATTTAAAAAATTCTGATTCTGGGTCAACGGGCTCCTGTATCTCCTCCCTGATGGTAGTAACATGAAAAGGGAATGTGTCATATGGGGAGGGTCTTCAATGAATCTTTTAATCTAATTTGACAGGGGACGTGAGCTGGAGTGATAGGAATGTGGATGAAACAACTAGTATACAAGTAGATGTATTGTGTAGTGAGAATGTGAGGAGGGACAGGCAGAAAATAGAGCAAAATTGCAGTCAGTGGGATGAATTGAAGTGTAACATGAAGGCAAAATTGAGGTGATGAAACATGAGGATGATGACTATAGGACTGGAGGTCTTATATTTGAATGCATGCAATATATGAAATAAAGTAGATGATCCTGTAATGCAGTTAAAGATTGGTAGGTTTGGCATTGTGGGCATCACTCTGAGTCATGGCTGAAAAAAGATCACAGTTGAAAACTTAACATCCAAGGATACATATTGTATCAAGAAGACATGCAGGTAGGCAAAGGGGTTGGGGTGGCTCTGTTGGTAAAGAAATGAAATCAAATCCTTAGAAAGGTGTGACATAGGATCAGAAGATGTAGAATACTTTTAGATGTAGATGTAGGTAAAGTTAAGAAACTACAAGGGTAAAAAGACCCTAATGAGAGGTCTATGCACCCTGATGGGAGGTCTATACACAGGCCTCCAAACAGTAGTCAGGATGTAGGATACAAATTACAACAGGAGATAGAAAAGGTATGTAAAAATGTCTATAAGATGACTTTTTCGAGCAGTTTATGGTTGAGTCCATTAGGGGAAACACAATTTGATCAGCGAGCTTAAGGTAAAGGAACCCTTAGGAGGCAGTGATCATAATACGATAGAATTCACCCTGCAGTTTGAGGGGAAGAAGATAAAGTCAGACGTTCTGATGAAGGGTCTTGGCCTGAAACATTGACTGCTTACTCTTTCCTGTTGGTGCTGGCTGGACTGCTGAGTTCCTCTAACATTTTGTGTGTGTTGCCTAAAATCAGACATATCAGTATTACAGCGAAATGGCAGACAAACTTAATAAGTACCTTGCTTCAGTCTTCACTGTGGAAGACACCAGCAATGTGCCAGTAATCCAAGAGTGTCAGGGAATGTTGCTGCTATTACAAAGGAGAAGGTCGTTGAGAAGCAGAAAGGTCTGAAGGTACATATGTCACCTGGACCAGATGGACTACACATCAGAGTTCCGAAAGAGGTAGCTGAGAATATTGTGGAAGCATTAGTAAAGATCTTTCAAGAATCACTACATTTTGGAATGGTTCCAGAGGACTGGAAAATTGTGGATGCCACTCCACTCTTTAAGAGGGAGGGAGGCAGAAGAAAGGAAATTATAAACCACCTAGTCTGACTTCACTGATTGGAAAGATGTTGGAGTCCGTTATTAAGGGTGAGGTATCAAGGTACTTGGAGGTACATGATAAAGTAGGACAAAGTGTCAGCATGGCTTCCTTAAGGGGAAATATTGCCTTACAAATCTGCTGGAATTCTTTGAGGAAATAACAGGCAGGATAAACAAAAGTGAGTCAATGGATGTTGTTCACTTGGATTTTCAGAAGGCATTTGACAAAGTGCCGCACACGAGGCTGCTGTAGTGTAGCGAAGTGTATAGTCATGCACTTTGGTAGAAGGGATAAAGGTGTGGACTATTTTCTAAATTGGGAGAAAATTCAGAAATCAGAGATACAAAGGGACTTTGGAGTCCTTGTTCTGGATTCGCTGAGGATTAACTTGCATGTTGAGTCAGTGATAAGGAAGGCAAATGCAATGTTGGCATTCATTTCAAGAGAACTAGAATGTAAAAGTAAGGATGAAATGCTAGGCTTTATAAGGCATTGGTCAGACCTCACTTGGAGTACTGTGAGCAATTTTGGGCTCCTTAAATAAAAAGGGATATGCCAGCATTGGTGAGTGTACAGAGGAGGTTGATAAGAATGTTTCTAGAATGAAAAGGTTAACATATGAGGAACATTTATACTCTATTCTTGGTTGGTGCAACTGTAACGAAAACCAATTTCCCTCGGGATCAATAAAGTATGACTACGACTATGACTATTTGATGGCTCTGTGCCTGTAATCACTGGAGTTTAGAAGAATGGGAAAGGAATCTTGTTAAAACTTATCAAATATTGAATGGATGTGGAGAAGGTATTTCCTAAGGTGGGTGAATTGAGGACCAAACAGCACAGCCTCAGAATAGGGGGATGTCCATTCAGAACAGAGATGTGGAGGAATTTCTTCAGCCAGATAGTCATAGTCACAGTCATAGTCGTAGACATACTTTATTGATCCCGGGGGAAATTGGTTTTCGTTACAGTTGCACCATAAATAATTAAATAGTGATAAAACCATAAATAATTAAATAGTAATATGTAAATTATGCAGGAAATAAGTCCAGGACCACCCTATTGGCTCAGGGTGTCTGACCCTCCAAGGGAGGAGTTGTAAAGTTTGTGAAGTTGTAAAGATAGTGATGTATCTGTGCAATTAACTGCCACAGACTTCTGTGGAGGCCAAGTCATTGAGTATATTTATAGCAGCTTCTTGATTAGTTGAGGCGTCAAAGGTTACAAGGAGACAGAGAACAATGGGGTTAGATCAGCCATGATGGAATGGTAGAGCAGAATTGATGGACCAAGTAGTATAATTCTGATCCTATTTCTTACGGTCTTATGATGCATGCCATCTTCTTGAGACACTCCCTCTTGAAGATGTCCTGAATGACGGGGAGAGTTGTGCCTTAATGAGTCTACAATCCTCTGCAGCCTCTTGCAACCCTGTGCACCAGAAGCTCCATGCCAGGATGTTGAACTCCAGTCAGACAATACCAGAGGTTGGGATTAGATGTTAGTCACTGGAGCTGGGAGGGAGCAGCACTACCTGATGATACCAGCTTGAGGATCGTTTCAGAGAAGTGAAAAATCCAACATGGAGTAGATTGCTCAAGTTAGGGGAGATTGCACTAATTGCTAAATTGAGTGGGAAATTCTGTGCACATGCTTTATTTGTGGCCCGAACTTTCCCTGGCATCAGTATGCATCTAAAATAATCATTTACATAGTACCCTTTCCCAGCATTGCCAATGTAAACTGCATATCAAAGACCAACCCAATGACTGTCATGACATAAACTAAGTAGAACTTGAGGCAAATTGTGTTGCTTTTCTCAACGGGGTATTATGCTGACAATATGAGACTGGAATCACAAGCTTCAAAACTCACAGCAGGATGCTCAAACATCTTCCAATGTCTACAAAGTGTGCTTAACATAACAGGCAGAGATCTCTCTGGCATATAGGTTCTGAGACACTCATTCCAGTAATGACACCACTGGCAGCTCTCCAGTACTGGAATCATGCCATGGCTAGCCAATCAGTGTGAGCTTGGAACCTCCAGGCAGGAAACAGTGTTATGCCCATCATTGAAAAGTCTACTTGCAGAGAATCTTCAGAGGCACTGCTGCTATCTGGACCTCTCTGACGAATAATAATACAGTTGCATTCTAATGCTACTGGTGCTGAGTTATGTGACAATCTACGGCCACGATCATACCTCGATTTCTCTCTCAGTCTAAGTTAAATTCATGTAATCTTTCAGCTTCCTCATCAGAAGATCTTTCCAAGCAACGACAGCAGATTTCGTTCCACCTCTCCCACTCTGTTGCTCACTGCCATCTCAGAGTGAATATTCAGGAAACACACTCCTGAAGAACAATGCATCATTAAGGAACAGGTGGCTTCTGAGAGCCACTGCCCGCAGCTGTGTCATCATAGACTCCCAGTACAAACAAAGAATCTCTCATTATTGTGTACAACCCAATGTGCAGCTTACTAAGCATCATAAGAATGTCCTCGTCCTAGTTTCACACAGCACAGAAAGATGTCCTCTGGCCCACTATTCTAGGCCATCCTTTCTGTCTGTACTAATCCCATTTACCTGCTTCATTTTCTGCTTCACCATGCAGTGTCTGCTTCCTCTTCACATTGCTCAGTCCACTTCCCATTACCCCACTCTCATTTCTTCATTTTGTGATTGATTATCATTGAATATTCCTTGGTTAGTTACCCTTTCAACAATGTCTATTCCTGCTCAAGGTTCATTCTATGCACTCCATTCGACCATCACCCTTCTTTGGTCTGCATCCATTCTGACATGGTCCTTCTAGGTTTGCCCGAGCCCTGCTCTACTTTCTCCCTATCAGGATTGCTCGTGCTTCACCCTACTGGGTCAACATGACGTAAGAGCATAAAAAATAGGAGCAAGAATGGGCCATCTGGCTTGTTAAGCCTGCTCTGACATTTAGTAATATTATAGCTGATCTGGCCATAGACTCATCTCCACCTACCTGCCTTTCCCCCATAACCTTTAATTCCCCTACTATGCAAAAATCTACCCAACCTTGTCTTAAATATATTTACTGAGGTAGCCTCCACTGCGTCATTGGGCAGAGAATTCCACAGATTCACCACTCTCTGAAAAAGCAGTTCCTCCTCATCTCAATGCTTAATCTACTCCCCTGAATCTTGAGGCAATGTCCCCTAGTTCTAGTCTCAACAACCAGTGGAAACAACTTTCCTGCCTCCAACTTATCAATCCCTTCCATAATTTTATATGTTCCGATAAGATCTTATAGAATGGTCCACACCAGTTACCAGATCCACTCTGGATTATACTGTTGCCTCTCTGCTTCTCCCTGATGCCAACTACCTTGTAATTCACTCTCACTTTGCTTTGCCTTCTCAGTTTCTTCATGCTTCACTCCACCTAGTGCATTTCCAGTCACCACACTCTCCCCACTTCATCCTGCAGCCCATGACTGTTGCAAATGCCTTGGTTAATTGTCTGTTCATTCCCTCTATCCCTGTTCCTGGTTCACCTAATAACGATGATGAATTCACACTGCCCAGTACACTTGCAATCACCCTAACTTTCCCTGCTTCCGCCTGTGGCCAATTACTGTTGGTTGGTTCTCCTGGTGATGAATTTCGTGTTTCTAGACACGCATGACTCTTTGGTGAGCAGCACTGCACTGTGGGATATTTTCTATCACCACCACTGTCAGGTAGGATGGGTCCTGGCCCAGGACTCCTGGGAGATGTGGACTATCCTCTACTTCTACGGCTCTTCAGACAGATATAAGAACCAAACAAGTACCTGGCACCATCAGAAAATGCCATTGGCTTCCTGAAGTTGAGATTTTGTTGTCTGCATCAATTTGAGATTGCTCAGCAGTAACGTACAGACCAATCTGAGCAATTATGCAAAATGTACAGGCGTTTGATGCTGAGGAAGGGCAGGGAGCTGAAGGACGTTATGCAGAAACTAACGAGTAGTAACATCAGGAGGAAGAAGGCAGCTCGGGGTTGTCACTGCACAGCATCCTCAGCCCCATATCACAGATCAGCAGAGAAGAAATACAACGTTGACACAAGCTGCAAGGGACTCCCTGATGGGGAGATGCTACTCGCAGGAACTTCCATCTCTCCAGTCCAATCATTACTGAAAGCAGGGAGCTTAGATGATGCGCAAAAATCCTTCACATCCTCCTCTGCATGTCTGTTCACACTGATTATAACGAATGAGTGAATAAATGAATTGCTGTTCTAATTACCTAAGTGGTTTGTTCTGACATTTCTACATCTCCTAATGGATGGCACCTCATTCAAGGAACTTGGCCATAAGCAGAGAATGCATTGCTTCTGAGGAAGTTCCCCGCAAGTTAAGCAGGGTGTTGATCATCTTAATACATCTTCTGCAGATATGAAATTTCTTTCGGCATTTTGCAGGGAAGGTTCTCACTCTGGGGGAGATTAACTTTGACCACCTCCTGCCAGACACTCCCTATAGTGGCCCTGGCACCTTGGCATGTATATGAATACTGTATGTCTTGCAGATCAGGACGTGTACATACTTCAATTAATGTGCAAAAATTCTCTTACCCTCTTCCGCTTCTGGCTCCTTATAGGTAGCAAAGAGTGTCTGTTGGTGCTGTGTGGCTGTTATGACAAGTGTGCCTTTAATGGCTGCGCCTTTCTCTCATTGTGATACAGCTACCATTCTGCCCTCTAAGCTGTGTGGGTGCGCACACGTGTAGTAACTGAAGTACTCCTGTGCACATAGCCTTTGTTGCCACACAGCTAAAATTCTCTTCTATATAATGTTAATATAATTTTGAAATTATGCTAATATAATTTTGAAATCTATGTTAATATAATTCTGAAATACCCCTCAACTAATTATGTTCGTGAATATCATGCATAAATTTTCTAAATAAGAAAAGTACCACAACATTTACCTTGAAACATCTTAGAGCTTCAATATATATAGATTGTCACTGTTGTAACAATAACACAGAAAGGAAGTTGGTAGCTCATTGTTAATAAACTGCCAGCCGACTGAACTCGGTTACTATTACAAACTACAACTAAAGCATTGCCTCAAAAATATTGCAGCCCAATACTTGGATTTCAAATTTATCATGTCTGAGAAAGTTAAGACTAGTTCAATGAAGGTGTTCACTAATAGGTTGAACTATGTGCTTAGATAGATATAATTTGAAGAATTGTCAATTCTTGTTGACATTGTTGGAACATTTCAAGCTTCTAGCGGTGACTGTGAATGTAGATTGAGTCCTATGAATTCAATCAAATGTAAATGCAGAAACTGCCTAGAAGTGGAATATTTGGGTGATCTGATGTATCTTTCATCTGGATACAAAATTAATCTGGTCAGTGTTTATAGACAATGGATTTGTAATAAAGACAGATGAGAAAAAGTTTATGAAATGTGAAATATTTTCTTGTACTCTATTTCATTATACCCTTCAATTGAGAAATAAAAATGTGATTTTTCAATTTTCATTCTGAATATTCATAGTAATGCATATTACAAAAAAAAACATTTCTCATGCCACACAGATTTCAGGCTGTGTAAAAATTTTCTGCTCCAAGCAATAGTTGGTCCACACAGCTGTAAAGAAAATCAGAGGGAACGTTGACAGCTACAAGTCAGATACTGCAATGACTGGATTAAAATCCTTTGGGAATTACATAGATCCTGATGTAGCCCTTGTTTCTGGATATAAACCACCCTTACTCTGTTTTGCAATGGATTTTGGCATTTTTTTACAGAGGTCAATTTGGAGTTAGCACTGGACACAATGATACTTCTACATACCAAACCTTAATGTAATCCAGGGGTTCCCAACCTTGGGTCCACAGACTCCTTACCTAATGGTATTCTTAGTCCATGGCATAAAAAGAGTGCAATCTAATTTCAAGGCAAGTGATGCTCTGACAAAAGGTACAGTTTGTGCATAATTTCCTTCCCAATAACATTTTGAAAGGCAATACTTTGCGGCATTTCATCAAAATAAGTATCAACGAATATTCCAGTTGAATATTCCAGTTCCGGTTTTTCCAGTTTAGGATAGTGCTGATGAAACACAGTGACGACTTGCTGGTAGCAAACAAAACTACTAACCATTTTATTAATCACAGTTTTTCTGGCAAACAAACACTGTAATCAATAGTCTGTAACTTCCCTTTCGGACATGAGATTTGAACCATCTGCAGTGTGAACTGAAGTCTAAAGTTGCTGGACAATTGCAGCATGACATATATGGGCCAAATCTAGGCAGTAGGGCCTGGGCACAAGAAAGAGGAATGAGCCAATGTTTGGCCGCTGCAGGAGTGGACTTATTGCTGATTTGAACTGGCAGAACCGAGACGAGGCAGAGTCAAGGCGGTAAGGCCCCGGCCTGAGAGCGAGGAACAAACCGATGTTTGACCAGTTTAAGGTCGGGGCCAGGTTGAAAAGCTCAGGGTGTTGGGGCCAGAGGAGAGGCACAGGCTGGTGTTCCGCTCACTGCTCAGCGAGGTTTACTCCTATCTGCACTGAACTGAAGCTGTGGCTTGCAACCAGTGGGCTCCTGGATTGATTGTGACTGGTTTCGTGGCTGTGGACTCACTTTCATGAACTTCAGTTCTGAATGTTATTTGCTTACTTTTATGGTTTGCACGATTTGTTTTTCTTTCTGCACATGGGTGTTTGACGGTCTTTTTTATGGGTTCTACTGGGTTTCGTCATTCTGTGGCTGCCTGTTAAGAGATGAATCTCAAAGATGAATACATACATAGTATACATACTTCGATAATAAATGTACTTTGAACTTTGAT
Organism: Mobula hypostoma; assembly: GCF_963921235.1. NCBI lineage: Eukaryota > Metazoa > Chordata > Chondrichthyes > Myliobatiformes > Myliobatidae > Mobula > Mobula hypostoma. The sequence goes on along the minus strand of NC_086100.1, from coordinate 52,069,376 downwards.
ATTGTTGCCTAAATAATAGCTTCACACATCTGTCATGTAATTGTCACAATACAAATCCTGTGAACTATCATTTTAAAAAGTAGATGCTAGTTTTCATTTTATGACACAGATATTATATAAGTTAGAAAAACACATCATACCGAAGGTTTTAACTAAAAATCACAACTTCTGATTGCCTATCAATAACCCTTTTAAATGATAAGACTTATAGTCCTTTCTCATCCCTGTAGAGCTCAGCATGCTAGTGGAACCTTTCTGCCCGACCCCACCTCACACAGAGACACACACACACACACACACACACACACACTTTGGAATTGTGGGTAACTCCCCCCCACCCCACCCCGCCCATGTCTGATGATCCTGCAAGTGCATGTTGTCAACTGCTGATTGACAGAAAGTGGATTATTTTACCATGCCCTGCAATACAAAATATTCACAATAATTGTACCATCTTTTCTCTGTCATTTTCAGCAATCCCCAGCTGTTTGCAAATTATTTTCTCTCTCTATGAAAAGATCATTATTTCTAGATTTCTTCACAAAATGGAAAGGTGATATTTCGGCACACTGTGTCTGTGGGTTGAACTAACTTTCCTTGGACCCTATTTACAAGGAATAAATTACAGGGAATAGGTTGCAGGTTATAAACTTGTGACCTTCTCCTTGTAATTTTCCTTGTAACCACTTCTCTCAATATTCCCTTGAACTCTCCCCAGATTTTATCACTCACCTACACATTCGGAACAATTTACAGTAGCTAATTACCCTGAACGTCTTTGGAATGTAGGAGGAAATTAGAAAACCCAGAGGAAACTCACTTATGCTTTATTAGATACAACTGCACACCTGCCTGTTAATCCAAATATCTCTTCAACCAATCGTAGCAGCAACTCATTGCATAAAAGCATGCAATCATGGTCAAGAGGCTCAGTTGCTTTTCAGAATGGGGAAGCAATGTGACCGAAGTGACATTGATCGTCGAATGATTGTTGGAGCCAAACGAGGTGGTTTAATTATCTCAGAAACTGCAGATGATCTAGGATTTGCAAACACAGGTCTCTAGAGTTTACAGAGAATGGTGCAAAAAATAATTTAAAAAATAACATCCAGTGAGTGGCAGTTCTGTGGGTGAAAAAGCCTTGTTAATTAGAGGGGTTAAAGGAAAATGGCCAGACTGTTTCATGCCAACTTTAACTCAAATAACTATGCGTTCCAACAGTGGTGCACAAAAAGCATCTCTGAATGCACAATCCAATAAAGTGGTCACTGAGTGTAGTCATAAAAGAAATCACTCCTCCCTCTAAGTTCCGTGGGTGTGGGTATATATAGAGCTAGGGTGCCTAAGATGTTTGCACAGTACAGTAGTAATTGTATATAGTACACTCTGCTGCTGCCACAAAAAAAAAGCATATTTCATGATGTGTGAGTGACAATAAATCTGATTCTGATATAGATCTCTATTGTGAACTGAGAGTAGGAAGGGGGCAGGGAGAGGGGAATCATGATTGGGGAAAGGAGGAGAGGGGAAGGATAGGGGAGGGAGTGGGAAGCACCAGAAAGACATTCTATGATAATCATTAAACCAAATTGTTCGGAATCCAATGCTTGCCTGATGTCTCAGGATTTGGTGTGTCTGCACCGATGCCAAACCTGCCCCTGCCACTCCTCTGTCACCTGTCCCAATCTTTCCTGCAGTGCTGCGCCCTTGCTATTCCCAACATCCTTTGCTCCCACCAGAGTTACAAACTCACACTCTGCTCCATGTTGACAAAAGCAGTACCACGCAAAAGTCTTAGGAAGCCTAGCTATATATAGTGTATGTTCCTAATACTTTTACATAGTACTGCATGTGAAGATAATTTTGAAATACCCTATAATTAATTATGTGTTAATGAATATAATCCACAAATTTTCTACATAATAAATGTACAACAACCTTAACTTGGAAACATTTTAGAGACTGGTTCAATTATGATATTCACTGAACTACAGGCTTAGAAACAAAGAATTTGAAGAACTGTCAATTCTTGTTGACATTGTTGGAGCATTTCAAGCTTCTAACGCTGACTGTGAACGTGGATTCAGTCTTATGAATTCAATCAAATTTAAATCCAGAAACGGACTAGAAGTGAAAATTAATCTGGACAGTGTTTATGGACAATGAATGGAATTGCAACAAAGACAGAGAGAAAAAGTTCATGAAACATGGAAGATTTTCTTTGTTGTATTATATTTCATTGTACCCTTCAATTAATAAATAAAATCAGAAGTATGTAATTTTTCAATTTTCATTTGAAGTATTTATAGTATGCATATAACAAAAAAAAACATTTAGAGTTTTCAGGCCGTGTAAAGATTTCCTGCACAGAGCAGTGGTTGGTCCATGAAGCTGTAAAAAAAAAATAGAGGGTACATTGAAGGGAATATTCAGACTCCACACAGACAGCAAAGGAGGTCAGGCGCTGTACCACTATGCCGTTCAGTGAAAATGCTCATAATTATTAGTTAGGTCTTACATGTGAGGCCATAAAGAAATAATTGTTACATTGCTCAGTGCTCCAGTCTATTATGCCTTATTTTTTATTACAGTATGCTATAGTCCCTGGTTTAATTCCCATTGAGGTCAATTGCCTTCATGTTGCTAAAAATAAAGAATTGTGATTTGAAGCCTGGTGTTGGTGGTGGGTTGCTGGAAGCCTTCATTGTCAGGCCCAGTACAGTGAATGAATATATTCAGCTTTCCACTTCCCTCTTGGGAGTTGCAATGCCTATTGGCAGGGATTCATGAATTGGAATTGGAATTGGTTTATTAATGTCTCCTGCACCCAGCTAAAGTGAAAAGCTTTTCTTGCATACTATTCCTATTGATCAGTTCATTACACAGTTCACTGAGGTCCGTTTATCTGACTCCTGTCAAACCTCGGGTTGCGGAAATACAACAGCTGTCACAACCATTGAAGTAAAGAGCCAGCCACTTATGAGCAGAAGATGCTGAGCCTGGCGGGCCCCATGAATCAGTTGGAGGCTCAGCCTTAAGTCAGGAGATTGCACCTTGCTGAAAGAACAGTGTCTTCCCAATCAGCTTAGGCTCCTTGCGGATAGTCTGAAGGCTCTGCCAAATATAATTATATTTTCTCAAATCATCTTCTGAGGATCTTCGGTGTTGTTGATGAAAATCAAAATCTCTACAGATGATGGCAATTTGAAGTTGATGTCTTCTATTGGCCAGGGTTGTTCATGGATATTGTGTCCTAACTGTCTACATGATAGTGATACACAAGCCAATAGAACAGTCTATTGTCCATGCAGTATACTGTCCATGAGCTGCTGAATCTAAAGGAATGGCAGAGATCAATACAATTTGACACCAGCAGCATTACAGGAGTTGATAATCAGTATTAAGCTCAATATAGGACTGCCTTAGTGACTCCAGCTCTGGATTTTTCCTCAGAGTTTACTCCCAGATCCTTTCCCATGAGTGAGTGCAGCCACAAGGCAGCAGAGGTTTGAGATCATTGTTTTTGTTCTCTGACAAATTTAAAACAAAAAAAATGAAAATACTGTTAGTATTTAGGAAAGATTTAACATTTCATATCAAAAAGTAATTGATACGGCCCAGTCGATGATGGGGAAGTCCTCCTCACCACATGAAACACTGTCACAGGTAAGCAGCATCCATCATTATGGACCCCCACCACCCAGGACATATTCTCGGCTTACTGCTGCATTTTCTATTTTTATCTTAATTGTAGGGTAACCTTGTCAACATTTTCATTATTGATACACCAGCCACAAAAGCTTGCAAATATAGTCAGAGTTGCAGTAGAACATAAGCACTAGGCTGAAAAGATTTATTTCTGCAATGTTAATTTTAGGTAATTTTTTCCCTTATTGAAACACAACTTTTAACTGAAATGTGGCACCACAAAAGTCAGAGTTTATTTAAAACTTTCATTTCATCAAATCATAAAAAATTATGATAAAATGAGTCATACTTTATACTTTATACTTTATTGTCACCAAACAATTGATACTGGAACATACAATCATCACAGCGATATTTGATTCTGCGCTTTCCACTCCCTGGATTACAAATCGATAGTAAATATTAAAAAATTAAGTTATAAATCATAAATCAAAAATAGAAAAATGGAAAGTAAGGTGGTGCTAAAAAAAACCGAGAGGCAGGTCCGGATATTTGGAGGGTATGGCCCAGATCCAGGTCAGGATCCGTTCAGCAGTCTTATCACAGTTGGAAAGAAGCTGTTCACAAATCTGGCCGTACGAGTCTTCAAGCTCCTGAGCCTTCTCCCGGAGGGAAGGGGGATGAAAAGTGTGTTGGCTGGGTGGGTTGTGTCCTTGATTATCCTGGCAGCACTGCTCCGACAGCGTGCGGTGTAAAGTGAGTCCAAGGACGGAAGATTGGTTTGTGTGATGTGCTGCGCCGTGTTCACGATCTTCTGCAGCTTCTTCCGGTCTTGGACAGGACAACTTCCATACCAGGTTGTGATGCACCCTACACCCTGCTTTCTACAGTGCAGCCATAAAAATTAGTGAGGGTTTTAGGGGACAGGCCAAATTTCTTTAGTTTTTTCAGGAAGTAAAGGCGCTGGTGGGCCTTCTTGGCAGTGAACTCTGCTTGGTTGGACCAAGTCAGGTCATTTGTGATTTTGACCTGTTCCACTTGCGCACCACCAATGTAAATTGGGTCATGCGGTCCGCTACTCCTTCTGAAGTCAACAACCAATTCCTTCATCTTGCTGACGTTGAGGGATAGGTTATTGTCTTCGCACCATGTTCTTAGTTTCCCCTCTGTACTCAAACTCATCATTACTCGAGATACGGCCTACAATTGTTATGTCATCAGCAAACATATATGAGTTCGATGGAAACTTGGCTACACAATCATTCTTCCTAGAATGTTGGTTGAGGAAGAGCTGCCTGATCTAATCCCTCCATCCTGCTTCCAGTCAATGTTCTTGTAGATCATGACATTTCAAGTACACATCCAAGTGCCGTTGAAGTAAAATGAAGGATTATGCACTGTCCTTTCAGGTAATCAAGACCTAATGGTCTTCCAGACCTAAATGGCATTCAGCTGGAAAAGCTTTTTCTTCAGATCCTTTCTCATCATTTTACCAATTTAAATCTTTGCTTCTTGTCTTTTGATCTCTCAACTAAGAGAAATGTATTTTTCCTATTTACTCTGAGCAGCAAGAGGCGCCTCAGAATTTAATATACCCCTCAGTCAGAATATCCTCAACCTCCTCTGTTCCAAAGGAAAAGAAACCCAGTCTATTTGGTCTTTCCTCATAGCAATAATTTTCCAGCTGTGGTAAAAAAGCCTGTGCTGCCCCTCCCCAGTTCAATAACTACTCTTTCCCAATATAGTAACTGGAATATTTCTCAATCATCAATATGCAGTATAAATTACTCAAGGCAAAGGACTGCAAATGGTGGAGCTGTCTCACAGCTTGTGACCCAAGCTCATTTCTGTGTGGAGTTTGCATGCTGTGCCTGTGACTACTTGGATTTGCCCGGGCCCTTTGGATTCCTCCCACATCCCAATTACAAGCTAGTTATTCAGTGAAATGGATATTGTGAATTGTCCCTTGTTTGGTAGGTGTCAAGAAAATTGGGAAGTTTTAGGTAGGAAGTTAATGGGTAAGAATGTCATTGTGTATGAGAATAATTTATAGGGAAGTAAGTGGCACAATGGTGTGGACCTCTTGAATCTCTTGAATCTCCTTCTTAAGTTCTTTTAAGGCTGGTTTACTCTCAAATGGTTGCTTCCATTTGTTTCTATGAATGTAACTGAGTCATCAATTCTATCTTGTTGAAAATACTGCATTTATTCCGATAGTCTTTGCTTTTGTCTTTTTACCATTACCTCCAATTAGAGTTAGGTCAGGAATAAAATACTCATAATACTGTACCTTTTGTGGTTCCTTGACAGGCATGATTATCATAATCCATTTCACAGTCTGCATAATCACCTCATTCCTACTCCACAACTTATCAAAGTTCAAAGTCAATTTGTTATCGAAGTACATATACAGTATGTCACAATATACAACCCTCAGAGTCATTTTCTTGCGGGTGTACTCAATAAGTCCATAGAAAGTTAGAGAGTTAAAAATACACGTGGACTAAGATGTTAACTGTCCTGTGCTATCACCAGTGGGATCATCAGTTGATCTGCCACCTGTCTTCAGGAGTTTCGGCCCGTTTATGATCAAGATTCCCTCGAGGTGGTGGGCCAGCAGTGCTAAAGCACCACCTCCCACTGGTGAGCTTAAAAACTTGGCATCTGCCTCTATCAGAGTTGTTGGTCACTTCCATCCAACAGATAGTCTACTCTTCAGGTGTCTATGCAACTACTGAAGGGTTTGCAAGATATGTATACACTGTCTGACTATCTGCCCCTCTGGACATAGTTGGTCCACACCCATGCTGATCCTTTCTCTGCTGCCTCAGCTACAGCCCTGCTGTTTGACTTGACCTCTCTTCTAGTGAAGCCAAGGTCACGCAGCCACTTCTGGAGAGTGAACGCAATAAACCCATGGCAGCCTACTTCGAGTGGATAGCATGAGACCTTCCACCCTCTGTCTCTGCACTCTTATCTTAATTCTGCATACTTGGTTAACTTGCGCTCATGGGCTTCATCGATGTTGTCTTCCCAGGGGACTGTGAGTTCACCAATAACCGCTTCTCTACTGCTGTCAGACCATACGATTATATCTGGACGCAATGTTGTGAAAGCTATTTGCTCCGGGAAACTGCCTTTCCCGTCCAGGTCAGCCTTGACACACCAATCATTGGCTGAATAAAGTATGCTTGATCGTGAGCCTGCACTGTACACCCTTGACTAAGAGCCTTCTTTCACAAATGATATGCGATGTTCTGTGCAGCATGGGGCATGAGATAAGTTGTGCTGCAGTACTCTCTGCTCAACCGCTTCTGTTACAACTTTGAGAACGTTGTTATGTCTCCAAGTGTACATGCCGCTGGAAAGATTGACTCTGCATGCACTCAGAATACGTTGAAGTGTTCCCTTCTCGCCGCAAGCAGCACACCTGTCTGTCTTATCGTCATACCAGGTGCTGAGGTTGGCATGTGTTGGGAGCAGATCGTAGGCTGCTCTGCATAGAAAAGAAATGCGGAGCGGCTCCATCTGCCACAGAACATTCCAAGATAGATGTTGTTCAACACTTTCCCACTAGGTCCAAGCCCCTTGTTTGGCCAGGCCAGCTGTTTTAGCTAACCTCTTCTACCTCTCGTACTACCTCTCGTACTTCTTGTGTTACAAGCTCACGGCGCTCCTTACCTGTAGAAGATGACCACCACTTGTGGGTTGTCCATCCAAGTCCCTGGCGGCCTAGCTGGATAGCCCTAACCGTCTCCTTGTGCTTCAATTTAGACTCTGCCTCATCAACTGCTACATGGGCTGACCACTTCCTGCCTGATCTCACATCCGAATAATAACTATAACAGAATCAATGAAAGACTGCACCAACTTGGGTGTTCAACCATGTGCAAAAGTAAACAAACTGAGCAAATACAAAGATAAATAAATAATAATAATAAATAAATAAGCAATAAATATCGAGAACATGAGATGAACAGTCCATGAAAGTGAGCTCATTGATTGTGGAAACATTTCAATGATGGGTAAGTGAAGTTGAGTGAAGTTATTCATTTTGGTTTAAGAGCCAATAGCTCTTGGTTGAGGGGTAATAATTGTTCCTGAACCTGGTGGTATGAGTCCTGAGGCTCCTGTACCTTCCCAATCGCAGCAGCAAGCAGAGAGCATGTCCTGAGTGATGGATGCTGCTTTCCTGTGGCAGCATTTCATGTAAATGCCCTCAGTGGTGGGGAGGGCTTCACCCTTGATGGACTGTGCCATATCCACTACTTTTTGTTGGACTTTCCATTCAAGGGCATTGGGATTTCTTTACCAGGCTATGGTGCAGCCAGTCACTATGCTCTTCACCACACATCTGTAGAAGTTATCATGATTTTTGATGTCCTGCCAAATTTCTGCAAACTCCAAAAGAAAGTAGAGGCACTGCCGTGTTTTTTCTGTAATACACATACATGCCAGGCCCAGGACAGGAAATAATAACAATGAGGAATTTAAAGTTGCTGACCCTCTCCACCTCTGATCCTCTGACGAGAACCAGCTCATGGACCTCTGGTTTCCTTCTCCTGAAGTCAATAATCAGCTCTTTGGTCATGCTGACATTGAATAAGAGGTTGTTATTACATCACCACCTAGCCAGCTTTTCAATCTCACTCCTGCTGTGTATGCTGATTCATTACCACCTTTGATTCTGCCTACAACAGTGGTGTCAACAACAAACTTGAATGTGACATTGGAGCTGTGCTTGGCCATACAGTCATAAGTGTCAAGCAAGTAGGGCAGGGGGCTAAGCACACATCCCTGTCCTAATAGAGATCGTGAAGCAGATGTTGTTGCCAATCCGAACTGACTGGGATCGGCAAGTGAGGAAATCATAGATCCAATTGCATAAGGAGGTATTCAGGCCAGGGTCTAAGAGTGTATTGATTAGTTATAAGGGGGTGACGGTATTGAATGCTGAGTTTTAGCCAATAAAGAGCATCCTGATGTATGCATCTTTGCTGTCCAGATGTTCCAAGATTAAGTGAGGAGCCAATGATCAATATACTACTTAGTTTAAAGCTTTATCTACAATCCTAAATATTCAATATACACATACACTAGTCCCCGTCTAATTCAAGTGAAGTAAGTCCCAGGAGCCTATTTCTCTTTCGCATAAATTGAAGCTAATTTTTCCTACATCAATCTTTGTGCTACACATTTAATTGTCTGGATTCATTAAGATGACAATTATCAGATAATCAACGAATAGTTATCATTTTGTGATTCAACATTTATGTTTGGACCTTAGCTCCTCATGTGCTTCAGCAGAACCTCATTCTTTGTCATCTAATGTTATTGATCCCCACATGGACCACAACAACTGGATCTTTCCCCTCCTGCTCAAAGTTCCTCTTCAGCCCCAAGAGTATGTCCTTAACTGTGCCACCAGGCAGGAACCAAGATACTGAGGAATGAAACTCCAATTTTCAGCGAACAGTAGCTGACCCACTATCCTTACTGTCTCTTAACATTTCTACAATTCCCTTCACTCACCCACTTCAAAGGCCCTTGTGCCACAGTGCCGTGAACAGTTAATTCACCCACATCACAGGCTCTGCTCTTGAGCACACAGGCTGCAAAAATTATAGTACGTAAGTGCTGGACAGTTAAGGGGGTCATGCAAGTGTTGAGTTCCCCAATGCTACAAAATCCACATATCTGCCTCACGTATGGTCATAATCTCTTGTTCAACTTAACCTATTGATTCTGCTGCAGTGAGCCTAAGCCACTTGGAATTGTATCTAGATAATATTCCCCTCCATGCCCTAATAACTGTCCAAATCTTGATCTCCAGCTCATCATCCCTGTGCCAAAGTTTCTCAAGCTGTAGACATTCACCATGGATATACAGTACTGTATGGTCATAATAGATCACGTTGGCTCACATATAGCATTACTTCAATGTATCGCCCATTCTGTTATGCTCACCTAAGTTTAATTTGTTTAATTAATGTGGTGTACTTGGTTTTTTCAATACAGAGATACACTGTAGCACCTACATCACTCAAGTGCCTCACTCACCAGGTCTGCACACACAGCACTCAGTGGGCACTACACGCTGTGCTAAAACCAACCCAGAATCATCTCTGTGACTGCAAGAGTGCTCCTGTGCTTCCTATATAATAATTTTCCCAAGACCTCGCTCCTCTTTTCCATGCAGTTGAACCATTGTGGTGCTATGTTCTTGGCATTGAATGCAATCCCCAGGGGATCCTTCTCCCTCATTGGTATTCAGAACCATATACTGCTTAGAGAGTAAATCCTCTCAGGGTTTACTTGAACTGCCATTCTGATCAATTTTTTACTGTTAGTCACTTATTCCCCTTCAGACTGTCAAAGACCCAGATCCACAACACTGGAAAGAACAGTAGGTAAAGTAGCATTTATGGAGACAAAAGGTGCAAGTCAACATTTTGGTCTAGATCCAAGCTCCTGCATCCATTTTTTTTACACCTTTTGCTTGATAGAACATAGAACATTAAATAGTACAGCACAGTACAGGCCCTTCGTCCCACAATGTTGTGCCGACCCTCAAACCCTGCCTCCCATATAACACCCCACCTTAAATTCCTCCATATACCTGTCTAGTAGTCTCTTAAACTTCACTAGTGTATCTGCCTCCACCACTGACTCAGGCAGTGCATTCCACGCACCAACTACTCTCTGAGTAAAAAACTTTCCTCTAATCTCCCCCTTGAACTTCCCACCCCTTACCTTAAAGCCATGTTCTCATGTATTGAGCAGTGGTGCCCTGGGGAAGAGGCGCTGGCTATCCACTCTATCTATTCCTCTTAATGTTGTTCGTCCATCGTTGACGTCGATGAGGACCTCGACACCATAATGATGGTGTCGAGACTAGCGCGTGATTTGGATTTAAATGAGGGAGAGTTGCGCAGCGTCAGCCTCACTCTCTCTTACCAATTCCAATCTGGGTCCAGTGGCAAGACAGAGTCTAGACGGCTGGAGATGGGACTAGGCGCAGTGGATGACCAGGACATCTTCTGTGTCTTGTCCTGCTCTACACATTCCACGATGCTTGCAGAGACCGCCTTCTTGACCGTTGGACCTTCCATTGGTCTCGTCCGCTCAATCTGCCGGAGTCTGTCCTCACATGCTGGGATAGACAACTCCCTATCTCACCGAGGGTTTGAGACCCGTCGGCTACCCTCACCTGGTTTAGCCGGCTTGTCGAAGCCGTTGCCTGGGGTGTGGCCGCTGTCGCATGCAAACAGCTACGGGGAGCCACAGGTGAGAGCTGAGTGCCAGGTGGGGACCAAAGGTGGACTAACCGCCCTGAAAAGGATGTGACATGTTCCCCCACCAGAGGTGCTACCCCTCCCTGACACCCAATATACCCCATTCCTCTTAATATCTTGTACACCTCTATCGTGTCTCCTCTCATCCTCCTTCTCTCCAAAGAGTAAAGCCCTGGCTCCCTTAATCTCTGATCATAATCCATACTCTCTAAACCAGGCAGCATCCTGGTAAATCTCCTCTGTACCCTTTCCAATGCTTCCACATCCTTTCTATATTGAGGCGACCAGAACTGGACACAGTACTCCAAGTGTGGCCTAACCAGAGTTTTATAAAGCTGCATCATTACAATAGACAATAGATAATAGGTGCAGGAGTAGGCCATTTGGCCCTTCGAGCCAGCACTGCCATTCACTGTGATCATGGCTGATCATCCACTATCAGTATCCAGCTCCTGCCCTATCCCCGTAACCCTTGATTCCGCTATCTTTAAGAGCTCTATCCATCTCTTTTTTGAAAGCATCCAGAGACTTGGCCTCCACAGCCTTCTGGGGCAGAGCGACTCTTAAACTCTAGTGCTCGACTTATGAAAGCTAACACCCCATAAGCTTTCTTGACTACCCTATCTACCTGTGAGGCAACTTTCAGGGATCTGTGGACATGTACCCCGAGATCCCTCTGCTCCTCCACATTACCATGTATCCTGCCATTTACTTTGTACTTTGCCTTGGAGTTAGTCCTTCCAAAGTGTACCACCTCACACTTCTCCGGGTTGGACTCCATCTGCCACTTTTCAGCCCACCTCCGCATCCTATCAATGTCTCTCTGCAATCTTTGACAATCCTCTACACTATCTACAACACCACCAACCTTTGTGTCGTCTGCAAATTTACCAACCCACCCTTCTACCCCGACATCCAGGTCGTTAATAAAAAAACAACCTGGAGTGTCCGGAAAGTGAAGGAGATGCAGGTGAGGGAGCATCAATGGTAGAGGAAATCCTTCGATGGATGGTACTTCACACAGTGAGCTCTTCCAGCATTCTAACTGCACCCCATTGAAAATCTGAGATTGACAGTCTCTTTAAACGTAAAATACTCAGCATCACAAAGGTATAGTGATTTCTGTGAAGGTTGTTACGAGTGTTGCCTCAACAGTGGTGATAATAGTTGTCGCAGTTGTACTGCCACTTCTATGCATCTTTTTGTCATTAACCAAACAAGGAAATATAATTCAGTCTCCACAATAGACTCAAGCCAAAGTCTATGAAACCGCTTCAAAAAAATCTATGCAGTACTTAGGATTACATTGTGTGATATTTAGTTCCACTGTGGAGACTTTCAGAACCTCTTGTATTTTATATATTCTACTAGTTACACATTTTGGGTCTTTTTAAGTCTGCGGAAGTTTAAAAAATCAGCAAAAGAGTGGAAATCTGGACCTACAGCTGAGCATTGCTATAAATAACTGTCATCTGGTCTCAGTTTTCACTGAAATGCTTGTCACACCAATTGCATCTTCTAGCCTAGTAACAAGATAAACTTTAGGCAGGACAAAAATAATGCAGCCGGTTAGCTTTTCAGATTACTTTATACAATTGCAAATTACTTAAGATATAGGAAATGTGCATCAGATTAAATAAGATGTTGTATTAAGAATGTACAATTTCCAACCATTCCTTTTGCAGCCCAGTATTCTTCATATAAGAGCAACTGTGGTAAAGATACTGACACTACAAATATTGGTAGCAAAGTCCACTGATGTTGCTGAATTACCAATGGTAATACAAAAGAGTTTATAAACAAGAACAATTTAAGACAGAGGAGTGCACTACCACAACACACACAAGATGCTGGAGGAACTCAGTAGGTCAGGCAGCATCTATGGAAATGAATAAACAGTCAGTATTTCAGGCAGAGACCCTTCATCAGGACTGGAAAGGAAGGGGGAAGATGCCAGAATAAAAAAGGTGTGGGAAGGGGAAGAGTGACAAGCTAGAAAGTGATAAGTAAAGCTAGGTGGGTGGGGAGGGGGGAATGAAGAAAGAGGCTGGGAGATAATAGATGGAAAAGGAAAAGGGCTGGAAACAAAGGAATCTGATAGGAGACAAGAGGAGACCACGGGAGAAAGAAGAGGAGGGGCACCAGAATGAGGAGGCAGGTGAGGAGAAGAGGTAAGATCTTAGAGTGCAGAACAGAAGAAGAGTGAAGGGGGAGAAAAAAGAATACCGGAAGTAGAAATCTATGTTCACACCTTTAGGGTGGAGGCTATCTAGGTGAAATATAATGTGTTGCTTCTCCACCTTGAGTGTGGGCAGAAGGGATTAGTGGGGATGGGCGAAAGGACAAGGGAATCGTGGAGGGAGTCATCCCTGCAGAAAGCAGAGTTGGTGGGGGCGGGGGGGTAAAGATGTATGGCGGTAGGATCCTATTGAAGATAGAAGAAGTTCTGGAGAATGATGTGTTGGATGTGGAAGCTTATGGGGGTGATGAGTGAGGGCAAGGAACTCTATTCCTGTTAAAGTGGCAGGAAGATGAGTGAGCACAGATGTCCGGGAAGTGAAGGAGATGCAGGTGAGGGAAGCATCAATGGTAGAGGAAGGGAAACCCCTTTCTTTGAAGAAGGAGGACATCTTTAATACCCTGGAAAGGGAAGCATCTTCCTAGCCATAGATGCAATGGAGATGAAGGAAATGAGAAAGGGAGTAGCATTTTTACAGGAGCTAGGGTGGGAAGCGGTATAGTCAAGATAGCTGTGGGAATCGGTAGCTTTATGAAAGACATCAGTAGTCTGTTTGTCTCCATAGCAATTGAGAAATGGCGGGGAGAGGTGTCAGAAATGGACCAAGTAAATTTAAGGTGTTACGTACCCTGTAACTGGGTTGCCAAACCAGCAGAAATGGATCACTCAGTTGGAGTCTGGATTACTAGAACCAAGAAAGTTTTATTAAAGAAACAAGCAACACAGTACTCTAATCAAAAGGATAATGAATGCAACAGTTCAGCAATGATAAACACACATGTACACAGAATTCAGATAACAGGATCAATCAAGCTCTATCGTTGTCTAGGGGCAAATGACCAGTTTCAAAGTGACGCAAAGTTCAGTTCAGTTCGCAGTAGTCGCTGCCGTGGGAGATGGACAGTGTGGGGGAAGGAGAGAGAGAGCAAAAACGAATGAATATTCAAACGGCTTCCACGCACAGACCTTCGCAGTCAGTTGTCGGGCGAGTCCTTTGTGATGTCATCTGAGGTCACCGACCGTGACCCCTCCGTTTCCAGATACGATCGTTTCCCTGCGCTGAACCTGGCACCCAGGCAAGGGTGGACACGCACCAGGTTCCCGCTGATCGTGCTTTTCCACCCTGTGCGTTTATGGCCCGGTACTTTCCACCGACTTGTGAGAGACGCACCGCTTCCAGGGTCTTGTTACCTCGGGTGTTGTGTGTGTCGCCTTAGCGAACCTGTCCCTTTTTATCCCCCTGCTGGGGTATCGCCTGACCATCACTTCAAACAGTTCAGGGTTCAAAGGGGGAGCCGCTCTTGACAGCTCTCCTTCCGTTAAACTCTCCCGTCCCTTCATTACACATCTCCAAATGCTGCTCCAATGTTTTCCTTATCTCTATCTCTCCTGAAGACAGGTGGCAGACCAACTGCTGATCCCACTGGTGCCAGCACAGGACAGCTAACATCTTAATCTATGTGTATTCTTGTCACACTTCCCCCCTTTAAGGATTTTTACCGGGGGTAAAAATTACAAACATGAATACATTATTTGGTACACACAAATATACATCTTTATCAGCTATTTGGCTAATACAGCGAGTTTGAAGTTGTCAACACCTGACGGACAGTCAGCCATCACATTTTCTGTTCCTTTTATGTGTGTTATTAATAATCCCTTAGACCAGGCTCCAACTTAGCAAACTTCATAGTGGCCAAAAACACTGATGAATTGCGATCAATGTAACCTCTCATTTGGTTTTGTCCCGGACCACAATAACAAGGGTCGTCCCATTCCGACTTAGTTTTCTCTAGCAAGGGCTTAGTAGGAGGGGGAGGGGTAGTGACCGCAGAGTTATTGCAAAACTTCCTACAGTACCCCACCATCTCCAAGAGCCTTCTGAGGGCCCTCTTGTCTGTCGGGGTTGGGATGTCAGCGATAGCCTGCACTGTAGTTTGCATCGCTGCCTGCTGCCCCTGTGTCACCACAATTCCCAGGTGAGTGACCTTTGTGTGGCCGAACTCATTTTTTTCAAGGTTCACTATCAAGCTGGCTTCAGACAGCCGTATTAAATTGCCAATACACACCTCTGTGTTCGTCAGCCCTTTAGTCACTGAATTACTCATTCTATATGGATGTTGCCCGCTAGGCTAACCTAGTGTAACAGACACCACCCAACGTCCCAGTTCTTTGCATCGCCTTGGGACAATCAAACACACGGGTGCAAGTCGTTTAATTACTTCCCCTAAAGAGTCGCTTTGTTCGGGGATTAAGGAAGAGACCTTATCAGCAGACCTGGCCAAAACAATAGCCTTCTCCCATCTGGTCGATACCATACTCATCTTTTCAAAATGGTTTTTTTCTCTTATCGGGGGGACCCTAGCTTCATTGATTTCCGCGCTAACACCGACCAGGTTTGTTAGCATATCAAAAGCCTGTGATCGTCTCAGTTCGCGTCGGCCATAATCAATAACATCCTTCCTCCGGTGCAGCCGGTAAACCTCTTTCATGATTCCACCAACTGTTCCCTCCAGCACCACAAAATGTCCACCGGGGGGCACCTTGTGGGCCAGGTTAAAAATCTCATCCCCATAACTCTTATGTACCACCCCCCCATTCCTCATCTGCGGGCACGGTACTTGGTCTCCCTTTCTTCCTTAGCACTTCCTCCTCCACCAAAACCATCAGCCCCTCATCTGGCTCCTGCGCCTGCACAAATTCTTTCCTGGCTAATGCTAAGTCGGTCTCAGCTCCCTCACCACCTCTTGCCTCACTACACTCCTTCTTTTCACTTTCTACCCCCGTCTCGTACAAGGCTGGCAGAAACGTCTCAGCTAAATTTACTACCGCAGTCCCGTCATGAACCTGTGAGTCCATTAGTGGGGCCTCAATGCTGGCAGGCTGACCTGTCAATATCACGGCTGGGAACACGATTCCCCCGGTGAGGTCATTACCGAGCAAGACTTCCCCGCCTTTCATCGGTAATTCAGACCTCACCCCGATCGTGACTAGTCCAGAGACCAGGTTGCTTTGTAAGTGTACCTGGTACAAAGGGACTGTCTCTGTCCCTTCTCCAATACCTTTGACCTTGACCTCCCCAGTCTGGGTCTCTGAGCTAAACTCTAATACACTCTTCAGTATTAGTGACTGACACGCTCCCATGTCTCTCCAGATCCGCACTGGAACTGGTTTTAACCCCTCCTTCACTGACACCAATCCGGCCGAGATAAACCTCTCGCGCCCTTCCTGAACTTTGGCAGACCTGTCCTTCCCTAGCAGTTCGTTTACCAGCTCGATACAGCCAGTCAAAATCACCGTTTTTCCTTTTCTCGTCTCCTTCTTTGGGGCAAAGCACCTGGACGCAAAGTGTCCGACTTTCCCGCAATTATAACAGACGACCCCAGGAGACTTCCTACCAGACTGCTCCCGGTCTACCTTATCCTTCTCACTAGTCCCCGGCTTACTTTCTGACTTTTCTGGAGGACTCTCCCCGCCGTCCTGACTACCCTTCTGGTAGCCTTTACTCGGGGCAAACTTCATTTTATGCATCAACGCATACTCATCCGCTAACTTAGCAGTTGCAGCTAACGTGGCTGCCTCTTTCTCATCTAGGTAGGGTCTCATACCCTCAGGGACACAACCTTTAAACTGCTCAATCAGGATCAGCTGTAGCAGTCTGTCATAATCCCCCTCTACCCCCTTCGAGGTGCACCAACGCTCACAATATGTCTGCATCTCGGGGGCAAACTCTAAATACGTGCGGTCCCACTGCTTCCTCGCATTCCGGAACCTCTGCCGGTATGCCTCCGGGACCAACTCATAAATCCTGAGGATGGCCTCTTTCACCACCTCATACCTCTGGGCATCTTCCGCGGACAAAGCTGAGTAAGCTTGTTGGGCTTTCCCTTTCAGTACACTCTGAAGCAAAACAGCCCACTTATCCCTCGGCCAGCCCTGACTCGTAGCAACTTTTTCGAAATGGAGAAAGTACCGATCCACGTCGGTATCGTCAAATGGGGGAACCAGCCTAACTTCCTGGGTCGCCCGGAACCCTCCACCTTGGTTCGGCACGAGCCCCTGCTCTGCCCTTATCTTTAACTTCTCCAGCTCAAATTCCCTTTCCCTCTGCCTCTCTCTCTCTTCTCGCTCCCATTGCCTCTCTTTCTCTTCTCTCTCCAACTGTTTCTCTCTCTCTCTCTCCTGCCTTTCTAACTCTCTCTCTTTCTCCCGCCTTTCTAACTCTCTCTCTTTCTCCCGCCTTTCTAACTCTCTCTCTTTCTCCTGCCTTTCTAACTCTCTCTTCATCCATATAGAATGAGTAATTCAGTGACTAAAGGGCTGACGAACACAGAGGTGTGTAAAGGCGATGTAATACGGCTGTCTGAAGCCAGCTTGATAGTGAACCTTGAAAAAAATGAGTTCGGCCACGCGAAGGTCACTTACCTGGGAATTGTGGTGACACAGGGGCAGCTGGCAGCGATGCAAGCTAAAGTGCAGGCTATCGCTGACATCCCAACCCCGACAGACAAGAGGGCCCTCAGAAGGCTCTTGGAGATGGTGGGGTACTGTAGGAAGTTTTGCAATAACTCTGCGGTTACTACCCCTCCCCCTCCTACTAAGCCCTTGCGAGAGAAAACTAAGTCGGAATGGGACGACCCTTGTTATTGTGGTCCGGGACGAAACCCAATGAGAGGTTACATTGATCACAATTCATCAGTGTTTTTGACCTCTATGAAGTTTGCTAAGTTGGAGCCTGGTCTAAGGGATTATTAATAACACATATAAAAGGAACAGAAAATGTGATGGCTGACTGTCTGTCAGGTGTTGACAACTTCAAATTCGCTGTATTAGCCAAATAGCTGATAAAGATGTATATTTGTGTGTGTATCAAATAATGTATTCATATTTGTAATTTTTACCCCCGGTAAAAATCCTTAAAGGGGGGAAGTGTGACAAGAATACACATAGATTAAGATGTAGCTGTCCTGTGCTGGCACCAGTGGGATCAGCAGTTGGTCTGCCACCTGTCTTCAGGAGAGAGAGAGATAAGGAAAACAATGGAGCAGCATTTGGAGATGTTAATGAAGGGGAAGGAGAGCTGTCAAGATCGGCTCCCCCTTTGAATCCTGAACTGTTTGAAGAGATGGTCAGGTGATACCCCAGCAGGGGGATAAAAAGGGACAGGTTCGCTAAGGCAGGACACACACACGACACCCGAGGTAACAAGACCCTGGAAGCGGTGCGTCTCTCACAAGTCGGTGGGAAGTATCGGGCCATAAACGCACAGGGTGGAAAGGCACGATCGACGGGAACCTGGTGTGTGTCCACCCTTGCCTGGGTGCCAGGTTCACCGCAGGGAAACGATCGTATCTGGAAACGAGGGGGTCACGGTCGGTGACCTCAGATGACATCACAAAGGACTCGTCTGAAAGCTGACTGCGAAGGTCTGTGTGGAAGCCTTGAATATTCATTCGTTTTGCTCTCTCTCTCCTTCCCCCCACTGTCCATCGCCACGGCAGCGATTACTGCGAACTGAACTGAACTAAATTGAACTGAACTTTGCGTCACTTTGAAACTGGTCATTTACCCCTAGACAACGATAGAGTTTGATTGATCCTGTTATCTTAATTCTGTGTACATGTATTGTTTATCATTGTTGAACTGTTGCATTCATTATCCTTTTGATTAGAGTACTGTGTTGCTTGTTTCTTTAATAAAATTTTCTTAGTTCTAGTAATCCAGACTCCAACTGAGTGATCCATTTCTGTTGGTTTGGCAACCCAGTTACGGGGTACGTAACAGTAGACACAAGCAGTACTGGGTAAGGGAACTATGAGTTTGGTGGCAATAGATGGGAGATCTCCAGAGTTGATGAGATCAGTAATGGAGTTGGAGACAGTGGCCTGATGGTCCAGAGTGGGGTCCATTTCAAGGGGTAAGTAAGAAGAGGTGTCTAAGAGATGATGCCTGGCCTCTGCAAGGACAATCAGCAATACAACAGCATCCCCTTTGTCTCAACGTTTGATTGGTGTGGAGAGCAGAGTGTTCAGAGGGGATAAAGTTTGAGGAGGGGAGAAGAGTGCTAAAATCAAGCTGGTTGAAGGCTTGTCAACAATTAGAAGAAAAGATCCAGAGCAGGCAGGGAACTGGAGTGGGGTATACAAGAAGAGAAGACGGTTTTTAGACAGGAGAAGGGATCATCGGGGTGGGAGTTTTTGTCAAAAAAGGAGAAAGAGGCGACAGAAGAAGAGCTCGGCATTGTGGTGGATGCAGAACTCACTGAGGTGCAGGTGAAGGGGGGACAAAGGCAAAGCCCTTGCTGAGGACAGAACTTTGTCTCAGAGGGGAAGTTTGGACGGAATGGTGAAGACACGGCAGGGGGTAGAGCTGGGATCAGAGGGATAAGAGCTGGTGGTGTTGGGGGTGGGGGGAGAGGGTGGAGGCTCTGGGAAACCAAGAGGTGATAAGGGAGCCTGAGCCTGGGGCTGGGGAGTAGTGTGGGGGAAGGGCAGCCTAGGGGCCCATTAGCAGCGTGGAAGGTCTTGGCCTGGATGTGACAGGGTTTGGGGCTAGAGCTGGAACTAGAACTAGAGGCTGCATAATTTACAGTCTAAATGTGCCAGGTCATTGGAACCAAAGTTATGGACTGTAGTATCCGTGGTCTGAAGCCACCCCGAGTCGAGGGAGCGGGAGTTGGTGACGATGATATCCAGGGTCATTGGAGCCAGAATTGGCAATGATGATATCCATGGTCTTCAGCTGCCCGGGGTTATTGGAGCCAGATTTGGTGATAGTGGTATCCACGGCTTGGAGCCACCCAGGCTATTTGGAGCCAGAGCTGGTGATGATGGTATCTGCGGTCTAGAGGTGTCCAGGGCCTTCCGAACCAGAGTTGGAGACTATGTGGTCTGTGGTCCAGAGTATGATGGCCTTTTTTCACCTCTGTAATACCATCTTTTAAAAGCTCCAGTCTCCTTAAACCATGATCTTCTGAATCTCCCTGCTTTCTTGGCTCACAACTGGGAACCTATTTTCAGTCTAGACCAGAACATCAGGAATTCCCTCTCTTTTTCCCCTCCAGCCCATCACTTTTTAAAGAGTTCTTTAAAATTTTGCTTTTTGACTAAGGCTTTGGACACCAGTTCTCATGCCTCTTTTGGCTCTGTTAGTATTTCAATGAATAGAGTTGTTAAGTGGTTGGGAAATTTGACTTCACTGAAGATTATTTATAAGTGCAAGTTGAATTTTAAACCATAGGCAGTTATAAGTATGAGAAATTCTTCAGAAGCTGGAAAATCCAAGTCCTAAAGAAAGGTCTCAGCCCGAAACATTGACTGTTTGTTTCCATGGATGCAACCTGCCTGACCTGCTGAATGCCTCCAACATTTTGTGTGTTGCATAAGTAGTTATATTGACATCCCTGAAAAGCATTTGTTGCAACTGAATATCAAGCAAGAAGACTTTCGCTTGAGAAAATGAACAGTGCTCTAGATTTCCATAATAATGGAAACAGTGATTTGTCATAATTGACAAATAATCTGTGAATATACAATTCTTCCCTGTCCAATTATTCCTTAATTAAGGTACCCGTATGGAATTGTAGGAGATTTGAAAGAACACCACTATTCTCAGTTAATTTGAGGGAAAATAATGATACCACTGGCTTTCTTTAATAAATAAGAGTGAGTTTACATGGATTTTAATACAGATTTTGAGCAGATGCTCTTTTACATCTACATTTTACATTTATATTCCTCAGGAATTGGAATGTCTTTTCAAATACCTGTCTTAATTGGGATTTTCTTCTTTCAGACAGATGGCAAACTCCTGAAACCGGTGTTTAGATTATTTTGTTGGATTTCAACTATACTGATGTTCCCACTGATATTTTTAATTTTCACATATGTTCATGGTTCAGGCAACAAATATAATTCAAAACCAATTAAGAATCAAAATGAAAGAATGTTTTGTTAGCAGGTAGCATTGTTGTGAATACAAATGATTAAAATGTTTCAATTAAATGGATTTGTAAAATTGGTATTTTTTTCAAATCTCGGACAATAGCAAGTTGAAGCAGCCCAGAGGAACTCTGCCGCTTAACTTAGCCAGGAGAATGTTGCCGAACATTTTCTAACTAGTCAGTCACAAGCACATTGTATGGCCATTAGAAACCTCACTATGCTTAGAGCAAGCAGTTCTTAAATTTTGTGGTGTGTGTGTTCAAAAAGCAGTGATTTTTGTCACTAATAGTAGGTGAGGAATAAACAGTAAGACAATTCCTCACTTTCCTCACTCTGGCTTCAAGCATTGACGCTTGGAGATGCCAGGAACAGCTGGGTGTGAAAATGAAAGGATTTCACTGCATCAACAAGTTAGGCACTATGAAGAATTTGAAAATATTGATGATCATCTTGAATGTTACATTTAGAATGAAGGTTTGGAGGATGCAATCATTGAAAGCACTGTTCGAATGCAGCTCACTAACTGCACTAGGTGTCTGCACCGAAATTATTCATTTACAGTCAATCAAAAGAACACATGAGCTTACACCAAATGAATTCTTCTGTCAATAACTATTAGGAACATACGCACAGTTTTATAGTACTCTAGTAGCTTTGGTAGTGTTCTAATTTATTCTGTTTTTTATTTGAATTCAGACAATTTGAATTAACTGTTACTCAGTTAAGCAGTAGTTAGTTCTTCTTGTACCTTTAACTATTTACATGAAACTTCAGCTAATTGGGACCGCTGCTTAATTGAGCCAAAATATACTGGTCCAAAATCCACTGTATTAGTTATTAAATGCTTTGGCATGTCAGATGCATTTATTAGCTTTAAAATTCAGTAGCATCCTTTGCAGCTGGCAGATTTTGGCCCCAGGTTGGGTACCCATCAAAGAGTGTATTTTGGTGTTGGGACCTGTATGCCATGATGCCCAAGTCCTGACATCATTTGAGCCCACCACCAGGCTCCAAGATGAGGAGACAAAATAGGCCTTCCACATCTGGCCCAGGAATGTGAGTGTAAGTGGAAGCTAGTGACCACAGTCCAGCCAACTTTGTCCCTGCAATATTCTTGACTATTAATTTCGATTAAATTTTAAGGATCCAAAACATTTCAACTTTGAAATGACTTCACCTTACAATTTTAAGTGTATGCAGCATATAAATTCATGTTGTTTAAAGACTTTGTAATTGATTTGTTGTGCACTGATCACAATACACAGTTGGGAACTAAAGGCAGATAAGGTACATTGTGGAAAATTTGATCAAAGCTTTCAAGCTGTGAGAAAAAACAAAGAATACATGTGTCTGTTGTCCATCTACATACAATGTTCAAGTGTATGTGAATTCACTGTGAAATGGGATCATATTTAGGCCCAGTCGGGACTACACACAGGGAAGTTAATTAACACTAGGAGAATGTATCTGTACTCTTTAAAGACAACTGCTTTAAAACAGTCACTTACAGATTTGTTAGATCTGAGCTCTCTTCATCCTATGGGGCAGAAATCAATTGTGAAGTTGAATTTCCTTTGAGTCTGGATGATCAATAAGTACATGGTTGCCTCTTCTTATTGCTAAGAGTGCTAAAAATTAGTAATGGTCCTCCGGTTGCTGGCATAACCTGTGAATGAAGGGGGAAAGGGCAGGAAGGTTTTGCCAAGTGAGGCTGAAGGATGAGCTGCAGAAATCTGGCTAGAAGTTATCAGGGGACAAATTTTTCCTCCAACTATCAAAGGATTAGATTAGATTATGAGGACACGCAGTCCTTTTCTATTGTCATTTAGTAATGCATGCATTAAGAAATGATACAATGTTTCTCCAGAATGATATCACAGAAACACATTATAAACCGACTGAAAAACTGACAAAAACCATCTTCTCCTCCCGCCTGCCCAGATGTCCAGAAACTAAGATTTTCTAAGTTACTGGTGACAGAAGCTCTGGATCATCCAAGGCTACTGCTAATGTACAGCACATTTCACAGTCTGCAGCACACTGAGCCCAGTGGGATCCCTCCAGTCTGTAAGAGAAGTTAGCTTAAAGCTGAATAAACAGCAGGAGGGATATGGATTTGGCAGGATCTACATGTCCACTCTCAATAAGGTTTTACTTCATCTAGGTAGAAGAGGGCTACAGTACTGCCAAGCCCATGAACTATCCTAGACTATTACTGAAGTCCAACATTGATACCACACCTGCACTGAGATGGAGATGGCAGTAACAGAAGGAAACTTTATTCCCATCACAGGAGAAGGTTGCATTGTATCATCAGATTCTCCCTGTGACCATGTGGATTTCTTCCAGGTGCTCCGGTTTCCACTCACCTTCCAAAGACATATGGTGAGGGTTGTGAGCTGTGGCCAGCTATATTGGCACTGGAAGTGTGGCAACACTTGCAGGTTGCCCAGCACAGTTTTTGCTGATTTGATTTGATGCAAAGCAACATACTTCACTGTAGGATTTGATGTTCATGTGAAAATAATGGTAATCTTTTGATAAACCATATAGGATTAAAGGTACATCAAAGTTGCTGGTGAACGCAGCAGGCCAGGCAGCGTCTCTAGGAAGAGGTACAGTCGACGTTTCGGGCTGAGACCCTTTGTCAGGACTAACAAAGGGTCTTGGCCCGAAACGTCGACTGTACCTCTTACTAGAGATGCTGCCTGGCCTGCTGCGTTCACCTGCAACTTTGATGTGTGTTGCTTGAATTTCCAACATCTGCAGAATTCCTCGTGTTTAGGATTAAAGGTTAGACCTTTAATCATACTGTATGTTTTGTGACTCATGCAGCCTCTTGGCTAAACTAGAGCATCTCAATCTGTATTTTTTACAATCTTTTTCAAAAGGCTGCCCCAATAACATCTGTATCTGAATCTTCCAGCACTGAACTGGTGTGTGACTATCGCTCTACTAACTTGGCAAGTAGACATCTCATCATATAGAAACCATGTTCATTTTTATTTTATTACTGAAATATATAATCTAATGTTTCCCAAATACACTCTCCCTTGCCAGACATTTATATCAATGCAGGGCAGATTGACTTTTGCAAAGAATTGTCATGCATTACATCCACAAAACACATGTCCTTTCTTGCCTATCATTTCTCTGTGCTCTGTTTCCAAATGGTTCAAAAGTCCAAAGTAAAATTTATTATCAGAGTACATACATGTCACCACATACGACCCTAAGATTCTTTTTAGTGCAGACATACTTAGCAAATCTATAGAATAGTAACTGTAAGCAGGATCAATTAACAACAAACTGTGCAAATGCAAATATAAATAAATAGCAATAAATAATAAGAGCATGAAATAATAAGATAAAGAGTCCTTGTGGGCACACCAGAAATAGAATGAGTGTTGTTATCCCCTTTTGTTCAAGAGCCTGATGATAGAGAGGTAATAACTGTTCTTGAACCTCATGGTGTGAGTCCTGAGGCACCTGTACTTTCTACCTGATGACTGCAGTGATAAGAGAACATAGCATGGGTGGTGAGGATCTTTGACGATGGATGCTGCTTTTCTACAGCAACATTTCATGTAGATGTGCTCAATGGTTGGGAGGATTTTGCCTGTGATGTATTGAGCCAAATCCACAAGCATTTGTAGGATTTCCCCCCCCAAGGCATTGATGGTGTTCCCATTCCAAGCTGTAATGGCCAGTCAGCACAATTTTCACCACACATGTATCGAAGTTTGTCAAGGTTTTTTAATTACTTGCCAAATCTCTACAGAGTCCTGAGGAACTAGATGGCCCTGTCATGCTTCTTTGCGATTATATTTATATGATGGGTCAAGGGAAGGTTCTCTGAGGTAGTGACACCCAGGAATTTAAAGTTACTGACCCTCTCCACCTCTGATCCTCCGAGGAAGACTGGCTCATGGACCTCTGGTTTCCTTCTCCTGCTTCATGGTTCAAGGACATCTTGCAGTGATTTAAGAGGTGCAAGTATGACGTCAGTCAGCACTGGTTAGTTGTTGCAGCCGCATATCACTTATAGTGGTAGAGTATTACAGCACAGAAACAGGCCTTTCAGCCTATCTATTCCCATTGACCCACACCTGGACCACAGGCATCCGTACACTTTCCATCCACATACTGCTCTTAAATGTTGTGATCAAACCCCCATCCATCATTTCAGTTGTCACACTCTCACACCAATCTCTGAGTGAAAAAGTTTCCCCTCAGGTCTCTCTTAAATATTTCATCTTTCACCCTTCAGCCACGACCTCTAGTTCTAGTCTCACCCAACCTCAGTGGAAAAAGCTTTCTTGCATAACTCTATCCATACCTTCATTATTTCGTATATCTCTTTGTTAAATCTCTCATCACTCTCCTATACTTAAAAATAAAACCTTACCCTGTTCAACCTTTCCCTATAACTCAGGTCCTCAAGCCCCAGCAGCATCCTTGTACATTTTCTCTTCACTCTTTCAATCTCATTTACAATTTTCCTGACCAAAACTGCATATAGTACTCCAAATTAGCCTCACCAATGTCTTATACAATTCCAACATAACATCCCAACTCCTGTACTCAATACATTGACTTACGAAGGCCAATGTGCCAACAACTTTCTTTGTGACCCTATGTACCTGTGAAGCCACTTTCAAGGAATTATGAATCTGTGTTGCCAGATCCCTCTATTCTACCGTATTCCTCAGTGCCCTGCCATTCATTGTGTAAGTCCCATGCTGATTTGTCCTCCCAGTGTGCAGCACCAAATCACTGATATAAATAACAAGCAGCTATGGACCCAGCACCAATCCCTGTGGAACACCAGTAGTAACTGGCCTGCAATCAGAGAGGCAACCATCTAATGCCACTCTCTGGCTTCTCCTTCAAAGCTAATGTTGAATCCAATTTACTACCTCATCCTGAATGCAAAGCCACTGAACTTTCTTGACCAGCCTCCTATGTGAGACTTTGTTAAAGTCCTACTAAAGGCCTTGCTAAAGTCCATGTAGACAATATCCATTGTCTTTCCTTCATTAACCTTCCTAGGAACCACCTTGAAAAACTCTAAAGGTTTGGTTGAACACGACCTACTACACACCATGTTAACTACTCCTAATCAGGCCCTGTCTGTCCAAATACTTACATATCCAGTCCCTCAGAATACCTTCCAATAACTTACTCATTACTAACGTCAAACTCACCTGCTTATAATTTCCTGGCTTATTCTTAGAGGCTTCCTTGAAAATCAGAACAATATTAACTAAACTCTAGTCTTCCGGCACCTCACTGTGGCTAAGAACAATTTAAATACTTCTGCCAATCCACTACAACTTCTGCAATAGCCTCCCACAAGGTCCAAGGGGAAACTTGGTCAGGTGCTGGGGACTTATCCATGTCAATTTGCCTCAAGAAAGCAAGCACCTCCTCTTCTTTAATCCACCATCTCAGTTATGTTATGCCTGAGTACCGTAGATTCTGTATCTATCTCCTGAGTAAATAGAGATGCAGAAAAAATCCACTTAAAGATCTCCCCAGTCACTTTCAGCTCCATGTATAGATGACCATGCTGATCTTCAAGTGCACTAATTTTGTCCCTTGCTATCATTTTGCTCTTAATATATCTGCAGAGGCCTCTGGGATTCTCCTTCATCTTGTCTTCTAAAGTAATCCCATGTCCTCTTTTAGCCCTCCTGATTTCTCTCTTAAGTGTTCTCTTGCATTTCTTATACTCCTCAAGCATTTCACTTCATTTGTTCCTGGCTGCCTGTGCCTGCTATGCACACCCTTCATCTTCTAAACCAGGCCTCAATCACCCTCGAAAACTAGGTTTGCCTTTTATTCTAACAGGAACATACAAACCCTGCTGTCTCAGAATTTCACTTTTGAATGCCTCCAAGTATCCCTTTGCCAGAAAGCAACCTATCTTCATCCACACTTGCCACATTCTTTCTGATGCCATCAAAATGGGCCTTTCTTCAATTTAGAAACTCATTCTGAGGACCAGTCATATCCTTCTCCATAATTATCTTGAAACTAATAAGTTACAGGGAGAAGCCAAGAGAATAGTGTTGAGAGGGACAATAAATCAGCCACGATGGAGTGGCGGAGCAGATTCGGTGGGGCGAATGGTCCAATTCTGCTCCTTTGTCTTACGGTCTACTAGAACTGCTTACTTGTTGAATTATTCGTGCTTAATGCACGACAATGGGCAAAGCAATGAAATTGATACCTCCAAAGCTTGAAAAGCATGTACCAATGGTGCTGTGACAAACTGGTGCAAATATTCCTCACAAAATAGATCTGCTTTCAGGACTAAGGAAGTGAGATTAGTTTACACTGTTGCCTTCCACAGGCTTGTAGCAAATTGTTAGTCTTTTTTACACAGTACCCTATTTTATTTTGCCATTGAAGTTAATGGAAAAATAATTTTGGTGCAATTTAAGATGGACTGACAATTCATAATGAGTATGTTCCATCATCATCATCAGGTGCCATGCCCATTTTGAGCTTTGATTGCCATGGCCCACACACTCCTGTTTTGGGTCAAGTGGATCAATTCATTGGTATTTATTTTCAGTTCTCTGGCTGCTGTCTCCATCATCATTTGTCTTTGCCTTCCTTTTGCTTACTTCCCTTCAATCTTTCCCATAATTACCATGCATTCTAACTCCTCTTTCCTAATCACATGTCCAATGAAGTTACGTTGCCTTTTCATGATCTCAAACATTATTTCTCTTTTTGTGTTTGCTCTGTTCATGACATCCTTGTTAGATATTCGTTTCGTCCATGATATTCTTTGCATCCTCCTCAAAAACCACATCTCTGCTGCTTCAATTCATTTCCTCATGTTGCTAGATTATTGTCAACATTCTGATCCATATTACATAATGGGATAAACGTAACATTTCAGTACTCTGAGGCAGGTTGTCGTGCCTAGTTTAGTATTGGTCAGTATACTCTTCATTCTCGTAGAAGTGTCTTTTGCCATCCCTATTCTTCTTTTGATGTTCATGTTGCATCCGCCATCTGATGTCACCCAGCTTCCTAAGTAGCAAAAGTTCTGTACAGGTTCCCCCCACCATCCAAAGGTAGAGTGTTCCTATGAAACGGTTCGTAAGCCGGAATGTCGTAAAGCGAAGAAGCAATTACCATTTATTTATATGGGAAAATTTTGTGAGCGTTCGCAGACCCAAAAATAACCTACCAAATCATGCCAAATAACACATAAAACCTAAAATAACAGTAACATATAGTAAAAGCAGGAATGATATGATAAATACACAGTCTATATAAAGTAGAAATACTTTTCCACCATCATCGCAGGCACTATTCTCCGTAGCAAAAATCTCACGCAAGCGCTCTCGGCAGAAAATCTCACGCAAGCGCTGTTGGCAGAAATACTCTCTTCAGTAACCTTTAAGCTATGAAGCTGCCAAATCATACCAAATAACACATAAAAATATACAGCCTATATAAAGTAGAAATAATGTATGTACAGTGTAGAATTACTTACGGGAATTGGGAAGACAGCGCCAAGCACACTGATGATGGTGTGTTAGGCTGAGTCATCGGAGTTTGGGTGGTGCAGTGGCCCCCACGCTCTGGGCAGCGAACCGATACCGATTCGCGGAGAATGCAGCGGTAGCCGGGAGGCACACAGCACATCCTTAAGAAAAAAGCCGAAATAAACATGCTAATTAATTAGGTGCCGCCGGACACATAATTGTTGGCCCAGATCAGAGGCAATCACCTCTAATCTGGGCCGACATTTACGTGCTGGGCGGCACCTAATTAATTAGCATGTTTATTTCGGCATTTTTCTTAAAGATGTGCTGTGTGCCTCCCGGCTATCACTGCATTCTCCGCGAATCGGTATCTGTCAGCAGCCTGGGGGTTGGGGTGGTGGGACACTGGGGTGTCATCTCATCGTCAACTGTTTCCATTAGGGCAGGCAGGTCACCTTCTCCCATGTCTGCCTGCCTCGATGTCGAAGGTCAAGGTTCGTCGTCTGCTGTGGCTGATGTGGAAGGCTTGCTTGACTGCAGAGCCTCGCGCATTTTTCTATCATACAGTTCTTTGTAAGCACTTAAACCATCTTGCAAATATGCCCTAAACCGATGTACCCTTTCAAAATTAAAGTTGTACTTTATCATTGCAGCGAAAATCTCACGTAGTTGCTTCACGCTGAGTTCCTGGACGTCATCACTTTCACTACTGCATTCGGTTTTGATTGTTATCCTTTCCTCTTCCATTTGCATCAGCTCTTCATCTATCAGTTCTTGGTCATGGGTTGCCAAACCTCTTCAATATCATCTTCATCAACTTCCACAAACCAAACTCACTTTGTCCTTGCTTCGTTCACCACGATTGAAACGGTTAATTATTTCTAGTTTTACACTAAGTATAACACCCTTACGAGCTCTTTTAGGCTTTTCCAATACTTTAGAACTCATCTTGCTAACGGCTGCTCACAGGCACGTGTTTATGCAATGCCGGCGAGAATGCCGTTCCGAATCCGGGGGAGGGCGGCTGCTTGGGGCGCGCGCTGCTTTTTTTATCGGGCGCTGCCTTTCTTCGTAACACTGAAAACACCTTCTGTTAGTGAAAACAGGGAACTACTGTAGGTCTTTCGTAACAGTGAGGTTTCATAAAGCGAACGTTCGAAAAGCGGGGGACACCCATACTTGCTTTATGTCTTCCCTATTTATTTTCAGCCTGCAGATAGAATTCTCCTTCTATTTGGATATCACCATACATTCTGTCTGTTTGCAATTGATAGATAGACCCATTTTTGCACTTTCTTCAACAACTATATCAATTAAGTTTTGTAGTTCTTACTCCGTACTTGCAATTAACACAGTGTCATCCACATATCTGAAAATATTGATGTTTTCACCACCAACTTTGATTCCCAAGATGTCTCTTATTTTTTGTAATACAGTGTTGTTTAATGTGGTACAGTGAAACAAATCACGGGAGAAAACACAGCCTTGTCTAATGGCTCTCTTGATTTTCGTAAACTGACTCGCTTCTCCATCTATTCTTACAGCGGCAGTTTGTTCCCAGTACAGATTTCTGATTAAGTGGAGGTCTTTCGAATATAGATCTAGAGTTTCCAGTAATACTTCAAATAACTTATTGTGCTTCACTTTATCAAATGCTTTTGTGTAGTCAATGAAACAAACAACCAAATCTTTTTGCACTTGAATAGCTCATTCTGATAGTATCCTTAACATCAATATCACATTTCTTGTACCTTTGTCTTTCACAAAACCACATTGTTCTTTACCTATTTCAACTTGTATCTTACTTTTAGCTCTTGTCTCAAAATTGTTAGAAGTATCTTAGTGATATGACTCATTAAACTTATTGTCCTATATAATTCATTGGCTATATTTAAGAGGGAGTTAGATATGGCCCTTGTGGCTACGGGGGTCAGGGGGTATGGAGGGAAGGCTGGGGCGGGGTTCTGAGTTGGAGGATCAGCCATGATCATAATAAATGGCGGTGCAGGCTCGAAGGGCCGAATGGCCTACTCCTGCACCTATTTTCTATGTTTCTAATTCACATTCTATTGCTCCAGGTTTCTTAGAAAGAGTGATAAATACTGATTTTTTCATCTCTTCTGTTATTATTTCCAGTCTCATGAATGTCATTGATTAAATCAGTAAGTTTTTCAATTCCATGATCTTCAAGGGCGATAATTTGGTTTTTTACTAATTCATCAGGACCTGCAGCCTTTCCTTTTTTCATCTTATTTATTGCTTTACGAACTTCAGATTTTAAAATACTTGGACCTTCAATGTTCTTCTTAATTTCTGGTTTTTTGCCTCGATCATCTTCAAACAATTCCTGAATATACTCAGTACATCTGTTCATAATCTCCTCTTTTTCCATGATAATGGTACCGTCCTTTGCTTTCAAACATCCACCTGAAGAACAGAAGAGCTTTTTACCAGTGCTATTCTTGATTTGTTGATGTACCCTTTTTGGATCAGTAATAGGGATTCTTTCTAGCTGAACACCTATGCTCTGTCTGCCAGAGAAAGCAGGATCTCCCAGTGGCCACTCATTTTAATTGCATGCCTCATTCCCATTCTGATATGGCCATCCTTGGCCTTCTCCACTATCAAGATGAAGCCACACTCAGGTTGGAGGAACAACACCTTATATTCCATCTGGGTAGCCTCCAACCTGATGGCATGAACATTGACTTCTCTAACTTCCGTTAATGCCCCTCCTTCCCTTCTTACCCCATCCCTTATTTAGTTTTTTTTTCTCCCTTACTTTCTCTTTTTTTCTCCCTCTCTCCCTTTCACTATATCTTCCTCTAGTGCTCCCCTCCCCCTTTCTTTCCTCCTAGGCCTCCCATCCCATGATCCTCTCCCTTCTCCAGTCTTGTATCCCTTTTGCCAATCAACCTTCCAGCTCTTAGTCCATCCCTCCCCCTCCTGTCTTCTCCTATCATTCCGATCTTCCTCTCCCCCTCCCACTTTCAAATCTCTGACTATGTCTTCTTTCAGTTAGTCCTGACGAAAGGTCTCGGCTCGAAACGTCAACTGTACCTCTTCCTATAGATGCTGCCTGGCCTGCTGCGTTCCACCAGCATTTTGTGTGTGTTGCTTGAAATTCCAGCATCTGCAGATTTCCTCATGTTTGGATTCACTCTAGTTGCTCACATTCCTGGTTTAATCATTCTTCTCTGGCTTTTTGACATATGCTTTTAACTTTTTTATCTAAGGACTTATATTCCATAGGATTTGCTTTCTTCAGTCTCCTTTCTTCCATTAGATTTTTAATTTCATCTGTCATCTATTTATTCTTTGTGCTTTTTTCTTTTTTAGGAATCACTGACCTTGCTGATTCTACCAAGGCATCCTTCAGAGAATTAAACTTCATTTCTGCATGATTGCTATCATCTTCAACAAATTCTATTTCTAGACTTTGAAATCTATTCCTTACTTCAATTGTACATTTTTGTCTTAAGTTTTCTTCTTTAATTAATTGCAAGTAGTCAAGGGAATGTTCAGGGTTGCTTCTTTAGTATTTTAAGTTTTACTTTTACATGACATACTACTGGGTTATGGTCACTATTACAGTCTGTAACTGGATATGTTTTGCATTGAGTCACTGAGTTTCTAAATCTTTGGTTTATAGTAATAAAGTCAGTTCGATTTCTAGTGTTATCACCTGGACTTTTCCAGATCCACAGTCGTCTTGGATGGTTTTTAAAGTAGGTATTCATAATGACCTGATTATTCATCTTGCACCATTCTACCCATTTCTCACCTCTTTCATTTCTTTCCCCTTGTCCAAATTTTTCTATGGTTTTTCCATCAGCACCTTGTCCTACTTTAGCATTTAGATCTCCCACGACAATAACAATATCTTGAGATTTGCATCCATTCTTTGCTTGTTCAAGCTCTTCATAGAACTTATCTATATCCTCATTTGTTCCATCTGTTGTTGGTGCATATACCTGTATAATTGCTAAATCAAATGGTTGTCCTCTGAATCTAACAAGGAGCACTCTTTCTGATATTGCCCAATATCCTAAAACACTTCTTGACATGTTTTCATCCATAAGAATTCCTACTCCATTAATATGGAATGTTCCACAAGAATAAATTAGTGTTTTATTTCTATTCTGAGATGTTCCAACACCTGTCCAATGAAATTTGCTAATTCCAATGATGTTAATTTTTAGTCTTTCCATTTCATTTATCACATTGTCCAATCTTCCTGCTTGATATAGGGTTCTTACTCTCCAAGTGGCAATAATTTTCTTTGGTGTTACTTGAATTTTATGAGCAGCAGCTTGATGATGGTCGGGGATCTCCTGCTGCCCAGAATCAACCCTACCGAGCGAAGCACCTTCAGAATTGTCTTGAAGATCCTCTTGACGCTGTTGTTGTGTGATACACTTTGTGAGTTTGACCATGGTTTTCTTAGCAAATAGATTCTAGGAAACCTAGTATCTAACAATGGTGGTTTGCTTTTGCCTTCCGTTGGGCGAACTGAAGAAATCGCCATTTCCCTTCCCAAATGTTTATCTGCCTGTACTATAGCCGTTGTCATTTGAGTTCGTAGCTCATCCGCCTTCGCCGTCATAAGTTCAGTTACTGAACCTGCCGGATCTGCCATTGGCCTTTGCTCATATCCTGAGCAGGAACCCTTGCAGGTGCTACCATTCCGGGTCAGAGCGACCCTGGGAGCAATGAATGACTCCACTTTCCCCAAAGCTCTGAAAGTCCCCAATCAGAGCCTCCTCACTGGTTGCAGTTTAGAGTCGTACCCATGTTCCATACAATTCTGTAAACCAATCTCAACTGCAAGTATTGATCCAAGAAAAACATTGTATTGTTCGTCTAATAGCTTGCCTTTCAACATTCAAAGTAAGAGAAGACAGCCACTTGATATACTCAATTATAATTAAAGCAACTAATTCTTTATCTGTCAAAAAAAATGCCAGTGATAAAAAATTTCATCAATGTCTTTTGATAGCAGCTGTTTGGTTTATTGCTCTAAAGCAGGGGTCCCCAACCTTTTTTGCACCGCAGACCAGTTTATTATTGAAAATATGCTTGCGGACCGGCCGACCGGGGGAAGGGGGTAGGGTTGCCAATGGACAAGAGTAGCAGTCAAGTACATTGTGTTTAACCCAAGAAAGACTACCATGACCATGAAGCCTTGCGCGGGCACCAGTGCGCATGCATGACTTGCGCATGCGTGTACGTGCTGATTTTTTTTTACAAATTGTTTTTGGCGATTCTGTTCGGGTAGAGGTGTTAATCATGACCAGAATATAGGTGATAAGTGGCTAATACACTCAATTTCATTTCTAAAAGGGTTTATCTAACTAATTTAATATTAAACACACAGCGCATAGTTTCCTCGCATGAATATAGTGATAAGTCAATTATAAGTCACTTATAAGTCAATAGCATCATAACATTTTAAGTAATGTTTGGATATTAAACACACAGCACATATTTTCTCCGTATGAACATATAAAATCATTGCAACACACCAATATCGCTGAATCAGTGGGAGCCCTGGGCTTGTTTCCCTGCAACAAGACAGTGCCATTGAGGGGTGATGGGAGACAGCGATACTCGAAGGGGGTTCCTTATGTCCAGTCTATTCCGCAATTTAGTTTTCGTTGCATTCATTGCAGAGATATGTTGGAAATGGAAGCAATGTTTTCAGTGCTTTCGTGGCTATCTTGGGATATTTAGCCTTGACTTTGATCCAGGATGCCAGCAGAGATGTTACGACAAACATACTTTTCAGCCCGCCATCATTTGCAAGCTCGAAGAGTTGATCTTCTTCCCGCACTGACATGGATGACGCGTGCGTAATGGCCTCGCGTGCGTTCTAGCTCAACAGTGTCCATGACAGGGAATGAGGAAAGGTGCAGCTGACTCATATCGCCAAATCGTTTCCTCACAGCCCGGTTGCAGATGCTTTGCGGCTCGGTACCGGTCTGCGGCCTGGTGGTTGGGGACCTCTGCTCTAAAGATGGTAAAACACCCTACTTTGTATCTAATGATAAAAAGCAAATTGATTAATTCCTCTTTTGCCAAATGATGATCATTTGATGAAGTGGAAATTGAAAACAGGAATTCAGGAATACCATATGATATTGTTAATATTAAAGATAGGCAGTTATGAGAGAACTTAGTTCCCAGACCTTAAACCAAAACATAGCGAATTGTGGTCTGGGCAGGAATGTTTGGTACTAATGAGAAAGCCCATGTGAGAAAGTAAAGTTCTTTATTGCAGGAGGAAGATTACCTATGTTTATAAAACAGCTTTATTTAGAGCATTTATTAATTGCTGAATTTCTTGAAAAATCTGAAATTTTTCTGACACCATGAAAACTACATATTTCAAATATGACATGAATACTTAAAACATATCTGACAAAAGCTCAATTTTTTTAACCTTTGGATATTTTATGTCTTTATTCTAAATTTCTCTCCTTCTTCTTTATTACCGCAGGATTTTTAAGTACTGGGGACCAAGCCGCTAAAGGAAATTATGGGCTTCTTGATCAAATACAAGCATTACGATGGATTAGTGAAAATATAGCTTTCTTCAGCGGCGATCCATTAAGAATAACTGTTTTTGGATCTGGCGCTGGTGCTTCTTGCGTCAATTTGTTGACTTTATCCCATTATTCTGAAGGTAACCGTTGGAGCAATTCAACCAAAGGTATTAAGCAGGTTGAAAATTTTGACAATTTTGGTGTCTGCATGCCACCGCCATTAGTATCCTGTGACACTCTGTATATATTTATACGTATATAATTGTTGACTGAAACTCAGAAAAGAGCAAACTTTTTGGCTGTATTAGATGTTTTTTTTATTCTGAGTCAATTCTTATGTGCATGCTCACGTTTTGAGTAACACATTTTCTCTAACTATTGATCTTTATAAATAACAGCAAAATAAAAATTCTAGTGGACTTCTGAACAGCACACCAGCACATCAAAGTAGCTGATGTTTTTGGTTATTTCCCTCTCTTATAAAAGTGGTTGTTTGTCCAAGTAAACCCACTCTTGAAATATATGCTGCCAAATGATATTACTAATGACGGGCAGATATATTAAAGTCCTTTTGTCATGCCACTCCACCTTCTACTTCCATTCTTCCATCGGTGATGTTATTGGATTGTAGAATTTCAAATAAAATGAAGGAAAAAAATTCAGTGCCTGGTTCAGAAATCTTTTGTTTGAGAATGCATGAGCTGCTTGCTGTCATTTGAAAAATGTCTGAATGTTTGCATGCATGATCCAAAATTGTCAAAGCATCGAGGTCACAAGCAGATGTTTATGTGCGTGAGTATCTGTTTACCCCATAAGCCTACCACAATCAGAGTAGATTAGATCTTAGGTAGAAGCAAACTCGAACAACCATCAGTTCATCATATTTACTTTCTGCATCTTGCTCCATATACAATTCTCACCCTTATGCATGCCCATTGGCCTGTCTATCAATTTTGTTTGTCCATTGTCATTATTGTGTGATTACTTTATAGTTTAATTTTGAAAAACAAACTTAATTAGGAGACAGTCTCCTGAAAGACTAATAGAAATGCAAATTTGTGGCTTTCACCTATAACTATCAGACAAATTTACATCTTGCTTTCTTCATATTTTACTGTCTGTGGATTACATGAGGGAAGGCATAAGCCTGTTATACTGAGGCTTACATAGAATATGATGTTCAAAAATCTCTCAGAAAAATTGAAATATTAACAACAAAATTCTCACCATCTGATTGAATAATCTTAAATATATTTTATGCCTGCACAGTGCTGAAAGTGCTACAAGTGACGAGACCAAATTTTTCATGATTACATTTTTGATGACTTATTGAAAGATGATTTATGAATTGAACTCCAGCTTAAATCATTGCAAAGGGAATTCATTGATGCACTGATCAATTTGTCTATTTTAAGTTTTAAATACTTCATCTTCCTTCAGTTATCATCTATCATGCTGATGCACAGAACCATTGTCACATGATACAAAAAAATGAGTTAAAAGATCTGAAGTTGCTTTGTCACTTTATCCTAAAATGTAGATTGCAGTTTAGTGCTTTAGTAGTTTTCTGAAATGAAAACATTTATATTATGTAGTTCAAAATATTTTACAATTAGTCCAGTAAATGTGAATTATTTATTTTTTGAAACTGAAAATCAAAAATAAATTTCTGAAATGTTCTCCTTTCATGTGTTTAATGTGATGGTGGCTTGCAAGGCTCAAAATAATTCTATTGGTTTTCTCTTTGTTAAAATATATCTTCAGTAGAAGGAAATATTCTTTAAAGTGTTAAGAGTTTTCTGTTTGTTTTGTATTTTAAAATTAATCCACAAATATGATGTGGTTATACTTGAAAACACTTTGAGTTAAAGAGAGTATCATTTAGTTTCTGGGCAATCCAATTAATTGGCAGTTTAGTGTAGTCTCCTGTGGAGAATTTTTTTAACTAAAATGTGAGTTGGGAGAAGAATGTAGAATGCCTCACTTACACAGCAAACTGACAGTCAGTCTTGAAGTTTTGCTAAAATTCTGTAGTGGCCAACATATAAAATAACATAAAATATTGTTTATTTTTACCATTAATTACTGTGATGTATAATGCCCTAATGCATTTTATGGTTGACTTTTAAGCAGTTGTTTAAGCAGAATGCCTTAAATACTCCTTTTTTTTTACTGTTTCTAAATTATAATTCATAAATAGTTTAAATTACCTTGTAAACAGTTAAAATGATTGAGAAGCTTTACCATCTCTGTAATTATTTTCCAGAAAAGATTAAACAATGAAGTTGCTACTTAATGTAGTAGGCTGTAGGTCCTGTAAATTCAAAATATTAAGTGGAAAAGAATGAAGACATAAAAGTCGCAAACTTGCAAAGAGAAAAAGATAGGTGTCCTCTATGGAGGATTCTATGTTTGGAATATGTTACATTATAATTGAAAGCTGTGTTCTTTGGTGAAATAGAATGTTTGTGTGCATGATGAAGATAGACCTGTATTATAATGTGTATTAATAATTATACTTAAGTAGCAGTGAACATGGAACATTTTGCTCAGTAATTCCTAGAATGAACAGTCTTGCTATTAAAATTACAGTGACTTTTCCAGCTGTAATTTTGGCTAGAAATTAGACAATGACCCTCAGATATTAAATTAATTCATCAAGTAATCCAAAGGTGGATATAAAATTAAGTGTAAAGAATTATCAAACATAGATAATTAAAAGAGCATTTATTTTCTTTTAGTTATTCTCAGGCACAATGACCAGTTAATTAAGTCATTATGGAATTTTGAGTTCTGAAAAGCATAATACTTTTTTGAACCAGTTTGATAATCAAATGCCACCTCTAGTGCTCAATAAGGTGTAACAATGATATGTTATCATAAACTTTGATGACTTTCTTAGTACCCCTTGTGATATCTGTCCACAGGCCTTTTTCAGAGAGCAATAGCACAAAGTGGTACTGCTTTGTCCAGCTGGGCAGTCAGCTATCAGCCAGCAAAGTTCGCAAGGCAGTTGGCCACAAAGGTTGGCTGCAACATGATAGATACCATTGGCTTGATTGAATGTTTACGTTCTAAACAGTACAAGGAACTGGTTGAACAAGACATACAGCCTGCAAGATACCATATTGCCTTTGGACCAGTCATTGATGGAGATGTTATACCAGATGACCCTCAGATCCTAATGGAACAGGGTGAATTCCTTAACTATGACATCATGCTGGGAGTAAATCAAGGTGAGGGATATAAATTTGTTGAAAACATAGTGGACAACGAGGATGGTGTTTCAGCCAGTGATTTCGACTTTGCTGTGTCTAATTTTGTGGATAACTTGTATGGTTACCCAGAAGGCAAGGATGTCCTAAGGGAGACCATCAAATTCATGTACACAGATTGGGCGGACCGACACAATCCAGAAACACGCAGGAAGACATTGTTGGCTTTGTTTACTGACCACCAGTGGGTGGCACCAGCAGTGGCTACAGCTGATCTACATTCAGGGTTTGGTTCACCTACTTTCTTCTATGCCTTTTACCATCACTGCCAGAGTGACATGATGCCAGCTTGGGCTGATGCCTCTCATGGAGATGAAATTCCTTATGTGTTTGGGGTTCCAATGATTGGTGCTACTGAACTTTTCCCATGTAATTTCTCCAAAAATGATGTCATGCTAAGTGCTGTTGTGATGACCTACTGGACCAACTTTGCAAAAACAGGGTAAGTCATGGGTAAGAATTATAATACTACAAAATTGCTTATTTATAAATTTTGCTGTTAAACTCCATGTGTTTAATGCATCTATCCTCTGTCTGGATATTTGCTTTTAAATTTAGAGACCACTGCATTCACATTTTGATTGCATTCAGATATGTTGGGTATATTCCTGATGTAAGTTACTACTAAGGAAATCATCAATTTCAATAAATATGTCTAAAAGCAAAATTGCATTCCCTATATTTTCTTGTTAAATATTTTCCAAAATATTTTCATAACATTTTAGATAAAGCCTTCTCCATCTGAAGTACTCAGCACAGCTGTTTTATACATTCCCAGCAAGAACAACATAGAAAACAAAAAATATGAAAATGAACTGAGGATGGGTTAATGTATGCAGTTTAAGTGCAAAAGAAATTAAATTAAAATAAACAAATATTTATCTTAATAAAATCTGTACAACTAGTAGAAGATAGGAGGGATCTGAAATAATCAAATGGTTCTATCAAAAAGCTAGCACAAGCACACTGGGCTGAATGGCCTCCCTCTATGCTGTCAGAATTATTACAAAGTCAACTAGTTTTGGTTATAGGTCTATATATCAAAAATAGACCTATAACCAAAACTAGTTGACTTTGTAATAATTCTTATAGCATAGAGGGAGGCCATTCAGCCCAGTGTGCTTGTGCTAGCTTTTTGATAGAACCATCTAATTATTTCAGATCCCTCCTATCTTCTACTAGTTGTACAGATTTTATTTGAAGTTTATGCAAGTTCATTTCTGAATAATACATTTTTCTTAGCTCATGCCACATTTTCATTTGGTGTTTTCCAGATTACAGCAACTGCTCATATAAGAAAATGTTTCTTCATGCTACCTTTGGTTCTTTTGATAAACACTTTATATCTACTGTATCTTTCCACATTTCTGATCCCTTTCCCTAGGAGAATAAGTTTCTTCTTATTTGGTCCATCAAAACCATTTAATATCTTAAATATCTCTATTAAATCTCTTTCCCAGTTCAGTAATTTGGCTGAAGCCTAACCATTGCTTTATAAAGAATCAACGTAGCTTATTTGCTTTAAACTGCCTCATCCATAAAGCAAAGGATCTCATATGCTTTAAGTAACTTTTCCAGCCTGTCTGTACAGATGATCCCCATGTTACAGAGGAGGGGATGGTTGTGTTCCTACAAAAGTCTGTATTATGATTTTTCATAATCTGAAGCTGTATCATCTGCACGTGTGTCAAGAAATGTGAATTGAAAAAAGGTGTTAATTGATTTACATTCTTTACACAAATTCCTTAAAAGCAATTTTTTTACTTTGTCCCAGATTTCACATCCCAAATCTACGGTAAAGATGGATTTTCATTCCCCAAATTGCTGTAATACAGGGGTCACCTGACCACCTTCAAAATTGTACCAATTATGTCAATTGATTCTCCTTGTTCTTCCAAACAAAATGAATTACTTCACTTCCTTCTGCATTAAATTTCAAATCAGCCATGTTTACCCAATGTAGCTATTTATTACCATGTTTTCATTGTTTGCTATATTTTGAAAAACAAATACTTTAAAATTGTAATTATACACTTTAAAGTAAGATCAAATTATAGATTTTAATAAAGAATAGCATTTATTCTATCATAAGCCTTAATAAGGTACTGTTGACACTTTCCTCTTTTATGAAAATAAACATTCACTTCTACTTTCTAATTCTCAGCTGGTTTTGTATCCCAGGCGTAGAATTTTGCTAACATCCTTTTTGTGATAGCTTGCCAAGTTGCATTTGAAAGCTCATGTTATCACATTACCCTTTTCATCCTTTACTGCTACATTAACATATCTGTGTAGACTTGATTGGCCTGTACTTTTTCAAGTGCCAGTTAATATTCTCCAGGCTTATTGTTTACAAATGTTTTCTCAAAGCCGGAAATCACAAAACTGGCCTATGCTCACCATGGTTAGCCTCTTATAGAACATATTACATTACCGCAAAGTGCAGGCACCGATTGATGCCATTAATGCCACCTATCCAAGGAAGATTGAAACACTGTAGTTCTAGACAAGGAATTCACATCATTTCCTCAAAAATGTAGGATTCATGCCACCCCTCTGGGTGGCTTTCCTGCTTCAAGGACCACAATTTTCAATTAATTCCTCTTCATTTTTATCCATTTAGATATTATTTTTGTCTTTTCTACTGTTATGGTAGATTCCATACTCTCAAGAAAGTTTAAAACTTCCTTGGCTTTCATTCTTTGTGTTATTTTAATATTTTGCCTTCCAAGGAGTTTTCCCTGCAGTTCCTTCACACTAATTCCCTAGAATCAGTTCCAATTCTGTTTACTCGATAATTGACCAAGAAAATTTCATGCCATTTTTTAAGTATTCTTTCCCGCTGTCACTAATTCAAGTCCATATCAGTGTATGTAATCTTTAAGTCTTTCTATAATTTTCCAATAAATTTGTCTGTCTTCTTTCTTCTCACTATTTGGTGACTTCTGGTACATAAAATAATAGCTTCTTTCTTGTTCCTCATTTAAATCCAATATAAATCTGGCCTTCATTCTTCAGCTACAGCATTTTCCATTGCCTTCCATAATTTTGAATGTTATTCCTTTTGTATCTTACCTGACTATCTTATATTCAGAAATATTAGGTTACCAATCCTCTTGTTCTTTCTACCATCTCTAATTTCACCACCAAGTAGTCCCTATAGTAACTTCTGCTTGCAACTTAGTTGTTTTATCTGCAATGTTCCTTGCATTTACATATCTGCACTGTAAATCTTAAATTGTTTTGTCTTTGTCCATTGACTGATCTCAATTTAAAGCTATAGAGAAATTTTTACATTTATGTGCTAATAAAAGTGTAAAGTATGAATACAAATAGAACTCCCACAAAAAAAGATAATTTTATTGCTATTTATCTCCTAATCAATCAGTTCTATAAAATGAGTCAGAATCTTCAAAATGGGGAAGATATACAATATATGCAAAACTTGTAACAGACTATCTTGCAAAAATGTGATTATTGTTTTTTTTTAATGTGATTCCTTCATGACCTGTAAAATCCAAATTTATTCCCCCACAGTGACCCAAATCAACCAGTTCCTCAGGATACTAAATTTATCCACACCAAGCCAAACCGTTTCGAAGAAGTTGCCTGGTCAAGGTATTCCCAGAAAGATCAACTCTACCTGCACATTGGATTGAAACCACGTGTTAAGGAGCACTATAGAGCTAATAAAGTCAACTTATGGTTGGAGCTGGTTCCTCATTTACATAGCTTGAATGACATTTCCCAGTATACTTCTACAACAACAAAGGTCCCATCAGAGATTACAATCAGACCATCAAAGAAGTGGTCTGTTACCACTAAACGTCCTGTGACATCAGTCTTTCCTACTGTCAAACAGGATGACCAGAAGCATTCAGCTGGTCCTTTCTTGGTTGATCAAAGGGACTATTCAACAGAGTTAAGTGTTACTATTGCTGTTGGAGCTTCCTTATTGTTTTTAAATATCCTTGCCTTTGCAGCATTGTATTATAAGAAAGACAAAAGGAGGCATGATGTTCATAGAAGATGCAGCCCTCAACGTAACACCACTAATGACCTAACCCATGCACAAGAAGAAGAAATTATGTCCCTGCAGATGAAGCACACAGATCACGAATGCGATTCCATCCATCCACATGAGGTTGTTCTGCGGACAGCCTGTCCTCCGGATTATACGTTAGCAATGAGGCGATCTCCAGATGATATACCTTTAATGACATCGAAGACCATTACAATGATTCCAAGTAACTTCCCAGGAATGCAGCCTCTCCACACGTTCAACACATTTACTGGGGGACAAAACAACACCCTTCCGCATCCTCATCCCCATTCACATTCAACAACTAGGGTATAGCCAAACAAGGATTTGAAGAAAAATGAGCGGTCAAAAAAGTGTGAGATTGCAAGTGAAGATCATATTTGAATTGGTGTTCATGGAGCATGACCATTTCTAAATTAAAAGAGGAAACAATGTGGGGTAATCATCTCCAGTACAGTTGGAAATATTCCTTAAAGGCAAGTAAGTTTTGAACCCATCTGATCAATTTTAAAAATTCTCATAGATGGCAATATTTTGAAGTTCTCTTGGGAAAGGAGAAATACTTTTCTCTGAAGACTTTGAACTATGAGTTCTGCTTTGGTGCCAAAAGTAATGTTGTCCAGTTAGGCATGTGTGGCACTATTGAGGAAGGATTTCAAACACTAACATAGAAGACTGCGCAAATGCACAAGGAGTAAATTCCTAGAATGAAACAAATTCTGTCTATTTTCTTTTTGGAACAGTGCCATTCTTCAAGTTTGCATATGAAGTATACATTAAGTACATGCTATTAAGTTTTGTGTGGAGTATTCATGCACAAGGATATGACTGCTTTCTTTCAATAAGACAGAAGAATAAACCAATTACTGCCATGAACAGCTTTTTGCAAAGTGCTTTCAACACAATTTCGGCCTACATGCGACAGGACATTTTTAGCACGAAACGCATGATTATTTATCTGCTTGGTGACTGTGCTGCTCAGTAAGCTGTGAAAAGACCATACTTTGCTTCCCCATTCAGATTAGTATTAAAAAAGCTTCCTTCATCAAATGACAAATTGCAGAAGAGGTTGATGCAAATCCAATCAATAAGTTCTTGGTAGTTTCAATAAAACAGATCAAAGAAAGTAGTTTTGTACAAAATGTGCTAGAATAATTGTTGAAGTAAACACAGTTATACATTCTAGAAAAGGGAATTTTCAGTGTTGTAATTCTTCTTCATCAGATTCTGTCCCTTTTCTAATGTTATTTAGTGCAAGATTAACAAACAGATCTGCAGTAAGGGGAGTCTTATTTCTTATCATTCACTAGTATCCTTGATTATGTTTATTCAGAAAAGATGTGCTATTGAGAAATGAGACCCTATGCCAAAATAAATAGTTTAAGTAAAGACAGTCTCAAAGTTAATTTTATTAGTACAGTATATAGGTTGATCAGGTTTTCTCGGAAT
This sequence comes from Mobula hypostoma, assembly GCF_963921235.1. NCBI lineage: Eukaryota > Metazoa > Chordata > Chondrichthyes > Myliobatiformes > Myliobatidae > Mobula > Mobula hypostoma. Next base: position 52,025,429 of record NC_086100.1, on the reverse strand, counting down.
GCAAATACAATGGGAAGGATATTATGTTCCATTGCAATCCAGGATAGCGATGTTATTCAATTATTCTGCAATAACATTAGCATAAAATATATGGAAAAATAACAGAATATTATATAAGATTCTTTTTTCAATTAGTTATTTCAATTGAAAGTTTACAGCCTGTTCAATATAATGTTACCATGTAGCATTGATTGGATATGACACCACTGTCACTTTTAGGAGAATATCAAAATTGCCAGAAGGACTTTAGCCAATTATTTTAATGAATGACTTGCAGCATTTGATTTTGTTAAGCATGCCTAAAAGCACTTATTATTTCACTAAAAGTATGTTAAAGTAAAATTCATTTTTTACACCTTTCTACAATATTAGAGCCATAGAGTCATTCACCTGCAGCTGAACCATAGACCTCCATACCCCTCGCATCCATGTACTGATCTAAACTTTTCTTAAATGTTGAAATCGAGCCTGCATCCACCACTTCCGCTAGCAGCTAGTTCCACACTCTCACCACCCCGTGAATGAAGACCCTCCACCTCATGTTCCCCTTAAACATTTCACCTTTTGCCTTAACCAATGACCTCTAGTTCTAGACTCACACAATCTCAGCTGAAAAAGCCTACTTACATTTACTCTAACTATACCCCTTATAATGTTATATACCTCAGTTAAATCTCCCCTTATTCTCCCATGCTCCAGGGAATGAAGTCCTAACCTATTAAACATTTCCCTATAACTCAGCTCCTCAATTCCTCCAAACATCCTTGTAAATCTTCTCTGTACTCTTTCAATCTTACTGATACCTTTCTTGTAGGTAGGTGACCAGAAATGCACAAAATGCTCCAAATTAGACCACACCAATGTCTAATACAACTTTGATATAACATCCCAGCTCCTGTTCTCAGTATTTTGATTCATGGAGGCCAATGTGCCAAAACCTCCCTTTATGACCCTGTCAACCTGTGACACCACTTTCAAGGAATATGGATCTGTATTCCCAAATCCCTTTGTTCTACCATACTTCTCAGTGCCCTGTCCTTCTCTGTTTCAAAATCAGATTTAATATCACTGGCATATTGTGGAATTTGTTGTTTTGTGGCAGCAGAACACATAATACTAAGCTTTATGTGTTGGGATAAGAAGTATATATAAAAATAAATTAAATAGGTAGTGCAAAAAGATGGAAAAATACTGAGATAGTGTTCATGGGTTCAGTGTCCACTCAGAACTCTGATGGTAGAGGGAAAGAAGCTGTTCTTGAAACATTGAGTGAGTGCCTTCAGGCACCTGCACCCTCCCCCCACCCGATGGCAGCAGTGAGAATTGAGAATAGGGTATATCATAGGTGATGGGGTCCATAACGGTGGATGCCACCTTTTTGAGGAATCGCTTTCTGAAGCAGCCCTGGATGCTAGGGAGGCAAGTGCTCAAGTGATCTTGTACGGTGGCCCTCCATACCAGACATGATGAAACCAGTTAGAATGCTCTCCATGGTACATCTGTAAAAGTTAGTGAGTTTACTAAGTTCTGCACTGGTTTGTTTTCCCAACATACAACACCTCACACCTGCCTGCATTAAATTCCATCTGCCATTTTTCAGCCCATTTTTCCAGCTGGTCCAGATCCAACAGCAAGCTTTGATCGCCTTCCTCGCTGCCCACTACAACCCCAATTTTAGTACCCTTTGAGGGGGAACTTCGTCACTCAGAGAGTGGTGAGAGGTGGAATGAGCTGCCAGCGGGAGTATTGGATGCAGGTTTGATTACAACATTTAAGAGAAGTTTGGATAAGTATAGTACATGGATGGGAGGGGTATGGAGTGTTATGATCCAGATGCAGGTCGATGGGACTATCCAGAACAATAGATCAGCACAGAGAAGGTGAGTCGAAGGGCCTGTTTCAGTGCTGTAGTTCTCTATGACTTTATGACTAATATTTTAGAAAGGGGCAATTAATTGTGGGTTTCTTTATATTACGGTCATTGAATTACTCCTGAACATCTGCTCCACATATATAATCAGTACGTAACTGATTTCGTATGGTTCACCATAAATCATACAAACCTAAATGAAATCAATTAAAATAAATAACTTAGTGCTGCACACATATTTGCTCTTTGTTAAACTATTGTCTAATAAACACAAGTATCAAATACTTGTTTGGAATTAATTTACTGAAGAAAGCTTCTGATTAATATATTGAAAATAAATGTGTAATTGAAAGAAATTTCTCCAAATAGATTTGGAATTTGTGAGGTAATTTTTAATGTGAATGGATAATACTCACTAATTACTTGATACAATGTTAAAATCTCGATTTTTTTTTTAGTTTTATTGTTTCCCTAGATTCTAAACAATTAATTAATTCACAGATAAAGGACTGAAAAGTGTAATTAATTTCATTAAGTGATTTTATTTTAGAAGGATGTCACTAGACCTTTTTTTTTTGCCTAGGCTTGCTTTTGGTAACAACATGCTCGGTTGATTTGAAGTAAATTTAAGATTAGGGAACAGAAAAATTTTTTATTGTACTGTGCTTTCTGTAAATTATTTACCTTATAATCGCTGTAATTTTATTGCGCATTGCTTTTATCGTGTTGAATATCAAAACGCAGTACAATTACTGCTTGCTTAAAGACATTAGAACTGTAATCACCTGTAAAAAAGTTTTCTTTACATTTTATTTACAAAGAAAATTTCAGTTCTGTTTCTTCTCAAGGAACCTCAACATGAGAAATCTACATATTTTGTAAATATTTCAAAATGCGCAAATCCTTTCACATTCAGTATGGACATGCTATGTATGAAATCAGACAATGATGTAAGATTCTTGGAAGAATGATTGGAATGGGAATGAACACTTACAAACTTTGAAATATTTTATTCCAATTTTATAACTTAATAATTTTATTAATTTGGATTTTTCATTAAATTACAAGTTATTATCATGAACGTAAACTGAATTTACGATGTATCGCAGCTTTAATTGTTGTAAGAAAGCAGATCATGAGATTTATTTCGTGTATTTTACATGAATATTGTGACACAACTGGGGAAATTAAAATAATAGGCTGTCAAAAGTGCCCTGATACTTTGTTGCTTGTAAACTGTTTCTCCTGTGCTGTTTGAGGTAATTTATCCTTTTCATTTTCCAGTGATAATTTGTATTTGAGTATTGCTACTTAATATAAGCAGCATTAGATAGTTTGACCGAATGGTTCTTCTTGTGGAACATTTGCCAAAAAACATTTGAGTATTGAAGTGCACAAAGATTATTTGTTCAGGATCCTTTCACATCCAGAATTCACAGCCAGTATGTCTTTATACGTTTTTGTCATCAAATATTTCCCTGCCATTTGTCGCAAGCAAATAGAATTATTTCTTTTACTTACAAAGGCTTAATAGCCTCAAATGACTGTAAAATTGTTTCTGAACAATGACTTAAGAATTTCTTAATATCATTAATAAATATCATATTTTTTAACTTCTCCAGGCTGTTCCTCATTGTTCACCAGTCTCTTGCTACTCTGTGACGGAGTCCCTTTTAGATTTTTTTTAGTCAGACTAAATTCTTTCCCAGAATTTTAAGCAAGTTTTACTTTAGCTTCAGAAGATGTTTATTTTCTACTTAATATGCAATAAATCTTTCTAATATTCTGTCTCCATTGAAATGGCAATTCCCACTGAAGTATTGAGCAATGTACAGTATATCCCCACAACCTTCTGGCATTTTGCATCAGATGGTGATTAGTCATCTGCACATCTGTGTAGCAAATATCAGCAGCCTATCTGATTATGGAATCGATCAGAGCTAACCCAAATCTTCTTCTCAACTCAAACAAAAATGTAAATACAAGGAAAATATGGCAATAGCAGCCACTGATTATTAGGAACATGAACCCTAATGAAGTTTGCAGCACTCCTAGCTCGATCTCTCTCTCTCTCTCTCTCTCTCCTTTCAAACAAATTGGTCCCAGCCCACACCACTGACCGGCAGTGTTATTCCAAGGGATTCAGGGAGTTCTCTGTGGATAGATCTTGGGAGAAATTTTAAATATTACATTGAGGCAGCAAGGGAATGATCTTCTGACATGTGATTAAAATGCATCGTTGCAACAATATTATGAGTATTCTAAGTTCCAGGCTGGCAATTTGTTCTATACTCTCACTTGATTTCCTTTTCCATGGAAGCCAGAGGAAATTCTTCATGTTGTACTTCTGACCTGAAGTGCATGTTGACCGAATTCAAACAGGAGATAAAAAAAATGCACAAATTTCCAGTCCCATATTGAACAACTTTCCACTATAAGAGCACATTAGAAACCTAAAACTTTTTATGAACAGATGTTATTGTGTATCCAGTGGTCCTATAAGTTGATGTCTTTGCTAATGCTGCCAAGCCTGATAAACAGTGCAGTTTAAAACTCTGTACCGTATTATACTGTCAGTTTACAGTGTTTATATCTGTATATAGTTTTATTATTGTATAAATAAAATTTCTAAAAATAATAATCTGAAGCTTCATCTTTTGTTTAGTACAGATATGCATAACTGTAGGCTTTTTCTTGGACATTAACACAATCTTTCCAGGCAAACCTTTATACTATTGACTCCCTTATCAAAAGAAGCTTGTGCTATACTTGTAAAATAATGATGAAATAATATGCATCTGTTCATGCTTTACTTCATCTTTATTACCCAATATAATGTATGTGAGTTCTTTTGCTGCCATTTACATTTTTATTTTTAAATACTTAACATTAAAGTACCTCACAGATTTGTAATAATGGTAGAGAATGCTGGGCCAAAGAAGATATGATTAAGTAAAATAACTAAAATAGAATTTAAAAAGTGGATTTTAAACTGGATTTTACTGAAGAATAGTGCAATAGGAAGATAGAGAGGATTGGTGAGGGAACTCCAGAACTTGGTGTCTAAGTAGTTGAAGCTGTCATTGTGAATTGAACAGGGAGTGTTATATAGGTTAAAAGAAAACTGAAGTCAGAATAACATAACTCCGTGAGAAGACAACAAGAAGTTGGAACAAATTATGAAGAAGTGAAATTGTGTGGTCATGGATTAAATGTAACACAAAAATATTGAGACCAATTTTATTCACTGAGGATAAGAGTAACAGTAGGTCGGAGTTGATGTGGGCTGATTAACTGAAGTTTACAGAGCTTGATGTCAGTAAACACCACAGTATTTAAATCTGGAGCTCACAGCAATTTGAGGTTGGCAATAAATGCAAAAATCTGTAGATTCATAAATCAAAATATTGAGTACAGTCGTTGAAATGTTCTAATGAAGTTGTATGAGACATTGGTGAGGTCTCATTTGGAGTATTGTGTGCAGTTCTGGTCACCTACCTACAGGAAAGATATCAATAAGATTGTAAGAGTACAGAGAAAATTTACAAGGATTTTACTGGGACTTGAGGAACAGAGTTATAGGGAAAAGTTGAATAGGTTAGGACTTTATTGCCTGGAGTGTAGGAGAATAAGGGGAGATTTGATAGAGGTATACTAAATCATGAGGGGTACAGATAGGATAAATGCAAGCAGGCTTTTTCCACCAATGTTGAGTAAGACTACAAGTAGATGTCATAGGTTAAGGATGAAAGGTAAAATGTTTAAGGGGAATCTGAGGGGAAACGTCTTTACTCAGAGGGTGATGAGAGTGTAGAGTGGAAGTGGTGGATACAGGTTTCAATTTCAACATTTAACAGAAGTTTGGATAAGACCATGACATTTGTAGTTGGAGAGCAGTCTGATACAGGGAAAGAAAACTGATGGAGCAAAATTGTCAATTGGAGCTAAAAAAAACAAACCACTGGAGGGACTCATTGGGTCGAGCAGCATCTACTAGGAGAGAAGAAATGTCAGCATTTCAGGTTGAGACACTGCATCGGGAATAATCGCTCTCCTACACAAGTACTAATTGGACATTTGAGACCCTTAAGATGTTTACTGTTTTGTTTAGCTCCGGATTCCAACATCTGTAGTCCCTTGTTTCTTCTTCTGTATTTCAGTGAGTGAATTTCTGGTGGCTTAGTGGTTGGCTGAAGGGTGCAGACAAACCCAACAGTAGCTTGCATATTTTAGCTGAGTCATGGGATGTAGTTGCCAAAAGTTTAACGTTTTGAAATAAAATGAATAATAGTTATTATCTGCCAGACACTTTGAACATGTGAGCAAAAAATTTCAGAATTTCAAATGTCTTTCCAATGAGATGTTGAAATCACAGATTGACAGAAAACATGTAGGAGAAGAATTTCCCAAGCATTTTTGCTAGTCTTTCTCCCCTTAATTGGTGGAGTTTATTCCACAACTGGAATAAATTGTTTAATTGTTTCCTTGACTTGCAGTGTACAAGCTGGGGTCATAGAGTATTGAAGGCCCACAGAGTCCATACTGACCAAAACACACCAATGAATATTAAGGGGAGCACCTGAAGAAATCAACACACCCACAGAGCATACACATTTCACATGAAAAGCACTGGACATTATATTGAACCTGGGTCACTGGAGCTGTGATAAAGCTGTTGCATCAATTGATCTGGGAGGCAGCAAATCTACCTCAACACTAGTCTCATCTTCCCCTCCTCAGCTCTTCCTGCTTTTCACAGGCACCATTCCCACTGCATCTCCTTATATTCTTCATTCCTTCCCAAGCCCTGGCATTGTTCCCCACAACTATAATACCATAACACATGAGAGTAGAATTAGGCTATTTGGGCCTTCTCTGCCACTCTGTCCTGGTTGATTTATTATCCCTCTCAACCCCATTCTTCTACCTTCTCCTCCGCTTACTAACCAAGAACCTGCAACCTCATATTTAAATATACCCAATAACTTGGCCCTGACAGCCATCTGTGGCAAGAATTCCATAGATTTACCACTCTGTGGCTAAAGAAACTACTTCTTATCTCTCTTCTAAGGGGACGTCCTTGAATTCTGATGCTGTGCCAGATGGTCAAGGACTCCCCCACTATTGGAAACATCATCTCTATCTTAGCCTTTTAATATATGATGGGTTTTAATGAGATTCCCCCTCATTCTTCGAACCTTCAGTGAGTACAGGCTCAGAGCCATTAAATGCTTCTCAAAGGTTAACCCTTTCATCTCCGGGATAATTCTCATGAACCTCTTCTGGACCCTCTCCAATGCCAGCAGATCCTTTCTTACATAAGGGGCCCAAAACTGCACGCAATCCTCCAAATAACATCTAACCAGTGTCTTATAAAGCCTCAGCACTGCATCCTTGCTTTTATATTCTCATGCTCTCAAAATCAATGCTAACATTGGATTTGCTTTCCTTATTAACTGTAGGCAATACATCACCTACACATACACCTACTCTCTCTATACCATCCAGAGACCTAACAACCCTTCTAGGTAGGGTAGAGTTGCACATGTACCTTCTCTAGCCATGTACCTTGCATTCGATGTGTTTGATGTGACCTCCTCTACATCTGCAAAGGCCATCTTCAAACCCCAGTTGCATGTCATTTCAACTCCCTTTCCCATTCCCACACTGACCTGTCTATCCTCAACCTTCACAACTGTGACAGTGAGGCCAAGCACAAACTAGAGAATCAATATCTCATACTTCTCCCTGGTACTTTACAACACGATGCTATAAATATTGAACTTTCCAATTTCAGATAACCCGTACCTCCCCTGTCCCTTTACATTGCCTCTTGATCTGCCCAGGATCTCCCCCAATGTCCCCTGTAACCCAGTTTCTTTCTCCTCCCTCACCTGATGGCATCTGCCCATCATCCACACACAACCCACTGGATCTCCTATCCTCTCCTTTGCTGGTTACATTTGCCCCATCGGGGAGGGAACGTCGACTCAGACCATGAGAGGCCTGCATCGGGCATTTTCATGCCTTACAAGGTGCAGATTGAAAGTCTGTGTGGGGCGCCACTCCTTGCACAGACACTAGAGCAATGTGTGGTTAAGTGCCTTGCTCAAGGACACAAACATGCTGCCACAGCTGAGGCTCGAACTAGCGACCTTCAGATCACTAGACAAATGCCTTAACCACTTGGCCACGTGCCCATTAATGATTCCTTATCTGGTCGGCCAATTACCTTCCTTATTAATCAGAGTTGGTTACAGTCTCTAGTGACCTTACAGAAATATTCTTTGTTCACAATGCAAGTTTCATTGATCACCTGTTCTATTGATGTTTGCCCATCTCCTGTGTGCCTATGATGTCTGACTGCAACACTTCCAATTCTCTCTCAAAGATCAGCATTATTACAGGTGCTGCAAATGTTGTAACTGCTCTTTGGTGGACTATTTTTCCATTGTGTTACACCAATATCGAGACTGGAAGGAATCTTACAATGTCAGGAAGTGATCATGAATATCAGCCTTTGTGAATAGTTGCTAATTTAGTTCACCTGTTTTCTGTTTCTCTGGTATTGATGCTTGGACCTTCTTAAATAGATGAAGGAAAGCACCTTGCATAACCTCAAGACATCACAAATTGCTATTCACTATTTCTGTGCAAGCAGCAGATCTGCAGACAATGTGAACCAACTTTTTAAAAATAGAGAAAATTGACCAGATAAGTAAGTGCAAGCAGTGCTGGTCAAAGCTGCTAAATGGGATGTCTTGGTGTTCAGTAAATTGGTGAATTTGTTGGTAAGAATTCACCTGCAAATTGTGGGTAAATAGCACAGATGGTATCAGTTATCATACTGAACCTCAAGCTTGCTTTCTTACAGTAGAATTGTATTTTAAGGCTACAAGTTGACAGGTAACAATCTGCCGGCTCAGTGAGTCTCAGACAAATTATTTTTGCAGTAGCATTTAAGAGTTTTCAGTTCTGATGTTAGGGCAGGGAAACAAAGAATAACTCTTTCTTTCTATGCAGATGCTTTATGACCAGTTGAGTATTTCCAGTATTTTTCTCTACTTTTGTTCAGATGTTAAATATTGTGTTTTGCAGTTACATGCCAGGTTGGAACCAGGATGTTTCTGAAACTGTATACTGGAGAGCAATCAGTCAATGTACAAAGTAAGGCAAAGCTGTGAAGGGAGAAGGCAGCTTGAAGTAATTTGAGCTAGAAGACAAAAGTAAAGCGAAAAATGATCAGAATAGTGTATTATTTCCAGGTGAATAAAAATTAACAATATGCAACATGATACAACATTATATAGAAATGTCTGAGCTAAAATAGTTGAGAAATAATTCGAAGGGCTTCCGATGTAATATTATTATATTAAAAATCCACTGTGTATATATATATATATATATATATATACATACACACACACTTGACATAGCTAATGGTTTTCTAATAAAGTGATAGGACATCAGAGGCAAATGGCTGCAAATTCTTTGCCATCTGGAACACCTCGTGGAAATTTCCTGGAGTGCATTTTAAAGAAGCTGTTGATCCCCAGCTGTGACTGGTTAAACAGAAGTAAACAGGTGTCCAAGTAGAATGGGAGGAAGGAACTGGGAGTACAGGAATCCAAAGGGGCACCCAGAAGCCATGTTCCAGTGCTGAATATTGATACGGGTGGTCATGATATTGACGAACACATCCAAGGTACAGTGGGGGAATAAATGCACATTAGGAAAAAGCGATGTGAATGTAGTAATCAGATGACAGGGCTGGGAAGGGTGGGGGAGGGGAGGAGTGAGAGGATAGGAGCTAAGTTACACAAATTTAAAAAGAGTACAAGGAAGACACAAAGGGTACCAACATTTTTGCAGGTTTAGGTGTTAACTTTCAAAAGTCTTTTTGAAAATGTGTATCAGATTTTTGTTTTTTTGTTAAATAAAGATCTTGGATACAAATGCAAGGAAGTCATGCTAAACTTTTATAAGACTGGAGCCTGGTGCACAAACACCATGAGTTTGGTTCACCTCATGAACAAGGTGAAGGAGCTGAAGAAGATGGTAACTTTTTTTTATTTGGGACTTCAATTATACAAACAGGCAGTAAAACATTGAGTTCTTCTCTTCAGAACTGAGAAAATTAAGGGAGGATTTGGTGGAAGCGCTTAAGTCATTGATTGACTTGTGGCAGCATACCAATGATCTGAAATACTCTGCCTAGAAGGGTGTTAGAAAGAGATTCCATTTAGGCGAAGGTCTTTCATTGTCTGCCACTGGCCACAGTGTTCATCCCAGCTGGCAGTACTGTCTCCCAGAGTCTATCCTTGCCCACTACTGCATTGGGGTTGTTTCAGCAGCAACCCACAGAAATGCCTTCACAGAGAACAGGGCCCAGCCGCCAATCTCACCAGTTGTCAAGGTTTCAGTGTTACCGACTGTGAATGATGGAGAAGGCAAAATGTGGAGGTCTGCATTCCATGATAAACTCTCTGTGGTGCTCCGAAGCGGTGGTCTTAGTCTTCTCCCCCCAAATCGGAACATCTAACAATTATGTGCGGACCATATCACTTACCTAGAGTTTTCTCCTCCGTGTTCCTGACCGCAGCTTACATACTGCCAAAAGACGGTGTTAATGCTGCCATCACCAAACAGGACACAGCCCAACCCATCACATTTCAAGTCATAGTTGATGTCTTTAGTCTGACTTGTGTGAAGAACACTCTGCCCAATTATCATCAGCATATAAACTGCAGCTTCAACACACTCGACCACTGGTATACCACAATTAGGAATGCCTACCACTCCATGCCTAAACTGCATTTTGGGAAATCTGATATCTTGGCTGTTCCTCTCCTGCCTGCATACAGGCAGAGGATAAGGAGCAAACCTGCAGAGATAAGGACAACAAAGAGGTGGTAACGGGAGGGGATCTGGGATTGTTTCAGTTCGGTGGACTGGGCACTGTTCAAGGACTCATCAGAAAGTTCTGAATGAATACACCACAGTTTTCATGGACTCTTTAAAGCAGTTGTAGGTAAGTGTGTCCCCACAAAAACATTTAGAGTCTACCCCAACCGGAAGCCCTCAATGAATCATGAGATCTGTAATCTGCTGAGGGTCTGATCAGTGGAATTTAAATCTGGCAACCAAGTACGATACAAGAAGTCCAAGTACGATCTCTGGAAAGCCATCAGTGTACAAAGTGGAAATTCCAGACCAAAGTTAAGTCACTCAACAGCTGTGACAGGGCTTGAATGCTATTACCTCTTACAAACTAAAACCAAGTGGCATAGGTGATAACGAGACTTTGCTTCCAGATGAGCTCAATGCCTTCTATGCTCACAACCATGGAGGAACCTTCATGAACTCCCACAGCCCCTGATAACCTGATGATTTCAGTCCCTGAGGCTGACGTGAGAACATCTTTCAGGAGGGTAAACCCACAGGAAGTGTTGGCCCAGATGGGGTACCTGGCCAAGTACGAAAGACCTGTGCTGATCAACTGACTAGAGTGTTCACTGAGATCTTTAATCTCTCACTTCGGCAGTCTGGGGTACCCACCTACTTCAAGCAGGCTTTAATCATACCGGTACCTAAGAAGAACGTGGTAACCTGCCTCGATGACTATCGTCCAGTAGCACTTACACCCACTGTGATGAAGTGCTTTGAGAGATTGGTGATGAAACATATCAACTCCTGCCGGAGAAGTGACTTGGATCTGCTCCAATGTTGTTATTGGCACTTCACTGGCTCTTCACTCAACCGTGAGACATCTGGACAGCAACTATACATACACCAGAATGGTCTTTGTTAAGTTCAGGTTGCCATTCATTATTATCATCCCTTCAAAACTAATCAAAGAGCTTCAAGACCTTGGCTTCAGTGCCTCCTTGTGCAATTGGCTCCTCGATTTCTTCACTTGCAGACACCAGTCAGTTCAGATTGGCAACATCTCCTCCACAATCTCCATCAGCACAGGTGCACCACAAGGCTCTAGTTGCTTTATACTTATGACTGTGAGGCTAAGCACAGCTCCAGTGCAATATTTGTTTGCTGACGACACCACTGTCATTAGCTGAATCAAAGCTAGTGATGCATCAGCATATAGCAGGGTGATTGAAAGCTTGGCTGGATGGTGCCACAACAATCTCTCACTCAATGTCAGTAAAACCAAGGAGCTGATTATTGACTTCAGGTCCATGATCCAGTCCTCATCGGGGTATCAGAGTTGGGTAGGGTCAGCAACTTTATATACCTCGGTGTTATCACTTCAGAGGATCTGTCTTGGGCCCAGCAGGTAATTACCATTATGGAGTAAGCACAGCAGCACTTTTACTTCCTTAGCAGTTTGCAAAGATTCAACATGACTTGTAAATCTTTAACAAACTTCTCTCGATTTGTGGTGGAGACTGATCACATCTTGGTCTGCTATGGAAACAACGCCCCTGAATGGAAAATCCTACGAAACGTAGTGGATATGGTCCAGTCCATCACAGGTAAAGCCCTCTCCACCATTGAACACATCTACATGGAGTGCTGTCGCAGGAAGGCAGCATCCATCATCAAGGACCCCTGCCATGCTCTCTTCTCCCTGCTGCAATCAGGAAGAAGGTACCAGAGCCTCAGGACTCACGTCACCAAGTTCAGGAACAATTATTACCCATCTACCATCAGGCTTTGAACCAGAGGGGATAATTTCACTCAACTTCACACCCCTCATCGCTGAAATGTTCCCACAACCTATGGAGGCACTTCCAAGCACTCTTGATCTCTTGTTCTCGAGATTTATTGCTTATTTATTTATTTTTTATTATCATTATTCCTTTCTTTTGTATTTACACAGTTTGTTACCCTTTATACACTGGTTATTTGACTGTCCAGTTGGTGCAGTCTTTCACTGATTCTATTATATGTCTTGGATTTGTTGTGTGTATGCCTGCAAGAAAATGAATCTCAAGGTTGTATATAGTAACATATATGTACTTTGAGAATAAATTTACTTTGAATGGCTTTAATAATTGCAAACTGTGAAAAACACTTAGGACCTATTCATAATAATGAATAGATTCAAGATTCATTTAATATTAAAGAATGTATAAATGTTACAACCATGAGATTTTGCTTGCTTATAGGTAGCCAAAAAGCAGGAAACTAGAAAGTACCTAATTAACAAAACAAAGAATAAAAATAAAAATAAAAATAAAAGACCAACAATTGATGCGCAAGGAAAAGAAAACAATAAAAATCACCCAAACAGTTGAAGTGAACAACAGCACGCCTGGAGTAGGCCCAAAGCCTCACATATTAGTTCATCATATTAGCAAGCATGGAGCACAGCAGCCTGGACAGTCTTCCTAGCCTCAGCACCCTGTTTTATCAGGCTATCTGGGCTGGCATCTAAATTGACCCAACATCGGAACAGTGAAAGGTTCCTCACCCTGGAGTGGAATCGGCTCTTGCCTCCGATCTGGGCTGGTATATAAATAGTCTAAACAGTGTATCATACCTCGCACTAGGACCCAGGCACCTCTGCCGCAAAAGGCTCTGAGCCTAGACCATGCCACTCAGCAGCTCACTCTGGGCCCAGCCTGAAGCCACTCTCAAGCTCTTCAGATCAGCTCAGAGCCCAGAGCAATCCAACCTCACTTCCGGGCCAGTTGAATGAGCACTGAATCTTCTCTGGCCAGGCCCAGACTTCTCATTTTGGCGATCCAACCTCAGTCCCGGGCCAGCGGTGTGGGCAACGGAACTCTATCTGCAATGATTCTGCAACACATCTCAGCTCATACCCTGAACTTACCTTGCTATCACTTGCCTCTTCACTGTTTGCAGCAATAATTTCACACAATTTACCTCAGAAAAGGTATTTTTAGTGATGCTTTAGTCAGATTTCTTTGCTTTTTGACTACCCGAAGCTGTCACACATATATGGTAGTGCCATCTTAACTGGAAGTAGTTCCGGTTTAACTGGAATGGCTTAAAATCTTTCAAAATTTTGTAATGACATTTAAAACACTAAAATACAAAATTAATTCAAAATTAACTCAAATGATTCTACAGATGCTAGAAATCTTGAGTAACACAAAAAGTGTTGGAAAAACTCAGCAAGTCAGACAGCATCTACGGAGAGGAATAAGCAGTTGGCGTTTCAGACTGAAACCCTTCATCGGGACTGGAGAGGAATGGGGAAGAAGCCAGAATAAGAAGGTGAGGGAAGGGAAAGGATACAACCTGGTTGGTGATTAGTGTGATGTTTCAGGCCAAGACCCTTCATCAGTACTGGAGAGGAATGGAGAAAAATTCATTCAAGTAAGTTTTTTTTTTAAAGTCCATGAACGTTGTCTGGCAGAATGTGCTTTTTTTTTCATTCATTTGGATGAGGACTCTTGGACCTGAGCCAGTCTTCATAACCTAAGAGCTTGGAAGCCCAATAAGGATCATAGTGCTCTATTGATTTATAGTTCATCTGAGCAACGGCACAGCCATGGTTGGGGTCAGCTCTGGGATCAGGATGAAGGACTAATCCAATAAATACTTGAAGCTAAAACATTATAGAACTATGGAGAAATAGCAGAGAGGCAAGAACCAAATGAATGCTTCCATCTAAGAACTCGTACAATAATTGAGTCAAATGGACTTTTTCAGTGCTATCACATTCAGTAAATCCTTGTAGGGTAATTGTTTCTGATATCAGTAAGAGGGAATTACTACTGAAGAACATGCAGATCTTCAACATCTATATGAACAGGAAGATGATCCTTTGTTTCTCTTCATTTTTGAAAGCTGGTGCTTCCAAAGGGCAGCTTTCTGTCTAGCTGAAATGCTGGTCTATATTTTGTGCCTAAGTGCTGAGCTCACAGTTTTCTGACAGAGAAGATAGCACTGTCATTGAAAAAACAAGCTGCCTCATTCAATCAGAGATAAAGACAAAAAATGTTGGCAGCAGGTCAGGCAGCAACTGTAGCTGAAGGAAATAGAATTATTCTTTTCTATTTAAATGACCTATAATCAAAATAGCTCTGATATACAATCATTAACCGGAAATATTAACTATGTTTCCTTCTCCATAGCTGTTACATACCTCTGGTATTTTCTGACATCATTGTCAATTTCCAGCAGATTAATCTTTCTGCCTTTCATTCACTTTAAACTTTAGCTACAAAATGTCAGAATGTTCAGATCTGGCCTCAGGTATGGAGAGAGAGACACACGCACTGAAATGGGTCGACAGTCGCTGACCTTAATGAGAACTGTTACAGAATTTAAAGGAAAAGGAAAACAATAATTTTTCGACAAACCGGAACATTAACTAAAACTCTCAAACTGAAAGTTAAATGCCAACACTGCGGCTGGTAGCAATGACGAAATAGTAAATGAATACAAGCATCATTCAAAATGTTAGTCCTCTTTCCCAGAGAAGGACAAGGGTAAGCAGAGAGCTTAAGTGTTACTCTGCTGTTGGTCAAGTCTTGACAAGTCTATAACAGAATGAAGGGAGTTAAATACCACCATTATGAAATAGTAATAAGCTGGAATGTGCATATTCACAAGCGCAATTCTTGAATCTCTCGTGCAGCCTGCCTGCGGGGGCATGTAGATTCTGCAGCAGAATCCGTGGTAGTGATAGGCCGCCCTCCCTAGGCACAGCTCCCGATGTGCCAGAGTCCTGTGCCTGCTGGAGGTCCCAGATGAGAGATACGTCCAGCATATCATCAGCCAAAATTCAAGAATCTTCCTCAGGATCATACCCTTCCCAATCCACAAGGTACTGGAGCTTGCCCTGTACCGGGCCAGATGCAAGGAGGCGTTGCACAGTATAGACCAGGGAACTATCCACCAAGCAAGGAGGAGGGGAAGGTGGGGTGACTGAGGCCAGGGAAGAGGTAGTAACTGGCTTGAGCTGGGGGTGAATCTTCATTGATGATGGTAGGGGCAATCTATACAAGACCTTGTTAATAGCCTTCTCCGCTACTATTGGTCCCATGTAGAGTGGGGCCAATTCGTGGCTCTCAGTTTTCAGGGGAAGATCCCTTGATGCCAGCCAGACTTTCTCTCTTGGCTTGAGAGGCCTCTCCTGTTGACAGAGCAAATCAGCCGACAAAGCATCTTGTTTCTGAGTATGGAGCAGAGAAGCCCTGGCCCGTCTCCACATGCACTCGTAATGTTGGACCAACTGTTCAGCAGCGGGAACTCCTATATCAGTCTCCTCGTCAGGGAAGAGCAGTGGCTGGAATCTCTTCTGCCATTCAAAGGGGGACATGCCAGTGGAGGATGACTGGAGGTCATTGTGGGCAACCTCTGTCCAAACTCATTGGGAACTCCAGAACATGGAGTTGCAAGAAGCAAGGCAGCACAGTTTGTCTCCTGGTTCACTCTCTCAGTCTATCCATTAGACTGGGGGTGAAAACCAGATGAGTCACTAACTGCAGTTCCTACAAGAGAACAAAAAGCCTTCCAAAAACAGAATGTGAACTGTGGCCCTCACCATGTCCTGAGGGAAGCCATGCAGCCTAAACACATGTTGAACCATGAGGGGGCCAGTGTCACGAGCTGACAGGAGCTTAGGGAGAACAATGGAATGGACAGCATTGGAGAATCAATCCACAGAAATCAGAATGGTAGTGTTTCCATTGGAAGTGGGAAGGGTTGGTGGGGCACAGACAGCGGACGTAGCAGACCTGCAAGACACTGGAGTGATGTCTTGTTCTGAGTACGGTGGGGGCGGCGGGCAGGCAGAGGTGAAGTCATGGACATCCTGGGACATAGGTGTCCACCAAAATCATCTCTTAATAAACTCCTGGATCTGTTAAGTTCCCAGATGACCAACCAGATGGGAGGAGTGATCCCATTCCAACATTTTGGAGTGCACTGTAGCAGGAACAAACAACCACTTGAGAGGTTTCCCCCACCAAAACTTGGATGCAACTGTTGGGCAGCCCTCACCTCCACTTCTATTCCCCAAATCACCTGAGCAGCTATGCATAAACAAGGAAGGATGACCTCTGGATTAGCATTGTCCTCAGACCCATCGAACCGCCAGGAGAGAGTGTCAACCTTGCTGCGGGGATGATAGGTAAGGATGAAATGAAACCTGGTGAAGACAAGGGCCAAATGAATTTGAGCAGAGTTAGGTCTCTTAGCACTCAATGTAGGAGAGATTGTGATCTATTCAAACCAAAAAAGGATGCATTTCCCCCTCCTGCCAATGTCGCCATGCTCCCAGGGCCTCCTTGACAGCCAGAAGTTCTCAGTTCCCAACATCATGGTTACTCTCAGCTGGAGTCAAGCAACAGGAAAGAAAGGCACAAGGGTGCAGCCAGATTTCTACAGGAGAGTGCTGAGAGAGGATAGCTCCAGTGCCGATGGGTCTGGCTGTTGCAGCACTGGGGCAGTGGTGAAGTGTCAGCTGTAAGTTCATGGACTGTGGCCGTGAGAGTGGACACTGCGGTCAATGGATACCAATTGTTGATAGTAAGCTTGATGCTGCAAGGGATGACACCTGTTCCTCCAGCTGAGACTGGGGTTGCTGAACTGAGATTATCTGCCACAATGCTTTGGTCACTTCCCCTCAACACAGATTAAATTGCCTGTAACTTCTCCCCTACCTGGCCAAAGAGTCTCAGGGCCAGGAAGGGTGGGTTGGCAAGTATACAGACGACACCAAGGTAGGTGGTGTTGTAGATAGTGTAGAGGATTGTTGAAGATTGCAGAGAGACATTGATAGGATGCAGAAGTGGGCTGAGAAGTGGCAGATGGAATTCAACCTGGAGAAGTATGAGGTGGTACACTTTGGAAGGACAAACTTCAAGGCAGAGCACAAAGTAAATGGCAGGATACTTGGTAGTGTGGAGGAGCAGAGGGATCTGGGGGTACATGTACACAGATCCCTGAAAGTTGCCTCACAGGTAGATAGGGTAGTTAAGAAAGCTTATGGGGTTTTAGCTTTCATAAGTCGACGGATAGAGTTTAAGAGTCACGAGGTAATGATGCCGCCCTATAAAACTCTGGTTAGGCCACACTTGGAGTACTGTGTCCAGTTCTGGTCGCCTCACTATAGGAAGGAAGTGGAAGCATTGGAAAGGGTACAGAGGAGATTTACCAGGATGCTGCCTGGTTTAGAGAGTATGGATTATGATCAGAGATTAAAGGAGCTAGGGCTTTACTCTTTGGAGAGAAGGAGGATGAGAGGAGACATGATAGAGGTGTACAAGATATTAAGAGGAATAGATAGAGTGGAAAGCCAGCGCCTCTTCCCCAGGGCACCACTGCTCAATACAAGAGGACATGGCTTTAAGGTAATGGGTGGGAAGTTCAAGGGGGATATTAGAGGAAGGTTTTTCACTCAGAGAGTGGTTGGTGCGTGGAATGCACTGCCTGAGTCAGTGGTGGAGGCAGATACACTAGTGAAATTTAAGAGACTACTAGACAGGTATTTGGAGGAATTTAAGGTGTGGGATTATATGGGAGGCAGGGTTTGAGGGTCGGCACAACATTGTGAGCCAAAGGGCCTGTACTGTGCTGTACTGTTTTATGTTCTATGTATCTGCCTCCATCACTGTCGCCGGCAGCCCATTCCACGCACTCACCATTCTCTGCATAAAAAAAACTTACCCCTGACATCTCCTCTGTACCTACTTCCAAGCACCTTAAAACTGTGCCCTCTCGTGCTAGCCATTTTAGCCCTGGGGAAAAAGCCTCTGACTATCCACACGATCGATGCCTCTCATCATCTTACACAGAATTTAAAAGAAAAACAATAAATGCTCGGCCAACAAGGCCATTACCTAAAACTCTCAAACTGAAAGTTAAATGCCAACACTTGAGGCTGGAAGCAATGACTAAGTACTAAATGAATACCGTTCCTTTACATTGTCCGTTGAAATGGTAGTCCTCTTTCCCAGACAAGAACAAGGGTAAGTAGGGAACATACACATTGCTGGGCTTTTGGCCAAGTCTTAACAAGACTAGATTGAAAAGAAGTGAGTTAAGTGTCACCATAATGAAATCATAATCAGCAGGAACATGGGTACTCACGAGCACGATTGCCAAACCTGTTGCCCAGCCCGCCTGCCGGGGCACATCGACTCCATAGCAGAGTCCGTGACTGTGACACAAAATGAAGCAACAAGTGACATTATTCCTACATACAGGATAATAATAAATTCTCAGTTTAGACCAGCTTCAGTGTCTCTGATTTACTCCAGTTTACTCCCTGGATCTTACATCCTATTTGAATGAAACGAATGAAGATTTATGCCTCACGTTTGTTAACTTTCTCTTTCCTATATCATGAAATAGTAGTAAATAAATAAATAATGGTACTAGTTAAAAGAATGTCAGCTTTTGATAAGTATGTTGACAGGATATTCACCTGCACTAGTTATCAACATTTGCCAAGTGAAGTAGTGTCTCTAGGTGGTAAACAGAAGTAAAAGGAATACACAGTGATGCTTTTCCTGTTTAATTATTTTAATCATTCGGGAGGAGGCGGGGGAAGGACAGAGCATAAGCTATGTTCATCACAAAGAAACCAAAGAGGGAGCTAATGAATGTGTTCTACTTCGGTGCACCTGATATGATCATTCAGCTTTTGTAACATGGTAACCAGATTCTTGAATAAATATTGCACAGATTAGCACAGATGACACCTCGAGCCAAACCTCTCTTCTTTCTCACTATAAATACACCTTCCTCACAGATCAGAATGTCCTACATCTCTCCAAAAGGTTTCGAAGGACTCAGACCTCAATTAATCCTGTCTGATGTAAGCACAATCTAACTCGTCCCACTCCCTCGCCCTCCCTCCAAAACCTTGAAAATCCATTCATTTCAAAAGCATATCCAACTCATTTTGAATGTTTCAAATGAATCTACCTCCACTGCTAAACCTGGCAGTGTATCCCAGAGTTTAGTTGCTCACTGACTAAAGTAGTTTTCCCTCATGTCACTTTTGGTTCTTTATTCTTTGTCCCTTTCTTCTAAAGGAAATGGTTTCGCTCTATTCTGTTTATATCTTCATGATTTTAAATACTTCTATCAGATCCTCTCATGGTCTTTTGTGTTCAAGATCCATCTTCTCCATTTTATCCACATCACTAAAGTCCCTTCTAAACAGGTGTAAGGGGTTTCTTCTTTTATGTTATTGCTAAGGCTAATAAAATGGCTTCTTTGTTATGTTAAAAATAATGTTAACTGCTGAGACAGACAGTGGTTCTCTCTCTAATTTGTTTGGGTTATGTTACTGATAATGAGAATTGTATTCATTTGCTAAGCAATTGGGATAGATGTTATTCTTTCTTGCATGTCTGTAAGCTATTGTGTTCGCGGGCTTTGAGGAAGAAGGTGCAATGGGGACAGAGAGAGGAGACGCGACGTTGTAAGCTGGGCGATGGAACAGACCTGAGTGGGAGTCCGAGGCCCAGGGGTTTTGGGAGGAGAACCAAAGAGAAAGGACGTGCTGGACGCGCTCTGGTCGACCACTGTGGTTCGCCCCAGGTGGCGGGTCAATGGGGTCGGAGGAGATCGCATGGTGGAAAGAAGGCCCCATTCATCGAGCTCCAACAGTTGTGCACGAAATGGTTGAACTTTGATAAGTTTGGCGCCTTTTACTTTCCTTTTATATTTTATCCATTAGTTGCATAGTTCCAGTAAGATCTATAAAGTGTAAACATTTAATTGCATATAGTGTATTGTCTGTTATTTGGTGGGGTGGGGTACATCACACAGCATCCACACAAACTTGATTACCCAGTTTGGTGGGGCCAAAGGCTGCTTCCACTAAACGAAAGCAAGTTGAGCGAGCCTGAGGCTTACCAGGGGGCTACATTGTAGGGGCTCGTCTGGGATATGGATTTTTGTAGGAAGCTATGTGATCGCCCTCTTTAAATTATGCATGCTGCAGGGACAGAAAGCTGGTGTGCCTCTATGAGATTGCTGGTTGTTACTGCATGCATGTTGGGTGGGGTGGCTGTTGGTACCCCAGAGGTTTTTGTTCAAGTTCGGACCAGTGCTGACAAAATGGTGGTGGGACTGCCAGTGTCTATTGGTGCCCCAGGTGAGGCAGGACCATGGGCTGTCCATACTGTTAGGAGAGATAGGAAAGAGTGGTCTGATTCGGAGGTACTGTCTGCAAATAAACATTCCAGCTACGGCAGGCTCCGCCTGGTTTTTGGGATGATGTCCACCCCTAAAGGGGCAGAAGCGTACAAGACATGGGCGGAATGGATCTCTCAGTTATTAGATGAGCGGTAGTACTTGGTTGAGGGATCGGTTGAAAGTTTGAGTAGGCGGGCTGTTGACGGTGTTAGAACCGTCAGGTTCAATTACCCCATAGTGACAGTGGCCAGTTATCTGAAAGCCGGAGAAAATGCGTCTGGTTCAACTGGAAGTAAAATGCAGTGCCCGGGGGACTTTCCATACCCGTGTCTGGAGATTGGGGAAAAGCTTTCAGAGCATCTTCTCTGGCTAGAGGGGCAGCTAAATTGCTTGCAGTGCCAGGGGGGATCATTTCAGAGGATCAGCCCCTCCCTCAGTTGTTCAGCTGATCAGAGAGGTGTTGGGAAACTTAGTGGAGGCCCAGTGGGGGAACGGCTTGGGGTCTCTGGGGGAGTACGTTCCCAGAATGTACCAAGGAATTCCCGAAAGGAAAAGACCCTATTCCTGAAGGCTTAGAGGGACCACACCCTTAAGTGTCATTACGGATAGGTGGAAACTATGCTAAAGCCATTCTCGACACCGGGGCATAGGTCAAGTTGTTGTACAGTTTGTTTTACTACTGGTATTTGAAGCATTTACCCTTGACAACATTAAGGGCACTGGAGATTTGGGGTACCAATGCCGGTGATTATCCAGATGATGGTTATTGGTCAGTGAAACTGGAGCTCTTGGAGGCCAAGGTGTGGGAGTCAGAGGGCCATGAATCGTTAACGCTGATATGTCCGGACACTGTTGAGACGGGCAGTGTTTCGATTCTGGAGGGGACCAACACCCCGCTGATGAGGAGGCGCATGGGGCCCTGCCAGGAGGAGGGGGTGAGAGCTGTTTGGGGGCATTGTCTATGCACCCAGTGTTTCGAGCTGCTTGTGAGGATGCGTGTAGTAGCATTGGGCCGGTACCAAATTTAAACAAGAGCCAATGGTGGTACGGCCTGCTGGGGGATATATCTGAGGGTGAGACCCTCTTAGCAGATGCTCCGAAATATCACGAGGGAGGGGAGTTGACCATTGAAGACACCTCGGTGAGAGAGAGGTCACGCCGACTGGCCCCCGCAGCCGTGGAAGATGTAGGCAGCATGTGTGTGGATTATAGGACTCTGAACAGACACACTATCATTGACCAGAATACGGTCCTGAGGGTGAAGACGCGATGGTCTGTTTGAGTGGTGCGACATGGCTTAATGTGCTGGATCTGAGGAGTGGATGTTGCCAGATCCCGATGAGTGAGGCCGACAAGGAGAAGCAGCCGTTATGGGTCCTCTAGGATCCTTCCGATCCGAAAAGGGCATACCTGTCGCCCCTGCAACCTTCCCGCGGGAAGACCATGGGGGATGTGGAGGTGTCTGGAGTTTAGGCATATGTGGTTGATCTCCTAGCATTGGGATTCGCCTTGGAAGACTATGAAGCGAGGTGAGTGAGGGATCCCGAGCGACTAGGGATTAACGAAGTAAAACTTTCTTTGGACGAGTGCCAGGTCTGGAGAAGGGCGCAGCTCCTGAATGAGGAGATTTGCAATGCTGAACTGAATGCTCAGAAATGCAGGCTGGAGGCTGAGTGCTGCAATTTTGGGACAACCATTGAAGAATTGGAGCCCAAGCTCGTCAAAGTGGAGCCGAAACGGCGGTCATTTACTGATGAATTAATCCACAGAAACGAAACAATGACCAACCTTCGAAAGGATCAGCAGAAACTCAAGAAAGCGATCCCGAACAGATTGGAAGAAGCTGGTGGTGAAATTGCGTCCTAGATGGAGATGAACATGAAGCGTGAGTCCGAACTGCTGCGACTGCGGCTGGAGGCAGAGGAGTCAAAGAAGAAGCTGACGTCTCGATGGCAGGAGGCTGCAGAGGCAGCCCAGGCTAAATGCTTCCGTTTGGAGAAAATCAAACAGCAGCTACCAATCGAGGAAATGGGGAAGAATACGGATTCAAAGGATGATGTGCTGGATGTGTGGTACATGTTGCCTTTCGCTAACTTCTCCTTGATTGAGGAAGAGAATTTTGGCTCTTCTCCCACTGAATCAGATGTGGTGGGGAGGCCCAGCTGTGGGCAGCCAGGGTTACTGCAGGACCCTGAAGGAAAAGAAGCGGGGCACTGGTCACCAAAAAGGGGGCTCCAAGTTGCAGTGGGGCATGAGTGAGAGATTGGGAGGGGAGTTGGCAAGCAGACCCGAGGTATCCCCAGTAGTGTCCGAGCCTTCAGGGTTTAGGTGAGGGTGTACAGAGGTCTCGGAGGATTAGGAAACTCCCAGATAGGTTGGCCTATGTAGCGCCCGTGGGACCAGGCATAAGGTCCACTGTTTGGGGAGCAATGTCACTGTTTGTACCTGGATTGGGTTTTTGTGTCTGCAGGAAGGGTCGGCAAATTATTTGGAAGTCATGAGGACATGACTAAATTTGGTGGGGAGAAAGTGTAAGGGGTTTCTTCATTTATGTTATTGCTAAGGCTAATAAAATGGCTTCTTTGTTATGTTAAAAATAAAATGGCTTCTCTGTGATGTTAACTACTGAGACAGTGGTTCTCTCTCTAACAGCTTGTTTGGGTTATATTACTGATAATGAAAATTATATTCATTTGCTAACCAATTGGGATAGGTGTTATTCTTTCGCGTGTGTCTGTAAGCTATTGTTTTCGTGGGCTTTGGGGCAGAAGGCGCAATGGGGACAGAGAGAGGAGACGCGATGCTGTAAGCTGGGCGATGGAATGGACCCCGAGCGAGAGTCCGAAGCCCAGGGCTTTCAGAAGGAGAACCGAAGAGGAAGGACGTGCTGGACGCGCTCTGGTTGACCACCGTGGTTCGTCCCTCCCAGGCAGCGGGTCAAGGGGGTCGGAGGAGATTGCATGATGGAAAGAAGACCCCGTTCATTGAGCTCCAACGGTTGTGCACGAAGTGGTTGAACTTTGATAAGTTTGGCACCTTTTACTTTCCTTTTATATTGTATCTCTATTAACTACATAGTCAAAGTAAGATCTATAAAGTGTAATTATTTAATTGCATATAGTGTATTGTTTGTTATTTGGTGGGGTGGGTACATCACACAGCATCCACACAAATTTGATTACAAATTTGATCCTGTTACTCGTTATGCGGTATCCTATTTTTATCAGATCCTACATAATGGAGCTCGGGTGAATACTGCAGGTTTTAAACAGGCATGGGTGGATGAATTGGGTATAGAACTGACAGAGGAGGTCTGGGATGAGTGTTTAAAGAGTATACATGATTGTTTGGTGAATGTCAGACACAGACTTATACAGTTTAAAACAATACATAGACTCCATTATACCAAAGAAAAGTTGCACAGTTTCTACCCTGATGTTTTGCCAGTTTGTAACAGATGTAAATCTCTGAACAGTAACTTGTCACATTCATTCTGGTCATGTTGTAAGCTTTATGCATACTGGAAAAGTATTTTTCACTGTTTCTCTGAGGCTTTTGGGAAGCGATGGGAACCAGACCTGCTCATAGCCATCCTTGAAGCAACAAGCTCCCTATCTTCAGCCAATATGTATGAAAAAAAATGGCTGTATTATTTGGAATGGTGATTGCTAAGAAGTTAATCCTGCAAATGTGGAAAATGGACTCTGTGCCTACGTACGATCTGTGGCTGAGAGAACTGGCAAATACTTTACATTTGGAGAGACTGAGACTATATAATGAGGACAGAGGAGTCATCTTTGAAAGGATATGGAGCCCTGTATTGGACTTTCTCACGGGGTGAGGACTGAGGTTTTTTGGTGCAGTGCACCTCTGCTGTGTATGTTTATGTTTGCCTTTATATTTTTCTCCCTTTTGCTGCTCAATATTTAATTTGATTCTGTTATAGTTGTGGTTTTTGTGGATGTGCTGTATTCTTTTGTGTTTTTTGTTTGTTTGTAATAAATAAAAATAAAAATACATTTAAAAAATTAAAAAATTAAATAAAAATAAAAATAAACTTGATTATCAGTTTGGCGGGGCCGAAGGCTGCTCCCCCTAAACGAAAGTGAGCTGAACGAACCTGAGGTTTACCGGGGGCTACACAGGAATCATTTTAACGAATCTCTTTCACTCTATATCTAAAGCTGTTACACGTATTAATTTTCTTAAAATGTGGTGCCCTGAACTGAAAACAAATACTCCAGTTGTAATCAAATCAGTGTTCTAAATAACTTTTTCTGATCTCCTTTCTCTTCTATCCAATATCTTCACTTATAAAGTTATCAGGTTTCTTCTATATGCTCTTTTAACTTTCTTAACTTTCTTTGTCTCAACAACTATGTGCATATAGCCCCAGATCTCTCTGATCTTGTCTTCATTTTACAAATGCACCTTCTAATTTATAATAACCCTTCACGTCCTTCCTGCTGAAATGAAACTCTCCCATTAAATTTTATCTATAATCTATTCATCCATTCCATCAGCCAGCCTACATCTTTTACTGTCCTCCTCAAAGTTTTATTATAGCCAGGAGAGTTAGAGGTTGGCAAATGTTCCATTGTTCTAGAGAGATAATAGGAATAATCCTGGGAACTGTCAACCTCTGAGTCAGTGATGGGGAAACTAGTGAAGAGGATTCTTAGGGACATGACTTATGAGGACTTGGAACTGCATAGTCTTATTAGGGACATCAACATGGCTTTGTGAGGGGCAAGTCATGTCCCAGGAGCCTAGCTAAGTTTTTCAATGAGATAACTAAACAAAGTGATGAAGGCAGGGAAATGCTACTGGACATTTCCCTCCTGTCCAATAAAATATCTTCCTTTACAGTTCGCTGTTTTCCATTTGTCAAATTTCTATCACAGCTGTAACAGTCCCTTATACAGTATTCCATGGCCTTTAACACTGACGACATGCCAATTGTATGCCACATTATCAAGCAGCCTATTCAAAGTCAACATATACAGACAGTTCAGAGAATATGGACAGTTCTTGAGAACTGTTTGAAATCTGATCTGTTCACCAGTTGGAAACAGCATGAACCCAGCCCACAATTGTTGCTGCTCAGTTTGAGGGGAAGAGAAGGCATGTGGAAAATTCCCTATTCCCACCTAGCAGAAGATACCAGAGTCCTTTAACAACCAACAAAACCATCAATCTAACCTTCCTTCCTACACAGCCCATAACCCTATCTTGTTGTTAGACATGATTTTCCTTCAACAAATTCATGCTGGCTATTTCTAATTAATGCACACTTGTCCAATTGTCTACTAATTCTGTTCCTAGTTATGTTTTTTTTCCAGTTTGGTTGAAGTTACTGGGTTTGTAGTTACTAGATTTATCCCTCAGCCGGTGACGTAGAGGCACCTACACCAGACTTCAAGGCGGGTGAATTCAGGTTCGAATCTGACCAACTCCTTGCACACTTTCCATCTGTGCTGGACTGAGCATCAAGCTAGAAACTTGGCCTTGTAAAGAACTGACAAAATGCTAATGAAATAGCAAGGTTGCAGCCCGATGCGTCACAAGGCGTGGAAAGGAACAACAGCAACAAGGTTTATCCTTACACCTATTTTTGCACGAGGGTGAAATACTTGCAAATTTCTAGTTCTCAGACGCCACCCCAACTTCTATAGATGTTTGGAAGTATTTGATCAAGCCTTCTTCATGTTTCCCTCAGAAACCACAGATCCATCCTATCTGAAACACTTCCATCCCTTCTAGCACCTTTTCTTGATCAACTTTAGCCCTACCCAGAATTTGAACTACATTGACCTTCACTGGGACTCCAGCAGGATCCTCTCCTTGGTAAAAACTGATATATAGTACTCATTCAGTACCTCACCCATGGCCTCTGCCACATGAGAATATTTTTGTTTCATGCTCTTTTGATTCTTTTGCTGTTTACATGCCTCTGAAACTGTTTAAACACTATCTTTTTGATAATCCATGCAAAGTAAAAGGAGTCTGACCCGAAACGTTAACTCTATTTCTCTTTTCACAGGTACTACTTGACCCACTGGAATTTATAAGCAGCTTCTGACCTTATACTCTCACTTACAAAAACATGCTATTTCTTGTTCTGATGGTTTTTCTTTCTCCTAATCCCTCTCAGATTTTTCATCTCTGTTTCAATACAACTCTTGCACAATGAGTTTAAACCTCCCCCCCCCCAATGTCCCCACTCCAACAGTGGTGAATGTGTCCACAGGAACATTTGGTTTAACTCTGCTGAGAAACAGGTGAATTGATTATGGGGAGCAAGGACATGGCAGACCAATTGAATAATTACTTTGGTTCTGTCTTCACTAAGGGGGACATAAATAATCTTCCAGAAATAGTAGGGGACAGAGGGTCCAGTGAGATGGAGGAACTGAGCGAAATACATGTTAGTAGGGAAGTGGTGTTAGGTAAATTGAAGGGATTGAAGGCAGATAAATCCCCAGGGCCAGATGGTCTGCATCCTAGAGTGCTTAAGGAAGTAGCCCAAGAAATAGTGGATGCATTAGTGATAATTTTTCAAAACTTGTTAGGTTCTGGACTAGTTCCTGAGGATTGGAGGGTGGCTAATGTAACTCCACTTTTTAAAAAAGGAGGGAGAGACAAACCGGGGAATTATAGACCGGTTAGCCTAACGTCGGTGGTGGGGAAACTGCTGGAGTCAGTTATCAAAGATGTGATAACAGCACATTTGGAAAGCAGTGAAATCATCGGACAAAGTCAGCATGGATTTGTGAAAGGAAAATCATGTCTGACGAATCTCATAGAATTTTTTGAGGATGTAACTAGTAGAGTGGATAGGGGAGAACCAGTGGATGTGGTATATTTGGATTTTCAAAAGGCTTTTGACAAGGTCCCACACAGGAGATTAGTGTGCAAACTTAAAGCACACGGTATTGGGGGTGAGGTATTGATGTGGATGGAGAATTGGTTAGCAGACAGGAAGCAAAGAGTGGGAATAAACGGGACCTTTTCAGAATGGCAGGCGGTGACTAGTGGGGTACCGCAAGGCTCAGTGCTGGGACCCCAGTTGTTTACAATATATATTAATGATTTGGATGAGGGAATTAAATGCAGCATCTCCAAGTTTGCGGATGACACGAAGCTGGGTGGCAGTGTTAGCTGTGAGGAGGATGCTAAGAGGATGCAGGGTGACTTGGATAGGTTGGGTGAGTGGGCAAATTCATGGCAGATGCAATTTAATGTGGATAAATGTGAAGTTATCCACTTTGGTGGCAAAAATAGGAAAACAGATTATTATCTGAATGGTGGCCGATTAGGAAAAGGGGAGGTGCAATGAGACCTGCATGTCATTATACACCAGTCATTGAAAGTGGGCATGCAGGTACAGCAGGTGGTGAAAAAGGCGAATGGTATGCTGGCATTTATAGCGAGAGAATTCGAGTACAGGAGCAGGGAGGTACTATTGCAGTTGTACAAGGCCTTGGTGAGACCACACCTGGAGTATTGTGTGCAGTATTGGTCCCCTAATCTGAGGAAAGACATCCTTGCCACAGAGGGAGTACAAAGAAGGTTCACCAGATTGATTCCTGGGATGGCAGGACTTTCATATGAAGAAAGACTGGATGAACTAGGCTTGTACTCGTTGGAATTTAGAAGATTGAGGGGGGATCTGATTGAAACGTATAAAATCCTAAAGGGATTGGACAGGCTAGATGCAGGAAAGTTGTTCCTGATGTTGGAGAAGTCCAGAACGAGGGGTCACAGTTTGAGGATAAAGGGGAAGCCTTTTAGGACCGAGATTAGGAAAAACTTCTTCACACAGAGAGTGGTGAATCTGTGGAATTCTCTGCCACAGGAAACAGTTGAGGCCAGTTCATTGGCTATATTTAAGAGGGAGTTAGATATGGCCCTTGTGGCTACAGGGGTCAGGGGGTATGGAGGGAAGGCTGGGGCGGGGTTCTGAGTTGGATGATCAGCCATGATCATACTGAATGGCGGTGCAGGCTCGAAGGGTCGAATGGCCTACTCCTGCACCTATTTTCTATGTTTCTATGTAATTCTTTGGCCCCTCCTTTCCCAGAATTGATCACGCACCCCAGGAGTCTAAAACGCTCCTTTTCTCATCATCTTTTCAGCCATGTACTATTCTCCAATTACAGTTATCATCATTGGTGGGCGGCAAAGGGAGTAGCAGAACAACATGACAGAGGTCTGCAGGGGGATGAGGACCATCACTGGGTTCCGGCAAACTAGCAACATGGGAGCTGAAGGCAGTGTGGACAGGGCCAATGAACTTAACCTGTTCTTTAACAGATTTGACAGTGTGGCCCCTGCCCATCCCCCACATGAGCCATCTGTTGTCAACCCCCAACCAACACATATTCCACTCTCCCCTCCTACCCCTCCTCACAGTCCCCCACCCTGTTCTCATGACTATACCCTTTCCCTACATGAAACTACCACGGTGGGCTTCACAGCTGAACAGGTGAGAAGACAGCTGAAACGTCTCAACCCAAGCAAGGCTGCAGAACCGGATGGTGTCAGTACCAGGGTGCTCAAAGCCTGTGCCCCTCAGCTATGTGGAGTACTTTGCCATGTATTCAACCTGAGCCTGAGGCTCCGGAGGGTTCCTGTATTGTGGAAGACGTCCTGCCTCGTCCCTGTGCCGAAGACGCCGCACCCCAGCGGCCTCAATGACTACAGACCGGTGGCATTGACCTCCCACATCATGAAGACCCTGGAGAGACTTGTTCTGGAGCTGCTCCGGCCTATGGTCAGGCCACACTTAGATCCCCTCCAGTTCGCCTACCGGCCCCAGCTAGGAGTTGAGGATGCCATCGTCTTCCTGCTGAATTGTGTCTACGCCCACCTGGACAAGCCAGCCAGCACTGTGAGGGTCATGTTTTTTGACTTCTCCAGTGCGTTCAACACCAACCGCCCTGCTCTGCTGGAGGAGAAGCTGACAGCAATGCAGGTGGATGCTTCCCTGGTATCATGGATTCTTGATTACCTGACTGGCAGACCACAGTACATGTGCTTGCAACACTGTGTGTCCGACAGAGTGATCAGCAGCCCTGGGGCTCCACAGGGGACTGTCTTGTCTCCCTTTCTCTTCACCATTTACACCTCGGACTTCAACTGCTGCACAGAGTCTTGTCATCTTCAGAAGTTTTCTGATGACTCTGCCATAGTTGGATGCATCAGCAAGGGAGATGAGGCTGAGTACAGGGCTATGGTAGGAAACTTTGTCACATGGTGTGAGCAGAATTATCTGCAGCTTAATGTGAAAAAGACTATGGAACTGGTGGTAGACCTGAGGAGAGCCAGGGTACCGGTGACCCCTGTTTCCATCCAGAGGGTCAGTGTGGACATGGTGGAGGATTACAAATACCTGGGGATACGAATTGACAATAAACTGGACTGATCAAAGAAAACTGAGGCTGTCTACAAGAAGGTTCAGAGCCATTTCTATTTCCTGAGGAGACTGAGGTCCTTTATCATCTGCCAGACGATGCTGAGGATGTTCTACGAGTCTGTGGTGGCCAGTGCTATCATGTTTGCTGTTGTGTGCTGGGGCAGCAGGCTGAGGGTGGCAGACACCAACAGAATCAACAAACTCATTCATAAGGCCAGTGATGTTGTGGGGATGGAACTGGACTCTCTCACGGTAGTGTCTGAAAAGAGGATGCTGTCCAAGTTGCATGCCATCTTGGTCAATATCTCCCATCCACTACATAATGTACTGGGTGGGCACAGGAGTACATTCAGCCAGAGACTCATTCCACCGAGATGCAGCACTGAGCGTCATAGGAAGTCATTCCTGCCAGTGGCCATCAAACTTTACAACTTGTCCCTTGGAGGGTCAGACATCCTGAGCCAATAGGCTGGTCCTGGATTTACTTCATAATTTACTGGCATAATTTACATATTACTAGTTAACTATTTATGGTTCTATTACTATTTATTATTTATGGAGCAACTGTAACGAAAACCAATTTCCCCCGGGATCAATAAAGTATGACCATGATTATGACTATGACTAATCTGGGAATTATCATTCTGCTTCTTAACCTTTTTCTAGTCCCTTCAAACTGCCTGCAGGACCTGAACCCTATTTCTATCTGTGTCATTGGTACTGAACCATAACCACTGGCTGTTGCCTGTACTCTCAAAAATATTTCTGCAACTGCTAATATCCTTAAACCTGATCCAAGGAGGCGGCTGAAAATGCACATAACGTACAGTATTAATATCCTAAAATAGAAACTTCCATATGTAATCTGTTCTGTTAAATGAGAATACAAGATTTAAGCATATTGACTGTTATAGCACTTTAAGGTGACCTCTAAGAAATCTTAGAGAAAAGGAAAAAATACGAAATTGATTTTTCCTACTTTGTATCTATCTCTACACTTTGAATAGTCTCTGGGTTATGACTTGTAATGCTCCCTCTTTTATCTCTCTCCCCACTGCCTGTCTTTATTCAGGTTATTTGATCTTTATCCTTGCTGTACTGCATGCAGCCATACTCTTTCCATCCCTCGCCATTTTATTTTGTCCATCTTTCTGATTCATGCCCTGGATGTATCCTGCTCCTGTCACTTCCAGCTTTATGCCTTTTGATTTAGGTTTTCTGAGCCCTGATATGTCCTCTGAGAGGATACTGGTAAAATGCTCAACATGTGCAACCCACATTTGAGAAATTTTTTTTTTAAAAAGACAATAAAAGGGTGGAAGAGACAAAGGAAATAAGTATTCTTATGAAAGTAAAAGGAGCAAAGCCTATCAAGAACCATCAGAATCATTAAATTGCCATCAATTAGCTGAGATATTCCAGGCACAGTATTGTTCTTCTGTGAAGACTGCAATAATCTTGTGAAGATAGATTAGCTTTCAACAGATTGTTTATTCTTTAAATGTACCACCTTCAAGCTCAGCTGTAGAAATTAAGTCTATATTAGGGGACAAAAATAATGTTATCTAACAATAAGTTTTTACATTAGTATGTGTAAACTGATTTCGCACACCTCTACAGATTTTAATTGTAGATTCTAACTGTCATATAAATTGAGATAAAGAGATAAGCACATTTTGGATAATTACCTGCAACGGTTTATCTTAGTAACAGTCAGGAATCAGGTCATCTCAGATTTACTACTGAATATAAATCCAAATTTAGGTTACTGCCTAACAAAGTGTACAACAGAGTTCACTGTCGTGTTCAAATGCAGAACAGCTATAAAAATTCTGAATTTGAGAAGCTTCCAGGCAATAAAATAGACAGAGCTATCAAAGGAAAATATAAGAAGGATGGCAAGATAATAAAATCAACCCAAAAATACCAACTGTATGAGAATAATTAGTTGCAATAATAACAGAACATGCTGGAAACACTTGGCAGGTCAGGCAGTACCCGTAGATAGAGAAATAGTGACAAATTTTCACACCAAAGACCTCTTATCAAATGAGTGTATCCAGCATTATCCACTTCAATTTCAGATTTCCAGCACCTTTACTTTTGTTTTGTTTTTCAGTGCTAGTCGGTAATATTGTTCCATTAAAGCAGGTAAAAGCAATATTGTGAATGGAACAATATTGTGTCCAGGCACACTGAATGATCATTATAGGTACTTACAGCAAAGAAAGAAGGCAGCTTCTGGAAAACCCACTCATTAAAATTAACTTAATCGAATGAAATAATGAAAAAATATTTGTACTAACGGCTGATGTCTCCCCAAAACCATCACAGCGTTTGAAGGAATGGGTAGATGCATTACAAATGTCCAAACTTGTAGTTACCAAAGTCCTCTTTGTTCAGGAACCAAACTTGCGAAATAGAAGACTGCACATGTTGCTCCATTATTAAAAAAAACACAGCTGAGAAAGAGAAAGAAGGGAGTTATAACTCATCAGCCCAACATCTGTTATTGGCTAAATATAGGAACCTTTAATTAAAGACACACTTGGAAAAGTTCAGCTGTTCAAAGGGAGCATTGATTTGTAAATGTCTAAAAGCACTGATTGAGCCTACTGAGAATAAAAAAAGGAGTCAGTGGCAAGTGGTGCAGCCAGCAGAGCCACTATCTCACAGCTGCAGTGTCATGGTCCAGTCCGTGAAGTCCGCATTCCAGTTCATGGTCTGGTCCGTGGACTCAGGACTCCAGGTCTTCCAGCTGTCCCTTGTTTGAGTTAATCTTAACCACCTGATTCCCATCTTGGGGCTTGGAATATAAGTAGCCTTGGGGTTGAGTGTGGGTAGCTGGTTTGTCTTGTCAGTTCCCTTTTGAGTAAACCACTCATGATCTCTTGGCCTAGTTGGAGGATTACTGCTTTATGGAGCCTTGTTGCCATTTGTTGGAGTAGTTTTTGTGGTATGGATTTGGCTGTTTCCTGGGCCAGCTGAATGGCTGCCAGCCACTCTGAGCTAGGCAGGGAACTGGCTGTTTCTGTAGCCAGCTGAGGTTGCTGGCCAAACTGAGACTTGGAGCTACCCTGGAGCAGAGATGGAACTGTTTGTTGTTCTTTGGTGTTTGTCTCTTCTTTTC
This sequence comes from Mobula hypostoma, assembly GCF_963921235.1. Lineage (NCBI taxonomy): Eukaryota > Metazoa > Chordata > Chondrichthyes > Myliobatiformes > Myliobatidae > Mobula > Mobula hypostoma. The sequence goes on along the minus strand of NC_086100.1, from coordinate 51,991,919 downwards.
CTTGCCTCTGTGGGGTAAACCAGGCTGTTTTGCTGTTGCCCTGTGGGGAGGGGGGGGGTTCCTGTCTTGTCTTGCCCTTGCCCTTGCCCTTGTGGGGTAAGTCAGGCTGTTTTGCTGTTGCCCTGTGGGGGGGGGGGTCCTGTCTTGTCTTGTCTTGTTCTCACCTCTGTTGGGTAAGTCTGGCTGTTCTGCTGTTAGCTGATGGAGGGACCTGTCCCACCTTGGTGTGGAGATGAAGTTGAGTCCTGGCTTGTTTTAGGATAAGTCCTGGCTCTGTCTGTGCTGTCCTGTCTCATGTTGGTGTCATGTTAAAGATGAGTCCTGGCTTGTCGAAGGATAAGTCCTGGCTCTATGTTGATGTTCAGTTCTCAATCTCTTGGAGCTCCAAGAACCCAAGCCTTGACAATCCTGCAGCCAAGCTCCAAGAACCAAGACCCCAGCCTGCAGCGATGCCATGTCCTTGCCTGGTTCTGGGGTCTGAGCCTGAGGCAAGACCTAGGTTCTGGGTCCTTGTCCAGTCTTGGGCTCAGAGTCCAAGCCTTGTCTTATCTCCCCAAGCTCAGGCCTCTAGTCCCCAGCCATGTCCTGTCCTGAAGCCATGTCATGTCCTTGCCTGGTTCTGGGAGTGGGAGTCTGAGCCTGAGGCAAGACCCAGGTTCTGGGACCTTGTCCAGGCTCTGAGTTGAAGCCTTGTCTCCTAGTCCATGGTTTCTAGTCCTGGTCCTGCTTTCCCTAGCCCAAGTCTGCATTCTTGTCCCTGCTCCTTGCCTGTATCCTGTCACGTCCCTACTCTAGTCAAGTCCTGTTCCTTGTACTTCATTGTCTGTGTCTCGCATTGGGGTCCATTCCCAACACCACATTGTGACATGCAGAGATCTCGGATACCATCAGTGAGGAAGGAGTTTGTGTGTTATTCCTGTGACAGAATACCTTCAGGTACTCCCCTTCCTTCCTGCATTCCAAAGGCATGGTTGACAGGTTGACTGACCACTGTAAATTAGCCTTGGGTGTAGGGGAGTGGTAGAGTCTGAGGGGAATTATAAAGAATATGGTTACATTTTGTTTAGCTGAGGGTATTAATCAGATACATTCAGCAATGATCTCAGTGAATGATGAAAGAGACTGGAGGAGGAAAATAGTTTATCTTGATTCTCTGTTGCAGGCTCACTGAAGGATTAATGAAGGGAGAAAAGATTTATTTAAGGTTATATTTGGAAAAAATAACAAGTTTTGGGATTCTGGCTGCAAAGTACTGCAGAGATTGAGACCAGAGAGAGTTGCAATCATTTATGAAATTTACTATGAGACATATTTTTATCGAATAGGAAGCAATCTAATATTTTTACCAACTGTAAGCTATGATCAGAAAAATGTCCAAAGAAATATTTGGAAGAAAAACATCAAATCATGTCTCCAGACTTGAAGTGGAGTTCATTAGTATGTAATGGCTTGTCACCTGGAACTTGCATCATACTGCTTTTTTTTTATTCCACCATGAAGACGGATGTAAAATACTTATTCAGTTACCTCTCCAGCATAGTTTTCCGGCAGTCTGATATCCACTCTTGCCTCTCTTTTACACTGAATGTATATGAAGAAACTTTTGGTGTCCTCTTTAATATTATTGGCTAGTTTACTTTTGTATTCCATTTTTACCTTCTTAATGACTTTTTATTTGTCTTCTGTTTTTTATAAGCTTCACAATCCTCCAACTTCCCACTAATTTTTGCTCTATTATATGCCCTCTCTTTGGCTTTTGTGTTGGCTTTGACTTTTGTTAGCCATACTTGTCATATTCTCTTTTGAATAACTCTTCCTCTTTGGGATTTATATATCCTGCGCCTTCCAAATTGCTTCCAGAAATTCCAGCCATTGCTGCTCTGCCATCATCCCTGCCAGTGTTCTTTTCCAATCAATTCTGGCCAACTCATCTTTCCTGTCTCTGGAATTCCCTTTACTCCACTGTAATGGTGATACATCTTTAACTTCTCAAATTTCAGGGTGAATTCAATTTTATTACAATCACTTATTCATAAGGGTACTTTTACCTTAAGCGCTCTAAGCAATTCTGTTACATTGCACAACACCCAGTCCAGAATAGCTGATCCTCTATTGGGCTCAACCACAAGCTGCTCTAAGAAGCCATCTCATAGGCACTGTAGAAACTCCCCCTCCTGGAATCCAGCACCAACCTAATTTTCCCAATCTACATGCATATTGAAGTCCCACATGACTATTGTGACATTGCCGTTTTGGCATGCATTTTCTTTCTCCCATTATAATTTGTAGGCCACATCCTTGCTACTGTTTAGGGGTCTGCATGCAACTCCCATTAGGGTATTTTTACCCTTGCAATTCCTTTAGCTTTATCCACAATGATTCAATGTCTTCCTTTTTTTTACCAATAGTGTATTGCTGTCCTTTCTGCCTTCCTACCTGCCTTCAATACAATGTGTATCCTTGGACATTAAGCTCCCAGCTGTAATCTTCTTCCAGCCATGATTCTGTCTTGCACCAAAATAGTCACCTGCTGTCAAACTATCCTACGTTATAAGATTGCAGATAGAACAATCAGAAAGAAAATGGACTCGGATGGTAGAGCTGAAATTACAGTATCTGCCAAAATCAGCTCTAAATATTGAAACTGTAAGCACAATTTCCTCACTGAAAAATGTCCTGGGGATTTTTTGCAATTGTATTAAATTCTCCAGTCTCAAGCACCTGGCAGCATATATTAAGTTGACTGAACATCTGGTTTGTTTTGTTAGCAAATGAATATGAAATATGCTCATTTATATAGGTAATACAAACAAAAGCTTAAACAGGAATTTGTATTGTTTTTATTAAAGGTGCTGGTTGCAGAAGAGAAAAATAAATCAAATCAAAAAATGTGGATACTTTAGAGAGTGCAGAGCAGATTTTCCTGAATGCTGCTTGATTGGACAGCATGTCTTCTGAGGAAAAGTTGAGTGAACTAAAGCTTTTTCTTTTTGGGGTGAAGAAAACTGAGATTTAAGAGGTGTATAAGATGATAAGCATTGGTAGAGTAGACAGCTAGTGCCTTTTTCCCAGAGCAGCAAAGGCTAGCATGAGAGGGTATAATTTTAATGTGATTGGAGGAAAGTATGGGGGAAGTCAGACGAGATCTTTACACAGAATGGTCAGTGCATGGAATAGGCTGTTGGGTTGATAGTGGAGACAAATTCAGAGACATTTTAGGGGATCATAGATGGGCACATAGATGATTTTAAAAAAATGGAGGGCTATGTGAGAGGGAAGAGTTAGATTGATCTTGGAGTAGGTCCAAAGGTTAGCAAAATATCGTGGTCTGAAGGGCCTGTACTGATCTGTGCTCTATATTCAATGTCTAAAATAATGTCATTAGATTTAGCTTCTCTGCCATCTGATTTATAGTAAAAGCAATGTAACGGTAGGATGAAAATCTTGGAAGAAACTGAATGTCAACTGCTAAGTGTCTACTCATCACTCTCAGAAGGAACTGCTGTCTGACTTGCCTGAGTATTGCTGGAAGGTGCTAAGGGCAAAGCAGAACAGAGTCAAGCAGCATTACTGCAACTCAGTTATTTTCACTGCCACCCAAATTGCCCATAAATTATGGATTACATAAAGGAGAGTTGACCATTTCCAGTGTTTACAGGGATTCTCACCAGTTCTCAGATTAGATATTTTATGGCTCAGAAGATCACATCTCCTCTTGGACAAGTTTAAAGTGCTTATTTTTGTTGTCACGTGTCCAGCAACAATGGATATGAAATTGAGTCAGGTTATATAAACAAACTGATATTTATTAAACTCTGCTCAAAACATCAAAAAGTAAACGGATGACTAACTTAACTGGAAGTTAACAGGTGACTATATTGAACAAACAGTCAAACTTATGAACTGTTCTTAATGAGTTCTCATCCAAGTATGGACTTAAGGTGGTAAATTCAAATGTCCATGTGATTTATACAGTCATTAAGGAGAGACTTCCCTGAAACAACGATCCCTTTGAAGTAATGGTGAATCTGTTGATCACAGCCGAGAGAAGCCTTGTCCAAAGGAATCACGAAGAAATACAGGAACTGACCTTTTGACTGGAGGATGCTCACTGCACAAACCTTCCCGACCTTGCAGGGGTTGTACTCAAATGTGCATGCCACAATTCCAGAACGAAGATTAAAAAGGTCGATCATTCCCAAGGAGCTGAACAACATTAACTCTACCCAGTCCCTTGCTCGGATAACTCTGGTAATGTCTTCACTCTCTGATACTGGGCTGTGAAGGAAAAAGAAGGTGCAACAAACAAAAACTGGCAGCAATTGGCAAAACTGCCGGCAACAATGTTACACTCAAAATAAAAATGAGAACTGTGTCACTGTGGTGGGCTTTTTCTTTTATACCATGCCATCACGTGACATCACATCATCCCATTATCACAAGACCACTACATCATTCCAATAGCATGAGACCATTACATCATGCTCACAAGATAATTACATCATGCTCACAGGATATGTAACATTGTTGTGTAATATACTGCACTATGTTCATATAGCAATTCAATATTTTCTTCATATGGATCCTTTGAACAGTCCTACTCTGGCCAACAAGAACATAGAAAATAGAAACAACTGTAACACTTCCAGTTGAGAATTTAAAAATACAATCTAAAAGGGTGCTTCAAGGGGATTCACAGATGCTTATTACTATTACAGGAGAAAATATTTTCATTTGTATAAGGAATATACTTGAGCAGTCTGCTTCTTAATAAGTAGTGTGTCTGCACAACTCAAGAACATTAATTTTGGCAGTTGCTATGTCCACTCACAGCTTGAACTACTATTCATCACCTGTGATCTACATTTTGGTCATATGTTTCGGGGACGATTGAGCTGTCTGGCACATTGCTGTCTATGAGAGTGTTGCATGAGGCTTCTAGTGAAGTTTGCAGCCTCGAGGCCTAGAAGCCCACGGTCAACTCCATTTCTTGCTGATTAAAGCACAGACGGAGATTGAAATCATCGAGGAGTGAGTTGAAGGCAAACTAGTGTGTTGTCTACAAACCTCTCGCTTACTGCTCCTGAAGTAAGTCCCTGCATTCTAATGATCTCTTTCCCTCAGAGAAATGAGTTGTATACACAACTTTCATCCCACCATTATATTTATCAGAGAAAAAAATGGAGGTGAGTAGCCTCATGTCACTAACTGACACCATGACATTTATTTGTTTCTGTGTAGACACACTGTTCTACAGGAGTGGAGGTATAATGGTGTTAATAGATTCAGTAAAGATCTTACGATGATTCTTCCAAACTATATTAATTAAGTCAGAAGTGATAGCAGTGACCCGAGTCCTCAGTTTTAATTCTGTGCAGTCATGGACAGAGTTGAATCTGATTTGGGTTCTATTGGACAAGCTCCTGTAGCTAGCTCACACCATGGAAGATTACATTGGTATTAAATTGTCCTTCAATGTCCTGTTCCCACAACTGGTGAAATCAAGCTTTAAATTTGATTCACTAGTTAATGTGCTCATGGCACAGTAAAATAATCTCCGGCAAAAGTATGAGCAGGGAAATGCTAAATAGGCAAATTATATCATGATCACCAGTCAAATAGATCTTGGAATCAAAATGGCATTTGATGAAAGTGCTAGTAATTAAAGTAACTGTGTCATATTTAAAAGCACATGAGTGGCATCAGTTTCTATTGCAGAAAATATGCATGATTTTGAGAATCAGATTCATAGTCCTTGATCAAATTTGCAGCACCTTGTGACTAAGCCTTTTCTTGTGAAAAGTTTACATTAGAGGTAATTGATTTTTACTGCTGGATTAAGCATAAAGAACCCATGCTCACGCAGACCAATTTATTTTGAAGTTTACAGAGATCCTATGGTATTCACAGTTAATATTCCATTGCAGTGGGATACAAATAATTTTATATGGTATTGAGGAAGGAGTACAGATATTGCAAGGGGAAATAATGCTTTAAATGAACATAGTGCGTTATGAAAATACTCCAGAAGGCTAGAGTTGATTGCTATGAATCCACATTGTATATTCTGCACACTCAGTATATATCATATGCATATTTCATTACTGTAAGTGGTTTACAATGTTTTGTCATAACAGAAGATAGAAATAAAAGATCACAAAATTCAATGTTTAAAATATTCTTTTGCTGCTTTTACCATTCACGGTATTTTTTGGCACCAGGGTTTAGTAATTAGATAATAGAAGCTTTGAATTAAGAAACAGGATATATGCTAACGTGTGATATTTTGTAAAGACAACTCAAACTAATATGAAGTGTTTATGACATACTTTCTATAAGCTGTTAGGACAATTTATATTGTAGCTGCTATCACTTGTTTTGACAAATAAAAAACTGACAATTTGCACACTTTAATAGCCTCATTTATTCATAACATTTTGTGACTACTGACAGGACCATAGAACTACCAGCCTTTTATGATACTTGCACATATAGCAAAGATGTTATTGATCAGTTCCCTTCATTATATCCTAATCTTTCCCTCTGTGCATGTACTATGGCTCGGAGGACTATTCTGGATGACACCAATTGAGAACAAATATTGGATTTCAGAAAATGCTGTGCTTTCCCTTCAGCAAATGGTGTACGTTGTTAAGGCTATACAGTCAGTTTATACAAGTGAGTGGGTCATTTATCTATCCTGAATTAAGTTTTTTTTATATAAAATTTAATTTTTAAAAAATGTAAAAGTTTTAGTGAGAGGATGCGTAGGTGAAGATGTGGACAGTGTAAAGTAGCAAGGAAGAACAGATTAGGAGGAGACCTCCTGTATCTCTTTCACCAATCAACTTCCCAGATCTTTACCACTCCCATCCCCCACCCCCTGGATTCACCTATCACCTTGTGTTTCTTCCTCCACTTCCTACTGATTCCTCATCCTTTTTTCTCCAGTCCTGATAGAAACATAGATAACATATAGCACAATACAGGCCCTTCAGCCCACAAAACTGTGCCGAACATGTCCCTAACTTAGAACTACCTAGGCTTTACCCATAGCCCTCTATTTTCTAAGCTCCATGTAGCCATCTAAGAGTCTCTTAAAAGACCCTATCATTTCCGCCTCCACCACAGCCGCCGGCAGCCCATTCCACACACTCGCCATTCTCTGCATAAAAAAACTTACCCCTGACATCTCCTCTGTATCTGCTTCCAAGAACCTTAAAACTATGCCCTCTCATGCTAGCCATTTCAGCCCTGGGAAAAAGCCTCTGACTATCCATACCATCAATGCCTCTCATCATCTTGTACACCTCTATCAAGTCACCTCTCATCCTCCATCGCTCCAAGGAGAAAAGACCAAGTTCACTCAACCTCTCATAAGGCATGCTCCCGAATCCAGGCAACATCCTTGTAACTCTCCTCTGCACCCTTTCTATGGTTTCCACACCCTTCCTGTAGTGAGGCGACCAGAATTGAGCACAGTACTCCAAGTGGTATATAGCTGCAACATTACCTCTCGGCTCTTAAACTCAATCCTACAATTGATGAAGGCCAATGCATTGCATGCATCCTTAACCACAGAGTCAACCTGCGTAGCAGCTTTGAGTGTCCTATGGACTCAGACCCCAAGATCCCTCTTATCCTCCACACTACCAAGAGTCTTACCATTAATACTATATTCTGCCAATATTCTGATGAAGGGTCATGGCCTGAAACATCAACTGTTTACTCTTTTCCATAGAAGCTGCCTGGCCTGTTGAGTTCCTCCAGCACTTTGAGTGTGTTGCACAGTTTAGGAGGGGTGGTTTTGGATAAACAAGAGATTGACATTGAGCCTGAAGAGGAGAGGTAGAAGAGGACACAAGGTCACATTTTATCAAAGACCCCACTGGAGAATATAATCTTTGGTCTCTGGTATCTCTTTTTAATAACAGGTCAAACAAAATTAAAGAAAGGGAGACAGAGAAGCAAAGCAAAGACTTAAATAGGGTGAATTTGAAAAGAATGATGCATCAGGACTACAAAATGTGCCATCGGCCTGAAACGTCGACTGCACCTCTTCCTACAGATGCCGCCTGGCCTGCTGCGTTCACCAGCAACTTTGATGTGTGTTGCATGATGTTTTAAGGTTCTTTTAGATTATGTCTGATCTCTTTCATTTTCACTTTTTGGTCTATATCTTAGTCTTAAATTTAATTTGACTTGATGACCCAACAGAAAACAAGTTCCTGGTACCCTTACAGTAATGCCATCTCTTTCTGATCCTTCTTACTTTGGGTATCATCCTGTATTCTCTCCTCCAATTTTCTATGATAGCTGCACCTTTTCTGTACCTATTCACACTATTGTTTGAAAATATATAATTTGCTGTGAAGCAGAGCTTTCTCTGTAATTTGGCAAACAGGAAAATAAATAGGAACAAGTCTTCCTGCAATTTGAAGAAATGGTAAATTTGACTGAAAGAATGACAAGGAATTGTTTTTGACCACACACCTTACTTGTTATGTGAACATTGGATTATCTTGGGAGAATCTCCAGGTGAGATCAGCCTTCCAAACTTTGCAATCGCCTGCTTTCTCAATAGTTTGCTGCTCTGGATCTGCAGTGAAGTCCCCTTAAATATCATAAGAGCACCGAGACTAGAGAGATTATGTTCCCTTGAGGCCTTTCTCCCCAATTGTTATGCACAGTATGGTACAACAAAAACTATAGGAGAGATTGTTTAATTGAGTTTGCCTTAAGGACATGCATGGAAAACCAACTATCAACGTGCAGTCCGCAGGGAGTATGCTAACAGGATCATGCATCATGCAAGTACAGTATGTGGAAGGAATTGACAGAAGAAACAGCAGTTAAAAATGTTAAGAAAGATGCTATTAGTGGGGAAAAGTACTGCTGCGAAACGTGCCTAGGCATGAAATGAGCAATCATGAGATGCTAACGATTAGACTGTGTGGATGGGAGGGAACTACTCATGCATGCATATTTAATGTGGTCCTTTAATGTAATATTATAGAAAAATCTCTTTGCTCATCTAATGAAGTGAAGGTTTGCTGGAGGGCATTCTGAGGGACATGTTCTACCAGCATTTTGGATAAACAGAATCTGATTACGAGAAATCACCAGAGCTTTGTGCATGGGAGGTTGTGCTTGATGAATCTTTGAGCTTTTTAAAGAAGTAACCGATGAAGGAGATGAGGTTAGGGCAGTGGATGATACCTATTTAGGCTTTAGCAAGGCCTTTAACAAAGCTATGCACGCTAGGCTGGTCTCGAAGGTCAGATCCCATGGAATTCAAGAAGGGCCAGTTAAGTGGATTCAAAATTGGCTCAGAGGCCAGAAGTAGTGAGTGGTGGTTGAAGGTTGTTCCTCAGAATGAAGGCCAGTGAGTACTGGTTTACCACAGGGGTCAGCGGTGGGATTCCTTTGTGCACAAGGCTTGATCAGTTACTGTATTTGTGGTTGACATGAAATTAGGAGGTGTTGGTAATAAAGAAGGCTATGGAAGATTACTGGGGGACCTTGGTCAGTTAGGAAAGAGGTCCTTGGAGTGGCAAATGGATTTCAATCTAGATGTGAGCTGGTGCATGCTGGAAAGTCAAAACCAGTGTAGGACTTCGACTATGAATGGTAGGGCACGAGGGAGTTTAATGGAATTGAGGGACATAGTTTGTTGAAAGAGGCACCACAGGTAGACAGGTAGTCTAGAAGGCATTTGGTATGCTGCCCTTCATCAGTCAGGGCACTGAGTGTAAGACTAGGGACGTTATATTGCAATTGTGAAAGTTGTTGGTGAGGTCAACAGTTTTGGTCACCCTGTTATAGGAAAAATGTGGCTAAACTGGAAAGAGTATGACTAGAGAAACCTTACAAGTGCATAATTCCTGTTGGATTTTAATGTTTTTCAGAATATGAGACAAAATTGTACATTATATTTATAAAGCAGATGTCTTGAATGTACTTTACATGTTTCATTACATTTAAAAGCTCAATTGAGTAGCTGCAGATTAATCGCTACTTGGATAACAACGATAATGCTAGAAATAGAATTTCAGGCATCATCTGTGGAGAGGGGAACATGTTAGTGCCCCTTCATTGGAACTGAATATTTCTGGCATTCTCTGTTTGTATTTCAGATTTCCAGTACCTGCAAATCTGAAATTTGATTATCAGTAAAAGGATAGATGTTTATTGAGTATATTTAGGGCCACTCTGCAGAAGAGTTTTTACCTTAAGTAATGCTAATAATTGACTGCTTATGTGTGGCCTCTGCGAGTATCCATATTTGCTAGACTGTCTTCGGTGTAAATTTAAATTTTTACTTTCCCCATTGCAGAAGAATATAACTATTGCTTTCAGACATAGATGAAATCCCAATAATAATAAGAGATTTTAAAAACAGGGTGGTTCTATTTTGCATCGCATAAAGGCTTGTTTAATTGAAACTCATTGATTTTTAAATATCATATAAACCATTGAGCGTTTGAAGCTAATATGACTCTTGCAGACGAGGTGATTTAATCATCATTTTTGCATTACTCTAGTAGAAAAGGTTTGAAATATCTCCACTCCAAAACCACATCGACCTCATTGTATAATTGACCTCGTGTACCTCATTGACAATTTATCCATCTTCCCAACTTCAAGCAAATACCATATTTGTATAAGATGTGTGATATCTTGATGGTGGTATAGTGGGTTGGCACTGTGATAAACTATCAAACTCTTAATAACAAAGAATATATTGATTGTTGTTCAACCAACTTGATTGCTAAACTGTTGGGGTGTTTTATACTCTGACTTGTTTCTGTAGCTCCAACATAGAGATTTTCTTTTTCACAATTGATTTACAAAGTCAATCGTTTCGGAAAAGAATGTACCAGCTGAAAATAGAATAGACGGGAATTTTCAATGTTTCCTTAAAAAATAGAGGAATTATATTGCCCATTCATTGTATTCCAAATAATTTTTTGACCTTTTTGTGCAACTGTGGCCCAGAATTTGTACTCAGTGGCAGAGGAATATACATTAACATCACAAATAACTGTTCACATTGATACAACTGACTCTGGCAATAAGATAGTCTGATTCTGATGTGCATTTGAATTGGTCAAGTTCAAGTACAAATGTCATCAAAACTAGCTTTTTGTAGCAGCAGTAACACAGTACTTTACAAGCATGAGAAAGATTGATTACATAAACTTATACATAATCACCACCCATATGATAATTTCTGACATATAGGAAAGGTGAAGTTAACAAACATGTTACTCAATAAATCAGGTATAATATTTCACACAGGGATTGAATCAAAAAGGAGTGAGCCAGGATTACAGTTAACATTTTACTCATGTTACTAATTGGGATGTACATATGGGTTTATGGTAGAAGCTGAAATATCATAAACTTGAAATTTTTTTTAAAACTTCTTTATTTAAAATTATTTTTACAGGCCTAAACTAGTTCATTAGTGGTAATATTAAGATACTACATTATTTTAAATCTCAGTTACAACTTAACCAGAAGGTTCATCATTTGAATGGATTTTACAATGAGAGGAGTGTATAACATCTTGAAGAGCTGCAACAGCTTCTATGAGAGCAGCATGTCACTTACAGCAATACGGGGGCTTCCAAACATGTATATTTGAGGAATGCCAGAACTTGTCAGCTCCACACTATAATGATGGAAGCATTGACGGTTTCACAGTCATTGCAACATCAAATTCTGAGACAATGTACCAAAGGTTATGTAGGCTGCTTTTTTAGAGCTTGTGCAGAGGCCAGTTAATAGCCTGGATGCATGTGTGCCTGGCAGACAAGACACCTGTCAGCTACATTCAGAGTGAAATATCTTCTGTTGTCTCCCAGCTTTGGTAACGATCAATCTATTCAGTTGCTTAATGCATCTTGTTAGATAAGGAATGCCGTTTCATGTATTATCGCATAATATGCATTGTGTACTAAGTAAATAATAATACGGTGCAGACTCTCTTGCACAACAAATGATTCGTAAATAACTTTATCGTATGTGTTTTATTACACTAGAACTGCACAGTTTTTATATAACATAGGCTAGAGAATCATAATAGACCAGGAAGCCACTCAGCCAATCCAATCTATGTTAGCGATCTGCGAAAATAATCTGGTCAATCCTGTTACTTATGGCCCTGTAAAAATTTCCCCCTCGTGATTTATCTGTTTATCAGTTTGCTGTTGAAAGTGATAATTGAATATGACTCCACTACCTAAATGGAAGTGAATTCAGAATTAAGACAACTTATGTGCAAATAAAAATTCTAGAGTCAATCTTGGTTTTTTTTTTGCCAATCACATAAATCTATGCTCTCACTTAACTCTGACATCAGAGTAGAATGAGGCCATCTGGCCTACTGAGTCTTCTCCACCATTCCATCATGGCTGGTTTATTATCCCTTTCTCCTGCCTTCTCCCTAGGACCTTTACCACCCAGATTAGCCAAGAACTATTCAACCTCTGCTTTAAATGTACTCAATGACATGGCCTCCACAGCCATCTGTGTCAATGAATTCCACAGATTCACCACCCTCTGGCTAAAGAAATGTTCTAAATGGATGTCCCTCTACTCTGAGGCTTACCCTCTAGTCCAAGACTCACCCATTATAGGACACCTCTTTTCCATATCCAGGACCTGATGAAAGGTCTTGGCCCAAAACGTTGACCGTTCACTCTTTTCCATAAGTGCTGCTTGGCCTGCTGAATTCTTCCAGCATTTTGTATTTATCTTGCTTGGATTTCCAGCAGCTGCAGATTTTCTCTTGTTGGTGACATCTTTTTTCAGGTAAGGTACCCAAAACTGCTCACAATACTCCAAGTGCAGCTTGACCAATGCCTTATAAAACCTTATAATCCAATCCTTGTTCTTATATTCTTGAACTCTCAAAATGAATGCTAACATTGCAATTGCTTTCATTACCACCAACTAAGCCTTCATGTTAATCTTTACGGAATCCTGCACAAGTACTCCTAAGACTCCTTGCTCCTCTGATTTTTGAATTTTCTCCACGTCTAGAAAATAGTCTACACCTTTATTCCTTCTACCATACACGTCCCTATACTATATTCCATCTGCCAGTCCTTTACCTATTCTCCAAATCTGTCCAAATCCTTCTGCAAACTCCGTGCTTCCTCAACACTACCTGCTTCTCCATCTGTTTTGTATTGTCTGCAAACTCAGCCACAAAGTTTTCAATTCTGTCTTTCAAATCGTTGACATACAACATGAAAAGAAGTCATCCCAACACTGACCCCTGCAGAACACCATTTGTCACTGGGAGTCAATCAGAATAGGCCCCCTTTATTCCTACTCTTTGTCTCCTGCCAGTCAGCCAATCTTCTATCCATGCTAAAATATTTCCTGTAATACTATGGGCTCTTATCTTATTAAGCAGCCTCATGTGTGGCACCTTATCAAAACCCTTCTGAAATTTCAAGTAAACAACATTCACTGTCTCTCCTTTGTCTGTCTTGCCTGTTATTTCCTCAAGGATACCATCAGATTTACCAAGCAAGATCTCTCCTGAAGGAAGCTCTGCTGAATTTGACCTACTTTCTCATGCAACCCAAGTACCCTAAAACCTCATTCTTAATAATAGATGCGAATATTTTCTCAACCCTGAAGTCAGGCTAACTGACCTATAATTTCCTTTCTTCTGCCTGCCTCCTTTTTAAAGAGTGGAGTGACATATGCAATTTTACAGTCCTCCAGAGCCATTCCAGAATCTATTGATTCTTGAAAGATCATTACTAATGCCTCCACAATCTCTTCAGCTATCTCTTTAAAACCCTGGGATGTAGTCCATCTGGTCCAGGTGACTTTTTACCTTCAGAACTTTCAGCTTCCCAAGTACATTCTCCTTAGTAATAGCAACTACAATCACTTCTGCTCCCTGTCACTCTTGAATTACTAGTGTCTTCCACAATGAAGACTGATGCAAAATACTTACTGAGTTTTCTACTATGTCCTTGTCCCCCATTTCTACCTCTACTGCGTCATCTTCCAATGGTCCATTATCCACCCTCACCTCTATTTTACTCTTTATATATCTGAAAACAACCTTTGATATTCTCTTTGATATTATTGGCTAGCTTAACTTCATATTTCATCTTTTATCCATGTTTGTAGCCCCCCTGGCCAGCCTCAGGGTCGCTCGGCTCGCTGTCGTCTAGGGAAACAGCCCTGGGCCCCGCCAAACTGGGTAATAAGTTTGTGTGGATGCTGTATGATGTACCCCACCCTGCCCAAATAATAGAAAATACACCAGATACGATTAAATGATTTACAGTTTATAGATATTACAGGAACTATATAATTAAGGGAATAAAATATAGAAGGAAAATAAAAGGCGCCACACTTATCAAAGTTCAATCTCTTCGTGCACAAACAGTTGGAGCTCAGGACCCTTCTTCTTCACCCTGTGACCCCTCAGACCACCTCGAGTGGCCACCTGGGACCAACAACGGTGGTTGACCAGACGCTCCACACGAGTCCATCTCCGTCTCCTCCCCTTGCTGAACGCCCCGCTCGGGGTCCGACCCTGTTAGCGGCTCACAGCAACTCGTCCATCCTCTGTCTCTCTCTCTCCCGCCTTCTGCCCCAAAACCCCGCGCATACAATATCTTCAGATACACCAAAAACATAACAACTATCCCAATTGGTTCGTTACATTCTCTTATCACAGCCTAACCCAAAACAAGCTGCTAGCGCAAGAACTTTCTCAGTGTTTAACATAACAAAGAAGCATTCCCAAGTATAACATAACAAAGAAGCCATTTTAATTAGCCTACGCAGTAACATAAAAGATGAAACCCCCTTACATGTTTTTTTAAGTTGCCTTCTGTTGGTTTTCAAAAGCTTCTCATTCCTCTAACATCCCACAATTCTTTCTATATTTTTGCCTTCTCTTTTGCCTTTATGCTGTCTTTAACTTCCCTTGTCAGCCTTCCCTTTGAGATGTATCTAACCTGCACCTTCCAAGTTGCCCCTAGAAGCACCACTCATTGCTGTTCTACCATCTTTCCTGCTAGTGTCCCTTTCCAATCAACTTTGGCCAGCTCCCCTCTCATGCCTCTGTAATTCCTTTAACTCCACTGTAATACTGGTACATCTGTCTTTATCTACTCCCTCTCGAACTGCAGGGTGAATTTTATCAAATTTTGATCACTGCTTCCCAAGGATTCTTTTATCTTATGCTCCCTAATCAGATCTGGTTCATTACACAACACCCAATCCAGAATTGCCTTTCCCTTACAAGGCTCAGCCATAAGCTGCTCAAAAAATCATCTCGTAGGAATCCTACAAATTCCTTCTCTCGGGATCTGGTGCAAACCTGATTTTCCCAATCTATCTGCATACTGTGGCATCCAGAGATAGATGATCTACCATTATCCTTCAACTTGCTCTGCGCTAAAGAAAATAATCACAGGCGTTCCAGTTTTTACACGAGACTTCCCATGGTGCAGTTGCCAGTATTAAATGCTGAACTGTAGTTAAAATCAAACCAATATTTTAGAGGTTTGGAATAAAATTCCGGCTATATTCAAGTTCAAGTTAACTTATCATTCAACCATCCATGAAGATAGCCAAATGAAAGTGTTCCTCTGGGGTCAAGGTTAAAAACTCATTACCAAAAGTACACAACACATAGCGGTGGTGACATCGATTAGTCTCACGTAGCACATATGGTAGTAATAGCAGATTTTACAGAGTCACCAAAAAAAAACTACACCCCAAGTCCCCAAGTGGCTTGGCCTGTAGAACGATGGAGCATGAGATGTTGTCCTGGTCCAGTTTGTTCTTCCAATGGGTGAACACTGGAGGACAGCACTGAGTAAGCCCCAGAGGACAGCACTAAGCGAACACGAGAGAGCAGGATTGACAGGAGGTCCCAGCTCCCAACCCAGTATGGATTCCTGTGTGCCCACTAAGGCTTCTGTCCTCTCCCACACTGTGCCTCCTACGGCATGAGGGCATAGTCCACATTACAACCGAGTCAACACTGCTCCCCACCATCAGTTTCACCAATGAACCACTGAACCGGACCTGTAGTATTCTACATTACCATAGTCCAACACGGTCTTGCAATCACAAGAAAAAAAACAATATACCATGTATATCATATGCCGATCTAAAAAGTGCAGGATTCCAAATACTACTGTATTTTAAAGTCTTTTTTAACCTGCCCTGTTTGTGCATATATAGATTCAAAAGTTTCGCTGATTTTGCACCTCCTTTAAAGCAAACTACTTTTTGTATTATATTGCTTTAAATCCGTCTTTGGGTGCTCAAGATGTATCCATTCATGTTTTCCTCTGTTAAATTTTATCCACCCCAGGGATCATTCCATTCCACAGCTTTTCTGCATCATTGTGAAGTCCTTCCCAATCCTCGTCACTGTTCGCCACGTTTCCAAGTTTTGTGTGATCTGCAAATCTTAAACTGATGCCCTGGTCACCATCTCAGTATATTTGAGAAATTCCTTTGGTTTCATTTGGAATATCTGGCAGATTCCTCTAAAACCATCAGGAAGCTTGGGTTTATATTGTCACATGTACATGCCATCCACATAGATGTCTTTGAAGGTTCGAAGTCATCCCGGTTATTGTATATCAAGCAATAGTGAATCAAAGCAACTGGATTTGCTATGTTGTCTAAAAAACATTTCACCACTCATCCAAGCAGATTCTTCAGTTCTGATCTATGGTGAGTAGTTTTCTGGCTTAGAAACTTAGTGAGTTGTTTAAAGAAGCCATCTTTTTCAAACTGGAAAACCCATCCCTAAACAGAGGGGATGGGGTATAACACCACCAGTCAGCTACTTACAACACAGTCCTTACATCTCTACAACAGCTCACACCTCCATTCATGCAAAGATAAGACTAATGACCCTCTCATTCCCTCTACGACTCTTAACGACCTCATGTGATTGCTATACCTTTAAACAACTCAGAGTTTATAAGCTGGAAAACAACCCACCATGGATCAGAACTGAAGAAACCTCTTGGATGAGTGGTGAAATGTCTTCAAGACAACATAGCAAGTCCAGCTGCCTTGATTTACTACTGCTTAACATCCTCATAGATAATGTCATGACAGTGTATTGGGGTAGTACAAAGTAAAACAGCAGAATGCAGAAAAAAGTGTTTCAGTTACAGAGAGCATGCAGTGCAGTACATAGCAAGGTTCAAGGCTATAACAAGAAACATTCTGAGGTCAAGAATCTATTTATTGTACCGCAGGAGTGTTCAATGATCTACTAACATTGAGATACAATCTGTCCTTGAGCCTGGTGATAAGTGCTTTCAGGCACTTCTGCCTGAAAGTATCTTTTGCCTGATGGAAGGGGAGAGAAGAGAAGAGTCTTGGGTGAATGGGGTCATTGATTATGTTGTCTGCTTTACCAAGGCGGCAAGAAGCGCAGACAGATTTCATGGAGGGGTTTGATATCCATTGTGCTCCCAACTGAGTCCACACTCTCTGTAGTTCCTTGCAGTCACTGACAGAACAGTTGCCACAACACATTGCAATACATCTGGGGAGGATTCCTTCTGTGGTTATAATTGGTAAAGGTCTAATGGGGATGCCAGATTTCTTCAGCCTCCTGAAGAAGTTGAAGCACTGGTGGGCTTTCTTGGCTATGATGTCTATGTGATTGGGTCAGAACAGGTTATTGTTGATGTTCACTCCCAGGAAACCTCTAAACTGTGTTTCTTTTCCAGCTGGATCTTCCAGAGATTAAACATTGAACTGGTTTAGGAACTGGACTGGAATGGCTGCATGGAAAGAGGTAAGCTTGTACGGATTAGTAGAGTATACCGAAGTGTACAGTATTTAATTCTTTTTTAACTGCTTCCATTTTGTAATCGTTTGACATTTAAATTTTAATAGGGTGGCTATTTTTTGTTAGTTTTTAAATATCTGTGAATGCTAGATTTTTTAAAAATCAACACTTTCACTGTTGTAC
Source organism: Mobula hypostoma (assembly GCF_963921235.1). NCBI lineage: Eukaryota > Metazoa > Chordata > Chondrichthyes > Myliobatiformes > Myliobatidae > Mobula > Mobula hypostoma. The sequence goes on along the minus strand of NC_086100.1, from coordinate 51,973,918 downwards.
AACCTGGAGATCTGCCCAGTTGCCGTAATATTTCTGTAAATGATATCGGTTATGAGTAAAAGGATCTTACTGACCAGGTCACTGTCAACTTGAACTATTTTCACCTAGTGACCTGCATCCAGACCATTCATATGTATCCTGGCAGCAGTAATCTTCGAACTTCCTGTAGACTGAACATAACTATTTACAATGATTTTCTTTCCTAGCTATTTTATTTCCATGCCTGCCAGACGATATTGTCCTAGGCCCTTCAATTTTTCAGATGAGATTATTGTATAGCATTTTTTTCAACAACTTTTTAGAAGTCCATCCACAACATTATTTCCATTAGTTCTCTTCAACATTGTCATAAATCAAAATTAAGTCAGTGAAACGGGAATTGTTTTCTTTTATTGATCCATACACATCCAAGTACCTATTAACTTTATTCCTCACTATTGTTACCAGTGCCTTGCCTAATACAAAGGTTAAAATATCTGCACAGCTGTACTGGGCTTATTTTCATATCCTTTTCAAACTGTAATTTTTGTGGTAGACTAGTACTGCAGACTCACTGTTTAGGGGGATTGGAATAAATCAGTACCTCTGCTATTTCAACCTTTCAGCAACATCAGCTACATCCTATAAGTCTAGTGACTTTATACAGAGGAGATTTACCAGGATGCTGCCTGGTTTAGAGAGTATGGATTATGATCAGAGATTAAGGGAGCTAGGGCTTTAGTCTTTGGAGAGAAGGAGGATGAGAGGAGACATGATAGAGGTGTACAAGATAATAAGAGGAATAGATAGAGTGGATAGCCAGCGCCTCTTCCCCAGGGCAACACTGCTCAATACAAGAGGACATGGCTTTAAGGTAAGGGGTGGGAGGTTCAAGGGGGATATTAGAGGAAGGTTTTTTACTCAGAGAGTGGTTGGTGCGTGGAATGCACTGCCTGAATCAGTGGTGGAGGCAGATACACTAGTGAAGTTTAAGAGACTACTAGACAGGTATATGGATGTATTTAAGGTGGGGGCTTATATGGGAGGCAGGGTTTGAGGGTCAGCACAACTTTGTGGGCCGAAGGGCCTGTAATGTGCTGTACTATTCTATGTTCTATCAATCTGTTTTCACACAACCTTCTGGAACAGCCCGTCATCAAATGTTCACCAGTCTAACAACTCAACTACATTCTCATTTGCTATAACTAGAAGCGTAATCTTCTTTATCAAAAACAGATTAAAAGTTATCAATTAGTAACACACCTGAGACTTTGCATTATAAGTAGATGTTTCCTTCAGATCTTATTTAATCTTGCATCTCTGCAATCTACCCTTTTACTGTTCATATGCCTTTAAAAGACTGATTTATTTTAGTAGTGTCAACTAAGATGTATTCTATTTTAGCTGTGTCAACTTCCCTGTTTTCTCTTTTTCTTAGATTTTTATTTTAATTTCCCTTCTCATCTTTCAATATTTAGTCTGATTCTTAAATGCTATCCACTGCATCTGTCACATATCCATTTTTTGAGTGTATTGTACATCAAGGTCCAAATGGATAGAGTGATAGGATAATTGCATTGTACAGGATAGCACACTGCATCCCTGCCAATCATCAAATGCCCATCTATACTCATCCTATGTTCAGCTATCAGCTTGCAGCCTTCTCTGGCATGGCATTTCAGCTGCTCATTTGAGTACTTAAATATGTGAGACTAACTGCCCCACCACTCCTCAGATATTAATTATGTTTTTAAAAAAATTACCTTCCTTAAATCCCTTCTAAATCTCCTACCTTTGCCCTAACTCATACCATTTGGATATACAGATAGATGTCTCTGTTAATGTGAACAGTTTGTCACTATATACCCTAAAACATCCCTCATAATTTTGTATTCAGTTATCAGCTTCCCCTTCAATCTTCTTCAGTTCAAGGAGACCAAAGCAAGTCTATTCGGTCTCTCCTCATGCAAATATCCATCCCTGGAAAATTTGTTCTGCACCATTTCCTTGCAATTTAATTACATCCTTCCTGTGGTGTGTGGGCACTTCAACAATGTCCTGACTTTCTGTTACATAGTTGGACGTAAACTTAGTGGCCATTTTATTAGGTACATTCATAGTCTTCTGCTGCTGTGGGCCATCCACTTCAAGGCTTGATGTGTAGTGCATTCAGAGATGGTCCTCTGTCATAATGCATGGTTATTTGAGTTATGGTTATCTTCGTGTCAGATTAAACCAATCTGGCCATTCTCCTCTGACCTCTCTCATTGACAAGGTGTTACAGTTCACCAGAAGTTTCTCAACACATTCTCTGAAAACACGAGAAACTATTATGTGTGAAAATCCCAGGAGATCAGCAGTTTCCGAAATACTCAAAACACCCAGTCTAGAACAAAATATTCCATTGTTAAAGTCACTTGAATCACATTTCTTCCCCATTCTGATGCTTGATCAACAACTGAACATCAAAATCAGTATTTAAATTGGGTTTAATATCACTGGCACATGTAATGAAACTTGTTGTTATGCAGTAGCATACATTTCAATACAAAATAATAAAAGTGCTATAAATTGCAATAAGCACTATATATAATAATAAATTAAATACTGTAAGTAGCGCAAAAAAGAGCAAAGAAAATAGAGGTAGTGTTCATGGGTTCATTGTCCGTTCAGGAATCTGATGGTGGAGGGGAAGAAGCTACTCCTAAAACGTTGAGTGTGTGTCTTCAGGCTCCTGTACCACCACCTTGATGGTAACAATGAAAAGAGGGATGGGGGGGGGGGGGTCCTTCAAGATGGATGCCACCTATTTGAGACATCGTCTTTTGGAGATATCCTCGATGCTGGGAATGCTGGTACTCATGAAGGAGCTGGATGAGTTTACAACTTTCTGCAGCTTTTTCCGATCCTGTGCAGTGGCTGCTCCATACCAGTTAGAATACTGTCCACAGTACATCTGCAGAAATTAGTGAGACATACAAAGTATCCTCAAGTTCCTAATGAAATATAGCCACTGTCATGCCTTCTTTGTAATTGCAGTGGTATGGAATTTCAGAGATGTTGACACGCAGGAACTTGAAACTGCTCACCCTTTCTATTTCTGATCCCTCAATGGGAATTGGTGTGTGTTCCCTTCTTGAAGTCCACAATGAAACTCTTGGTCTTACTGACATTGAGAGCAAGGTTGTTGTTGGAACACCATGCAGGCAGCTGATCCTCTCACTACTGTATTGTAATGTGGTCAAAGTCGCCACAGAGACAATGAAACTAAATTCAAAAGTAGCCTTTTATTCAACAAAATGAGACATTCCCTGGAGAAGAGGTCTTTTTGAACCAATATTACGTGACATTTTATATGCTAAAGATCAGAGGACAATTCTATATTTACAAGGTATCTACAATGCTTTCTTTGAATTACATATAATTTTCACACCTCCTTCACATCCACGCTCCGGACACCCAAAATGTTAATTTGCAGTGTCTTGTTTTTCAATTAACTGCTGCTACGGCTTCAGGAAACTATTGTCCAGGGATGCTTTTTAAATTTAATCTATAGTCCACGTCCAGGTCTAAAGATTGGTTGCTGAAGTTAATATTTGCTATATACCCTAATTCCAGAATATGCCCTAACATACAGTACACTTCCTTGTCACCATCTGAAATCCTGCCAACAATAGTTGTATCATTGGCAATTTATAGATGGCACTTGAGCTGTGCCTAGCCACACTGTCATGGGTAAAGAGAGAGTAGAGCAGTGGGGTAAGCACTCATTCTTGAGATGCACCAGTGTTGATTGTCAGCAAAGGGGAGGGGATGTTATTTCTGATCTGCAGTAACTCTGGTCTCCCAGTGAGAAAATCAAAGATCCAGTTGCAGAGGGAGGTGCAGAGGCTCAGGCTTTGGAGCTTTTTGATTAGAACAGAGGGTATAATTTCTTTGAACGCTAAGCTGTAATCAATAAACAGCAGCCTTATGTAGGTATTACTACTGTCCAGGTGATCCAAGAGGGCCAATGAGACGGCATCTGCTGTAGACCTATGTCTGCATACTTTTATGGATTGAGTTTCTGCCACATAATTGGCTGATTAATTATCTGCATTAATGAGCGTGTGTATAAATGTACCTAATAAAGCGGCCACTGAATGTAATCTCCTGGTTCTCATACCCTAAGCCTCATCTGGTGAAGACAAGTATGCTGTGCTGCTAATGTACATGTCCCCAAGGACCTTAAGCCAGTTTTAGACATGTACATAAAAATGCCTTTGTCCCAGTTCCATTCCCTGTGGCATGCCAGTGGTCATGAACTTCCAATCCTAGAAGCAGCACTCACCCCATCACTCTCTACTTCTAATTAGCAAACCAAACCTGCTACTTCGCTGAAAACATTTATATCGACAAAATTCTCCTGAACAACCGCAGTAATTCTTTCCTATCTTTGACCTCTGTTCTGTTTACTTTAGATAACATTAATATACGTGAGGTCTCTCATGACCACTGCTCTGTGATATAATTTTTGCACTTCTCTGTTTCCCTCTAAATTGGTAAATTAGTTTGCTATTGTCACTGGTACATGTAGTGTCTGCATGCCATCCAGAGGTTATTTCATCACATCTTGTGGATATTGAGGCAGTACAAGGACAAAGCAATAGAAGAAGGCAGAATACAGTGTTACCATTGCAAAGAAATTGCAGTACAAACATGCAATGAAGTGTAAGGCAGATTGGGAGGTAAAGAACCAAACTTATCAGACAGGAGAACCAAAATAGAAGCTGCCCTTGACCCTGGTGCCATGTGCTTTCAGGCTTTTGTATCTTTTGCCTGATGGGAGGGAGAGAAGAAAGACTGGGATAGCAGGGCCCTATATTATGTTGGCTGCTTTACCAAGGCAGTGAGAAGTCCATAAGGCCACAATATATAGGAGCAGGATGAGGCCACTTGATTGATTGAGTCAGCTCCACCATTCCATCATAGTTAATTTATTATCCCTCTCAACCACATTCTCCTGCCTTCTCCCCATAACATTTGGCACCCTTACTAATCAAGAACTAATCAACCTTCACTTTATATCAGACATCCCGCCTCTCCCGGAAGTTCCAGGAGTCTCCCGCAAATTGATGGTGCTACCTCCCTGAAATGAGTTTTTGCAGGGTGGGATGTCTGTTATATATACCCAATGACTTAGCCTGCACAGCCATCTGTGGTAATGAATTCCACAGACTCACCACCCTCTGGCTAAAGAAATTCCTCCTCATCTCTATTCTAAAGGGATGTCCTTCTATTCTGAGACTGTGCCCTCTGGTCTTAGACTCCCCCATCCATAAGAAACATCCTCTCCATGTCCAATCTATCTCACCTTTTCAATATTTGTTAGGTTTCAGTGAGAACCCCTTCATTCTTCTAAACTCCAATGAGTACAGACCGAGAGCCTTCAAACACTCCTCATACATTAACCCTTTCCTTTCCAGGATCATTATTCATGAACCTCCTCCAATGCCAGTACATCCTTTCTTAGATAAGCGGCCCAAAATGGCAACTTTTGCTTGCATATTTGAAAACATCTCTATTTCTATCTTTGATATCTCTATTTTTCCCTTTCGGGGTTCTTTTGAAGACCCTGACCTGGAGTTCCACGCTGACTTTGGTTCTTTCCATGAATGGGACCTACTCTCCCAAGTCCCTTTGCACTTCTGATTTATGAATTTGATTCCCATTTAGAAAATAGTCTACGCCTTTATCCCCTCTACCGAAGTACATGACCATATACTTCCCTACACTGTATTACGTCTGCCACTTCTTTGCCTATTCTCCTAATCTGTCCAAATCCTTCCTTCTGCAGATTTTCTGCTTCCTCAATGCTATCTGCCTCCACCACTCTTTATATCATCTGCAAACCTGGCTATAAAGTCATCATTTCCATCATCCAAATCACTGACATATAACATGAAAAGAAATGGTCCCAACACCAACCCCTCCGGAACAGCACTGAAGTCCTTTCGAAGAAGCTGGTTTTCACCATGTGCTGAACTGTGTACACAACTCTCTGCAGTTTCTTGCAATCTCTGGCACAGCAATTGCCATACTAGGCTGTGATGCATCCAGATAGAATGGTATCTCTGGTACAGTGATTAAAAATTGTTGAAGGTCAACAGGGACAAGCTGAATTTCTTTATTTCCCTGTTTCTAGTTGGTGTCCTACAGAACAGATGCAGAAAGGTAATGACACCTCTATTCTCTCTTAAATATAAACACAAGAATTTTGTTCTTGACTCCTCAAGGACACCCACACTTCAACACTACGATATTCTACTTAATTAGCAATGCCACCCACCCAACCTCCACCTCCCACTACCCACCACTGTGCTCTCTCTCACCCCACCATGACTCCTTTCCTTTTATTCCTTAGTTTCCTCATTCAGAAATGTTTTCCATTCTGTCCTAGTTGGACCTAATATCACCATGACCTTAAAAATCCATGTGGCTAATTAATCTTTCAGCTTATCAATTTTGCTTATATACAGTACATGTTTCATAAATCACTCATGTCTTTTCAGATTTAATCCCTGCAAACCCATTCAAAATTAAACTATTAATGTTTGTATATTTTTCTCCATTTTAAAACCTCATTCTAATTCCCAATCCCTTGCCAAATAAAATTCAACCTAATGTATTAGTGAATGCTTCATAATGAAATTGATCCTTGCTCTGCCAAGGAGGCCTTTTCAGTTGTCACCTCACCTACAGCCATTTCAGTGTCCTAATAATCGAAAGGCCTTCTTCCTGCACCATTTTATCAGCCATGGATTTGCCTGAATTATCCTCTTATTCCAATTCTAACTCACGTCGAGAAACATAGTAAAGCAGATAATTATCTTCCGTAGTCCTTTTTTTTAAAGCCTCTTTGGGTGTCTTAAATTCTGACACTATAGTCTTGTTCTTTCTACATACAACAGAGGATCTGCTGTGGGACATGACCTCTAGCTTTTCATCCTCCATATCTCACAATTTACTGTGTCCATCTGGCTATTTTTGAACTAGAATTGCATCTTCATTTACAGAAACAGATGTTTGTCACCACAGCTACTTTTCTGACTTTCTTCCTCTCCCTGTTCCCTGCATCCTTACGAGCACACTCGTACAGCTAAACCATCCATGCTTCCATGGTTTTGGGCTCTGGTTACATCACCCAAAGACTGCCTCTCTCACCAGTGTTCAGAGCTGACAGGAGGGTGAGTAAGTCTACATGCTTGTTTTGTCTTGATTACCAGGAAATCACCAATTGGATATCTGCCTATAGACAGTTAAGATGAGGGATAAGAGTCGTTAAAGGATGCCATCCACACAGCTTTGTAACTTGTTATGCTGCTCAATATTCAAGATAATGTTACTTACATTCTTGACTTAGCTGGTAATTTCCTTCCATAGATGCTGCCTTATCCACTGAGTTGTCACGTAATGGTTCGATTTAACAAGGTTCCAATCGCTTTTTTCACTTCAGTCTGTGAAACTTCTATTTGATTGACAAAGATTATATTCTTAACATTACTTTTATTTCTATTTTTTCAAGAAAATCATATCAGTTCTCATCTTGCAGCTTTCTTATCTGAATTACAGTCTGTTCTCTGAGAGCCTGAAAATACTGTGAACACGCTCACATTGCAAAATTTTGATTTTTATTTCAAGTATTTTTCAGACTGGCAGACCAATACAGGGACCCTCCGCGGGCCCTCCCTCCGGCATGGGGACCCTCTGCGAGTCCTTCCTCTCAGCATACAATCAGTTTATTGTAGGTCTTGAGCCACAGTCTTTTTATTAATGCACTTCACTCCCACCAATTCTCCTCCACTGCCTCATTATCGGTAATTGCACTCAGGAAGGTCAATCTAGATCTTTTGATTTAATGTAATAAACTTCAAGGGAACTTCATGTTAAATTACATAATCTTGAAAGATTCTGGATGCTTTTGGATGTACGAGCATATAAGTCCCCCATTGACCTGGAAAATCAGCATGAGGAACCCAACTGGAAAATCACTGGATCGACACTCTGGTGTATTCGTGGGCATTCCAGGAATGCTTTATAAATCCTTCACCAACAAATCTGAACAGAGAGCAATTAAAAAATGGTAATGATTATAACCCTTTTGTCATTTACCCTTCAGACGGAATTGCAGTTACTTCTTTACTCTGCGCTGGTGATTTAATCTTGCTTCAGTCAGAGGGATGGACAACCCTTTTCAAGATGCTCATAACTCCTCAGCTAGCAAGAGCCCGAGAATGCTTTAAACATTAGTCATGTTTATTAATAATAATAACATTAACACTGTGTTTATACTGTCTTTGTTCACTTAATTTCAAAGCTTTGCTATTTATATAACAATGAAGTCTCATGCTAACCCATAATGATTTCTACTTTCCATGGGTATACATGCCTGTAGTAATGGATTCTGGCTGCACAGGAGTCAGAACTAAGGCTAAGAACACAAAATTTATTCAAAGCAAATGATTTACAGTACATAAGGGAAGCAGCACATTTTTTTTCACTCTTGCGGTGGCAAGCACGATAAAAGGAAATAGTGATGGGATTCACTGGCATATATTCAATCATTAATACTTTTAACAACACTAGAAATCATAAGCAGTGGGTGTATTTTAAGGCATTAAGTGCTGTATTTTTAAAATATTAATTCTGGCTTCAGGAAGATTTCAGTCAATATTACAGCCCTTTGGTAAATGAGCAGTTTGAAAGAGAGTGAAAAGAATTTAGATTTCCAATCAGCTATCTGTTTATTGAGCTTTGATCATGATAGGAGTTATTTTGGGCCATGAATTTATTAAGAGTGGGGAGGAGGATTCTGTAGTTTACCATGCTGAGTTCCTGGTAGTTGTCCAACATGGAAGCCAGTGTTATAGTAGGCAACACTGGATAGTGGATTGGGAATCTGGAAACACTGATAGTGTTTTGGCACTAAGAGTGAGTACACACGTTTTGACCAGGTACCATTTGGTTCAACAGAAGAATTAAAGCTAGCTTTGAGTGAAATTTCAAAATTGAGGAAGATGAAAATATAGAATAAGAGAGCTGAGTTGGCAGGATCACCGCGAATGGAACCCAATTCAATCTGGAATGACCAAGCTCTTCATTCAATTCTCACTCATTATGCAACTCAAAATTCAAGTCAATTTATTATCCAGTACATATATGTCATCATATACTAAAATGAGATTCATTTTCTTGCGAGTATTCACAGTTAGTATGAAGAAAGAGAATAGAATCAATGAAAAAACACACACAACAAGATGGACAAAGAGCCAATGTGCAAAAGATAACAAACCGTGCATATGCAAAAATAACAAAAACCAAATAATAATAAATAAGAAGTAAGTGTCAAGCACATGAGATAAAGAGTCCTTGAAATTGAGTCTATAAGCTGTAGGAACCGTTCAGTGATAAGGTGAGTCAAGTTGAGTGAAGTTATCCCCTCTGGTTCAAGAACCTGATGACTGAGGGATAATAACTGCTCCTGAATTGGATCATATGGTCTTGAGGCTCCAGTTCCTCCATAATTGTATCAATAATAAACCAACATATCAATTTACTGATTAGAATAAGGGTAACATGTAAACTCTTGATCTCTCAATTTACCTTATTACAGCCCTGGCACATTATTGTCTGCCTGCACTGCACTTTCTCTGTAACTGTAACACTTCATTCTGCACTCTGTTAAGTTCAAAGTTAAAAGTAAATCTATCATCAAAGTACATATATATGCCACCCTATACAAAACTATGATTCATTTTCTTGCTAGCATTCACAGTAAATCCAAAACCACAATCGGATCAATAAAAGATCGCACCCTACAGGATGGGCAGTCAGCCAATGTGCAAAAGACAATAAATTCTCAATAATTTTTTCAGCTTAAATGTAATAAGAATTTTGCTGCTGAAAATGCATTTTTGATAGCTAGAGTAGTTATAATTAATTAACTTGATTGCAAATAGATAATACAACTCATATAATTAGCATCCCAAACAAAAAGTAAAATTAAACAAGCACAAGTAAAGCAGTAACTTCCTCAAACAAGTTCAAAACATAGACAATCCATTTAGCCTATACTACTTAAATGGATGGTATCCAAAACCAATTTCTCTTTTTAGTAAAAGATATTGGAAGAAAGTTTTCCAGGACAATAAATACATAGAGAATATAACAAAAAATATTTTACTTGTTTCTGTAGCAGCCATCACAGAGGACCTCAACCATTTTCTCTTTTAGTTTTGGTATTTTAACCAGGAATTTTCTCATTGCCCTGCTTGCTTAGCTTCAGAAGATCTTCGAGAAACTTATTCAGCTGTGTTTACAGTATTGGAAATCAAATGATACTCTTTCATTGCAAGGTGTAAGGTCCATATTATCCTGGAACTCCCAAATTAGCAACATTTATCTCCGTACTCCTCAAGTGGCTCACATCTCAAGGAAAGTTAGAGACAGGTAGGAATACTTGCAAGCAATGTCCCTTGCCATGTAAAAACTGATAACACAAGTAACGCCCTGGTACAGGTTTTACTGCTAATGTTGTAGAGTATTTCATGTAATTGTCTTTCTGTAGAAGTAATATTTGGGTTACCGTTGGAGATGAGGAATGCTTAGGAACGTGGGCCATCCAATCAGGATAGTGGAATGGGGAGAAGGTTCGAGAGAAGGCTGGGGGAGTGGTTTGTGACTGACACCAGTGGAGGGTCTTTGTCTTTTTTGGCAGGAAATGAAGAGAGAAGATGCTGGAGAGAATCAGTCATGTTATTTGATCTGGTGGGGAAACATGATTCGATGGAGCCCAAGGCGCAGAGGGCTGCCGAAGATCAGTGAGTATGGCTTTCAGAAGATTTGAGCTCCAACCTGTGCAATTGACTTTTTAATTACAGTATAATGGGCTCTTTTGGTTTTTCTTTATTAAGTCTTTGTTTAAGTTAACATTCACAAATATACTTCATAATTGTATGCAGTGTGCGATCTGTTATTTTATGCAGACGGGCTGTTGCAGGGCAGTAAATGACACAGCGTTCACAGAAACCGTGGCGAGACATCCCAATATCACAGATTTGGCAGGAACAAAGTCGTATACACCTTAGACATATGAAGCCGCATAAAGATGGGTTTATCGTCTCTACTTTCTGCAAAGGCTGAAAAAAGTCCATCTTCCACCCCCCCCCATCTTCACCACATTCTACAGAGGATGCATCGAGAGTATCCTGAGCGGCTGCATTACTGCCTGGTTCAGAAATTGCATCATCTCGGATCGCAAGACCCTGCAGCGGATAGTGAGGTCAGCTGAAGGGATCATCAGGGTCTCCATTCCTGCCATTACAGACATTTACACCTCACGCAGCACCCGCAAAGCTAACAGCATTGTGAAGGACCCCACGCCCCCTCATAGAAACTCTTCTCCCTCCTACCATCTGGCAAAAGGTACCTAAGCATTTGGGCTCTCATGACTAGACTGTGTAACAGTTTCTTCCCCCAAGCCATCAGACTTCTTAATTCCCAGAGTCCAGTCTGACACCAGACATCACCACCACCCACCCCACCCCACACACACACACACACACACACCCTTACACCTGAATACCACTCCAATCCCTTTGCAATTTTTGCTCATTTCTTTCTCAATTCCTGCTGAAACATTGTTTACATTTACATCATTTATTATTACATTGTAATTTGTCCTTTACAGTGTCTATATTCTTGTTTATTAATTATTGTACTGTCCTGCGCTGTTTTGTGCACTTTATGTAGTCCAGTGTAGGCCTGAAGTCTAATGTAGTTTTGTGTAGTTTCAGGTAGTCTAGTGTAGTTTTGTGTAGTTTCAGGTAGTCTTGTGTAGTTGTGTGTTGTTTCATGTAGCACCATGGTCCTGGAGGATCGTTGTTTCGTTTTTACTGTGTACTGTACCAGCAGTTATGGTTGAAATGACAATAAAAGCAACTTGACTTGACTTGACTTGACTTGGAACCCAGTGGCTGTTAGCAAGGGGCTGACGAGCTGCATTTCCAGAGATGCCGAATAAAAGGGGGTTTCATTGTGAGGGCAGTGTCCTGGCATTTAATTTGCTGAACGCTGTGTGGTTGCCCTAAGAATCGATTAATTGGGTTTGTGTTTCAGCCTGTGTTAAACAATTGTCTGGGAAGGTGATCAAGATACATGGTATGAATGCCACAGGGGTTAATCTTTGGTGCGATCCAAAGAGATTACCAGTAGCTAATGCTTGTGTTCTAAGCTGGGTGGCTCCTGCAGCCCAGATGAATTGTTGGTTATGGTCTTAAGCACTTTTAAATCATTAGGAAAAGTTACGATCATGGAGCGTCAATTTGACCAAACGGAGGGGAAAGGTGTAGTGTTAGTTCAGACTAGCACTGACGTAACGGGAGTGGATCTGCCTGGTACCATTGGGGTCCCGGGAGAGGCAGGACCATGGGCCGTCCAAACTTTCCAAGGAAAGGCGCGTGTAGGTCAGAGCACCAAATTGGAAGCAGAGTTTCCTGTAGCGGAGGGCGGGGACTTTAAAGACAAGTTGCTCTCATTTCTGCTGAGCGAGGGGAAGGAGTGGTCTAATGAGTCCTCCAGTGAGAGGTGAAAATCCTGAGCTGGTATCGACCCGAACGTCCCTGGCGGATAAATGGCAAAGCGCCCCAGCATTTATCGTAGGCTGAGGATGTTCTCGAGGATGAAGCACAAGGGGGAGGAGGGATATGAGACTTGGGCAGAGCAGAGCTCTCAATTGATGGATGAGTAGCAGTGCTCTGATGATGCAAAAAGACAGCAACTGGTGGAGAGCCTAAAAGGTCGGGCTACTGAAGCTGTGAGGTCCGTAAAGGCAGAGAACCCCATAGCTACTACCAGGGGCTACAATCAAGCACTGGAAAAAGTTTTTGGCATGAGAGGAAGCCCAATGGAGCTAATGATGGGGTTTGGGAGCACGTTTCAGGAGAAGCACAATGAAACCCCCTTTTACTGGGAGTCTCTGGAAATGCGGCTCGTCAACCCCTCACCAACAGCCACTGGATTCCGCAGCGATAAACCTCTAACTTCGTATGTCTAAAGTGTATACAACTGTAGCTCCGCCAAATACGTGAGATTGGGATGTCTCGGTTTCTGTGAATGCTGTGTGATTTACTGCCCTGCAACAGTTAGTCAGCATAAATTAACAGATTGCACACTGCATACAATTATGAAAAAGTATATTTGTGAACGTTAACTTAAACAAAGCGTCAGTATTGAATTGAATTGACTTTATTTCTTACAATCCTTCACATACATGAGGAGTAAAAATCTTTATGTCATGTCTCCATCTAAATGTGCCATGTGCAAACAGTAATTTATAATAAATAGGACAGTTAATGTAATAAATACTTTAAATGCTTTATACTTTATTGTCGCCAAACAATTGGTACTAGAACATACAATCATCACAGCGATATTTGATTCTGCGCTTCACACTCCCTGGATTACAAATATTAAATATTAAAAATAGTTAAAATTATTAAAGATTAAAAATCTGAATTATAAATCATAAATAGAAAATAGAAAAATGGGAAGTAAGATAGTGCAAAAAAAAACCGAGAGGCAGGTCCGGATATTTGGAGGGTACGGCCCAGATCTGGGTCTGGATCCCGTTCAGCAGTCTTATCACAGTTGGAAAGAAGCTGTTCCCAAATCTGGCCGTACAAGTCTTCAAGCTCCTGAACCTTCTCCCGGAGGGAAGAGGGATGAAAAGTGTGTTGGCTGGGTGGGTCGTGTCCTTGATTATCCTGCCAATATAGAGTACACTCAAGTCAGTGTGAGTTAATCAGTCTGATGGCCTGGTGGAAGAAGCTGTCCCAGAACCTATTGGTCCTGTTTTTTATGCTGCGATACTGCTTCCTGGATGGTGGCAGCTGGAATAGATTGTGGTTGGGATGACTTGGGTCCCCAGTGATCCTACGGGCGCTTATCACACACCTGTCCATGTAAATGTCCTGAATTATGGGAAGTTCACAACTACAGATGCGCTAGGCTGTCCGCACCACTCTCTGCAGAGTCCTGCGATTAAGGGAGGTACAGTTCCCATACCAGGCAGTGATGCAGCCAGTCAGGATGCTCTCAATTGTGCCCTTGTAGAATGTTCTTAGGATATGGGGGCACATACCAAAATTACTCAACCGTCTGAGGTGAAAGAGGCGCTGTTGTGTCTTTTTCACCACACAGCTAGTGTGAACAGACTATGTAAAGTCCTCGATGATGTGGATGTCGAGGAACATGAAGCTGTTTGCTCTCTCATCCCCAGATCCATTGATGTCAATAGGGGTTAGCCCGTCTCCATTTCTCCTGTAATCCACAACCAGCTCCTTTGTTTTTGTGACACTGGGGGGAAAGGTTGTTTTCTTGATACCACTGTGTAAGAGAGATGATTTCTTCCCTGTAGGCCATCTCATAATGGTATGAGATGAGGCCAATCAATGTAGTGTTGTCAGCATATTTAATTAGTAGATTAGAGCTGCGGGTGGCAATACAGAAAAGTAAAGAAAAGAAAGAAAAAAAAACAAAAGAACCCATTATAATTAAACAGTCAAATGTGTACAGGTTGGAGCTCAAATCTGTTAAAGTCCTCGGCAGACCTCCATACCTTGGGTTCCATCGAAACGCGTTTCCCCGCCGGATCAAATCCTACAACCAGTTCTCTCCAGTGTCTTCTCTCTTCATCTCCCACCAAAAGAAGACCAAGACTCACGACCGGTGCCATTCCACAAGCTTACCGCTACCTGACTGTTCTGAATACAGAGCAGTTGCCTGAGCTGAGTCCAGGGAAAGTGATTGCTGCTCAGTGTGATGACCCTCGTATAGGTACTGTTTGGTCAGCTGTTGCGAAAGGGGATATGACCCAAGCTGAAAATATGAAGCACCCTGACATATCCCTACTGCTGAGAGAATGGAATAAACTGGAGTTAATACCTGGTCATGTCTCCTCCAGACAGGCCTCGGCATTCCCAGTTGGTCCTGTCCGAGAAGCATCGGAAAATTGTGTTAAAATCACTTCATGATCATTCAGGTCATTTGGGGTTTGACAAGACCTGTGGATTGGTCTAAGATCGGTTCTACTGGCCCCCAGTGAAGCCTGAGGTGGAAGAGGACTGCAAGTCACGCATTCGATGTACTCGGAGGAAGGCACTGCCTAAGAGGGCCACTCCTTTATCCCATTTGCAGAGTGCGGGACGTGAAACAAGGTTGCCTGTTGACCTTTGTTTTGGGACTGGTGGGGACGATTTGATACAGCAGACCAATCTGAAGTATGTGTCTGACATGAAGAGGGAATTGCAAAGAGCTTATGAACTAGCAGAGGTCTCTGCTACAAAGCAGAATCAAGGAAATAAGAGAAGATATGATCAAAAGATTAAGTTCTCCCAACTGATGCCTGGAGATAGAGTTCTCATAAAGAATTTGGGGCTACTAGGGAAGCAATAGTTGGCTGACCGCTGGCTGGCTATGCCTGACATAGTGGAGAGTCAGATGCCAAACATACCAATTTTCCAGATGAAACCAGAGGATGGCAATGGACCTAGCAAGATTGTGCATCCGAACCACCTTCTACCTCTGGGACAAGAGGTACATGTTGAACCAGAGCCTGACGCGAACCCTACACCTAGTAAGAGGACTCTGTGACGACATGGGAGACACTTCCTTTACTAACTCTTTGTTTAAGTTAATGTTCACAAATATACTGTATAATTGTATGCAGTGTGCGACCTGTTAATTCATGCTGACTGGCTATTGCAGGGCAGTAAATCACACAGCATTCATACAAACCAAGGTTTGGGTGGGCAAGACATCCCAATCTCATGGATTTGGCGAGACCAAAGTCAGATACACCCTAGACACACAGAGCCGGATAAAGGCGGATTTATCACCGTGGAATCCAATAGCTGTTGGTGAGGGGCTAACGAGCCACATTTCCAGAGATGCCTGGTTAAAGGGGGTTTCATATATTTTCCTCATTTAAAACCTAATTATTAAGCAATGGTTTGAATGTGAACACTTATGTAACTTTAATGTTCAAGAACTTTCATGGTGATTTTCTAATTTTCAGATACTAATCAACATCAACACTATGAGCAAGTTTGGGTGGAGTGGCAGGAATATGTCCCCAAAGAATCCTCTTTCCTTTGTTTTTGAAGAGAAATCTTAGAAATGTGTTTACAATCAGCTCAGCATTCAACACAATCCTACCCTCAGCCTGGGATTCTGTACCTCCCTCTGCAAATGGATCCTTGACTTCCTCACTGGGAGAAGACAGTCTGTGCAGATCGGAAAGAACATCTCCTTGCTGACAACCATCACTGGTGCACCTCCAGGATACATGCTTAACCCACTGTGGTACTTTCTTTACACTCATGGTTGTGTGGTTAGGCACAGCTCAAATGGTATCTATAAATTTGCCAATAACACAACTATTGTTAGCAGGATTTCAGATGGTGACAAGGCAGCATACAGTCGTGAAATAGGTCAGCTCGTTGAGTGGTGTCGCAGAAACAAACCTTGGACTCAATGTCAGTAAGAGCAAGGAACTGATTGTGGACCTCAGGAAGGGTAAGTCTTAGGAACGCACACAAATCATCATCGAGTGGATAAGGTGAGCCATTTCAAGTTCCTTGATGTCAACATCTCTGAGAATCCATCCTGGGCTCAACGTACTGATGCAATTCCAAAGAAAGCTCAACAGCAGCTATATTTCATTCGAAGTTTGAGGAAGGTAGGTACGTCACCAAAGACTCTCTACAGATGTAATGTGAAGAGTTTACTAACTGCTTGCATCACTATCTGGTATGGAAGGGCCACTGCACAGGATTGGAAAAAGCTGCTGAAGTTTGTGAACTCAGCCTGCTCCACCATGGGCACTAGCCTCCCCAGCATCAAGCACCTCTTCAAAAGGTGATGCCTCAAAAAGTTGGCACTCATTATTAAGAATGAGTGCCAATTAAGGGGCACCTAGGGTTTCGGGGCGCCTAGGCGCAACTCGAGTAGCAGCAGTACTCTCAATGGATACAGTTAAATATTCCTGTTTCAGCCGGATACAGCTAAAAAGCCAACTGCTTCCAAGGGCAGTACAGTCAACAAAGATGTCTTAATGCATTTAAATAAACTATTGCTGCTTAAAACCGATGGAAACAGCACCAATTGTGGTCAGAAGCGCCCACAGAGGACACCTCGGAGCAAGTGCGGGTGTAGATCGGGGTTAAAAGTGCGTTTAAGGAAATGAAGTTTTCAACTCCCTATACCGGCGATCTTGCTGGCAAACCTGCAGTCTCTGGTGAATAAAATCGATGATCTCAGAGCTAGGATGCTGAATCAGAGGGACATTAGGACCGCATGTGTCCTTTGTTTCATGGAATCCTGGTTAACCCCTTCCGTATCAGATACAGCAATCCAGATCAACGGGTTTACTATACACTGTCAAGATAGATTTATAGAGTCTCTCAAAAGCAGAGGTGGAGGAGTATGCCTCATGATCAACTCTTCTGGGTGCACAAATATATCAGTGCTGTCCCAATTCTGCTCACCAGATCTGGAATATCTAGCAGATAAGTGCTGTCCTTTTTACCTGCCATGGGAGTTCTCTGGGGTCATTTTGGTAGCAATTTACATTTCTCCTCAGGCCAATGTCAAGCAGGCTTTAGATGATCTGAGCAATGGGATCAACATGCACAAAACAGCGCACCCTAACACCTTCACCATTGTTTCATGAGATTTAACCAGGCCAGTCTGAAAAAATCACTAAGCAACTACCATCAATAGATCACTTGCAATACCAGAGGAAACAACACACTGGACCATTGCTACACCACTATCAAGAATGCCTTCCGTGCTATTCCATGCCCTCAGTTCCGGAAGTCTGATCACCTGGCTGTACTTCAACTCCCTAAGTACAGGCAGAGACTGAAGACTGCAGCACCAAGAAGGTATGGACAAGGGAAGCACAGGAGCGCCTACAGGAGTGCTTTGAATCGGTGGATTGGACTGCATTCCGGGATTCATCTTCAAACTTGGATAAGTATGCTGCAGTTGTTACCAACTTCATTAAAACCTGTATGAATGAGTTTGTGCCCACAAAGATTTACTGTACATTCCCAAACCAAAATCCGTGGATGAACCAGGAGGTATTTCATCTGCTGAAGGCTAGATCTGTGGCATTCAGGTCTGGCGACCCAGGCCTGTACCAGAAAACCAGTTATGATTTGCGGAGGGCTATTTTAAGGGCGAAGAGATGATTTCAAATGAGGTGAGAGGCAACGTCAGATGCACAGCAACTCTGGCAGGGACTGCAAGACATTACTCCCGCAAAGCATAACCCAATAGTATGAATAGAAACATAAAACCATAGAACACTACAGTACAGAAAATAGGCCATTCGGATCTTCTAGTCTGTGCCGAAACTTTATTCCGCTAGTCCCATTATCCTGCACCCAGTCCATAACCCTCCAGACCCTTCCCATCCAAGTATCTATCCAATTTATTCTTAAAGCTTAAGAATGAGCCTGCATTTACCATGTCAGATAGCAGCTCATTCCACACTCCCACCACTCTCTGAGTGAAGAAGTTCCCCCTAATGTTCATCCTAAACCTTTCCCCTTTCACTCTAAAGCCATGTCCTCTCGTATTTATCTCTCCTAATCTAAGTGGAAAGAGCCTACTCGCATTTACTCTGTCTAAATCCCTCATAATTTTGTAAACCTCTATCAAATCCACCCTCATTCTTCTACACTGCAGGCAACATTCTAGTAAATCTTCCCTGCACACTTTCAATCTTACTGATATCCTTCCTATAGTTAGGTGACCAGAACTGCACACAATACTCCAAATTTGGCCTCACCAATGTCTTATACAACCTCACCATAGCATCCCAACTCCTATACTCAATACTTTGATTTATGAACGCCAGGATGCCAAAAGCCTTCTTTACAATCCTGTCTACTTGTGACACCACTTTCAGGGAATTATGTATCTGAACTCCCAGATCCTTTTGTTCCTCCACACTCCTCAGTGCCCTACCATTTACTGTGTATGTCCTACCTTGATTTGTCCTTCCAAAATGCAACACCTCCCACACTTGTCTGCATTAAATTCCATCTGCCATTTTCTGTCCTAGATGAACTCAATGCCTTCTATGCCTGCTTTGAAAGGAAGAACACAACTGTAGCTGTGAAGATCCCTATTGCACCTGATGACCCTGTGATCTCCCTCTCAGTTGCTGATGTTAGGCTGTCTTTAAAGAGAGTGGATACTGCACAGGACCGAAAGAAGCTGCAGAAGGTTATAGGTCTTGTCAGCTCCACCTTGGGTACTAGCCTACAAAGGACATCTTCAGGGAGTGGTATCTCAGAAAGATAGCATCCATTATTAAGGACCTGCAGACCCCAGGGCACGCCCTTTTCTCACTGTTACCATCAGGTAGGGGGTACAGAAGCCTGAAGGCACACACTCAGCGATTCAGGAACAGTTTCTTCCCCTCAGATATCTGATTTCTAAAAGGACATTGAATCTTCGGACAGTACCTCACTTTTTTTTTAAATATACACCCTATCCT
This sequence comes from Mobula hypostoma, assembly GCF_963921235.1. Lineage (NCBI taxonomy): Eukaryota > Metazoa > Chordata > Chondrichthyes > Myliobatiformes > Myliobatidae > Mobula > Mobula hypostoma. The sequence goes on along the minus strand of NC_086100.1, from coordinate 51,954,330 downwards.
TGTTATATGCGTCTTCAGACAATGCGGATTCACAGTTATGTGAGGAACCTATTTCTACCAACGTCTCCTTATATGCATCCAAAACTCAGTAATGCGAGGAGCACTGCTTTCCTGCCAATACAAGTCACGTGCGCACGCCTCACAGTCTCACTCGTGCCAGTCTCGCATTGGTTTTGGCAAGGTGTGGATGCGCAATCTTGCACTGTTAAACTTTTGTTGGTTTTACCTACGGTGCAGTGATTTTGTGCTTGAAATATTTAACTATGCCTCCTAAGTGTCCAATGTCATGTCCTGGACCATCAGCTGAGCGGCAGAGAACCGCTTTAGCACTTGGGAAAAAAGGTTGGAAGTTATAAACAGCGCGACATCAGCTGAAGGTAACACAGCTCTGGGATGCTACTGCCGGGAACAGAATCTTGCCTTTAAAGTTCTTTTGTTGCTTGACAATGCGCCAGCCCATCCTAAACATTTGAACAGCATTTGTCGTAACATAACAGTGCGTTTCCTGCCGCCTAACACAACATCGCTGATCCAATCACTCGACCAAGGTGTGATCCACATTCAAGGCATTTTTTTTACTGCGAAGTATCTCTCAGATGCTGCAAGCAACAGACGATTTTGAAAAACCCGGGAGTTTACCAACGGTGAGGGAACGGTGGAAGTCAGAACACTTGGCACACATGGCGATGGACATGGACCCAAGTTTAAAACGGAGTCAGCGTTTCAGTCATTCCCTGCCGTCAGCCCTTCTTCCCTACAAGCAAATTTATGCTGAAAAACAAAATGCTGCCAAGCAAACAACCCTCACCATTTTCTTCAAATCGGTGTCATCTCCTGCTGCCAGCGTTCTAAGAGTTCTGTGAGTCTTTCTTCCTTCACCCCTTGCTGTCCTTGATGATCCTGACGACCACAACCATCCACCTCATCCATGTAAAGCTGCCCGACACCACAACAACCACTCATCTCCCAAAGCGAACACACCTGCCTCTGTTGGTGAGTACTGTATACCCCAGGATGTTAACTTTCTATGATTTATTACATTGAATATTACCTTAAATTGATGAAATATAATACAAATGTTGCCTTGTGATACTGCATTTGTGTCATATTGGTATGAAAATGTGAATAAATTACAGACAAAACATATTTAGGAAATCCTCTGGAATGCATCCCTATTTTCTCCATTTAAATAATTACTCACATTCTGCGATTTCACATTATGCGTCAACTACAAGGAATGTATTCCCCGCATATAATGAGGATAGGGTGTATTCAATATACGTAATTGATTTAGATTAAATTATTAAATTATGAGGACATTCAGTCCTTGTTTATGGTCATTTAGAAATACATGCATTAAGAAATAATACAATGTTCCTCCAGAGTGATATCACAAAAAAAACAGAACAAACCAAAGACTAACACTGACAAGATTTACTTGTTTATTTATTGTTATGATTTTTATTTTATTTATTACTATAGCTAGCCATCTGGACACAAGCTGGGGTCTGATCAGCCCCGGCTGGGTCACCTGGAGGAGGTTGTATGATGTTGAAAGACCCGAAACACCCGATCATTCCAGGAACATCAATGAAGATGTGTCCAGAAGTATCAATAGAAATATGTACACAGCTTACACCCTGAGATAATCAGTGACAACCAGGAAAGACTGGGTGACAACCACGAAAAGAGTGGTGATGACTGGAGAGTCAGTGACAGCCCGGAGAGATGGCAACCAGGGCAGAACGGGCTGGCAACCCAATCTGCGTCCTCTGAGAGGAGGACCCCCACAAAAGCCACAAAGAATCTAAGGAAAAGATACCCCCAGGGGTGCCCGAGAGGGGGGGAGGATGAGCACCCCAGTTGAATGGACACAACGACATCAGACCCAGGCAATGAACAAACGACGATGAGGAAGCAGTGCGCATGTGGCAAAATCTGCAAGAACAATCGCGGCTTGAAGATCCACCAAGCGAGGATGAAGTGTTTGGCGGGAGCAGGAGCAGCACAACGCGCAGGTGTCCAACCTGGTGAGACGAAGGAGGTGCCAGGCCCGGAGTCACCCCATAGTGCCCGGAACCTCCAAGTGTTGCAAACTAACCCCTCTAACATGAAGTCTAACAGGAGGCGGATCAGATGGCCTGCAGCTAACATGACTTCACTGTGGAAGCAGTTTGATGAAGATGTTAACCAATTTCTGGAGGCAACGGCGAAGGGAGGGGTTGATAGGAAGCTGCAAGCCATGACAACAATTATTGTCAGTATCGCAGCTGAACGGTTCGGAGAAGAGGAGAAGGAAGGCTCCAAAACAACTTACTCGAAGAACCAGAGCATTGAGGATCCACAACATCAGGCAGGAGATGAAAGCACTGAAGTCCCAATACAAGGAGGCAGGAGAAGAGGAGCGCATTGGCTTGGCCCAGCTGATGTGTATACTACGAAAGAAGATCAGGGTCCTCCGCCGGGCAGAGTGACATCGGAGGCGGCCTCATGAAAGGGCTCGAAAACGTGCTGCCTTTATCGCCAACCCCTTCAAGTTCCCCAAGGAGTTGCTGGGGGAGAAGCGCAGTGGGAAACTGACCTGTTCACAGGAAGACATAGACCAACATCTGAAGAAGATATATAATGATCCTGAAAGAGAGCAGGAGTTGGGAGAGTGCGACATCCTAATAGACCCACCTGAACTGGATGTGCAGTTCAACATGTCAGAGCTGCAACTAAAGGAAGTCAGGGAGGTCGTCCGCAAAGCAAGGGCAAGCTCGGCTCCAGGACCAAGCAACACCTCGTACAAAGTGTACAAGAATTGCCCCAAACTCCTGCTGCGTCTGTGGAAGATCCTGAGAATCTTCTGGAGAAGGGGGAAGATCCCAGAACAGTGGAGAGTGGCTGAAGGGGTGTGGATCCCGAAGGAGGAAAATGCCACCCAGATAGATCAGTTTCACATCATCTCCCTGCTGTGTGTCGAGGCGAAGATCTTCTTCAGTGCCGTTTCTAACCGGCTGTGCACCTACTTAGCAAAGAACACCTATATTGATACATCAGTCCAGAAGGGTGGCATTTCAGGGATGCCGGGCTGTCTGGAGCACATCGGTGTGGTGACACAGCTCATCAGGGAGGCCAGAGAGAACCAGGGTAACCTGTCAGTGTTGTGGTTCGACCTGGCAAATGCATATGGCTCCATTCCGCACAAGCTGGTGCAGCTCACACTGACCAAATATCACGTCCCCAGCAGAATCAGAGACCTTATCGCTGATTATTACAGCAACTTCAGGATGAGGGTCTCTTCAGGAGCAATTACATCAACCTGGCACAAGGTGGAGATCAGCATCATCACAGGGTGCACTATCTCAGTGACACTGTTCTCCCTCACCATGAACATGCTCACTAAGTCTGCTGAACCGGAGTGCAGAGGCCCCAGAATGAATTCCGCTCAACGGCAACCACCTATCAGGGCATTCATGGATGACCTCACAGTCACCACAGAATCAGTCCCAGGCTGCCGGAGGATTCTGCAGGGGCTCGAAAAGCTGGTGGAGTGGGCCCAGATGCGTTTCAAACCTGCCAAATCAAGATCGATGGTGCTGAGGAAAGGGAAGGTGGAGAACAAGTTCTGGTTCAGCATCGCAGGCACAGCCATCCCAACCATCACAGAAAAGCCAGTCAAGAGCTTAGGCAAAGTTTTTGACAGCTCTTTAAGGGACACAACATCCATTCAGGCAACCTGCACCGAGTTGGATGGCTGGCTGAAATCTGTGGAAAAGTCTGGCCTACCTGGGAAGTTTAAAGCCTGGGTGTATCAGCATGGCATTCTTCCCAGAATCCTGTGGCCCCTCCTTGTCTATGCAGTTCCGATCTCGACAGTCGAAACCTTAGAGAGGAGGGTTAGCAACCACCTCAGGAGATGGCTGGGGCTGCCAAAGAGCCTGAGCAGCATCGCAATCTATGGACACCACAACAAACTGCAACTGCCCTTCAAATCCTTGGAGGAAGAATTCGAGGTAACGAGCCAGAGAAGTGCTACAGTATAGGGACTCAAGTGACCCGAAGGTGGCTAAAGCAGGGATCCAAGTAAGTGCTGGCAGGAAGTGGAGGGCAGAGGAAGCTGTTCAGGAGGCAGAGGCGAGGCTGCGTCACAGGAGGCTGGTGGGAGTGGTCACACGAGGCCGAGCTGGGCTAGGATCCTTTCCAACTCCCCAAATGGACACCAGAGGGAAGGAAAGGCATCATCTAGTTCAGGAGGAGGTGAGAGCATTAGTGGAGGAGATGAGAGCCTGCAAGGCGGTTTGAATGAAGCAACAGGGAGCTTGGACAAGATGGGAGAATACGGTTGAGAGGAAAGTGACCTGGGCTGATCTTTGGAAAGCCGAACCACACTGCATCCAATTTCTCATCCAGGCAGTGTACGATGTGCTTCCAAGTCCATCAAACCTGCACACATGGGGCAGGGCAGAGTCATCTGCGTGCCCACTGTGCTCCAAGCGAGGAACTCTGGAGCACATCCTCAGTGGTTGTGCAAGGGCACTTGGTGAGGGACGGTACAGATGGAGGCATGATCAGGTCCTGAAGACCATCGCTGAAGCCGTCAGCGCAGGAGTTGAGTGGGCGAAGCGGTCCCGACCCTCCAAGCAGACCATTGCCTTTGTCAGAGCTGGGGAGCAGCCAATACCTGCCAAAAGAACATCTGCAGGCATTCTGACCTCTGCAAGGGACTGGCAGCTGTTGGTGGACCTCGAAGGGCAGCTGAAGTTCCCCAACCATATCGCAGCCACCACCCTGTGACCAGACATTGTCCTAGTGTCTGAGTCTACTAAACAAGTGGTGCTGCTGGAGCTGACAGTCCCATGGGAAGATAGCTTGGAGGAGGCCTTTGAAAGGAAGCTCTCCAAGTACGCAGGACTGGTCAGCAACTGTCAGCAGGCTGGATGGAGAGCGAGGTGTCTCCCAGTGGAGGTTGGTTGTAGGGGATTCATAGCCCGTTCTTTAGTTAGGGCCTTCAGCATTTTGGGCATCGAGGGAGAGAGGAAGAGGAGAGCCATCCGCAGTACCACTGATGCGGCAGAGAGGGCCTCAAGATGGCTGTGGCTCAAAAGAGGGGAGCCATGGAGTCATAAGCAGCTAGCCATCTGGACGCAAGCTGGGGTCTGATCAGCCCCGGCTGGGTCACCTGGAGGAGGTTGTATGATGTTGAAAGACCCGAAACACCTGATGATTCCAGGAACATCACTGAAGATATGTCCAGAAGCATCAATAGATGTATGTACACAGTTTTCACTCTGCTAGATTCTGTATTGCATTGAACTACTGCTGTAAGTTAATAAATTTCACATCACATGCCGGTGATAATAAACCTGATTCTGATTCTGAAACCTCACCCCCCATCCAGGGCATGCCCCCTTCTTGTAGCTACCATCAAAGAGGAGGTACAGGAGACTGAAGACACACAATCAACACTTCAGGAACAGTTTCTTCCACTCCGCTATCAGAATTTTGAATAGACAATGAACCCTTCCTTACTGTTTTTTTGGTCTGTTTTTGCACTGCTATTTAATGTGTGTGTGCATATGTGTCTGTGTGTGAATGTGCTTGTGTGTCTGTGTGTACATACATTTATATGTACACTTTATTGTAATTGATCATTTTTATTACTATGTATTGTACTGTTTCTGCAAAACAACAGACTTAACAACAATATGCCAGTGATATTAAACCTGATTCTGAATCTGATTAAGTGTCACTGCTAATTCCTTTCACTTTTCCTTTAGGAAACACAGCTTGAAACCACCTTCTGAGGCAGGCTTAGTCTTAGTTTAAAAAATACAGTGAAGCTATTAAAAGACGTTCAATGACCATTAGTCAAAAGAGCAGAATTTGGCCATTCAGCCCTTCTTGCCTGCTCCATCATATGATCATGGCTGATTTATTTTCCCTCTCAACTCCATTCTCCTGCCTTCTCTCCATAACCTTTGATATCCTTACTAATCAAGAACCTATCAAACTCCACTTTAAATATACTCAATGACATGGCTTCTACAGCCTTCTGTAGCAATGATTTTCAGAAATTCACCACACTCTGGCTAAAGAAATTCCTCCTCACCTCTGTTATAAAGGGACATCATTCTATTCTGAGCCCGAGAACATGCTCTCCATGTCCACTCTATCCAAGCCTTTCAATATTCAGTCGGTTTCAATGAGATTCACCCTCTCCCCAACCCATCGTTCTTCTTAACTCCAGTGAACACAGGTCCAGCTCCATTAAATGCTCCTCATACCCTCTCATTCCCAAGACTATTATTGTAAACCCCCTTTGGACCTTTTCCAATGACAGCATATCCTTCCTTAGATATGGGGCCCAATACCACTCTCAACATACTGTACTTAGTCAGGTGTTGAGGAACAGTGCTGCTCAGCTAACACTGGTCTTAAAAGATAACTTCAATATCTCTTTGCAAAGGTCCACTGTCCTTGCAGGCTTCGAGGCAGCTGCCATCATTCGGGTGCCTGCGAGAGCAACGGTAACTACCCTAAATGATCACCTTCATAGTGACACTGACCTCAATAATCATGAAGTGTATAAGCGGCTGGAATTGGATTGCATAATGTTCCACCTTCCAGCTTTCACTGGACCCTTTCCAGTTCATCTGATGCTCAAACCAGTCTACTGATGATGCCATGGCCTCTCCCATCTGTATCTGTCCTGTCCCACCTAGAAAACAATGTCTTCTACGCCAATAAGTTGCTCATTGATTTCAGCTCGACGTCTAACATGATCATCCTTCATAGGCTGGTGCATAAGCTGTCCTCAATGAGACTCAATGTCCCTCTCTGTAGCTGGATATTGGACTTCTTGATGGAAAGATCCCAGCCAGTCCAAATTGGCAGCAACTTCTCAAGCTCCACCATGCTGAGCACCCCATCATGCTGTGTGCTCTGCCCACTGCTGTTTACACTGCTGACTCATGACTGCACTGCTAGATCCAAGTCAAACCGCATCATCAAGTCTGATGATGATACAACAGTTGTTGGCCTCCTTAGCAACAATGATGAGGCGGCATGGAGAGAGGAGGCTGAGAAGCCTGTCAAATGGTGCAGGAACAACAACCCGACTCTCAAAAGCACAATGCTAAAGAGATGCTTATGGAATTCAGGAAGTTGCAGGTTAACCACTCTCCATTGCACATCAATTGTTCTGCCGTGGCAAGGGTGAAGAGCATAAAAAAGTCCCTGTTGTGCACATGATGGATTATCTAGCCTGGACTTACAAAACATCCTCATCAGTCAAGAAGGCACAGCAGTGTCTCCTTTTTACCAATGAGATTGAGGTGTGCAGGGCTCCCTGCCCCCCATCTAACAACTTTCGACAGGACCACCTGCCAGAGTGTCCTGCCTGGCTGCATCATTGTGTGGTTCAGAAGCTGCAAGACATTGGATTGCAATACCTGCGAAGGATAGTGAAAACCAACAAGACGCTCACTTGGGTCTCCTTCCCCACTTTTCGTGGCACTTACTTGGAGCATTGTGAATGAAGGACCTGAAGAATTGTTGAGGATTGCCAGCACCTATCCCACAATCCCTTTGACCCACTAGTCTCAGGAAGGAGGTACAGAAGCATCAGGACTAGGACTACCAGACTGGGTAATAGCTTTTTCCTGAAAGGCTGTGAGACTAATGAATACACTGTCACCACCCAGTTCTCATCATCAGGACAGAAAACTGTCCTGTTTACCTGCATGCATTTTGAATTATATTCTATTAACTTGTTTGTGGTTATATTTTGCTCTATGTGCTGTGTATGATATTCCAACTGGTGAAAGATCTTACCAAAGAAAAACAAGCCAAAGTGAACATCATCCAAGACAAAAATGGCAAAAGTCTCACAGAAGAAAAGGAAATAATGGAAAGGTGGACAGAGTACTGTTCAGAACTGCACAACTACCAGAGCAAAGGGGCTCCAAGCGTGCTGAACGTGCTGGAATCTTCCAATGAAGATGACTATCCAATCATGCATGAAGTTGTTGAAGCCGCAATTTGATCACTGATGTGCGGGAAGTCAGCGGGAGTTGACAACATCCCTGCTGAACTGTTTAAGCATGGAGGACAGGCCATGATAGACATGCTTACCACCATCTGCAATAATATCTGGCAGATAGGTGAATGGCTGACACCTTGGACTCAGTTGCTGATCACTGTGCTTCCCAAGAAAGGCAATCTCCAACTTTGCCAGAATTATCGTTCTATCAGTTTGATCAGCCATGTAAGCAAGGTAATGTTCAGAATCATCCTGAACAGACTGAGACCTCAGGCAGAAGACATCATTGCTGAGGAACAAGCGGGCTTCTGTAAAGGCAGGAGCACCACCGAGCAGATTTTCAACCTCCGCACCCTCTGTAAGAAACACCTTCAGCACCAGAGAGAGTTCTACCGCATCTTCATTGACTTGAAGAAGGCGTTTGACGGAGTCTGGCATGGTACCTTATGGGCCACCATGAAGAAATTCAACATGGGGCAGAAGCTGGTTCATACAATCCATCAGATTTACACCAAGGCAACCAGTGCAATACTCGCTCAGGGCACCATCGGGGAGAGGTTCCATACCTCTGTAGGAGTCCGTCAGGGCTACCTCCTCTCCCCCACTCTCATCAACGTCTTCCTGGAACGAATCATGAGTGTTGCCCTTGAAGATCATGTGGGCACAGTCAGCATCGGAGGGAGGAACATTACAAACCTAAGATTTGCTGACGACATTGATGGACTAGCAGGTAAAGAGGATGAACTGGCCAACTTGGTCAGCCATCTTGTCAGAGCCCCCACAAAGTTTGGAATGGAAATAAGTGCCAAGAAAACCAAGCTCATGGTAAATGCCAATGGTGCCATCACAACAGACATCTCAGTCCATGGTCAGAAACTTGAGACAGTGCAGCAGTTCAAATACCTGGGAGTAATCATCAGCGATGAAGGATCAAGACCAGAAGTCCTGGCAAGAACCGCACAGACAGTGACTGCACTATCCAAACTCAAGGCAATATGGTGGGACAGCAACATCAGCATGAAGTACAAGATCAGACTCCTGCGTGCATTGGTATTCTCCATCTTCCTGTACGCATGTGAGACATGGACCCTCACAGCAGAGCTACAGAGGAAGATACAGGTATTGGAAATGAGATGCTATCGCAACATCTTGGGCATCTCATACTTGGACCACATCACAAACGAGCAGGTCTGCAAGACCATCCAGCACCACATTGGCCCCCGTGAAGACCTTCTCACAACGGTGAAGAAAAGAAAGCTGAGATGGTACGGCCAGGTAACAAGATCCAGTGTCCTTGCAAAGACTGTTCTACAAGGAACTGTGGAGGAGGAAAGAAGGAGAGGTAGACAGAGGAAAAGATGGATGGACAACATTAAAGAATGGACAGGGAAAACATTTGCGGTGACCCAGGCTCTGGCACACAACCGCGACAAATGGAACAGACTGGTGCAAAGCTCGTCATGACGGTGCCCCGACAACTCCACCAGGAGTTAAGGGAGCAAGGCAAGGCAAGACATGATATTTGTATAATGGGGTACACTGGTCCAGAGGAACATTGTTTCATTTGGAGAAACAAATATATACAGTATATACATATACTGTATATATGTAAAGTCAGATGATAGTAAATTTAAACTTGTATACTTGAAGTGCAGTCTGACCAATTCCTTACAATGCCTCAGCATTACATATTTGCTTTTATATTCTAGTCCTCTCGAAATGAATGTTAATGTTGTGTTTGCCTTACTAACCACCAACTCAAACTGCAATTTACCATTTAGGGAACCCTGCAATAGGACTCTCAGTCCCTTTGTACCTCTGACTTCTGAATTTGCTCCCTGTTTAGAAAATAAATAGTCTACGTCTTTATTACTTCTATTAAAGTGCATGACTATACACCTCCCAACTCTGTATTCCATCTGCCACTTCTTTGCCGATTCTCCAAATCTGTACAAGTCCTTCTGCAGACTCCCTACTACTTAACACTGCCTGTTCTTCTGTATTGTGCACAAGCTGGGCCACAAAGTCATCAAATCCGTCATGTAGATCATTAACATAACATGTGAAAAGTAGTGGACCCAACATCAACCCCTGTAGAATATGACTAGTCTCTGCAGCCAACCAGAAAAAACACCCTCTATTCCCAGTCCTTGCCTTCTGCCAGTTAGCCAATCTTCTATCCAAGCTGATATCTTTGCTGAAATATTATGGGCTTTTATCTTGCTTAGCAGCATCATGTGTGGCACCTTCTCAAAGATTTTCTGAAAATCCAAGTAAACAACATTTACTGACTTCCTTTTGTTTATCCTTCCTGTTACTTCCTCAAGGAATTCCAACAGATTTGTCAAACAAGTTTAAGGAAATCATGCTGACTTTGTCCTACTTTATTGTGTGCCTTCAAGTACACTGAAACATCATCCTTAATAATAAACTCTAACATCTTACCAACCACTGAAGTCAGACTAACAGGTCTTTGTTTTCCTGTCTTGTCCCTCCCTCCCTCCTTCCCTCCTTAAAGAGTAAAGTGACAATTGTGATTTTCGAGTCCTCTGGAATCATTCCAGAATCTTGTGATTCTTGAAAGATCACTAATACTGTAATGACTCCACAATCTCTCCAGCTACCTTTTAGAATCCTGTGGTGTAGGCCATCTTGTTCAGGTGACTTATCTACCTGCAGACCCATCAGTTTCCCAAGTACTTCTCCTTAGTAATAGCAATTACTCTCACCGGCCCCCTAACCCCTTCAAATTTCTGTCATACTGCTGGTGTTTTCCACAATGACAATATCTGAAACAAACACTATTTGTATCCTCATATTATTGGCTAGCTTGCATTCATAGTTCATTATTTCTCTTTTTATTGCCTTTCCGTTACCTTGAGTTGCCTTTAAAAAGTTTCCCAATTCTCTAGCTTCCCACTATTTTTTGCTGCATTATGCTGTTTTTCATTTATACCATTTTTGACTTCTCTTGCCAGCCACAGTTGCCTCATTCTTTCTAGAATGCTTTTTCTTCTTTGGGACTTATCCATCCTGTGTGTTTCAAATTACTCCCAGAAACTCCAGTCATTGCTGTTCTGCTGTCATCCCTGCTAGCGTCCCCATTCAATCAACTTTGGCCAGTTTCTCTTTCGTGTCTCTGTAGTTACCTTTGTACAACTGTGATACAGATACATCAGAGTTTAGCCTCTCCCTCTCAGATTGGAGGGTGGATTATGATCACTTCCTCCCAACACATACAAAATGCTGGAGGAACTCAGCAGGCCAGGTAGCATCAATGGAAAAGAGTACAGTCGACATTTCGGGCTGAGACCCTTCAGCAGGACACTTCCTCCCAAGTGTTTCTTTATCTTAGGCTCCATAATCAAATCTGTTTTATTGCAAAACATCAAATCCAGAATTGCCTTTTCTCCACGGTGCTCAACCACAAGCTGCTCTAAAAAAAACATCTCATAGGCAGTTCACAAGCACCTTCTCTTGGTATCCAGGACAAACCTGATTTTTTCTGATCTATCTGCACATTAAAATCCCCCATGACCACATAAGGTAGCCCTTTTTAAAGGCTTTTTCTATCACTTGCTGCAAATGTGGTCACCAGGAGCCATAAAGTATCCGCCACTCCCACACATGCAGCTACAACACATCACCTGTTCCTGCATCCCTACTTTGTTTAAGTAGTTGTAATTGGGTTTCTTTTTATTTAACTACTATATAAAAAAGTATTTAACCACACATTGCTCTGCGATGACACCGGTGCCAAGCTGTATGGGTCCTAATGCCCTTCCCTTGGACATCATCGGTGGCATGGAAGGGGGAGACTTGTAGCATGGGCAACTGCTTCTCTTCCATACAACCTTGCCCAGGCCTGCACCCTGGAAACCTTCCAAGGCACAAATCCATGGTCTCACAAGACTAATGGATGCCTATCACATAAAAAAGACTTGTTTGCTCTTGCCTCCTACCCACCTATGCTTCCTCACCAGTACCTCAGATTCCCACTCATACAATGGCAACACTCAAAAATAGCCACTTTGCTTTACTCTACAGTCCTTTAAATGGCTGAGTTCCCACACACTTAGCCAATCACCCTCTTTAAAACAGCTGCTAGTTCTTCCCCTCTGAAGTTCTGGCTGCCGCAACTGGAGATGTAAGTGCAGAATAATTTACATGTAAGTGTTAACTGTGAATCGCAATGATTCACATTTAACACCCACGTATTAATTATTCTGTATACTATATTAGCATTAAGATGATCCATATTGTAGATACTAATTTAGGAAGGACCTAGTTAGTCACAAAACATGAAGCAATTTCCATATCCAGAGAGGGCAAGGTTACCCATGAATTCTACTCTATAGGACTTAGTTGAGGACAGATGAAGGTTGATTGTCATGCACCTTGAGATGCTTGAGAGATTGGCTGGCCTTTCTGAAAGCTTTTATCAAATGTCAAGGACTGCAGATGAGTCCAAATTTCAGAACCTGTCTTTTTAGTGTATAAATGATGGGCAGCTCCATTTCAAACATTTGCAGATCCAGCTATCATGGAGCATCCAGCCACCAAGGTCTCATTCTTCATTGTAGCTAAAGTAGAACTTTCCAAAAGTTTGAATGTTGTAATGTCTTTTGCTTCTAGTAGGAAACCTTAGTGCATTGGATTGTAAGCCAAGCTGCTGCTGTTTGGAGCTGTTACGTACCCCGTAACTGGGTTGCCAAACCAGCAGAAATGGATCACTCAGTTGGAGTCTGGAGTACTAGAACTAAGAAAGTTTTATTAAAGAAACAAGCAACACATTAATCGAAAGGACAATAAATGCAACAGTTCAACGATGATAAACGCACATGTGCACAGAATTAAGATAACAGCATCAATCAAGCTCTATCGTTGTCTAGGGGTAAATGACCAATTTCAAAATGACTCAAAGTTCAGTCCAGTTAGTAGTTCAGTTCGCAGTAATCGTTGCCATGGCGGTGGACAACGTGGGGGAAGAGAGAGATAGAATAGGAACAACTGATCATTCAGAACACTGCTTCACTCACAGACCAGCGAGATGGCTCACAGACCAGCGAGATGGCTCACAAACAGCTTTTGGGCGGGTCCTTGGTGATGTCACCTGAGGTCACCGACTGTGACCCCTCCTCCAGCTGCGGTCGATCCTCTGCAGTGAACCCGGCACCCAGGCAAGGGCGGACACACACCGGGTTCCCGCTGATCGTACCTTTCCACCCTTGTCGTTGTCTGAGGCTTCTCACCCACTCGTGAGAGGCGCACCGCTTCCAGGGTCTTGTTACCTCGGGTGGCGTGTGTGTCTGTCTTAGCGAACCTGTCCCTTTTTATCCCCCTGCTGGGGTATCGCCTGTCCATCACTTCAAACAGTTCAGGGTTCAAAGGGGGGAGCCGCTCCAGACAGCTCTCTCTCCCACATCCCTTCATTACACATCTCCAGACGCTGCTCCATTGTTCCTTATCTCTCCTTCCCCTGAGGGCAGGTGGCAGACCAACTGCTGATGCCACTGATGCTAGCCCAGGCCAGCAAACATCTTAATTTTATGTGTATTCTCGTAACAGAGCAAACTGTGCATCTAAGTCCAGAGTTGCTAAGGATGATTCTTTATGACAAGTCAATTAGCTTTCTTCAGCTTTACTGCAGCCTTAGCAAATTACTATGTTGGATATGTGGGTTGTTGGGTTAATTGGTGACTGCAAGCTACCCCTAGCATTAGGTCTCTGTACCTACTGCCTATTGGTAGTTGCAGAAAAGGAGTGGCCTGTAAGGTGGGGAATCATTGACGATTGGCATTGCCTTCATGAGGCAGTGCTTCTTGTAGATACTACCAATGGTGGGGAATGACATGCTCATGATGTAACGGGCAGAGTCCACCATTCTCTGCAGCTTTTTATGTTGTGATACATTCAAATTGATTTACCAGACAATGATGCAACCAGTCAGGACCCTCTCAACACTATTTCTGTAGAAGTTCGTTAGAGTGTTTGATGACAAGCTGAAGCTCATGAACCTCCAATGAAAATAAAGACACTGATGTGCTATCCTTATGATCGTGTCTATGTGCTGGTCATCTATTATGTTAATTCCCTGGAATTTAAAGCTGCTGACTCTCTTTACCACTAATCCTTCAATGTAAACTGGCACATATTTGCTCTCCTTGCACTTCCTGAAGTCAACAATTGGGTCTTTAGTTTGACTGACATTGAGTAAGTGGATGCTTGGTGGTCTGTGCAGTCAATTGCTAAAAGGGCCAGTTTCCAACCTGTCACTCAAAGCAATAGGGCAGGTAAAAGCGCACAAAAGGGAAGATCTAAAGTTACACACATGGCTGATTAATTGATGTTTGTAACAGTTTGACATTGATTTGATGTATATAACTTATTTCATTTTTTGATTACTTAGTTTTTGTTTTCATGAATGCAGCTTGAGCAGATATTGAGATGATCAACAACAGAAGGAAAATAGGATAGGAACGTGATGGAGAACATTGGCTTTCTTCATTTTCATTTACTCAAAGGGTATGGACTTCACTAATAGTTCAGCATTCAATAATTTACATGAACTGCCCTTGAGAGAGCCTTACTCAGCATCTTCTGTCCAGTCACAGTACACTGGACATGGCCTGAATGAATGTCTGTGGTGGTTGATGTAAAACCACTTAAGCAAACCGGTGTGTCATGGCTGACATGAAATTGCTGGAGTTATATCATCCAAGTGGAGAATACTCCATTGTACTCCCTACCCTGCTTTATAAATAGATGAACAGCTTTGGGAAGTCGGGAGGAGAATATTTCACTATAGATTACCCAAATTCAAAAAATGCTTTGAATGTGTTAGTGTCTACTTAATCTAGCTATGGTTCCAGTAAAGATTAATTTCTCATGCTGTTCATAGCAAAGAATGGCAATGTTGCTCATTGTCTTCTGAATGGAGGTACTTATTTCCAGGTACTCGTATACTACAGATATTTGTCATTTCTTAGCCCAAGTCAAAACGTTATCAAGTCTTTCTCCATGGACTGTTTTATATGCTCAGTCACATTGATGGTGCCCAAGATTAATGTCAAGAAAATTGAATGCTGTGGCATCTATTGCTCTTTAAGAGCACAAAATTACTTCACTTTTCTAAAGTACTAATTCTCGAGTATTTTCCCAACGGAGGAGTGCACTGCAATTTAAGCGATATGGCTGAAATTGTGGAATGATCTGGGTAACAAGATATTGAGTGCCATTGTGAGTTTCACTGCTACAAGCAGAATGGCCCATCAGACTGTGTGCCTGAGGCTGTGCCTGCAACAGACGCCAGTTCTCAATAACAGTCTCTGGAGAAACACATCCTCTAGCCACATTGCTGCTCAATCATGCGGACATATGGTCTAGAAGCTCTGAAGATTCTGGCACATAGGTCCTTTGGCAAGAAGCCTACACTCCTCATCTATTAGCCTCTTCTGTCAAGCTGATCTGTGAATCATCACTTCCTGGCCATGGCTTCCTCGACACACAGCAGGACAACCGGAAAAAGGCCCCACCTGTTTCATTCAGAGCTCTTTTTCCCTGCACCATCAGACATATCATAGATCCGTAATGAAATCTGACTCTACTTGCAGTTTTTGTGATCTACTGAGTCCCAAGCAAGCCTGCAATTTATTACGGATCCATTTAAAATGTTCTGTGGGATATTTTTTCACTTCTCTTGGCACATGTATTTAGATCAAGCTGCATTAATTAGTTCAAAGCTTGCGTTGACTTAATTCTCCCATTCTTTAGGTAAATAATAATAACCTTACACTTATGATTACATATGCAGTATGCTCGTAAGTTTAAAAGCAAGGCATGTATTTATAAAATGCCTTGAAAAATGAAAATATTTAAAGAAAATGCCTTTCGTTCCAAAACATATTCCATGTTTAAGATTTTAAAAGTATGAAGTATAAGAAATTAATACCTTCAGGGCATAAACAAAACATGACCTGTTGACATAATGTTAATAAATTTATAAACATTTTAATATTTTGAAGCATTTACTTAATGAAATATTGAAGTAACATTCTGGCTGAATATACAAGAATCCAAATTAGTTAATTAATAGAATATTGATGGGCAATAACTATAACAATTGTTTCAGACAATATAATTCAGAAGATTGATTACTGCGTTACTGAAGATCATCATTGAATAGCCACATCTTGGAATTGATTGTGGTTACGTTCAATTATATAAACTAGTTCCAATTTATATTTAGGCCTTTTCAAATATGGCCTAGAACAACTTCATAGTGTCAAGATTCAAGATTCAAAATTGTTTAGTGTCATTTCCAGTGCACAAGTATAAAGGAGAAAGAAATAATTGTTACTCTGGATCCGATGCAGCACACAAAAAAACACAGTAAGTTAAAGAACACAGCAATAAAAATCACAATAACTGTAAGTACATAAGGTAGCTTATTGCACAGATTGATTGTCCGTCCATAAAGTGACGCTAGGCATAGAAGTGTCAATACATAAGATCAGGGGTCCCCAACCTTTTTCGCACTGTGGACCGGTTTAATATTGACAATATTCTTGCGGACCAGTCGACCCGGGTGGGGGGCGGGGAGGGTTGCCAACGGACAAGAGTACCAGTCAACCAGTCAAATACATTGTGTTTACCCAGAGAAAGACTACAATGACCATGAAGCCTTGTGCGGGCACCAATGCACATGCATGTGCCTCCCAATTATTTCTTCCCCTGCAAATCGTTTTGTGATTCTGTTCGGGGGGGGGTGTTAATCACAACCGGAATATAGCTGATAAGTGGCTAATACACTCAGTTTCATTTCTAAAACGGATTATCTAACGAATTTAATATTAAACACACAACGCATATTTTCCTCGCATGAATATAGTGATAAGTCAATTATCAGGGGAGCTTGAAGTAAGTGTTGAAAGAACTTCCAGTAAAGTGGTAGAGGCAGGTTCGATATTATCATTTAAAGAAAAATTGGATAGGTATATACACAGGAAAGGAATGGAGGGTTATGGGCTGAGTGCAGGTCGGTGGGACTAGCTGAGAGTAGCGTTTGGCACGGACTAGAAGGGCAGAGATGGTCTGTTTCCGTGCTGTAATTGTTACATGGTTATATAAGTAAGTCAATAGCATCATAACATTTTAAGTAACGTTTGGATATTAAACACACAGCACATATTTTCCCCGTATGAACATATAAAATCATTGCAACACACCAATATCGCTGAATCAGTGGGAGCCCTGGGATTGTTTCCCTGCAACAAGACGGTGCCATCGAGGGGTGATGGGAGACAGCGATACTCGAAGGGGGTTCCTTATGTCCAGTCTATTCCACAATGTAGTTTTCATTGCATTCATTGCAGAAAACTCCACTTCGCAGAAATATGTTGGAAGCAACGTTTTCAGTGCTTTCATGTCTATCTCAGGATATTTAGACTTGACTTTGATCCAGAATGCCGGCAGAGATGTTATGTCAAACATGCTTTTCAGCCCGCCGTCATTTGCAAGCTCGAGGAGTTGATCTCCTTCCCGCACTGACATGGATGACGCGTGGGTAATGACCTCGCGTGCATTCAAGCTCAACAGTGGGCGTGACAGGGAATGAGGAAAGGTGCAGCTGACTCATATCTCCAAATCATATCGTTTCCTCATGGCCCAGTAGCGTATGCTTTGCAGCGCGGTACCGGTCCGCGGCCTGGTGGTTGTGGACCGCTGCATAAGATGACTCTCACAGGAAATGATAAGGTATAGGTGCACATTCCTTTATCCGAAATTCTGAAATCCAAACAGCTCCAAAAACCGAAGTTTTTTTCACCGATAGCTGACATCACTCGGGTGTGATATGGCAGCACTAGCAGAGGCCGCCAGACGTCAGTTGTGGCTCAGCGCTCGTACTGGTTACTCGTGCATTTGCTGTTTGCTGATATTTTGTGTTCACTGTTGACTTTGTGTTTAATTTCACTATGAAAATGTCAAAAAGAGCTGCAGATACCCCAATGGGTAACAATGAGAAACAGAGAAGGAATCTTCTCTATCAATAACGTAGAAAGTGGAGTTATTGCAGAAGCTTGATCGTGGTGTGTCTGTGCGGTGTCTTACTGAAGAAAATAGTGTCAGAACTACCAATGTATATGATTTAAATAAACAGAAAGTCAAGTTACTGAAGTTTTATAGTGACAATGACGTTCTACGTTTATTCCAATAAGTCATTCACCATGAGTTTGATTTGGTTCATTTGAAGCTATATATTTTTAGGTTTTATTGAATGTTTTTGTTGGAAATAAAATTTCTTCTTGTCATTATTCCCTAAACAATACAGTATAACAATTATTTACATAGCATTTACATTGTATTAGGTATTATAAGTAATCTAGAGATGCTTTAAAGTATACAGGAGGATGTGCGTAGGTTTGGTGCGCCACTGGGTCTTAAAGTCCACTGCACTGAGTCAGGTTAAATAAGGGACTTGAGCATACGTGTTTTTTTGTATCGGGGTGGGGGGGGGGTCTGAAACCCGAAAAATTCTGCATTCTGAAATGCAACTGGCCCCAAGGGTTTTGGATAAGGGATTGTGGACCTGTAGTGGTGAATAGCGGGTGTGGAGGGATGAGTTGGTGAGTTAAGGTGTTGATCAGCCTTAAAGCTTGGGAAAAGTGACTGTTTTTGAGTCTGGTAATCCTAGTGTGGATGCTACATAGGCTCCTCCCTGATAGGTGTGGGACAAACAGTCCACGAGCAGGGTGGGTGGGATCCTTCATGATGTTACTGGCCCTTTTCTGTATATATGTCCTTAATGGCTGAAAGGCTGGTGCTGGTGATGCATAAGGCAGTTTTGTAAAACCTTCCACCACAGTGCAGTTTCCATACCATGCAGTGATACAACTTGTTAGGATGTTCTCTACTGCACATCTATAGAATGCTGTGAGTATAGATGTGCAGAATCCAGTTCTCTTCAACCTCCTCAGAAAATAGAAGCATTTGTGAGCATTCCTGATTGTGCATAATGTGATCTGGGACCTTGAGAAGTTCTGTGACTTGCACTCCCGTGAGTTTGAAACTGCTCGCAATTTTCACTGCTGATGCCTGTGATGCACTGGACAGTTTTGACTGCCCATGGTTCTACAGGTGATATGTCGATGGTCATTGTTCAGAGACTTCTTCAAGCTGCTCTGGATGAAATCCTCTGCATTGATAGGGAAGACATTAGAGTGCACTGTTTCGTGAATTTGATCACAGTGCTCTGCTCAGTGCCTGCCTAACATTGGCTTGAGGTGGAATGTACACCACTGCCAAGATGATGGTGGAAAATTCCCTTAGCAGATAAAATGGGCGACACATTTTCGCTTCTAGGCATCCTCAGTTGGGTGAGCAGGGTTGAGCCCATCGTATCTAGGCATCATGATGAGTCGATCATGAAGCATACTCTCCCCCCTCTACCTTTAAAAGATTCAACTGACCTGTCTTTGCAGAGAATGATGAAGCCATCAGACTGCAGCTCTGTGTCCAAAGTGGCAGTGGTGAATCGTGTTTCCATGAAGCAAAGTACATAGCAGTCCCTGATGTCCTACTGGTACTGCAATCTTGCTCTGAAGTCTTTATTTTATTTTCCAGAGACTGTATCCAGTTTGAGTTTTGACTGCCATAGCCCACACACTCCTGTTTTAGGTCAAGTGGATCAATTCATTGGTATTCATTTCCAGTTCTCTGGTTGCTGTCTCCATCATCATTTGTCTTTGTCTTCCTCTCGCTTTCTTCCCTTCAATCTTTCCCATAATTACTGTGCGTTCTAGCTCCTCTTTCCTAATCACATGTCCAATGAAGTTACATTGCCTTTTCATGATCTCATACATTATTTCTCTTTTCGTGTTTGCTCTGTTCATGACATCCTCATTATATATTTGTTTCATCCATGATATTCTTTCCATCCTCCTCAAAAACCACATCTCTGCTGCTTCAATTTGTTTCCTCATGTTACTAGATATTGTCCAACATTCTGATCCATATAACAGAACTGGATAAACGTAACATTTCAGTACTCTGAGGCGAGTTGTCATGCCTAGTTTAGTACTGGTCAGTATACTCTTCATTCTCGTAAAGGTGTCTTTTGCCATCCCTATTCTTCTTTTGATGTCCATGTCACACCTGCCATCTGATGTCTCCCAGCTTCCTAAGCAGCAAAAGTTCTGTACTTGTTTTATGTCTTCCCCGTTTATTCTCAGCCTGCAGATAGGATTCTCCTTCTTTTTGGATATCACCATATATTCTGTCTTTTTGCAATTGATAGACCTATTTTAGCACTTTCTTCAACAATTATATCAATTAAGTTTTGTAGTTCTTCCTCCATACTTGCAATTATATCAGTGCCGTATGCATATCTGAAATTATTGATGTTTTCACTGCCAACTTTGATTCCCAAGATTTGGCTCCCCCCACTTCCTCCAAACTAAAGGTGTAGCCGTGAGCACCCGTATGGGTCCCAGCAATGCCTGCCTTGTTGTTGGTTTTGTGGAGCAATCCATGTTCCAAGCCTATACTGGTATATGTCCCCCACTTTTTCCTCGCTACATCGACGACTGCATTGGCGCTGCTTCCTGCATGCATGCTGAGCTTGTTGACTTCATTAACTTTGCCTCCAACTTTCACCCTGCCATCAAGTTTACTTGGTCCAGGGGGGTCGTCACGTGATGACGTGGGATTGAGACGTGTAAATCCAGCTCTCCCATAAAAAATCAGCAAAGTACCATTTAAATAAAGCAAAGTTAATAAATACTTTGCGAAAACTACTTATAAGCTTCTCAAGACTATTTTACGATATGCCTCGTAAACCGCAACAGAAGAAATCTGTTGTTGCGAAGTCGCCGCGAGATGGGAAGAAAAAAGGGCCTACTGCAGCAATGGAGCCTCGGATTCAGGTTGGATCTCCTTTGGAGGAGACGCATTTTATCTCTGGCGTAGAAGAACAGGGAGCAATGGCGGCGGTAACAGTCCCTGGGAAGAAGATGCCGGAATTACGCATGCGCAAAGAAGTTGGCATGCGCAAATCGATACAACTCAAACTACAAGAACCGACGGCCACTGCAAGTGAAAGTGACTCAGAGTGAGAATTGGATTCCGCAGAGAATACAGATGAAGAAGAAGAGGAAGAATTGGAAGAGACTGGAAGTAAAGGATGTGATGGAGACATAGGAGAGGCTTTATTGCAAGTAACGGCTGGACTAAGAACAAAGCTTAGAGACACGAAGATGTGCTATGATAAAGTTATGAAAAGGCAGGACAAATTGGATAAGAAACTTCAGAAGATGGAAAGAACAATGGAGCATATTAATGATAGAGTGGAAAAAACAGAAAATGATGTGCTCGTCTGGAAAATGGAAAGAAATCGACTGTTGGAGAAAGTGGACGTGTTGGAAAATTTTAGTGGACAAAATAATATTAAAATTGTTGGTCTTAAAGAAGGTATAGAGGGAGACAATCCAATAGAATTTTTTCAAAGATGGATCCTGGAAACTTTGCAAATGAAAGAGGAAGACCGATCAATTGAAATTGAGCGGGCACATAGAGCTCTAAGACCAAAACCACAAGATGACCAATATCCACGATCAATTTTAATAAAATTCTCAAGATTTCAAGACAAAGAAAGGATTCTATGGGTGGCTGCCCAAGCTGCCAAGAAGAGAAAAGGGCCACTGATGATAGAAGGGAAGAAAATTTTTTTCTACCCTGACATAAGTTATGAGCTTTTGAAGAGAAGGAAGGAATTTAATCCAGTGAAAAAAGTCCTATGGGATCACGGTTATCAATTTATATTGCATTATCCTGCAACCTTGAAGATTTTTTTTGCTGGTGGAGAAAAAAGATTTTTTGACAATTACCGGAAAGTGGAGGAGTTTGTGTGAGATTCTTTGAATATTCACCAGATGCAAGAACAAATCCACGGGAGCGAGATGGATTGAAGATGAAGACGGGGTCAAGGAATAGACCTGCTGGATTTTTAAAGGTGGATGAATATATAAATATATTATTAATTATATGAGGGAGGGGAAGAAAGGTTAAAGTTTGAGGAATAGTAGCTGGGAATAGTGACATTAATTTTTTTATGTACATATACAATTTTTTTGTTACAGGGAGCTGGAAGAAATACTGACCAATCGTTACGCTATTCATGTGTGCAAGCGTGGCAATAGCCACGACCCGCAAAATGGAGGGGGGTAGTGTTGTGTATCTTTTCATTCACAACATTCACAACTTTTCATTCAGAGTGAAAAATATGGAATATAAAGCAAGAATATTGTCAGATCATTCTCCTCTATTAATGACAATAATAATGACTGATAAGGAAGAAGTGGATTATAGATGGAGATTTAATTCAGCATTATTAAAACGTCAAGATTTTTGTGATTTTATGAAAAAGCAGATCCAATTTTTTTTGGATAAAAACTCTCATTCAGTGGATGATAAATTTATACTATGAGATGCAATGAAATATTTGAGGGGTCAGATAATAAGTTATACGTCTAATATTAAGAAAGAATATATGGCAGAACTAGATTAATTGAATAAAGAGATTACAAAATTAGAAAAAGAATCTCAAAGACGTATGACAGAAGAAAAACGAAGGCAATTTGTCAATAAGAAGTTACAATATAATATGCTTCAGACGTACAGAATGGAAAAAGCAATCATAAGAACTAAGCAAAGGTATTATGAGTTAGGTGAGAGAGCACATAAAATTCTTGCTTGGCAGTTGAAAACAGAACAAGCTTCCAAAACGATAAATGCAATTAGAACAAGTGCAAATAAAATTACTTATAAACCTTTAGAAATTAATGAAACCTTCAAAAGTTTCTATTCTGAATTATATCAATCAGAATCACAAAATGATGTTAATGAGATAGAAAGGTTTTTATCACAAGTAACTCTTCCAAAATTGAATTTGGAAGAACAGAAGGGATTAGATATGCCTTTTTCATTAAAAGAGGTTGAAGAAGCTTTAGGATCACTTCAAAGTAATAAATCTAAAGGAGAAGATGGTTTTCCACCTGAATTTTATAAAAAGTTTAAAAATTTATTATTTCCTCCCTTTATGGAGTTAATACATTAAGCAGAAAACATACATAAACTCCCAGAATCTTTTTCAACAGCAATTGTAATAGTATTGCCAAAAAAAGATAGAGATCCTTTAAAACCAACATCATACAGGCCTATTTCTTTGTTGAACACGGCTTATAAAGTAATACCAAAAATTTTATCGAATAGATTATCTAAATATTCAGCAAAATTAATACATATGGATCAAACAGGATTTATTAAAAATAGACAATTGGCAGATAATGTAACTCGGCTACTCAGTATAATTCATTTGGCACAAAAAAGGGACGAGATGAGTATAGTAGTAGCCTTGGATGCAGAAAAAGCATTTGATAGATTGGAATGGGACTTTTTTATTTAAAGTATGAGAAAAATATGGGTGAGGAACATCTTCTATAAACTGGATTAAAACTTTAAATACTAACCCTAATGCTAAAGTAGTGACAAATACTCAGATTTCAACACCATTCCAGTTAAAAAGGTCAACTAGACAAGGTTGTCCATTATCACCTGCTTTATTTGTACTGGCGATAGAGCCATTAGCAGAACTAATTAGAATTGATCCAGATATTATGGGTTTTTGAGTTAATCAGGAGGAATATAAAATTAATCTTTTTGCTGATGATGTTTTGATTTACTTAACAAACCCACAGCATTTGTTACATAAATTATTTTCTAGATTGGATGAATATGGGAAAGTATCAGGGTATAAAATAAATTGGGATAAAAGTGAAATTTTACCTCTTACTAAAGGAGACTATAGCCAATGTTGTCTAGCAACCCAATTTAGATGGCCGGTAAATGGTATAAAGTATTTAGGTTTAAGACTTGATAATGATGTAAAGAATTTATATAAATTTAATTATTTACCACTATTTTAAAAAATTCAATAAGATCTTGACAAATGGATGATACTACCAATAACATTAATGGGTAGAGTCAATGTTGTAAAAATGAATATATTTCCTAGATTACAGTATTTGTTTCAAACATTACCAATACAATTGCCCCAGAAATTCTTTCAAGAGTTAAATAAATGTGTGAGAAAATTTCTTTGGAAAGGTAAGATGTCAAGAATATCATTGGAAAAACTGACATGTAAACCTCCAAATTTTAAGAATTATTATAAAGCAAATCAACTTAGAATTATTGCATCTTTCTTTGATGATCGAAAACCGGCATGGATTAGAATAGAATTAAATAAGATAGAAGAAAATATACCTGAAGATTTTATATATAAATGGGAATCTAAATGGATACGGGAAAAGGAAGAATCTCCTATATTAAAACATTTGATTGATCTATGGAATAAGATAAATGTTGATAATGAAATAAAGAAATCTTTATTAGCAAGGAGACCTTTGTTCCAAAACAGACTTAATCCTTTTACAATGGATAATCAACATGTATATAATTGGTACCAAAAAGCAATTAGATCTATAGGAGACTGTTATGTACGAGGTATATTGATGTCATTTGAACAACTAAAGAATAAATATAAAATATCAAATAACACTTTCTTTTGTTACCTTCAATTAAGGGCTTACTTAAAAGGCGAACTGGGTCAAACAATGTTTTTGCCAAAACCCAATGAAATTGAAATTTTAATTCAAAAAGGAAAAATTAAAACATTTATTTCTTGTATGTATAATTTGATTCAAAAACAGACAATTAAACAAGGAATCCACAAGTCAAAACAAAAATGGGAAACGGATCTAAATATTAATGTTGATGAAACAAATTGGTCAAGACTGTGCCTTGACAGTATGACAAATACAATAAACGTTCGACTTAGATTAGTACAATATAATTTTTTACACCAATTATATATTACACCACAAAAAATAAATAGATTAAATTCAAATTTATCTGATCAATGCTTTTGGTGTAATCAAGAAATTGGTACTTTCTTACATTCTACTTGGTCTTGTTCTAAAATTCAACCCTTTTGGACATATTTAAGAGTCTTATTGGAACAAATTACTGGAACTCAACTTCCACATAACCCTGTATTATTTCTATTAGGTGATATTGAAGGGTAAAACCGAAACTTAAATTGAATAAATATCAGAAAGAATTCATAAAAATTGCATTGGCAGTAGCTAAGAAGGCTATAGCAGTTACTTGGAAATCCGATTTGTATTTAATTATGAATCGTTGGAACAATGAAATGGTTAGTTCTATTCCACTCAAAAAAAATTACTTATAATTTAAGAGATAAATATGAAACATTTTTGAATATTTGGCGCCCTTATTTACAAAAGATAGGATGGCATATTTAGTTGCTCCGATGATAAAGACCTTGGTCCCTTGGGGACAGTAATAAATAAATATACTAAATTTATTTTGAATCTCATGGAGCATGTGGAAACCCTCCAATATCCAGGCAGTTTTTCTTTTTTTTTCTTCTTTCTTTCTTTCTTTTTTTTTGGTAGGCGTTTCGGGGGGGGGGGGGAGGGGGGAGGGTAGACATTATCTTTTCATGTATTCACTTTGAAAACTCAATAAATATTATATTAAAAAAAAGTTTACCTGGTCCATTTCCGACACTTCCTTCCCCTTTCTTGATCTTTCTGTCTCTATCTCTGGAGACAGCTTATTTACTGATGTCTACTATAAGCCTACGGACTCTCACAGCTACCTGGACTATTCCGCTTCTCACACTGTCTCTTGCAAAAATGCCATCCCTTTCTCACAATTCCTCCATCTCTGCTACATCTGCTTCAGGATGAGTCTTTTCATTCCAGGACGAAGGAGATGTCCTCCTTTTTTAAAGAAAGGGGCTTCCCTTCCTCCACCATCAACTCTGCTCTTCCACGCATCTCTACCGTTTCATGCACATTTGCTCTCTCTCCATCCTCCTGCCACCCCACTAGGAATAGGGTTCCCCTTGTCCTCACCTACCACCCCACCAGCCTCCGGGTCCTACGTATTTTTCTCTGTAACTTCCGCCACCTCCAATGGGATCCCACCACTAAGCACATCTTTCCCTCACCCCTCTCTCTGCTCTCCACAGGGATCGCTCCCTACGTGACTCCCTTGTCCATTTGCCCCCCCATCCCTCCTCACCGATCTCCCTCCCAGCACTTATCCTTGTAAGCGGAACAGGTGCTACACATGCCCTTACACTTCCTCCCTCACCACCATTCAGGGCCCCAGACAGTCCTTCCAGGTGAGGCGATACTTCACCTGTGAGTCAGCTGGGGTGATATACCGTGTCTGGTGCTCCCGATGTGGCCTTCTATATATTGGCGAGACCTGACACAGGCTGGGAGACCGTTTCGCTAAACACCTACGCTCTGTCCGAAAGAGAAAGCAGGATCTCCCAGTAGCCACGTATTTTAATTCCACGTCCCATTCCCATTCTGATATGCCTATCCACGGCCTCCTCTACTGTTAAGATGAAGCCAGACTCAGGTTGGAGAAACAACATTTTGTATTCCGTCTGGGTAGCCTCCAATCCAACCTAATGGCATGAACATCGACTTCTCTAACTTCCGTTAATGCCCCACCTCCCCTTCGTACCCCATCCCTTATTTATTTATTTTTCTTCCCCCTTTTTTGTTTTTTTCTCTCTTTTTTCTCCCTCTGTCCCTCTCACTATAACGCTTTGTCTGTCCTCTGGGCTCCCCCCCACCTTCCTTTCTCTCTAGGCCTCCCTTCCCATGATCCTCTCCCTTCTCCAACCTCATATCCCTTTTGCCAATCAACTTTACAGCTCTTAGCGCCATCTCTCCCCCTCCTGTCTTCTCCTATCATCTCGGATATCCCCCTCCCCCTCCCACTTTCAAATCTCTTACTATCTCTTCTTTCAGTTAGTCCTGATGAAGGATCTCAGCCCGAAACATCGACTGTACTTTTTTCTATAAATGCTGCCTGGCCTGCTGCATTCACCAGCATTTTTTGTGTGTGTTTCCCAAGATGTTTCTTATTTTTTGTAATATTTTTTCACTGTACACATTACATAAATTAGGGGAGAAAAACACACCCTTGTCTAACACCTCTCTTAATTTTTGTAAACTGACTCACTTCTCCATCTAATCTTACAGCAGCAGTTTGTTCCCAGTACAGATTTCTGACCAGGCGGAGGTCTTTTGAATCTAGATCTGGACTTTTCTGTAATGTTTCAAATAACTTATTGTGCTTCACCTTATCAAATGTTTTTGAGTAGTCGATAAAACAAACAAACAAATCTTTTTGCACTTGAATAGTTCGTTCTGATAGTATCCTTAACATCAGTATTACGTTTCTTGTGCATTTGTCTTTCACAAAACCACATTGTTCTTTACCTATTTCAGCTTGTATCTTACTTTTAGCTCTTGTCATCAAAATTCTTAGAAGTATCGTAGTGATATGACTCATTAAACTTATGGTCCAATGTAATTCACATTCTAGTGCTCCAGGTTTCTTAGGAAGAGTGGTAAGTACTGATTTTTCCGTCTCTTCTGCTATTATTCCAGTCCCATAAATGTCATTGATTAAGTCAGTAAGTTTTTCAACTTCATAATCTTCAAGAGCGATAATTTGTTCTATTACTAATTCATCAGGACCTGCTGCCTTTCCTTTCTTCTTATTATTTATTGCATTACAAACTTCAGATTTTAAAATACTTGGACCTTCAATGTTTTTCTTAATTTCTGGTTTTTCACCTCGATCATCTTCAAACAATTCCTGCATATACTCAGTCCATCTGTTCATAATCTCATCTTTTTCCATGATAATGGTACCGTCCTTTGCTTTCAAACATTCACGTGAAGAACAGAGGAGCTTTTTACCAGTGATATTCTTGATTTGTTGATGTAACCTTTTTGGATCAGTAATAGGGTTTTTTCTATTTGCTCACATTCTTGGTTTAACCATTCTTCTTTGGCTTTTTGACATAAGCTTTCAACTTTTTTATCTGAGGACTTATATTCTGTACGATATGACCATGTAATGAGGCTTTATTACAGACCACCCAAAAGTCCAAGGGATTTAAAGGAACAAATTTGTAAAGAGATCATAGACTGTTGCAAGAAACATAAGGTTGTTATTGTAGGTGAATTTAACTTTCCACATATTGACTGGGATTCCCATACTGCAAAACGACTAGATGGGACAGAGTTTGTCGGATGTGTTCAGGGAAATTTCTTTCATCAGTACGTAGAGGTCCCAATGAGGAGGGTGTGATACTGGACCTACTGTTAGGGAATGAGACAGGGCAGGTGACAGATGTTTATGTAGGGGAACACTTTTCTTCCAGTGACCACAAAGCCATTAGTTTCAAAGTAAATATGGAAAAATATAGGTCTGGTCTGCAAGTTGAGATTCTAAATTGGAGAAAGGTCTGTTCTGATGATTTCAGAAATGACCTAGCAAGTGTGGATTGGGACAAGTTGTTTTCTGGCAAAGGTGTACTTGATAAGTGGAAGTCCTTCAAAAATGAAATTTTGAGAGCGCACGGCTTATATGTGCCTGTCAGAATAAAAGGTAAGGAAAACAAGTGCGGGGAACCTTGGTTTTCAAGAGATATTGAAGCCCTGGTTAAGAGAAAAAAGGAAGTGCATAGCAGGTATAGGTAGGTAGGAAGAAATGAGGTGCTTAAGTAGTGCAAGAAATGCAAGAGAATTCTTAAGAAAGAAATCAGGATGGCATGGAGTTGCTCTAGCAGACAAGGCGAAGGGGAATCCTAAGGAGTTCTGCTGATACGTTAAGAGCAAAAGGATTGCAAGGGACAAACTTGGTCCTCTGGCAGATCAGAATGGTAATCCATATATGGAGCCAAAACAGATGGGAGTGATCTTAAATGAACTCCTTGCATCTGTATCTACCCAGGTGACAGACATAGAGTCTATAGAAATGAGGCAAAGTGGCGTCAACTTCATGGACCTTGTCCAGAATACAGAGGAGGAGGCTTTTGCCATCCTGAGAGAAATCAGGGTGGATAAATCCCCAAGACCTGACAAAGTGTTCCCTTGGACCCCATGGGAGGCAAGCGCACAAATTTGCTTAGACCCTTGCAGAAAATTTTAAATCATTCTTAGCAGCTGGGGAGACACCAGAGGATCGGCAGATATCCAATGTTGTTCTGCTATTTAAAAAAGGTTTTAAACGTGACCCAGGAAATTATAAGCTTGTGAGTTTGACATCAATTGTGGGAAAGTTATTAGAAGGCATTTTTCTAGGGGACTAGATATGTGAGTATATAGATAGACATGGACTGATAAGGGGTAGTCAGCATGTGTGAGGTAAGTCATGTCTAACCAATCTTGTAGAGCTGTTCAAAAAGCTACCAGGAAAGTGGATGAAAGCAAGGCAGAGAAAGTAGTCTACATACATGGACAATAGTAAGGCATCTGACAAGGTCCCACATGGGAGGCTGGTCTAGAAGATTCAGTCCCTCGGCATTCAGGATGAGGTAGCAAATTGGATGAGACATTGGCTTTGTGGGAGAAGCCAAACAGTGGTAGCAAAGGATTGCATCTGCAACTGTGATTAGTGGTGTGCCACAGGGATCAGTGCTGGGTCCTTTGTTGTTTGTCATCTATATCAATGATCTGGATGATAATGTGTTTAACTGGATCAGCAAATTTGTGGATGACACCAAAATTAGGCGTGTGGTGGACTGTGAGAAAGGCTATCATGGCTTGCAGAGGGATCTGCATCAGCTGGCAAAATGGGATGAAAAATGGCAGACGGAACTTAAAGCAAACAAGTGTGAGGTTTTGCACTTCAGTAAGACCAACCAGGGTAG
This sequence comes from Mobula hypostoma, assembly GCF_963921235.1. NCBI lineage: Eukaryota > Metazoa > Chordata > Chondrichthyes > Myliobatiformes > Myliobatidae > Mobula > Mobula hypostoma. The sequence continues at coordinate 51,924,472 of NC_086100.1, read as the reverse complement.
GCCTTACACAGTGAATGATAGGCACTGAGGAGAGTGGTAGAACAAAGGGTTCTGGGAATATAGGTCTATAATTCATTGAAAGTGGCATCACAGGTAGATAAAGAAAGCTTTTGGCACACTGGCCTTCATAAATCAAAGCACTGAGTACAGAAGATGGGATGTTATGTTGAAGTTGTATAAGATGTTGGTGAGGCTTAATTTAGAGTATTATGTGCAGTTTAGTCACCTACATACAGGAAAGATGTAAACAAGGTTGAAAGAGTACAGAGAAAATTTACAAGGATGTTACAGATCTGGAGGACCTGAGTTATAAGAAAAGGTTGAAGAGGTTAGGACTATATTCTTTAGCACATAGAAAATAGAGTGGAGATTTGATAGAGGTATACAAAATTTTGAGGGGTATAGATAGGGTAAATGCAAGCAGAATTTTTCCACTCAGGTGAGGTGGAACTACAACCAGAGGTCATGGATTAAGGGTGAAAGGTGAGAAGTTTAAGGGGAACATGAGGGGAAACTTCTTCACTCAGAGGGTCATGAGAGTGTGGAACAAGCTACCAGAACACAATTCCTTTGTGTTACATCCCACACCAATTTCAGTTAGAGCCAAGAGGAAGTGATTCTTGTCTGCAAACAATATGTCGTGCAAAAGACCATTCAGTGGAAAAATAGTGTGATTTGTGGTCCTTTTCTGTGGTTATATATGTGAACTGAAGGCAAATTTTGGAGCTATAGGACAGAAGATGGACCAGTTTCCACATACTTCGAACATACTCTGTTTTATTTCACATTTTAGCATCTACAGTTTTTTGCCTTTTGTAATTTTGTGGTGATGCTAAGTACAAACTTAGCTGTAAAATGTTCCATTGTGTCTGAATTTTTTTAGAGACACTATTAGTTTACGGGAATTCATGGCTTTGGTAATCTGATATGAAAAGAATTTGGATGAAGAAAGAAATGAGCACTGTGGTTCTCTGACATTGGACTGGACGTCACAATCAGGGCCGGACTTCAGGCAGGGCTAGGCTGGGCTTCAGCCCAGGGGCCCAAAATAGGTAGCTATCATCATGGTGGACAAAAAAAACTACGAGAGTGGAGCACAGAAAAGAAAAAAGAAACAAGAAAAAGAGGACCCTGGGAAAGAAGCATCAAAAAAGCCATTGAAATTGACAGAATTTTTTTAAACCTGTTCTCGATGGTGCAGCAGTACCATCGCTCCTGTCACAGTCCGAGACCGGTCGACAAATGGAGACTTGTTCAACAGCTAGCGCTAGCGTTAGCACAGGACCACCGTCCTTGCCACAGTCAACAGCTAATGTTCAAGAGGCAGAGATGACTCTGGGATTCCCAACCACAGAGGCCTCCGAACAACCAAGTCGAGCCGCCATTATTGTTAACGTTACCGCTACTGAGGATCCTTACAGCACAGATCCTGCTCGCTGGGGAAAGGAAACATTAGATGATTCAGTCCAAGCATACTGGGCTAAGAAAGGGCCAGAGTCCTGCCAGAATAAGGATGTGGATATCAAAGTTTCTGAGTGAGTATACAAACAGCAGGGACATTTTTTCCTTCAAATTTCACTTCAAACGCAAGCTTGTAAATGGTGAGTACATATCAAGGCAATGGCTGTTATATTCCCCTTTCACTGGCTGTGTGTTTTGCTTTGCATGCCTCATCTTCAGTGATGGTAACTGTCAGTCCATTTTCGAAACTGGCTTTAGCGACTGGAAACATGCTGCTGAGTGCATAGGAGAGCATGAAAATAGCGAACACCACAGGGAAAAGATACTGACCTACGTTACACTAGTGTCTGACAGCAGAAGAATAGATACAGAACTGCAAAAACAGTTCAAGTCAGGGTGTGTCTACTGAACCAACGTATTGAGAAGAGTAGTGGCGGTTGTGAAGTTTTTGGTTGAGAGGGGACTGGCTATCCGAGGCTCCAGTGACATATTTGTCAGCCCTGATAATGGCAACTACATGGGCATTCTGGAGGTAATAAGTGAGTTTGACTCATTTTTGAAGGCACACATACAGAAATTTGGAAATGCAGGATCAGGCACCCCTTCATATCTTTCACCTAAAACATGTGAGGAGTTTATTAAGCTCATGAGTGATCGAGTTCTGTTCGAGATCGTCAATGAAGTCAAAATAGCCAAATACTTTTCTATTGCTTTGAGGCTTTACCTGACTCTCCCTGTCACAAATGCAAGTGGTGAGCGATCTTTCTCCAATCTCAAACTAGTGAAGAATAGGGTCAGATCCACAATGGGACAGGACAGGCTGAATCATCTTACTCTGATGTCACTTGAAAATAATCTTGTTCGGAAACTGGATTTTAGTGATCTGATCAAGGAATTTACTGTGAAGAAATCCAGAAGAAATAGCCTTTAATTTTGAAAAACAAGCATCTGACTTTGTAAATATCTAGGTTTGTGTGTCAGTGCTGTTCCTGTTTTTGTGGCAATAGGCTAATAGTTGACGGTTTACAAACCTAGTAAGTAATAAGTAAAATTTACTCTGCAACCCACACAGCACAGCAATAGGTTAGTATGTGCTAGATCTCATTTTTCAGAAAGATTGTTGGAGTATTGTCAAGTTTCCTAGTTTGCCATAGTGCCATCTCTCTTAGCCTTTTTTGTCTCTTATTTCCATTTTACTTTCTCAGAACACACAGTTGAGAAAAATACCTAGATAGAAAATGCTTTGGCATTGTTTGAGATATAAGGCCTATGGTATGTGCAGCAACAGCTAAATAAAGATTCGTCTTCTTTATAACTTTACTAAGCCAACTAAGCCTAGGTCAATTTTTGAGTGCTTTAGAGGCTGTCCTTCAAACTAAGAATCTGCATTACTTTCTGTCCTCCCTCTTAAGGCCTGTAAGTTTGTAGCCTACGTATTGTACTAAACCAATGTCTTAGTCCACAACTTTGATATTTAGACCAATATGACCTTTGCTCTTGCTCTTGCCTTTTTTTGCTTGGTACAGCAGCATTTTACGGTGTTGGGTTTCTTGGCAGCTGACTCCTTGTCCAAAAAAAGCAGTAAGTTTCAACCTTGAAATTCTGAAAAGTTTAGCCCACTGAAACCATAATAGTTTTCCGCAGGGACCCCAAAACTGGTGTACTGTAGGTAAATCTATTCCATGCATGGACTGATTCAAAAGGCTAAGACTCCTGGAAGTTTGTATATCGGGCATCTGATTGCAAGGCCGTCACTGGACTTCTGATAAACTACTTTAGTTATGAGGAATACCTGGCTAGCTTGATATTGCCTTTTTTTGAAACAGAGGTCAATTAATTGTCTGTGGGCAACCATCAATCATGAGAGCAATTATAAGAGAATAGGAAAAAACTATTTCTCTCAGCCAAGAGATCAATAACCATGAACTTAAAGATACTGGTAAAACGATGAAAGAGGAGTTAAGAAGAACTTATCCATTCAGCAGGTGTTAGGGGTCCGAAAGTCACTTCCTGTAAAGACGGGAAGGGCAGAAACACTTATTGCTTATATAAGGACATTTGTGGAAGCATTTGTTGCTGCATAATCTTAAAATCTACAGGCCAGAAAATAGCTTTGTTGCTGGTATGGACAAAATGACAAAATGGCTTCCTTGAGTATCAAAAATACTTTTATGAGACTTCTTTCTGCTTAGTTATGAGACTAGAGGCAGAGCAGTGGAAACTGCGAGCAGTTTCAAACTCCTGGGAGTGCACATTTCACACAATCTCTCAAAGTCCCAGAATACATTATACACAATCACAAAAGCTCACCAACTCTTCTACATTCTGAGGAGGTTGAAGAGAACTGGACTGTGTACATCTATACTCACTTCATTCTATAGATGTGCAGTAGAGAGCATCCTAACAAGCTGTATCACTGCATAGTATAGAAACTGCACTGTGGTGGACAGGAAAGTTCTAGGATGGGTGTAGTCAAAACTGCCCAATGCATCACCAGCATCTGCACTGTTCAAACTGCTCACACAAATACACTGATGAAGTGATTTGAGAAGTTGGTCATGTCCAGAATCAATGACCTAGACCCACCGCAGTTTGCCTAAAACCACAAAATGCCTACAGCTGATGGAACCTCAGTGGCTTTTGGATCACCTGGATAATAGCCATACCTATGTCAGTCTGCTGTTTATTGATTACAGCTCAGCTTTCAACACCATTATACCCTCAGAACTTGTCAACGAGCTCTAAAACAGTGGTCCCCAACCACTGGGCCACGGACTGGTACCAGGCCGCAAAATGTGCTACCGGGCCGCAAGGAAACAATATGATTTGGCGGTATGAAACGATATGAGTCAGCTGCACCTTTTCTCATTCCCTGTCACGCATTGTTGAACTTGAAACCACCCCCCAACCCCCCGTCAGCTGGTCCGCAAGAATATTGTCAATATTAAACCGGTCCCCAGTGTAAAAAAAGGTTGGGGACCCCTGCTCTAAAACATTGGCATCTGTACCTTTCTCTGATCTGGATCCTTGACTTCCTCATCAGGAGACCACAGTCAGCGCAGATTGTAAATATCATCACTTCCTTGCTGACAATCAACACTGGCACACTTCAAGGGTGTGTGTTAGGCCACTCCTCTGCTGTCTCTACACCCATGACTGTGGGTCTAGGCACAGCTCAATTGCCATCTATAACTTTGCTGATGACACAACTACTGTTAGCTGAATTTCAGATGGTGATGAGTAGTGTCAAAACAACAACCTTGCACTCAGTGTCAGTAAAAACCAAGGAATTGATTGTGGACTTCAGCAAGGGGAAGTCAAGGGAACACACACCAGTCTTCATCAAGGGATCAGCAGCATAAAAGGTGAACAGTTTCAAGTTCCTGGGTGTCAACATCTCTGAAGATCTATCCTGGGATCAACATATTGATGCAATTACAAAGAAAGTACAACAGAGCTTATATTTCATTAGGATTTTGAGGAGACTTGGTATGTCACCAAAAACTCTCTCAAATGTCTACAGATATATCATGGAGAGCATTCTAACTGGTTGCATCACCTTCTGGTACGGAGGGGTCACTGCACATGATTGGAAAAAGCTGCAAGAAGTTGCTTCTCAGCCAGCTTCATCATGGGCACTAGGATCATCAGCATAAGGGCATCTTCGAAAGGATATGACTCAAAAAGGTGGCATCTGTCATTAAGGACCCCCATCACACAGGACATACCCCCTTCTCATTGCTATCATCATGGCAGTGGTACAGGAGCCTGAAGACACACACTCAACATTTTAGGAACAGCTTCTTCCTCACCGCCATCATATTTCTGGATTGACAATGTCCCCATGTACACTACCTTGCTATTTTTTAAAATTTCTTTTCTTTTTTTTCTTCATTGCTCTCTTTTTGCACTACTTATTTAAGTAAATTTATATTGTAATTTAGAGTTTTTTTATGTTTCCAAAGTACGTCATTTCATGACGTATGTCAGTGATATTAAACTTGATTCTGATTCTGATTCTGAACATCATGCCAAATATACGTACAAGAAATAGGAGTTTACACAAAATCAACAGACCCAGGCTGATTTCATGCAGATTCTGTGTACAACTATTTTTCTATAGGAATAAAAATAGTATGATGCATACATATGTGTCTAGTTTAGACTGCAGGGCAAGAGAGGACAATGACATTGTAGAAACATTTAAAGTTGACTTTGCAGGGCTTTAGGAAAAAGAAGGACTCTTTCATGTTAAATAGGTGGCTCTTGTAAGATCAGTATTCATTGCCTACCCCTAATAGTTTTTGAGAGCTTTCTTTATCAACTGCAGTCAAACTGTTGAAGTTACTTCTGGAACATTCTATATAGAGTTGCAGTATGTTGGCCCAGCCAAGTTGAAAAAGGTATATTTAAATGCCATGATGAAAGTATTCTCTTCTCATGATGGAAGATCTTGCAGATGTTGGTTTTTCTGTACACCTGCTGTCTTTGTTCCTCCAGATGATAGATGTACTGAGATTGAACTACTGTCAAAAAACCCTTGGAAATTTGCTTGTGGATGGTCACTTTTCTATTCATGGTAAACTAATAGCAAAGGAAGTGAATATTTATGATGGTGAATCAGATGGGTTGTTTCATCCTTGCAACACAGGCTATCTGCATTCAGACCACAGTTTCACAGTGAGTTTCATGTTGCATACCACTCTAATTCTCCGTTCCATCTGTGACCTCCTGTACTGGTATAACAAAATACAACACAAGCTTAAGAGCAACATCTCATTTTCCAACTTGGCACAATGCAGCAATCAATATTGTATTCTACAACTTCAGGTAACTTACTTACTCTCTTTGCTGTAATTCATCCATCTGAAATTTTGCTACATTTTCCTCTCTTCATTTGGACACCTTGACCTGTTGGGCATTTGCAGTAGCTCCATTTTTGCAGATTTTATGTTCCTCCATTTATTCTCCTTCACTAACTACCATCATCAATATATCAATAGTACGAACTCATTCATGGTTCATCACCATGGCAACTTTATCAAAAATAATCTATTTGTTCTCTCAACTTATTTCCAACTGAAAACTAACTTGTTTTCCCTGTTTTGATGAAGGATCTTGAACCTGAAATGCTAACCATGCTGCCATTTCCTCACGTGCTGTCTGACTTGCAGAATATAATGCAGCAGTTTCTGTGTTTGCTTCATCGTTCTCTGGATCTGGTCTGAATGGAGCGCCGCACATTTTGATCATGAGTTGCACTGACCAGTATGCTGCGTTAGTTGTGCAGCTCAATATTTGTTACTGTTAGCTAAATTTTCTGACAGATAACAGTTAAGTTCAGAAGCCAGAGTGAAATTTCCCCACAATATTTGCATAAATATTTTTTGTCTTTCTCAGAAGGATATAGGATACTGTATGTTATTGCTACGTACAATCAGCTCCATATCTGGATAAAACACATCATATGAGCTGGCTTTTCTTTTCTTCCATGCCATTGCTCTTGTTTGGTATATTAGTCTTGACTAAATTAAAAATGTTTGTTTAACCACAGAAGAGATCTCAGGGCTGTTATACTCTGAATCACATCTAGGGTTCTGTTACCATAGAAACTTGCATTGTTATTCTGATTTAAAGACATAAATTTTACTTTTCAAAAATGAGTCCAATGTTTCAAAATTTACTAAATATTTGCCTTTGGAATTGCTTTAGCATATTGTATATTTTTACATTGGCTGCAGCTTGCCAGGAATTAAATTTGCAAGAAAGATTAGAAAACATGGTAAATGCCGAATCTGCAATAAAATTGCAATAATGATTAGCAGGCAATACTTAAATACTATTAAAAAACAAAGAGAATATTAGAGTCAAACTTATCTTACAACTCACTACAAAGTATTTATTATTATAAATAAAGTACTAAACTATGCACTTGATTTTCCAACATATGCTCATCCTTCATATTTTTTTCTCATCACCAATTCAGCCTTCCAAAGCATGTCTCAAAGCCTTGTCTGCATTTTCTTAGGGTTTAGAAAGTTCTTTACCCTGCTAGTAATAACAAGTAATTGCTCTGGTACAATTACGATTTTCCAGTTAGATGGTAATTGGTTCAGGGGCACATTTACAATGTTCTGTGGGTGTGATTTTGAGTTTCAAGAGCATTGTTGCCTGAGGGAGAAAATTTCAGTTATTCCATTTACTTTCAGTTCTGTGATATCTGTCATCATTTCTTCATGGCTTCAGATCTGATAGGAACCAAGCTTTAACAAATACCAGATCTTTCCTAGCTATTCTCTCAAATTAACATGACTTGTTCTTCCATGAACAGATCTAATCGCCTTAGTATTTAGGACATACTTTCACTATTCAATAAATAAAAGTGGGGCAATATGACCCAGGGGTGCAATACTGAGACTTGACTCCTTCTAATATGTAGACTAATTTGTATTTTATTGAGCTAAAGTCAGATGCAAACCATCAAGCTGTCTTATTTTATAATTAGCAAGCAAACATGTGAAGGAATAAAGCAGCAAATTGCTTTACAGAAAAATACTGTATATTTCACATTGACTCTACTGATTGGCAAACAGTCTTTTAGTTATCCTTATCATTGGAATCAGACCTCGCCGAGGGGTGATTGATATGTTCATGGCCTAAGATAGAAGGAGTCAATTTTAGACCACCTGGCATATTTATTTTTCAACATAGTCCCCTCCTACATTTACACACTTTGTCCAGCGGTCATGGAACATACGGATATGGGACCTCCAGAGAGTGTCCACAGATGGGTGATTGATAAGTTTGTGGCCTAAGGTAGAAGGAGATGAGTTATACAGCTCTCCTCACATGCACATGCAGTTCAACTCTTTGAGTGATTATGCAGAAAGTTTGAAGTTAATAACTCATCTCCTTCTATCTTAGGCCACAAACTTATCAATCACTGCTCATATATCCTCTATGCTGGGTCACCTCTCCTCTTAAGGTGGACTGAATTGTGCCATTTCCCACTGTTCTTGTACAACATTACCTGACAAAGAGTCATAGAAAAGTACAGCACAGAAATGGGCCCTTTGGCCCATCTAGTCCATGCTAAAACCATTTAAACTGCCTACTCCCATTGACCTGTACTGGGACCATAACCCTCCATACCCCTGCTATCCATGTACCCATCCAAACTTCTCTAAAACATTGAATTTGTGCTCACATGCACCACTTGCACTGGCAGCTCATTCCACACTCTCATAACCCTCTGAGTGAAGAAGCTTCCCCTCATGTTCCTCTTAAACGTTTCAGATTTTACACTTAACTCATAACCTCTGGTTGTAATCCCACCCAACTTCAGTGGAAAAAGCCTGCATGCATTTACTCTATCTATTCCTCTCTTAATTTTAAATACCTCTATCAAATCTCCTCTCAATCTTCTACATTCTGAAGAATAAAGTCCTAACCTATTCAATCTTTCCTTATAACTGGGGTCATCCTGACCTGACAACATCCTTGTAGATTTTCTCTGCACTCTTTCAACCTTATTTAAATCTTTCCTGTAGGTAGTTAATTAAAACTATACACAATACTCCAAATTAAGCTTCACCAACATCTTATACAACTTCAACATAACATCCCATCTCCTGTACTCAATACATTGATTTATGAAGGCTAATGTGCCAAAAGATTTCTTTATGACCTTTCTACCTGTGACACCATGTTTGATGCATTATGGACCTGTATTCCCAGATCCCTTTATTCTACTGCACTCCCCAGTGCCCTTCTTGATTTGTTCCCTTTTGCCATATTAAGTTCTGCACTTTTGTTCCATACCTTTCCACCCATAACTATTGGGAAGTGGAGCTGGAAAATAAAATAGTTTCATTCAGAATTTATAAATGTTCATTGAGATTTTTTAAAGCAAACTTCCAGTAATTTTTATAGATATTTCATCTAACGTCTGAACAGAACATTCCTGTTTTGCGAAAGGGGACAACTGAGATCGTAGTTTTTCTTAAAAATAACATCCTAATATAGTTTGCAACCTGTGCTTTCATCAAGAAACATGATTATAAATCTAAAAATGCAACCTTTACATGACTATGAAATTGTGCTGGCTATTGCAGTATCCAACAGTGTAGGTAGCGTTCTGTCCTCATATACTGCCCTCTCCATCCTTACTCCTCAAACCTGCCCTTGTCCTGGCCTCTAGAGGTGCAGTTTGTTTTGTATGAATGTTATTTCCTGTCAACAAGTTGTTTTTATATAATTTCCTCCATAGGTTAGTTTTTGATTCAACTTGAAACACATGGTGGAAAGACATATATCTCTATCAACTTTTTATTTGTCCTTGAAACAGCAGTATCTTTTCATAATTAAGATCTCAATAAACATCCTGAAAAAAGCTTCCATCTTGCATAATTTTTGATAAGTTGTTTAACTCTCTGCATAGCTTTGTACATATGCACTGTGAGGGCAGTAGAGTGAAAAGATAATTCACCTTTAAAGGTATCACCCATGGACTGGAGATGTGTCTGAACACCTCAGCTGATCATATTGGCTTCCAACCAAAGCAATGTCAATTGGCAACTTCCAGGTCAGAATGTGGCTGGTCGATTTCACCTTTGTAACGCTCGAGCGAAACCGCACTAGCGTGCGAGCAGCACAAGGCTGCACCAGAGCTGAAGCGGCAAGAATGAGAGCTGCTTCTGCTAAGCGCAAAGTTGAGATGCAAATTGAGAAAGCTCATATAGATATGGATAGAGCACGTGTAGAGGCTACTTTAAGTGCTCTCAAGGAGGAGTGTAAAGCTGAGGCAAAGGAATACAAAGCACCAGCTGAGTTCGACAGCAGGTGGGTTCATAACCAGAATCAGTTATGTTTTGCAGTCACAACAGCTAATGAGTAATCCAAAAGAATATATCCAAACACATTCTGACTATAATAAAAGATAATTTTCCAGCTCTACGAGGAGAAGCTGTCCACATCATGCAGTCAACATGCCTTTCATTTAGTCTGGGTATTGGCAATAAAGGCCGACAGCAGTAAAGACCCATAACACCCCTTCTGCAGTTCTATCAGGGCAAAGACCTCATTCAAGAGTTGCTGCTGAAACCAATCCCATCTGCACAGATTTGGACAATCTAAACTTTCATCCGTTCCAGGACACTCATTTTGTAAACCAGTCTCTACAATGCTCTCATTCAGGATCCTTAAATTTGGCTTGGGATCTGGCTCATTGAGACCTAGTCACAGCAGGACTAACAGTGTGCCAGTTATCTGTCCTGGAAGGCAAGCTTTCACAATGCTGTGGAAGGACTAAATCTCAAACCTAGCAAAGAGCTAGACCTCCTCTGCAAATGGCTTGATGGGCAGTCACTGCAACATGCAAGAAAGGTTAGGGTTGTTCACATTAATAATCCTGCTATAGATTTACAAATACTGTGGCAGACGCTGAACAAATGCTATGGCTCCCCAAAGGCAATCGAAGAATCCTTAGAGGAAGTGATCATATTTTGATAGAACTCACCCGTGCAACCTGAGAAGAAGAAGTTCAAATTCAGATGTATCAGTATTATAGCAGAGTAAAGGGAATTACAGAGGCCTGAGAGAGGAACTCATCAAAATTGATTGAAAGGGAGCACTAGCAGGGATGACAGCGGAACAGCAATGGCTGGAATTTCTGGGAGCAATTTGAAAGGCATAGGATATACACATCCCAAAGAAGTAGTATTCTAAAGGCATGGTGATGCAACCGTGACTGACAAAAGAATCAAAGCCAAAAGGCAGCCATATAATAGAGCAAAAATTAGTGGTAAGTTAGAGGAATGGGGAAGCTTTTAAAAACCAACAGAAGGTAACTAAAAAAAAGTCATACAGATTAAAAGGGAAGATGGAATACAAAAGTAAGCTGGCCAATAATATTAATGAGGATACCAAAAGTTTCATCAGATATATAAAGTGTAAAGGAGAGACAAGAATAGATATTGGACCGCTGGAAAATGATGCTGGTGAGGTGGTAATGGGGGACAAGGAAATAGTGAATGAACTAAATAAGTATTTTACATCTGTCTTCATTGTGGATGTTCGAGAGTGGGATAATGAAGTGTGTGAAATTGTCATTATTAGGGAGAGGGTTCATGGGAAACTGAAAGGTCTAGCAGGGATAAGTCACCTGGACCATATGGTCTACATCCCAGGTTTCTGAAAGAGGTGGCTGAAGAGATTGCAGATGCATTAGTAATCATCTTTCAAGAATCAATTGATTCTTGCATAGTTCTGGAAGACTGGAAAATTGCAAATGTCACTCCACTCTTTAAGAAGGGAGGGAGGCAGATGAAAGGAAATTATAGGCCACGTAACCTGACTTCAGTAGTTGGGAAGATGTTGGAGTGCATTATTAAGGATGAGATTTTGGGGTACTTGAAGGTACATGATAAAATAAACTAAAGTCAGCATGATTTCCTGAAGAATTTAAACTCACATATTAATGAATTATATAGAGATTAATATATAATTTAATGTACCTGATTGTCAAAGTGTAAGTAATACTAATCAAAGCATTATTCAATATATAAAGTTACAAACAAAAGAAAGTGCAATACTGGACTTCTTGTTAGGGAATGGGACAGATCAGGTGACAGAAATGTGTGACAGAAATTTTGGATCTAGTGATGGTAATTCCATTAGTTTTGAAATTATTACGAAAAATGATAGGACTGGTCCTCAGGTTGAGATTCTAAATTGCAGAAAGGCTAGTTTTGATGGCATCAGAGCATCAGAAGTGTGGTTTGGGATTGTTCTTTTTCTGGTAAAGGGATGCTTGTTAAATGGGAGGCTTTCAAATGCAAAAATTTGACAGGACAAAGTTTGTATGTTCCTGTTAGAATAAAAGGCAAGGCTTACATGTTTGGGGAACTTTAGTTTTCAAGGGACATTGAAGTCCCGGTTAAGAAGAAGGAGGTGCAAAAAAAGATGTAGGCAGCATGGAACCAGTGAGGTGCTTGAGGAGTCTCAGAAACACAGGAGAATACTTAAGATAGAAACCAAGAGGGCTAAAAGAAAAGATATGCTTGCTGTGGCAGACAAGGTGAAGAAGAATCCCAGGGGCTTCTCCAGATATATTCACAGTAAAAGGATAGCAACATACAAAATTGGCGCACTTGAAGATCAGCGTGGTCATCGATACATGGAGCTGAAAGGGATGGGGGCGATCTTAAGTGGATTTTTTGCACCTGTATTTACTTGGGAGCTGAACACAGAGTTTATAGAACTGAAGCAAAACAGCAATGAGGTCATGAAATATATATGGATTACAGGAGTGGAGGTGCTTGCTATTTTGAGGCAAATTGGGGTGGATAAGCCCCTAGAGTATGACAAAGTGCCCCCTCAGACCTTGTGTGGTATGGGCAGAGGTGCTTCAATTGGGCCTAGCCATGGGTGAGATGTCAGAGGACTGGAGGATAGCTAATTTTGTTCTATCATTCTATCAAACTATCAAACCTATGCAGCAGGACCTGGACCAGCTGATAAATGGGCTGAAAGTGGCAGATGGGATTTAATGCAGACAAAAATGAGGTGTTGCACTTTGGGAGGATAAACCAGGGTAGGACTTTTACAGTGAATGATAGAGTTCTGAGGAGTGTGGTAGAACAGTGGGATTTGGGGGATATATAATTTCTTGTAAGTGGGCACAGTGAAATAGTGTCATAAAAATTGCACATTGGCCTTCAGAAATCCAAGTATTGAGTGCAAGAGTTGTGATGTTATGTTGATATTGTATAAGACATTGTTGAGCCAAATTTGAATTATTCTGTGCAGTGTTGGTCACCTACTATAGGAAAGATATCAATATGAATGAAGAGTACAGAGAAAATTTACAAGAATGTTGCCAGGACTTGAATAGGTTAGGACATTATTCCCTGGAGTGTAGGAAACCGAGGGGAGATTTGATAGAGGTGTACAAAATAATGAGGTTTTAAATAGGGTTATTACAAACAGACTTATTCCACTGAGGTTGGGCGAAACTAGAACTACAATTCATACATTAGTGGTGAAAGGTGAAATATTTGAGGGGAACCTGAGGGGATCTTCTTCACTCATAGGGTAGAATGAATGTGGATCGAGCTGCCAGCGGAAATGATGGATGCAGGTTTGCTTGCATCATTTAAGAGAAATTGGGATAAGTACATAGATGGGAGTTATGTGGAGAGCTATGGTCCAGGGGTGGGTGAATGGGACTAGGCAGACAACAGTTCTGAAAGGTCTCGATGGGCTGTTGTGCTCTATGACTCTATTTTTCTGTAGTTATATCTTACAAATCAAAGTTTAAAAGAACTTTAATTGGTTGTACACCCATTTGGCATGTTGGGGTGAATCTGGTCTTGAACAGCAGCAAAGAAGAAACAGGAATAAAGGGAGAGCTTGAGACATAACTTATTTTTTGTTTTGATTTTCAATCAGTGTAGGGTGTAAATCAAATTGCCCATTTGCTGTCCCTCATAATGCATCTATACCCAAGATTAATTTCATCCCTCCACTCTCCTCCTCCATAAGTCGATTTTGCCTGTAGGAATGATGTTGTATTGTGCTTTAACTTCCCTCAGTTCTGCCTGAATAAGTCAGAAGTAGTTTGTAAAATCAAGAGTATTCATGAAAAGTAACAATGATTATGAGAACTCATTCCATTTTCCAGCACCAGCTGACCTGCTGTGGTTCTGTACATTATTAGTGGTGCATTGCCAAGGAATTTATTTCTGTTACTAAACAGAGGCCAAATGTAAAAATAGCATGTGATTTTTGCCCTCCATAAATTAAAGTTCTCCCCTGTTTGACTGCAAATGATTTTGCAATAATATTCCCACTGCTGAATGATATTCTGGGTATTCTAGAACCTGCGAGGCTTAAAATAATAATATATATCTATGGCTGGTATATGTTATGAATAATAGGAAAAGAAGCTATAAAATGTCCACATTACTTTTGTCCAATATTGTAACATGTCTTTATGAAAATATATTTTACAGAATTTTCATTTAAGGAAATTAGAGAACAAAGGAAAATTATGGAAACGATCTGTGGTGAGTTCAGCTATGTTATAATCACTAGCTGGAATTTTGCTTCCTTCTTGTTTGCTTCTGGTTACAAATTCCTCACCCATTTAATGCAGACGGAGCCAAGAAATTGGTGAGAATGCAGGGAGTGAGTGGTGGAGTGGTTCGTACCCTAATTGTTCCACCAGCCCACTCTGTCCTGCAGAGACAATAGACTGCTCCACTAGAGTGTGATGGTAGGACTGAACTAAAGGCCAGCAGTTTTACAGTGCCTCTTATATTAGTGCTTCGTATCATTATTCTTAACTACACAGTTTTGCAGAGGTTTACAAAGGATTTTGATTTGGGTATGAACTAGACTGGCCTTGTTATGCAGAGAGTAACACCTATAGAAGATAAAATATGTGTGGGGAGAATTGTAATCAGAATTCATATTTTGTATTTTAATGGCCAGATATGAGAGTCCCCATAAAAGATGTACAAATTTTACCTTATAATCAACAACATATTCCCTCTGTTACATTGGGTATCTGTTATCTTTGTTTTTCCATATGTGTTACTTTATAAATTACATTTCTGCATCAGGCTGCACACGACCTATAGATCTTAGCAAATTGACCTCAAATACTTTTCAAGGATTAGGCAACTTAAACATGACCTGAGAATATCAGGGTTGTATACTCTGACTCTGCTGGTTAAACATATCTCATTATACCAATACTCATCTCACATCTTGGAACAGCACTTATGTGTTATTAGTTGTGATTGGATGTGATCTTTGTGCATACCCAGGAGCCATTACAATGCCTCCTTCATACACGATTGACAGGTGGCAGCTGACAGTAATGTGAATATTAATTCCCATGTTTTGATGTTAATGGTTAGAAACAAATTGGGCATTTTGATATTGGAATAATTTCTTGTTGATAATGGGGTTGGAATCAATTCAAGGATGTAGATAAAACCTATGTATCATAACCACATGGGCAATTCTACTGGTGTGAAGCAATTCATTGAATTATCCTGCTGAGGGCAGATGAGTGAATGAAATAGCTTGCTGTTACAAATTGCAATTATGATAATTGGGACCTCTGCACACCTAGTTGGCTTATGTTACAGATATCATAAGAGGTAGCCTTAAAAACCTTAGAAACATTAAGGTTAGTTCTAATCCCTACGTCCTCTTCTTCCTCTATATATTCCAAATATACTTTTGGAATTCCCAAAGGAAAACCCCTTCTCCCTTCTGCAGAATGGAATGAGATAATAGAGACACCTCAAGTCGAAAGCAAATCATAAGTATAACCATTAACTATCTCCTGCGAAAAGTAGGTTTGTACCTACTATTCTCTTTGCATACTTTTCTCCCTTTGACAAATTATAATTTTGGATGCATACCCCATTCCTTATTCCGATACGCATCGAGCTTTTCCCTCAGCATCTGTGGTGTGAAAATTGAAAGTATTGTGGTTCAGGAAAGAGATTTTGAATTGATTATTACTGTCAAGCTCAAATCCAAAAGGGTCCTTCTTCACTTTGCAGCAATCATTGTTCGAGGATAGACTGGGTCAAATGTTTTTCTGGCTCAGGAAGATGTAGGCTGAATGGAATTCTGTTAATTTTATTAAGTGGGTGCTCACATTAATAGGTGGTGGCTGAGAATCTCTTCACCTGTTCCTGAAGTTTCCCTCTGAGAGCATTGAAGATGTTTGAGGCAGCTTACATTGTGCATAACATTTGTTTAAGAGAGTCAATGTGAGAACAGCAGCAGATGGAAAGTGTGAGAGTGCTGTCAGAAATAGTGCAGTTAAATCTCCTGGAGCTGAACTTCAATTCCAAGAAATAAAAGCAAGACGTTTTGAATTATTTTTATCTTTCCTAAATTTGGCTTCCCTCGAAATTAATTTCTATGTTAGTTTTTGCATATGATAATCTGGTAACATCTACAATTTATCCCCATTGTAACTCTAGCCATATCTGATCAGGGATATTTTATTTGTTGGACTCATTATTTCCTCACGCTTTCTACAATTTTAATCCAACTTGTTTTGTCTCTTCCCTCGTTCTATTAAAGTGTCATTGACTCTGTTTCTCTGATCCTAACTAATTTGCTGCTTGTTTCCAGCATTTTCTATTTTTATTATATCTGTTTTGTGCCACAAACATATTATTGCTATATTTCACATATGTATCCTATTTCTTCCAACACAATTTTATCACATTCAGTACAACCTTTTCATTGCTATTTCTATCCTCGAAGTTGTGCAATGAGAAAAAAATCTATTAACTACAAAATATCAGCACAGAACCTATGTGTTAGAAATAAAACACTGAATAGAATTAGATTTTGTTCCCACTGATTCCATATGTAGGGATGAATGCAATTGTTTCAACATGCCTGCTATACTAAAGAGTGAAAATTAATTAAAAGTCCATCTTTCCAATTCACAGAAGGCTGATAGGCCACAGGCAGTTCCAATTTAGTTTTAAAAAGGTGTTTTCAACCAGTCATATTTAAATTGTAAAGTCAGTCTGAAGCCAATGAAGCCAACGGAAAGAACCAGATAGGCCAGAGAAGGACTTCATGAATGGTCAGAGGTCTTTTATATACTCCAATTTACATTGTAATTGATTGCAGAAAAAGCAGCTTTTCTATTCAGTCACACACACATGACACATGAGACTAAAACAAAATAAAAATAAAGGTTTCAGATATTTGGCTGAACAGAAGGAATGGTATCCTCAAAATAAATTAGATTTATCTTTCTGGTCATTTTTTTATAAAGAACTCATGGATGAAGTTTGTCATTTTCTTTTAATTAAGGTCTCTGGAAGGTGTGGGTAGTGGGTGCTGTTGTGTATTTAATATTTCAGTAATATTTGAGTAATATTGCAAATACAATGTTTGATTAAGCATTCTTTGTTTAAGTAATTCATTATAGATTATATGTGAATGTCAATGGCATACATCATTACGAGGTACACATCATAATGTGTACCTCGCTTAAAAGAAAAATAAAACTAAGACAGTCATCTCCTGGCTCTACAACTTTCTTTCAATTAATTCTATGATTTGGAGTTACAAAATATAACAGTGGCGGCGAGTAAGATTTAAAACGAACTCAAGAAGATGACCTACAGTACCTGTTGAAGCACTGTATATTTTTTTCTTTACAAGGTAAAAAGAACATTCGAGTTTTAAAAAAGCATGGTGAGATATTCAAGTTTTTAAAAAAGCAAAGCACGAGGTTTCTGCAGAAATGGAAAGGTGATCAGATTTTTTAAAAGGCAGTAAACAGACAAATTCACAGGTTCATAATGAGTGAGTCTCTGGTGATAATAATCATAAATTTTTGTAAAGCAGGAATGGTTGGTTACATTGGATAGACAGATGTGTTCAATTGTGCAACAGATAAATGGCTGATGTATAATGAGCATTTTGAAGCAAATGAAATAGCCAATGAGAAGCAAGTGCTAGTTTTGCTGGGTACATTGCGTGGAAAGGTATACAATTTGCTTAGAAGTTTGACTGCTCCAACCAAACCACCTGAATTGAGTTTTGCTAATATTATGAAGGTAATGCAGGGTCATTTAGAACAGTAACCATTGTTAATTGCAGAACTCTTTAGGTTTCATAAATGGAATCAAAAGGAAGGGGAGTCCAAATCAGCTTATATAGCTGAATTGAAGAGATTGTCTGAGTATTATCGGTTCAATTATGTTTCCCCCCCAGAAGTGTGCAATTTGAAGAATCACCTTCAGCTGCATTCTTTCTTCTCACTGAGATCTGCATCTTCCTGCAGCTTCAAATGCAACTTTGCATATATTCCTGGAAAACTTTGCTTGTGGGAAGTTAAGACAGTGTTCAATGTTGGAATTGGACCGTTGTTGATGATCTGTTGCATCTCACTGTCTATTGCTTTTTACTGTATTAGGATAGTTACCTGAACTCCATAATGGAAAACAGGAGGATTTATTTACAGTTCTGTGATCCTTAAAGAGCACTCAGTTTGGACATTGGTATTTTACTTCAGTATAATCTTCTCCAAGGTACGGGCATTGATGGATTGCAGTCATTCTATTCTACAAATCTCCTGACCATCTCTTGCCAGGGCTGTTTACAAGTCATGCTATAGAATCTCTGTAGTCTCCTTAAACAAAGAAGATTCCTCTTGCAGGCTCTGTTATTCACCACTGTGCCCAAGACCCTGTGATCTTTGGAAATATTCCTTTCTTTCATTACATAGAAACACAGAAACATAGAAAATAGGTGCAGGAGTAGGCCATTCGGCCCTTCGAGCCCGCACCGCCATTCAGTATGATCATGGCTGATCATCCAACTCAGAACCCTGTACCAGCCTTCCCTCCATACCCCCAATCCCTTTAGCCACAAGGGCCATATCTAACTCCCTCTTAAATATAGCCAATGAACTGGCCTCAACTGTTTCCTGTGGCAGAGAATTCCACAGATTCACCACTCTCTGTGTGAAGAAGTTTTTCCTAATCTCGGTCCTAAAAGGCTTCCCCTTTATCCTCAAACTGTGACCCCTTGTTCTGGACTTCCCCAACATCGGGAACAATCTTCCTGCATCTAGCCTGTCCAATCCCTTTAGGATTTTATACATTTCAATCGATCCCCCCTCAATCTTTTAAATTCCAACGAGTATAAGCCTAGTTCATCCAGCCTTTCATCATATGAAAGTCCTGCCATCCCAGGAATCAATCTGGTGAACCTTCTTTGTACTCCCTCTATGGCAAGGATGTCTTTCCTCAGATTAGGGGACCAAAACTGCACACAATACTCCAGGTGTGGTCTCACCAAGGCCTTGTACAACTGCAGTAGTACCTCCCTGCTCCTGTACTCGAATCCTCTTGCTTTAAATGCCAGTATACCATTCACCTTTTTCACCGCCTGCTGTACCTGCATGCCCACTTTCAATGACTGGTGTATAATGACACCCAGGTCTCGTTGCACCTCCCCTTTTCCTAATCGGCCACCATTCAGATAATAATCTGTTTTCCTGTTTTTGCCACCAAAGTGGATAACTTCACATTTATCCACATTAAATTGCATCTGCCATGAATTTGCCCACTCACCTAACCTATCCAAGTCACCCTGCATCCTCTTAGCATCCTCCTCACAGCTAACACTGCCGCTCAGCTTCGTGTCATCCGCAAACTTGGAGATGCTGCATTTAGTTCCCTCATCCAAGTCATTAATATATATTGTAAACAACTGGGGTCCCAGCACTGAGCCTTGCGGTACCCCACTAGTCACTGCCTGCCATTCTGAAAAGGTCCCGTTTATTCCCAGTCTTTGCTTCCTGTCTGCCAACCAGTTCTCTATCCACATCAATACCTTACCCCCAATACCGTGTGCTTTAAGTTTGCACACTAATCTCCTGTGTGGGACCTTGTCAAAAGCCTTTTGAAAATCCAAATATACCACATCCACTGGTTCTCCCCTATCCACTCTACTATTTACATCCTCAAAAAATTCTATGAGATTCGTCAGACATGATTTTCCTTTCACAAATCCATGCTGACTTTGTCCGATGATTTCACCACTTTCCAAATGTGCTGTTATCACATCTTTGATAACTGACTCTGGCAGTTTCCCCACCACCGATGTTAGGCTAACCGGTCTATAATTCCCTGGTTTCTCTCTCCCTCCTTTTTTAAAAAGTGGGGTTACATTAGCCACCCTCCAATCCTCAGGAACTAGTCGAGAATCTAAAGAGTTTTGAAAAATTATCACTAATGCATCCACTGTTTCTTGGGCTACTTCCTTAAGCACTCTGGGGTGCAGACCATCTGGCCCTGGGGATTTATCTGACTTTAATCCCTTCAATTTACCTAACACCACTTCCCTACTAACATGTATTTCCCTCAGTTCCTCCATCTCACTGAACCCTCTGTCCCCTACTATTTCCGGAAGATTATTTATGTCCTCCTTAGTGAAGACAGAACCAAAGTAATTATACAATTGGTCTGCCATGTCCTTGCTCCCCATAATCAATTCACCTGTTTCTGTCTGTAGGGGACCTACATTTGTCTTAACCAATCTTTTTCTTTTCACATATCTATAAAAGCTTTTACAGTCAGTTTTTATGTTCCCTGCCAGTTTTCTCTCATAATCTTTTTTTCCCCTTCCTAATTAAGCCCTTTGTCCTCCTCTGCTGAACTCTGAATTTCTCCCAGTCCTCAGGTGAGCCACTTTTTCTGGCTAATTTGTATGCTTCTTCTTGGGAATTGATACTATCCCTAATTTCCCTTGTCAGCCACGGGTGCACTACCTTCCTTGATTTATTCTTTTGCCAAACTGGGATGAACAATTGTTATAGTTCATCCATGCGATCTTTAAATGCTTGCCATTGCATATCCACCGTCAACCCTTTAAGTGTCATTTGCCAGTCTATCTTAGCTAATTCACGTCTCATACCTTCAAAGTTATCCTTCTTTAAGTTCAGAACCTTTGTTTCTGAATTAACTATGTCACTCTCCATCTTAATGAAGAATTCCACCATATTATGGTCACTCTTACCCAATTACAACATACATTCTCTGAATCGCAATTCTCCTATAGGTGGACAAGTGTCAATTGTATTGTGCTGTGTCTTTAAAAGCTGCCTTTAGAGATTGCAGTTGTGAAGCTGAGTCCAGGGAGTTTTGAGAACTTGCAACACATCAATAGAAAACACTACAGTGAAGACAGTATTAAACATGGAACATGTTTAATGTTCCATGAACATTATGAGGTTCCATGAACCTTGCACTTGAAGACTCTGATCTTCATATGACCTCATACAACAAACAGTGTTTGGGTGACTTCCAGTGCTGTTTAACGCTATTAGACAGGTAATTTGCAGTTCCCTTTCTTGAATATGAGAATGGACTCAGACAATAGGGCTTTTGTCATCAGAAAATATGACCTTTATGCAGCTGGTACTAAGACCTTTAAAATAATTTTGATAATATATACTGCTCATGTGTACAGAATCTTTGATTTTTTTCAAAGGTTGCCTTGTAAACCATGCTTTGTTAAATTTAAATCTTCTGAGCGGCATTGTTGTACTTTCCTTGTAGTCAATGTTGCAAAATGAAAATTAGAATTCAAATATCCTTTTCCTTTATTTTTTTATATTCTTGTTGATCAAATCACTCCAATATTTAAATAAGCTGTAGTCATATTAACACTTTATGGAGGACACCAGCATGAAGCTGGCACAATATATTAAGGAATTATCTCTTTTTTTTTCTTCTTCCTTCTTTTCACACCAGGAATTCATATCAAAAATTGGACAGATGTTTATTTTTATAATGTATTACAACCATGGGTCACAGTAGGATAACTGGAAAAGTACATGTTTAACTATTCCCATTTAGCACTAAGATGCTCTTGTGAATTCTACATGTAAGAGTACTTACAATCATTAAATCATCATCTACAAAACTTTGTCAGACATGCTTAAGCTCTTTTGGTGGGTAATCAAAAAATACTTTGTCCATGCAGGTTTCAGCCGTCGAACTGCTACATCCTGTTGTAGTGTAGGCTGATCTTGCCAAATTCCTAAATTATGTTGTCTTTAATCAAATATATCCTCAGTTGTTCAGATATTGCATGTTATATTCAGTCTGGTTGCCACTTTCTGCCAATATCATTATCCAGGGAAGGTACCACTATTTTCCAAATAGACAATTTTTTTCTTCTATCTTTATTGGGGAGCAACATGTCCACTTCACCCGCATTTTCTTCTCTCTATGATTATTGAATTAGATTAATATTATTTAAAGTTTGAAGGACTTTGCAACAATGGTCTGGATTCTTCTGTGAACTTTTCAAATACAAAAGAGGGCATTGTTCATATTGAAGCACATAGTACGGGATTCATGGAAGGAATTAAAATTTGTAATTAAATGTTCTTTGTATGTTTAATAATTTTAAAGAAAAAATATAATAATGGGAACCGTGGAATAGTAAATGTAAGGATTGGAGAGGAATTAAGACATAAAGAAGAATGGATCTCTGAATCATTAAAACACATGCCAAGAAGGGAATTATTTAAGAAGGTAAAATAAATGAGACCAGATCAACAAAAATGATGAAGTGATTACTGGGCCAAAGCAGCATGAGTATTGGAATGGAACAATTTGAATCTGTTAAGCAAAGGGTCTTTGTAGGATATCTGTTATGCAACACTAAATTATAGAAGTGGGGTTTGTGGGGAGAATAATTTGTTATTCAATTTAGTTTCCTGAACAAAAAAATTGAGAGAAACTTAATTAGTTATCCTTACAAAATTACTAAATTGGAATCTGAGGTGAACGTGATTAATTCTCCAATACTAACTGGTTGCACTGGAGATTGAAAAAATTAGTTAGGTCTACAGAAGCAACTTGTAAAGGGGAGAGGAGAGCAAATAATTATTTTGTTCAGGGCTAAGTTATTACTGAGATTGTGGTGAGAGGGTTAGTGGGTGCAATGCAATTTGGTGTGAACAGATGGTGAGTTGATTTAAGGAGAGGATGAATGTGAGGCATGAAAATAAGAGAGGTGAACATGGGAATGGATGAAACAATATCAAACAAATGCAATCAAACTGTGTTTCTGTTAATGCAAAGAGGCCAAGCAATTTAAAACTATTTATGAGAAAAACAATTTGTTACTATGGAAGCATGGTTAAACACATTAGTTTCTATGAATCTACTCATGGGGATAAATTATTCTGAGAATGTGATATTAGAGAAATTGAGGATCATGGAAATATTGATTTATATAGTTACTTATTCATTCCTAGTCTCAGGGATAAAAGGAAATTACTAGACATGCTTCAATTTGTTCCAGTCATGGCGGCAGGATGAAAGGCAATGATAAGTGGAACTTCATATGTCACAAGCTTTGGTAGCAGCTTCAAATGAAATTCCAAACGTATTTATTATTATTCATTCACAGGATGCAGGAATGGGGCCAGAACTGTCAAGGCATTTTTTGGCTCTCCCTAATAACTTGGGATGTTGAAGTTCTTCCCTGAAGCACTTGCAGCAGTTTAACATTCTTGTGTCTGGATGGATTCTGTGTTACGTGCACAAATATTATAAACCATTAGCAACTTAGATGAGAATGTAGTTAGCGGGCTATAAAATTTGCAGACGACACTAAAGTTGGTGGTACAGGTTGTGGACAGTGAAGAAGGTTATCTGAGATTACGATAGAATCCGGATCAAGTGTGGAAGTGAACCAAGATGGGATTTAACTCAAGCAGTTATGAGGTGTTGCATTTGGGTAAGTTAAGACAGTAAATGGCATGGCCCTGAGAAGTGTTGTGGAACAGAGAGTCTTAGGAGTGCAAGTACATACAGTAGTTCCCTGAAAATGGTGGCACAAGAAGGCAGGATGGTGAGGAAGAATATGGCATGCTTGACTTCATCTGCCAGGACAATAAGAGTTGGGATGCCCTGTTACAAATATACAGAGCTTTGGAGAGACCACTTTTGGAGAGTTGTGTGTGAAGGAAAAGCTGAAGAGGGGGCAGCAACCATTTGTAAGAATGTTGCCAGGTCTGGAGTGTTTGAGTTACAAGGAAAGGCTGGATAGGTTGGGTACAGACATTGGGAATAGCTGAAGTCTTTTCCCCAGGGTGGGAATCCATAACCATCGGGCATACAGTTGGTTTAAAGTAAGCGGGCAAAGATTTAAAGAAGACCTGCAACACAACTTTTTCTTACAAATTGTGGTGAGTAGATGGAAGTTGCTGTCAAAAGGAGGTACAATTTCAATGTTTAAAAGACATTTGGACAGGGACGTGGATTTGGGCCAAATGCAGGCAAATGGGTCTAACTCATGTAGGCAATTTGGTTGGCATGGATGAGTGAGCCTATAGTGCAAAGACATAAAATTACTCTAAATTACAAAAAAAATAGTGCATAGAAAGGAACAACAAGGTAGTGTTCATAGACAATTAAGAAATCTGATAGTGGAGAAGCTGTTTCTGAATCACTGAATGAGGGTTTTCAGGCTCCTGCACCTTCTCACTGATGGTAATAATAAGATAAAGTAAGAGTCCTTGGTTATAGATGCCACTGTCTGTGTCCATTACAGCAGGGGTCCCCAACATGTTTTGCACTGCGGACTGGTTTAATATTGACAATATTCTTGCGGGCCAGCCGACCGGTGGTGGGGGGGGGGGTGGGCGGTTGTTAATCACGACTGGAATATAGGTGATAAGTCAACTAAGTCACTTATAAGTGGCTAATACACTCAATTTCATTTCTAAAAGGGTTTATCTAATGAATTTAATATTAAACACACAGCGCATATTTTCCCATATGAACATAGAAAATCATTGCAACACACCAATATCACTGAATCAGTGGGAGCCCTGGGCTTGTTTCCCTGCAACAAGACGGTGCCATCGAGGGGTAATGGGAGACAGCGATACTCGAAGGGGGTTCCTTATGTCCAGTCTATTCCGCAATTTAGTTTTCGTTGCATTCGTTGCAGAAAACTCCGCTTCGCAGAGATATGGTGTTGGAAATGGAAGCAACGTTTTCAGTGCTTTCATGGCTATCTCAGGATACTTAGCCTTGACTTTGATCCAGAATGCCAGCGGAGATGTTATGTCAAACATACCTCTCAGCCCACCATCATTTGCAAGCTTGAGGAGTTGATCTTCCCGCGCTGACATGGATGACGCGCGGGTAATGACCGCGCACGCGCTCAAGTTCCAACAGTGGGTGTGACAGGGAATGAGGAAAGGTGTAGCTGACTCATATCGCCAAATCATATCGTTTCCTCGCAGCCCAGTAGCACATGCTTTGCGGCCTGGTACCAGTCCGCGACCCGGTGGTTGGGGACCGCTACATTACAGATGCCACTGTCTGTGTCCATCACAGACGCCACTGTCTGTGTCCATCACAGAGCTGGTTGAGTCTACAACTCTCTGCAGCCTTTTGCAAACCCATCAACTGGCTTCATACTAGTCTGAATGCTCTCCACCATACATCTACTATTTCTGTCATTTCATCAGAGGTCAATGACTTGTACCTCAGGTCAATTTTCCCATCTTTGTTCCATATCCATTATACAACTGCCTACCAAATATGTATCTTCAGCTTGATTTTTTATTTAAATTAGCACAATAGCTTCTTGTCAAAGGCTTCTCCTTGCATGAAGATATGTTTCCAAACATCACTACTGTATGGCCAAGCTCCAGTATAATGGTAAAGTTTCTATGTCCAGAAGATATAGTTTTCCTCTCCTTCTCTAATCAAATCCATAAGTTATCTTAAATACTACTGATTGGTCACCCCTGAACCTTCTGTCAATGCTGTCAGAATGTTATCCTCATAATTTAACACGTTCATTTCTAGGATCACTGTAGAGAATACTTACAATTAGGGTCAATATATACTTCTCTAGGAGCAGTGTCCAGACAGAAACACAAAACTTTAGATTTGATCTAACCAGAGTTTTACAAAGCTGGCTGTGTCTTTCTGTATTCTAGCACCTGTGAAATAATAACTAAAATTCTATTAGTTCTTTTAATAATTTTTGTTCCTGGCCGCTGGATTTTACTGATTTCTGCTGCTCCGCAGTTCCTAATTGCTTGCCATCGATAAACTATTTTAATCTAACTTTCCTCATTCTAATGTGGAAAAACTCCCATTTCCTCATATTGAACTCTCAAGGGCTGCTTCAGTTTTTGGCCCATGTTCAATCTAATAATGTCCTTTTTGCCATTTTGTTCCCATATATGCTGCCTTTTGTGCTGAATTGTGCCACCAGGAAACAAATGAATAAAATACAGACATATATGGTATGGTTTCTGCATCAACACCATCACAGTTCCTATGTTATACTATTTTCAGCAACTTTATCACTAAACTTCTGTTTGTCATAAGACTAGGAAAGAGAAGGTTCATAGATAAGTCTGTGCTATGCTTAGGTCATTTGCAATTCCTCAGCTAATGAAGCAGTCCTGCCTAAATGACTGATACTTGAACATAGCTTGATAAATGATAAGCAATACTTATGCTTTAAAAGTGCCAGGCATTGATCAATGTGAACAAGGAAGAGCTTAACCATAAAAGCGTAAAGAGTAGGAACATGAGCAGGCAATCTGGCCCATAGAGCATGCTCTGCCCTGGACTCAATTCCACCTACCTATGTCATGGTCCGGATCAGGTTCCCTTTTTTAAATTTACTTTGTTTGTGTTGCGATCTGGACCGTTGATTCCCTGTTTCCCTTTGGTTCCCGGTTTTAGTACTGTCCATTGTTGTGTGGTCTCCGTATCCATGTCCTGCATCTAAAAGGGGTCCTGGCCCTGTACACTGGAAGGTTCCTGTGTCAAGAAGAGTCCTGACTCTGTCCTGTGTCTAAGGAGGATTCCCGGCTCAATGTTTTATGTTCTGTGTCTGAGTCTGTCCCATGAATAAGAAGAGTCCCTGGCTCTGAGGTTTCAAATATCGAGTTCTGGCTCTGGAGGTTTCAAGTATCGAGTCCTGGTTCCGGAAGTTTCAAGTATCGAGTCCTGGCTCTGGAGGTTTCAAATATCGAGTCCTGGCTCTGGAGGTTTCAAGTATCGAGTCCTGGCTCCGGAAGTTTCAAGTATCGAGTCCTGGCTCTGGAGGTCCGTGTTCTGAGTTCTGGCTCAGACCCTTGGTCCCAGCCTAGTCCAGGGCCTGAGTCCTTGTCCATTACGCCATTCCCGCCTCTGCTTTGCTCTCCTTGTAATGAGCAATAAACTCAATTAAGCTAACCTCACAAGACGTGTTCATGTCTTGCATTTGGGTTCGCTCCCAGTGCCCCCCTTGTGACAACCTATTCTTTCCCTAGCCTTTAATTCTCCTTCTATTCAGAAATTTATCAAACTGTGTCTTAAATATATTTAATATTTAGTGCCTTCTGCTTTCCTGGGTAGAGAATTCCACAGATTCACTAATCTCTGGGAAAAGCAGAGTCCAAATGTCTTGTCCAGCGCCCTAAAGCATATCCCATACCAATTAGACCATAAGACCATAAGACGTATTGGGGCGCTTTTACCAAATATTATCACTTAATTTGAATTAATTTATATGGTTTCCTTCCAATCTTATTTTATACAAATGTGAATTGATGGTTGATGATTTTTCTTCTTTATATATAAAGATGATTGTAAGATGTATTGCTTCAGGAGTTGGCTCCTTATGCGTTTTTTTGTATCTACTTTTTCTTCTTTTTTCTTTTTCTTTCTCTTGTAGTTACTGGAGTTTTTTTCTTTGAGTAGTTGGGGTTCTCTTTTTCCTTCTTTTTATAAAAAATATTTTTTTTCATTATCATATATTATTCTTTTTTGATAAGTTTTTTTTCAGCTTTATTAACTGTATATATATACATCAATTTGCTGAAATCTTGTACCATTTTAAAGCTGTAGAAGATTATGTATCAATAAAAAGATTTAAAAAAATGAAAAAAATAAGACACAGGAGCAGAATTCGGCCACCTGGTCCATCGAGTCTGCTCTGTCATTCAATCATGGCTGATCTTTTATTTCTCCTCCTCAATGCCAGTTCCCGGCCTTCTCCCCATAACTTTTGATGCCATGTCCATTCAAGAACCTATCAATTTCTCTCTTAGAGACATCAAACAACCTGGCTTCCACAGCTGCATGTGGCAACAAATTCCAGAAACTCACCACCCTTCGCCTAAAGAAATTTCTCCGCATCTCTTTTTTTATAGGGCGCCCCTCCAGCCTGAGGCTGTGCCCTCTTGTCCTAGACTCTCCCACCATGGGAAACTTACTTTCCACATCTATTCTGTCTAGGCCTTTCAATATTTGAAATGTTTAGATGAGATCCCCTCTCATCCTTCTGAATTCCAGTGAGTACAGACCCAGAGCCATCAAACATTCCTCGTATGTTAACCCTTTCATTCCTGGAATCATCCTTGTGAACCTCCTCTCTTCCCTCTCCAATGCCGGCACATCTTTTTTAAGATGAGGGGCCTAAAATTGTTCTCATTTCTCAAGGTGAGGCCTCACCAGTGCCTTATAAAGCCTCAGCACCACATCCTTGCTCTTGTATTCTAGACCTCTTGAAATGAATGCTAACATGGCATTTGCCTTCCTCACCACTAACTCAACCTGCAAGTTAACCTTTAGGGTGTCCTGCACAAGGACTCCCAAGTCACTTTGCACCTCAAATTTTTGATTATTTCCCCCTTTAGAAAATAGTCCGCACATTTATTTCCACTACCAAAGTGCATGACCGTGCATTTTCCAACATTGTATTTAATTTGCCACTCTCTTGCCCATTCTCCTAATCAGTCTAATTCCTTCTGGATCCTACCTGTTTCCTCAACACTACCTGCCCCTCCACCAATCTTTGTGTCATCTGCAAACTTGGCAACAAAGCCCTCTATTCCATCATCTAAATCAGTTATATACAGCATAAAAACAAGTGGTCCCAACACCGACCCCTGCGGAACACCACTAGTCACTGACAGCCAACCAGAAAAGATCCTTTTATTCCTGCTCACTGCCTCCTACCAATCAGCCAATGCCCTAACCACGTGAGTAACATTCCTGTAATACCATGGGCTCTTAACCTGGTAAGCAGACTCATGTGTGACACCTTGTCAAAGGCCTTGTGAAAGTCCAAATATATAACATCCACTACATCCCCTTTATCTATTCTACTTGTAATCTCCTCAAAAAATTCCAACAGGTTCATCAGGTAGGATTTTCCCCAAAGGAAACCATGCTGACTTTGTATTATCTTGTCCTGTGTCACCAAGTACTTCATCACCTCATCCTTAACAATTGACTCTAACACCTTCCCAACCACTGAGGTCAGGCAAACTGGTCTATAATTTCCTTTCTGCTGCCTTCCTCCTTTCTTAAAGAGTGGAGTGACATTTGCAATTTTCCAGTCCTCTGGCACAAGATCATTTATAATGTCACCACAATCTCTAATGCTACCTCTTTCAGAACACTAGGGTGCAGTTCATCTGGTCCAGGTGACTTCTGTACCTTTAGGTCTTTCAGCTTTTTGAGCACCTTCTCTTTTGTAATAGTAACTGCACCCACTTCTCTTCCTTCACACACTACAACACTGTTAGTGTCTTCCATAGTGAAGACTGATGTAAAATACTCATTTAGTTCATCAGCCATCTCCACATCCCCGTTATTATTTCTCCTGCCTCATTTTCTAGCGGCCCTATATCCACGCTCATTTCTCTTTTATTTTTAACATACTTGAAAAAACTTCTACTATCCACTTCGATATTATTTGCTAGCTCGCTTTCATATTTCATCTTTTCCCTTCTTATGATCTTTTAGTTGCTCTCTGTAGGTTTATAAAAACTTCCCAATCCTCTACCTTCCCAATAATTTTTGCTTTGATGTATGCCTCTTCTTTTGCTTTTATAATAGCTATGGTTTCCCTTGTCAGCCACGGTTATACTATTTTGCGATTTAGGTATTTCTTCATTTTTGGAATACATATGTCCTGCACCTTCCTCATTTTTTTCCCAGAAATGCACACCATTGCTGTCTTGCTGACATCCCTGCCAGCAGCTCCTTCCAATTTACTTTGGCCTACTCCTTTCTTATACCACTGTAATTTCCCTTACTCCACTGAAATACCGCTATATCAGACTTTACTTTCTCCCCATCAAATTTCAAGTTGAACTCAATCATATTGTGATCACTGGTTCCTAAGGGTTCTTTTACCTTTAGCTCCCTAATTGCCTCCAGTTCATTTCATAACACCCAGTCCGGTATAGCTGATCCCCTTGTAGGCTCAATGACAAACTGCTCTAAAAAGCTATCTTGCAGGCATTCAACAAACTCACTCCCTTGAGATCCATTATCAACCTGATTTTCCCAATCAACCTGCATATTTAAATCTCCCACGACTACCATAACATTGTCCTTTTCACAAGCTTTTCCTATTTCCTGTTGTAACCCGTGGTCCACCTCCCAGTCACTGTTGGGAGGCCTGTATATAACTGCCATCAACATCCTTTCACCCTTGCAGTTTCTTAACTCAACCAGCGGCGGCGCCAGAGATTTTTTTCTTGCTGGTGCTACGGAGGGGCAAAATGATTCAGTGATGGTGCTGAGGGATGCACTATATGGGAATAAGTATTCGCAAGGCCAGACGCATGGCATTAAAAAGTCAGTTTCAAGCATTATGTACCTACTATAAATGTCTCTTTGATTCACAAGCAACAGCAATTGATAGATCTAATATAGAAGTGAACTGTTACAGTGTCAATGTCATCGGAGACAATCTGGGCTACACAGAGCATAAACAAAAAAAAACAAACAGAGCATCCGAGCAACAGCGGACAACGTGAATCAAGCACCAATCCCGCAATCAGTGTCAAATGCGTGCTTTTCAACTGAAAAACACAAAACGAACCCACTGCTATTCGCATTACATAGACAGCAATGCCAAAAGATACACCATTATTAAAGTCAAATAAGGCAAACAACAGATGAAAGGCTTTACCAGGAGTTGGACAACTCATACTCTGACCATGCAATACCTCAATTAATTCGGCTATTGAATTTAAACAAAAATCAACAGAATCAGCGCTTGGAAGTCTAAGCCAAACTAGTAGGCTTAATAGCAATAAATGTAACATTTTATGATTTGCAGGAAACATAAGGACTATGGGGTATCCACCACAAAATAATAACAATAATCAGCATTAGTCTTGACCCAAATTTTTAAAAAATCAACTGCACTCACCATTAATGTTTTCAGAGAAGCACAATCCGTCTGTTGTTGTGATCGTGGGCAACAGAGTTTGAAAAGAAGTTGTAAAGCAGCTGCACAGTTTCAAAAAACTCACCCGCTTGCGGTACATTGCTCACAACATCCACTAAAACAAGGTTAAGTCTGTGAGCATGGCAGTGTATATATAATGCCTGCGGGACCTCTTTCCTGAACCTCTCTTGTACCCCGTTATTGCACCTGGACATCACTGCAGCCCCGTCATAACACTGACGCATGCACGCGCTCTTATCAATAACACACTGAGCGAGTGCCTGTTCAATGCTTTTAAGAAGCGACTCTGCATCCGACCCTTCTGCTGGAGTGAAGTGCAAGAATTCTTCAAGCACTGTTTCGTTATTCAAATACCGCACCACCACTGATAGTTGTTCCTTTTTACTCAAGTCTTTACTTTCATCCACCATGATGGCAAAGTATCCAGCCTCCTTGATTTCTGCACTTATTTAATGTCTGATCATATCTGACATAATACCCACAATTTCATTTTTGATATCGTGATGGATGTTTTTTGCATTTCCAGGTTTTCCTCTTTTTTTTTAGCTACAGTCTTATTAAACTTCCCAATTACACTGAGCAACTCAACAAAGTTTCCCCTATTGCCAGATCCATCATTCTCCCGGTGTCCTCGCTGGGCAATGCCTTGGCACGCAGTATAGCGTAGAGACTCAACCACTGCTCTCATATACTCACAATTTTCTTGGACAATCTTTGCATGTCCTTTGTCAAGCATATTTTCCAATGATGAACAGTCTTGTTTTCTCAATCTGAATTCGTCCCCTGCCTCCATCGCAAACTTATGAGCTGCACTTACATGGTGGGTTTTGAAAGCTGTTGTAGCTTTCCCCCCGTTGCGGTAACCGGTGACAGTGAAGGTGGACTCAGAATGGAACCCATGTCCTCCACACAGGAAATGCCTGCATGCGAAGCAGAACGTAATATATTTCGTGATCGAATATTCCAGCCAGGAGTACAGGTCAAATCAGCCACGAATAAAACTCCTTTGCTGATTGCCAAACTGTTGCGAAGGGTACTTTTTCAATGCTGGCCGACGGGGTCCTTCCTCAGGCTGCTGGCTAACATCTCTAACAGTATTCCCACTCGCACCAAGAGCAGCTTCATCCACGTTCTCTTCTGAATCCCGCTCCATTTCTTGTTCCTCTACTTCGCCCTCACACTCCTTCGATGAACTGCTGTCATCCTCATCCCCACTTACTCCTTTCTGCATGTCACTTTCAATTAAGACAGGCTCAGGCTGAGACACCACTGATTCCTCTGGATCAGGTCGTTTTCTGACTAAAAATCGATCCATTTTTCATGCCTGCCAAACTAATGCACGTGTCAGTCCCACGCTAGCTTGTAAAAGCACAACGTGCACATGTGGCATCCGTTCGTCTCGCGAGACCACGGATCTGCGCCTGGATGTACTCCCGCGAGAGTGAGAGTGAGTGTCACCACCTTAAGTGATCTTAGATCAGTTTAACTGATCTGAGGGCAGCAACGGCAAGACATTGACAATGAACGAAGTGCAGAGTGGATCTGACTGAGTTTATAACTTCTTTGCTGCGTGGGTGCTATGGTAATAGGGAACGCTTTTTCACTAGATCAACTGGAGAAACAAGCTGTATTCAAAACTACACAGAGAAAACAAAGCAGATGCAGTTAATTTCTTGGTGGTGCTATGGTGGGGCTATTGCAATTTCTGCTGGGGCTATAGCCCCACCTAGCACCACCTTAGCACCGCCCCTGAACTCAACCCACAAGGATTCAACATCTTTCTACTGATTTAGTAGTACAGGCATATAAGAACTGTGGGTATAAATTGCACTGCAGCAATTAGCTAAGATTTCCTCAACACCTGGTTCCAAATTTATGATCTCTATGACCTATAAGCATGGAAACAGTGACTGTTTTGTATTAGTGCCATCTGCTCACTGTCATGCACCATCTTGCCTTAAACAATGGCCCAAATGGTTGCTCACCAAGGATATA
The DNA here is from genome assembly GCF_963921235.1 of Mobula hypostoma. NCBI lineage: Eukaryota > Metazoa > Chordata > Chondrichthyes > Myliobatiformes > Myliobatidae > Mobula > Mobula hypostoma. Next base: position 51,891,199 of record NC_086100.1, on the reverse strand, counting down.
CTCATCTGCCAGTCTGAACCTGTTCTCATATTTATGTACAATTGATTTACAATCCCTCTATGTCTTTCATTCAATCACAACGATCTGAAGGTCCTCCAATTATTCCTTGAACAGAGAACCAACCAGTTCTCCTCCACTAAAACACTAATTTGCTTGGTGGAACTTGTTCCCATTTTGAATTACACTCTTTCGACTCAGGTAACTTTTCCCTAATCAGAGTTAGGGGAATTTTCATGGCTCAAGGTATATCTATCTTTTGTGGGATAAGTGATACATTTCTTCTTTCATTTCCACTCAGACTACTTTTCCCCCCAAGTTCATTTACAACCTGACTCACCTGCCTTGGAAATATGACATTGTTCCTTTGTTCCTTGTACAAAACTGCGATTTTTAAAAATTAAATAGGATTACTATAGCAGTTTAAGGAGGGTGTCAGACTGTAACTGAGAGAAACAAGGAAACCATGAACTTCTTAAGGGCAATAAGGAATGAACAATGAATGTTGACTTTGTCAGTTCTACCCATGTCCTCTGAAAGAATAAAAAAGACTGCGCCTTCCTGCTTACCAAATATACAGGCAAAATCAAGTTGGACTTGTCATCTCAACAATGAAAACAGAAAGAGTAAACATAGAAACATTAAAAACCTACAGCACAATACGGGTCCTTCGGCCCACGAAGTTGTGCTGAACATGTCCTGACCTTCGAAATTACTAGGCTTACCCATAGCCCTCTATTTTTCTAAGCTCCATGTGCCTATCCAAAAGTCTCTTAAAAGACCCTATCATACCCGCCTCCACCACCATTGCTAGCAGCCCATTCCACACACTCACCACTCTCTGTGTAAAAAACTTACCGCTGACATCTCCTCTGTACCTACTCCCCAGCACCTTAAACCTGTGTCCTCTTGTGGCAACCATTTCAGCCCTGGGAAAAAACCTCTGACTATCCACGCAATCAATGTCTGTTATCATCTTATACACCTCTATCAGGTCACCTCTCATCCTCCGTCGCTCCAAGGGGAAAAGGCCAAGTTCGCTCAACCTGTTTTCATAAAGCATACTCCCCAATCCAGGCAAAATCCTTGTAAATCTCCTCTGCACCCTTTCTATGGTTTCCACATCCTTCCTGCAGTGAGGCAACCAGAACTGAGCACAGTACTCCAAGTGGGGTCTGATCGGAGTCCATTGCAATATTAACTCTCAGCTCTTAAACTCAATCCCACAATTGATGAAGGCTAATGCACCGTATGCCTTCTTAACCACAGAGTTAATCTGCACAGCTGGTTTGAGCATCCGATGGACTCAGACCCCAAGATCCCTCTGATCCTCCACACTGCCAAGAGTCTTACCATTAATACTATATTCTGCCATCATGCTTGACCTACCAAAATAAACTACTTCACACTTATTTGGGTTGAACTCCATCTGCCACTTCTTAGTCTAGTTTTGCATCCTATCAATGTCCCGCTGTGACCTCTGACAGCCCTCCACACTATCCACAACACCTCCAACCTTTGTGTCATCAGCAAACTTACTAACCGATCTCTCCACTTCCTCATCCAAGTCATTTATAAAAATCACAAACAGTAAGGGTCCCAGAACAGATCCTTGAGGCACACCACTGGTCACCACCCTCCATGCAGAATATGACCTGTCTACAACCACTCTTTGCCTTCTGTGAACAAGCCAGTTCTGGATCCACAAAGCAATGTCCCCTTGGATCCCATGCCTCCTTACTTTCTCAATAAGCCTGGCATGGGGTACCTTATCAAATGCTTTGCTGAAATCCATATACACTACATTTACTGCTCTTCCTTCATCGATGTGTTTAGTCACATCCTCAAAAAATTCGATCAGGCTCATAAGGCACGACCTGCCCTTTACAAAGCCATGCTGACTATCCCTAGTCATATTATGCCTCTACAAATGTTCATAAGTCCTGTCTCTCAGGATCTTCTCCATCAACTTTTACTGCGCGATTGAGAATCTTCTGGAGGGAAGGTCTCAAAATCCCCGGCTTTGCCTGCTGTTGGTGACCGAGATTGAGGTCGAATCATTCGGATAGAGATGGTGCTCGGTACTCGGTGTCAGAGAGCTGATCGGAGGCTCGAAGTTTTTGGACGACTCAGTTGGACTGTGGTCGGGCATGGCAGGGAGAGTTTTTCTTCCTTCTCCCCTCCGCATGGATGTGGGACATTTGAGAGACTTTGAACTTTTTACTGTGCTCATGGACTGTTCTTCATCAAGTTATGGTATTGTTGCACTGTTGTAATATGTTATAACTATGTGGTTTTGTTAGTTTTTTCAGTCTTGTTCTGTCCTGTGTTTTGTGATATCACACCGGAGGAAATATTGTATCATTTCTTAATGCATGCATTACTAAATGACAATAAAAGAGGACTGCGTGTCTTCATAAAACTTACCAACCACTGAAGTAAGACTCACTGGTCTATAATTTCCTGGGCTATCTCTACTCCCTTTCTTGAACAAAGGAACAACATCCGCAACCCTCCAATCCTCCAGAACCTCTCCCGTCCCATTGATGATGCAAAGATCATCGCCAGAGGTTCACCAATCTCCTCCCTCACCTCCCACACCTCCCACAGTAGCCTGGGGTACTTCTCATCCGGACCTGGCGACTTATCCAACTTGATGCTTTCCAAAAGCTCCAGCACATCCTCTTTCTTAATATCTTTCTGCTCAATCTTTTCAGTCTGCTGCAAGTCATCACTACAATCACCAAGGTACTTTTCCATAGTGAATACAGAAGTAAAGTATTCATTAAGTACCTCTGCTATTTCCTCCAGTTCCATACACACTTTCCCACTGTCACACTTGATAGGTCCTATTCTTTCATGTCTTATCCTCCTGCTCTTCACATACTTGTAGAATGCCTTGGGGTTTTCCTTAATCCTGCCCACCAAGGCCTTCTCATGACCCTTTCATGAGTACTTCATAATGGAGCCTGCAATGGAGTTATCGACTGCACAGGGTAAATTTCTGGATGGGAATTTCCATTGCTGAATAGATCATTCAACCACATGAGTTCTTTTGCCTCAAGTTCAAGATTCTGTCAAGGAAATGAACAGGATCTTGATTTCCAACAGAGTAGGTGACTGGTTATGTGAGTTGCTACAGCAAAATATTTATTTTATTTCCCAATGGACAACTTAAAAATTAAGAGATGTCTCGGTTTTGTTTGTAGATTTGTTACTTGTGTGTTTCACTGGATCTTTTATGAAACAAAAAGAATTTCCATTTGATTAAACTGTATCTCATCTGCAGCCACTTGCATGAGTTTATAGGTAAACTGCTTTTTACGTGGCAAATGAAGCTTCTTTTTGTGGTGATATGACGTGTAAGAACGTGATTGGAGAGAGTTCTGAGTGTGCGCAAGGATGATAGAAAGATCGAGAAACATGGTATTGTAAAAACATTGCGGTTGTTGTTAAATAAAAGTTCTACTGAGACAGAGAAGATGGTTCTTTATTACAAACGTTTGTAGTAACCGACGATATGTATGAATATAAAGAGCACAACGTGGTGTCAGAAGTTGGTCTGGACGAATAATACGTTTCCTAATGCGGAAGAATCGAAGATAATTTTCTGAAAAAAGAGTTTGAGCTGTTTTGGTTTTGCTAACAGTTTTACAAATGGAAGGTTTGCACCCTCCATCAACACTTCAATTGTCTGGGAACGATTCTGAGAACTGGAGAAAATTTAAGCAATGTTTTGAATTGTATTTATCGGTGATCGATGCGGATCGAAAACTGGAAAAAACGAAAGCTGCACTTCTATTCCATGTAGTAGGTGATGATGCAATTGAGGTATATAATCATTTTATTTTTGAAAATGGAGATAATTTAAAGTTAAAATTGATAATGGACAGATTTGAAGCATTTTGCATACAGAAGTGTAATGTGACGTACGAGCGGCATAGATTTTTTACATGTACGCAGAGAACTGGTGAAACTATTGATCAATATGTTACTGAGTTGAGACACCGGAGTAAAACATGCAAGAGAACAAGACTTAGACTTGGAAAAATCTTTGATGCTCTGCAAAGCTACGGAAACCGTGATGTCACAGGCTAAAGAACTTTTCATTGAAAGCTGCAACGTAGACACTGTGAGGAAGTGCGAACATATTAGAAAAAAATAATAAAATGACAACAAAATCGACAGAGAGCAAGACATCATCTGAGAGAAAAAGGCTGTATGATCGCTGTGGGCGGCTGCATCAGCCAAAACAGTGTCCAGCACATGGGAAAATGTGCAACGACTGCGGTAAGAGTAATCATTTTTCATGCTGTTGCAGAAGAAGAAAGAAAATAAAACAACTAAATGCAGTGCTTGAAAATGAACGTGAGGAGTTTTATATAGATGTGCTTTGTGAAAACAAAGAAAGTAAGAATGATTGGATTATTCCATTGCAAGTGAACTAAAACAATATTCAGTTTAAACTTGATACTGGAGCACAAGTAAATGTTCTTGCAGAATCTGAGTTTAATGCATTAAAGCCAAGATCAAAGTTACATAAGACAAATATAAAAGTGACTGGGTATTCAGGTGCAGACATTCCAGTTAAAGGAACATGTGTGGCAAAAGTATTACACAAAAATATTGTGCACATGCTTTTATTTGTGGTGGTGCCAAGGAATGTACAGTCAATACTTAGTTTATCTGCCTGTGAGAGACTGAATCTGGTAAAAAGAGTTTTTGTCCTGGACCGTGGCACAGATTGAGAATACAGTGATTTGATGAAAGTGTATGAGGACTTGCTCAAAGGGCTTGGTTGTCTTCCAGGAGAGCACACAATTAAAATTGACAACACAGTGCCACCCATAGTACATCCATGTAGAAAAGTGCAATTTGCATTATATCATCAACTGAAAACCGAGCTTTACAGAATGGACTGGCTAGGAGTCATAAAAAAATTGAGGAACCAACAGAATGGGTCAATTTGCTTGTCATTGTTGATAAGAAAAATGGAAAACTGAGGATTTGCTTAGATCCAAGAGACTTGAATCAAGCCATTAAAAGAGAGCATTTCAAATTGTCTACTTGTGAAGAAATTATGTCACAGTTTGCCAATGCAAAGTACTTTAGTAAATTAGATGCATCCTCTGGATTCTGGCAACTTAAGCTAGATGAACTGAGTTCAAAGTTGTGTACCTTTAACACTCTTTTTGCCAGATACTGTTTTCTTCGGCTTCTGTTTGGAATTGCATCAGCTCCTGCAGTGTACCATAAAACCATTCACATGCTATATGAGCACGTTGAGGGCGTGGATACTTCTAAGGACGATATTATTGTTTGCGGATCATCTAAACAAGAGCATGACGCCAGACTCAGACAAGTCTTTGAGGCAACACGCAAGGCAGACCCGAAGATGAATAAAGACAAATGTCAGCTAGGAGTGACTGAACTTAGCTTTGTGGGTGATATCATCAGCAAGTAGGGTGTGCGTCCTGATCCATTGAAGGTTTCTGTTATTGAGAACATTCCAAGACCGCAATGTTAAAAGGATGCTCACAGGTTCATGGGAATGATCAACTACATGGGAAAATTCATACCCAATCTTTCGGAGCAGCTTGCTCCATTGAGGCAGCTAACAAAAAAGAAAAACAAATGGAGCTGGAATCATTAACAGGAGAAGGCATGGCAAAATCTCAAGAAAGTGCTCACTGAAGAACTTGTGTTGAAATTCTATGATGTTGAGAGACACATCAAAATCTCATGTGATGCATCTCAAGCAGGTTTAGGGTCAGTTTTTCTCCAGAAATTTGATAAGGAATGGCTAACAGTGGCATATGCATCTCGTTCATTATCCGATCCAGAAACAAGGTATGACCAAATTGAAAAAGAATTGCTCAGCATTATGTTTGCTTGCGAGAGATTTCATCAGTTCGTGTCAGGGTAATCTATTGATGTTGAAACTGATCATAAGCCTCTGATTACATTGTTTCACAAACCTTTAAGTGACTGTCCTTTGGGAATTCAGCGAATGATGATCAAATTGCAAAGATATGTGTTGAATGTGTCATACGCACCTGGAAAATTCATGTACACGGCTGAAACACTTCCCAGAGCTGTGGATCCAACAACAAAAGACAGTCATGGGAACACTGTTGATGTTCAGGCATTTGTTGATATGATCATAGCGACTGTACCTGTTTCTGCTGAAAAGTTGGAACTGCTGCGTATTGAGAAAGAGAGGGACAAAATTCTCAGTCAGGTAATACAAGTGGTGATGGATGGATGGCCAGATAATAAGCATGACTGTACCTCCGAAGTACAAGAATATTGGAATCACAGATCAGCACTTTCTGTTGTGGATGGGATATTGTACAAAGGTAGCAGAATTGTGATTCCTAAAAGTCTCTGAAAAGAAATGCTTGGGAAGATTCATGAAGACCACCTAGGTATTGAAAAATGTAAGAGAAAGGCATGGGAAATGATGTTTTGGCCCAGGATGAATCAAGAAATTGCAGAATTGGTGTCTTCTTGTCAAATATGCCTTGGATACCAACCTAGCAACCCTAAGGAGCCACTGCATCCACATCCTAGTCCTCAGAGACCTTATCAGAAGGTAGGCATTGATCTTTTTGTAACTGACAACAAAGGTTATCTATTAATAACAGATTACTACACATTGTATCCTGAAGTGTGTGGTCTGAGCAGAACAACAGCAGAAAATGTAATTACATGCATGAAATCAGTTTTTTCCAGACATGGTGTACCTGATGAAGTTTTCACAGACAATGGTGAATGCATGAGACATTTTGCTCATGAATAGGGCTTTGTTCATACAACATCTAGTCCATTTTTCCCTCAGTCCAATGGATTAGTTGAGAAGTCAGTAGGAATTATCAAGAAACTGATGCACAAAGCAAAAGATAGTGGAGGTGATTTTTATAAAGCTTTGTTAACTTATCACAGTACTCCACTTGAATGTGGATTTTCACCTACTCAGTTCTTGATGGGACGCCGTTTGAGATCCAATCTGCCAATAGATGAGAGCCTTCTGAGAACAGAGGAAGTTGAACAAGTGAAAAGATGGAAAGATGAACACAAAGCAAAGCAGAAAATATACTTTGACAGATGTTCTCATCCGTTACCTGAACTGCACCAAGGAGGTGAAGTAAGGATACAAGACAAAATGAGCACATGGACACAGAAAGTTACAGTACTTGAAGAAGAACAACCCAGATCATACATGGTCCAAACAGAAGAAGGAGCAGTGTTAAGAAGAAATTGCAAAGACCTCAAGAAAGTGCCAACTTCAGAGTTTCAGTTAACTGATTCAGACCAGACAGAACATGGAAATAACAATGAAACACAAGAACTGTGTGAACCACTTAGAAGGTCTACTTGTGTTCATAAACCCCCAGAGAGACTGATAGAGTCATGTTAAATTATGCATTTGCTATGGTCAATGTTGCTAATTGTTTTTCTTTTTAAGGAAAGGAAGATGTGGTGATATGACGTGTAAGAATGTGATTGGAGAGTTCTGAGCATGCACAGGAATAATAGAAAGATTGTGAAACATGGTATTGTAAAAACATTCTGGTTGTTGTTAAATAAAAGTTCTACTGAGACAGAGAAGATGGTCCTTTATTAGTAACCCACGGTACGTGTGAATACAAAGAACACAACACTTTTTAATGAAAATCCACAGAGCACAATATTTGCAGGAGAAATAGATCTTTTAGGTGTAGTTAGGGTAGGGTTTCCCTGTATCTTAAAGGGTTAAGATTCCTAAGAATATCAAGGATGAAGGTGATTGTTAGATATTTTATAAGTTGTGGGACATGTTTCAAGTGTTAATTGGGGCTTTATCATTACTTTATCATGTCTTCGCAATAGGTTAACATCTACCGTATATTCAGCAACAGAACTCATCAAGAGAATTTTAAACCATTTGCAAATTCCTAGACATGTCACTTTTACCATCTCGCAATTATCTGAGTATTGAACATTTAAACACTCGGTACTGCATTCTGGGTAAAATCATTTTAATTCTTGCAAAAGTCTTTCACTCAGCTCTGTCTCTTTGAGGTAATTCCGACAGTAAGTTTCTATTAGTATTTCTTACTTTTGTAGAACGTGATTGTGGTTAGTTATTATAAAGACAACATTTAAATGCCGGTTGGAAAAATGAAAATTAACAATACATGCAAGGATTCATAGCGCAGTATTATTAGCACCTGCACTGACAAAGATTATTTGGACTTTTAGTTCATATTTTCCGCAGTGGGATTTTTCTTCAACTCCGAACGTCCCGAAATACTGCTGACTTTATTTTTGAAATGAACAGTCTTCGAACAACTGCATTCTCAAAGAATATTTAATTGGTATCATTTCCCAGAATGGCTTGGTGATTCGGAATGATTTTTTAACAATAGTTTGAAGTTTCCAAAAAAGAAGTTAATTTGTCGTTAAAAGTGGAGCTGGAGCGATTCCTGTAACTTATAAATTAGATTGCCTGAAGTTTGTTCCAAGTGCGCATTGCCACTCCTGTTTTTAATGCTGTTGCTAATAAGTAGGAGGGGAGCGAGTTTGGGAACCTGCTGTAGGGAATGGAGTAAATTGAAGGGGTGTGTCGGACTGTAACTGAGAGAAACAAGGAAAAATAAAAGAAATGGCATCAACGCATAACTCCTCGACAGCAGGTTGGTAATTGCTTCTGCAAACAGACGGATGCAGACTTGGAGTCTGCGCTGAGTGAGCTGCTGCGCGTTTATCACGATCGAGCCAAGCCAGGTGCTGGGCGTTGAGGTGTGGAACGGCAGGTTCCCGGGGGCGGGGGGTATGCTGCTCCCGATGCCGCTTCCCCGCCGCTCTCCTGAGGGGTAGTACTCGTCTGTTGCCGGGGATACGGCGCCCACTCTTGCCCGTTGTGGGTGGCGGGCGGCCGTCCTCCTCCCATCACCTCCCCGGGTTTTCCGGTCGCTGGGACCGGCCCCCAAGTGCTGTGAGCGCGGCCCGAGTTAAGTAAGGAAGGCCGCTGGCCGCCTGCGCTAGGCCCGGCGCGGCCCTCCAGCTCAATCAGGGGTTCTCGGCAGAGTAGTGGAGGAGAAGAGTGAAGCAGTTAGAAGAGAATGTTTGTTAATAGTGAGATATTGCCACCAAGTAACATCTTTAAATCGGCGTAAGAGGGGCTGCTTCCAAATGATATAACTCGCTAGCTAAGACTACCATCGGGCCTCTATATAAAAATAACATATACAATATGTAACCTGAAGTACTGTTGAAACTTGCATCTCCACGCAACTTTTGTCACAGCAAGGCACCTCATTGTGGCCATCATTCGTTTTGCCAGAGGCACTTCCACAGATGCTCAGTTCTGCTGTGTGTGGTAAATAAAAGGTGTTGAAAGTCTGAAGGAGTGGCATTCATATACTGTATAGATGTTTTAAAAATTATTTTCCTTTTGGTCCACTAGCTAAGCCCCCTGCAGTTAAGTCACTGCCCAATGATATTTATCTTTTGTAGTCTGTGTACAAATCAATTAAGCAATTAAGTATATCCACATACTGCATTAAATCAGGCCCCAAGATTAGTTTACAAAGTATTAGTCAGGAAGCCACTGTCCTTCCCACTTGTTCAATTAGTTTTTTGTATGAATTTTTAAAAATATCTTTTTTATTAACACTGGTGATCAAAACTAATTTTGAAGTAGTTGAATGTATACACCTTGATTGGGACACTAATGACAGGTTTAAGGGATTCCTGATCCCTGGTGAGCAGACTTCAGAATGGGTCTGCTGAACCACCAATAACCTCATTCTTTCTGGTAATAAATGTATTGAAGCAAAACAATATTTCATAGTTTTCTGATGGTGAATGATGCTGGGATGTTTACAGGTTTATAATACTTACAAAACACGAAACTACTAATGGAAATATATTTTCTTCCGCGTGTTCCTATTTACTTACATGGTCATGTTTTCGTGTACTTCCCATTTAGACTTGAATCTTCCAACTCTACACTTTTCCCCAATCAGCAACTCAAATCTTAACTATCTTTCAGTTCATTGCACACTTTTTTAAAGACTGTTCCTTCTTGATTCTCACTGTTAAAATTAACTTGTAGAATCTGTCATTGGTCTACTTATTAAATGCAGAATCAAAAAGGAACAGTCTTTTTAAAAAAAAACGTGCTAAGAACTGAAAGATGGGTTAAGATTTGATTTACTGGTTGGGTGCTTTGTTTTAGGCTGGTGTGATGAGTTACTTGTGTTCTGGGACAAAAACGTAGACATTAAACTTTTACATAGTGAACCACTGCCCCGAGTGAAGCTGAGCTGATTAATCTCCAGACTTTAGACATCGATGGACCTCAAGCCAAATATAAACACAATAATTTGAAATCTGGGCAAAGTTATCAGTTAAAGAAAGTTTGATTTTTGCCTGCTTGCAGCTCTGAGCATTAAGTTGCCTACCAAAGGGTGGCAAAAAGGCATAGCAGATAGAGCCCCTGTCCTAAATTAATTCTGTTCTAGTTCAGTCTTCAACTCTGGTACTTTGTGTGGAGTTTGCATGTTTTCATATGACCACATAGGTTTCCCCAAATTCCAGTTTTCTCCACACAAGAGAGATATGAACTGCATTGAACTGTTGCTGCTAAGTTAACACATTTTACGTCAGACGCCGGTGATAATAAACCTGATTCTGATTCTGATGAATGTTGGTTGCTTGGTCAATTGACTGTTGTAACTTGCCCAGAGGGTAACTGTATGAGAAGTTGATTGTTGCAGTTGAGAGCAAGTTATAGGGAAATAAGAATGGGAATGAGATGAAGCCGAGATAGTCGATGGGCACATTTGTCATGTGTCATAAGAGTCCAGTGTTATGTCAGCCCACCACAGCCAGCTGAATTTTTTGCCTATTGACACTAATTCCATTTGTCAGCATTAGGACTGTATCCTTCTATGCCTTGCTGATTTAAATATTGTGCTTGTATTTGATTCCACTGCCTTCTCTGGGCACGTGTTCCAGATTATCAGCCACTCTCTGTGTATATAAAATTTTCAAAAAATACTCAATAATCCCTGATAGACACCACAGTGGCACAGCTAGTAGAGCAGCTGCCTCGCTGCATCAAGGACCTGGCTGCAATCTTGATTATGGTCTTGCTGTCCATGTGGAGTTTGCATGTCCTCCCTGTGCTCTGGTTTCCTCTTTCATCCTAGTGATACGTGTGCTGGTAGGTTAACTGGCCACGGTAAATTTCCCTGAGTATGTAGGAGGATCGTGGAATTTGGGGAGAGTTGATTGGAATATGGGGGGAATAAAATGGGATCATGTAGGACTAGTATAAGTAGATAGTTGGTGGATCAGCACAGGCTTGATTGGCTAAAGGGCCTGTTTCTGCACTGTATCTCTAACTGAAATCTGTAACTTATCTTAAAACTATGCCCTTTTGTTTTAAATACCCTAACTACAGGAGATAGTTTTTTTTTAAAAAAAATTCTCCCCTATCTTTCTCTCTCATAATCATATATATTTATCTAAACCCACTTGCAGCCTATTTTTTGCTCAGATTGTTACCCCAGATTAGATCTCATTCCTTGACCTTCAGCTTGCTTTCACGTAGACATGTTTTCCAATCTGGCATGTGAGGATTGCAGCCCAAAGTGGTTGTGTTATCAAATTAATAATCCAAACACAGCAGAGGTCATGGCATAATTCCATACTTTAGATAGGAAAATGCTCTGTGAATCCCCAATCATGAAAGTAATGGATTGTCATTCAAATATGCTTATTAATATAATTTTGTGAAGAAAATCTTCCTTTCTTTTGGCTCATAAGTGACTTCAATCCGACTGGAATGTATTAATATTTTAACTCCTCTATCTCCTGAAAATAGTAATTTTAAAAAAAAGAATTAGAGGTTTGATTCAATGCATGGGTTTGATGTCAGCTTTTGAAATTTGGCCTTCTTTCTCCAACAGTTACTTTTTCCGATTTCTGCTCCATGACGATCGCCAATGATTCTTTGTATGCTTCGAACACTTGTATATGATGCTGTTTGTTAGAGGAAAATTTAACCGACTGAAACATGGCTTTTTTCTCCTTTTGAATGATTCCAGCACAGCTTAGGATATTGTAATCACATTTTAACTGTATATTTAATTATTATTAAAGCTTCAAATTCTCAAACTCAAACACATCTTTGTCATGTACAAACATCCAACAAAAAATACAATTAGCCTAATTCAAAAACTAAATTTATGACTTTGATATCTTTTACATGACACAGAATTATTTCCTCCAAATCAGTTTGGAACAATGCCAGAGAAGATGTTCCATTGTAATTACAAATCCTGTACATTCCAACTCTGACAACACACATCAAAGTTGCTGGTGAACGCAGCAGGCCAGGCAGCATCTATAGGAAGAGGCGCAGTCGACGTTTCAGGCCGAGACCCTTCGTCAGGCTCTTCCTTCAGTTAGTCCTGACGAAGGGTCTCGGCCTGAAACGTCGACTGCGCCTCTTCCTATAGATGCTGCCTGGCCTGCTGCGTTCACCAGCAACTTTGATGTGTGTTGCTTGAATTTCCAGCATCTGCAGAATTCCTGTTGTTTGCATTCCAACTCTGAATTTACTTTGTAATGCATCAATCCGTTGTGTTATCTGATGCTTGCCATGTCCTACGATACAAACATAAAGAAATAATAGCTCTTCAAGAACATATAATATGTGAATCACATTGTCTAATATTTTACTTCAATTTGTAACAACTTGCTAGTTCATAGTTTATTAAACTTTGTATTCTCTGACAATGCTGCCTGGCCTGCTGCGTTCACCAGCAACTTTGATGTGTGTTGCTTGAATTTCCAGCATCTGCAGAATTCCTGTTGTTTTCGTTTTGACTTTGTGTCCTTTTAAGTAACCTGAAATGATCTGTCCTTTTTGTTCCTGATCTTATAAAACAACAGTCTCTGATTTACCAGTCACATCAGATAAGGTTTTCATATTCATTAATGTATAATAAAACTTGCAAATCAGAGGATTTCTTATAAAAATCATACTTTCCACTTGTGATATTGCATAAAGTAAGACTGTGTTAAATTAATAACTGTAGAAATAAGAATTATGAAGTAATGCACATGGTAGAAAGTTTCAAAAACTACTGGTGATTAATTGGAACCCATCCTGAACAATTAGTCAAGAAATAATACAGTTGATAAAGTGAATCATTTTAAGAACTTAGAGTACTGCACATCATGCTTCCCTTGTGAAAACATTCATTATTTTGATGTCCATAATCAAAATGCATTAAAATATTCACAATGTGAATTTAGCTTAAAAATTATTTGTATTTCATTCCTCCGATGAACTTACTTGGCAATTTTTATATTTTTCAAGGATTGCTGGACTTGGACTTGAATGTTTTGTGTCAGATTGTGACTTTCTAGGTCAAGTGAGACCCTGCAGTCAGAGCAAGTGTAATTTGTGCATTTGCTATTGATTCAAACAAATTTTGTCATCATAAATTTTAAAATACTTTCTTTTTAGTTTAACAGAATCAGTTGGTTGGTCTTCCAAAATTATTCCCTCAACATTTAATTTAACTAGAACGATGTGTTCTGAAGGATGCCTATCCAGTGAGCAATAAATAAATCTGATTATATCAGTCTACTTTTATAGTTTGAAAACAAATACATTCAATTGCAAGTGATTGAAATGCTAACTGTAAATTCTGGAAGCTGTGCATGTTGTTTTTCCGGATATTCAACCTTGTCTTGAATTTATTCACAAGTAAACCTGAGAAGGGAAGGAAATGAGGTAATTTATGAAAGTTTGATGATTGATTGAAGGATGCTTGTCTGTTTCGTTGCAAATTGTAGAACAACTTTATCGGAGTTGCAAAGTAGTCTCAGTTTTGCAGATTAAGTATAAATGTTACTGAAGAAGTTAATGACTTTAGTTCATATTCCTGTTGCAGAGGACAAAGCCCAAAGTGTTCTGATACTTGCAATTATGCTTTTTGATTATCTCATGGATGTGTCGTCTCCAAGAATTTGCTGTGTTTATATTTTTAGATAAATGAACACCCCGGAAGAGTTCTGGTAAATTGGATTAGGAAGAATCTGATTCACCTAAAAACACCCACTGGGGAGATGTACAATATTTTTAATTGCAGTACAAATTATAATTTTTCAAGAATGTCATATTTCCCTTTTTTCCACTTGCTGTAGTGTTTGCTTAATGGAGACTTAAAATGCTAACTCTGTAGACCAGGTAACATAGAAAAGAAGATATGTAAAATATTCAGTTTTCATCTATGTTTCAGTGATTTTGTGACCTTCTTAAATGTGATCACTAATATTTGAATAAATTTATGTGAAACGTAGGGAGTAGCTAATGTTGTTTCTTTGTTCATGAAGGGAAATAGTGATAATCCTAGAAACTGTAAACCAGGAGTCGCATATCACTGGTAGGGAAGCCGTTGGAGAAGATTCTTGGTGATAGAATTTGAGCAATTGGAGAGCCATGGCTTAATTAGGGAATCAGCATGGCTTTGTGTAGTATAAACAATATCTTATTAATTTGATGAAGTTTACTGAGGAGGTAATAAAGGTGATTAATAAGTTTAGAGCTGTGGATGTTATCTATTTGGTTTTTAGTAGGGCATTTGACAAGGTCTCATGTGGTAGGCTCATCCAGAAGGTTTGAGATGCAAGGGATCCACAGTGTGCTGGTGGATTCAGAAGTATCTTGCGCATGGAAGACAGAAGGTTGTGGATAGTGGGATTTATTTTAGCTGGAGGTCTGATCGGTGGTGCAGGGATCCATACTGCTGTTTGTGATTTTATATATAATGACTTGGATGTAACCATGCATAGATAGCTAGTAATTTCACAGATGATACAAAGATTGATAGCATTGTTGAAAGTGTAGAAGATTTCCAAAGGATACAACAGGATATAGATCAGTTGCAGATATGGCTGGAGAAATGACAGATGGTGTTTAATTTGGCTAAGTGTGAGATGTTGCACTTTGGGAGATCAAAGGTAAGGGGTCAATACACAATTAATGGCAGGACCCTTAACAGTGCTGATGAAGGATCTTCGAGTCCAAATCAAAGCCTCTGTGAAAGTGGCTACAAAAGTTGATAGGGTAGTCAAAAAGGCATAGCGTGGAGTTTGAGGCCTGGTGCTCGGGGCCTTGTCATTGGAGAGTCTGGAGTTTCGGGGCTACTCATTAGTCATCATCGGCGACTACTGAAGGTTGAAGATTGAAGGTCAATCAGAGGTCTGGACGTTGAAGCCTGATGGCTGGAGCCGTGCATCCACTGCAGAAGTCAAAACCCATTAACTGTGAGTCCACTAGAGAATGGAGATCAGAGACGGACTGTCCTGGGGTTGGAAAACTGTGTATGTTCATGGGTGGGAGGAAGGAATTGGACTTGTTTTGCTGCTGTTATTTCATTGTTTCTTGTGTTCTGTGTTGTTGTGTCAAGCATGCTATGTTGGTGCTAGAATGGTGATACTTGAGGGCTGCCTCCAGCACATCCTTAGGTTCTGTTTGTTGTAAACACAAATGAAACATTTCACTGTATGTTTTATTGATATATAAGATGAATCTGAATCAAAGGAGATGTGGGGGACAAGTTTTTTTAACACAGAGTGACGGGTGCTTCAAGGTTGCTATTTGAGGCAAATATCATAGAAACATTTACGATGCTCTTAGACCGGCACATGGGTATGCAGAGACTGGGGATATAGACTTGTGTGGGCAGAAGGGACTCACTTAGTTAGGCTTTTAACGACTAGTTCAATTAATTTTTTTAGTTTAGAGTTACAGCACAGCAACTCTAGTTCCAGGCCTTCCTGCTCAATGAGCCCACACTGCCCAATTATACCTAGGTGAACAATTAAAATACTAACCTGCACATCTTTGGAATATGGGAGGAAAGTGGAATACCAGGAGGAAACCCATGTGGTCACAGGGAGAATGTACAAACTTCTTCCAGACAGCGGCAGAATTAAACCCGGGTTGTTGGTTCTGTTTTGCTAATCGCTATGCTACCATGCAAAATTAGTTTCGAACAACATCATGTGCTATACTGTTCTGTGATAGCTATACGCTGCCACCACTGAGATTTCATCTCTGGGACTGTTTGCTGTTTACCTGTGCTAAGCTTTACTACATGCATTTTCAATTGTAGTATTATAGTATATTTTTGGCTTATGTGCTGTGTGTGATATATGTAAGGTGGGTGCACCATGATCTGGAGGAATATTGTTTCATTTGGTTGTATATACTTAGTCAGATGACAATAAATGAACTTGAAATGACTTAAAATTGCGGGAGTCCTGATCAGCAAACTTGGATGTAAACAATTGTAAAGTGATTTACAAATTTGTCCTTGAAATCTGCCTAACAGTAATTGAAAGAGCAGATTCTTACTATAGTTTGGATAAATTAAAGCTAGAGACTGATGCCGAAGGAGTTGGCCCTCTCCCAAAATTGGATATGGTTAAATCAATCTGATACATTTTCTTTCATTGCTTGCACAGTTTTCTGCTTGCATTGTACACTCTAAATTTTATAAGTTGAACCCAATACTGAACGTTTACTTGAATCATTTTCAGAATTGGCATAAATTTCCATTGCTGGGAAAATAGACTGATCTTTCTGTTGCATACGAAATTTATTCAGAGCAGAACTGAAATACTTTCTTAGTTGCAGATTATTTACATAATGTGAAGAACTTTAAATAAAGAATCTTATTGTTCATTCCACGAATAGGCGTAAAATGTGAAAATAGGTCAGTGTATCTTTTTTGACTTGTTGCAATGTTTGCAAATTCGTTAAATAAATATTGAACCTACTTTATGAAACAATAATTGCAGCCCAGCTTCAAGTCATTGAATAAAATATATCAGTATATTTAAAATGTAAGATAGAATATTGCTGAAATGTTCCATTTGTATTTGGATGATAGCATTCAATCGATTTCAAACTCTTCCAAAAGTGGTGTTGTGCATTCTAATGGACAGAACAGTTTTGTGACAATATATACAAGAACAAAATAGATATTGCATGCAACACATAAAAGTTGCTGGTGAATGCAGCAGGTCAGGCAGCATCTCCAGGAAGAGGTACAGTCGACGTTTCGGGCCGAGACCCTTCATCAGGAGTAACTGAAAGAAGAGCTAGTAAGAGATTTGAAAGGGGGAGGGGGAGATCCAAAATGATAGGAGAAGACAGGAGGGGGAGGGATGGAGCCAAGAGCTGGACAGTTGATTGGCAAAAGGGATATGAGAGGATCATGGGACAGGAGGCCTAGAGAGAAAGAAAAGGGGGAGGGAGGGAAAAAGCCCAGAGGATGGGCAAGAGGTATAGTGAGAGGGACAGAAGGAGAAAAAGGAGAGAGAGAAAAAGAATGTGTGTGTATATAAATAAATAACAGATGGGGTACGAGGGGGAGGTGGGGCATTAGTGGAAGTTGAGAAGTCAATGTTCATGCCATCAGGTTGGAGGCTACCCAGACGGAATGTAAGGTGTTGTTCCTCCAATCTGAGTGTGGCTTCATCTTCACAGTAGAGGAGGCCGTGGATAGATGTATCAAAATGGGATGTGGAGTTAAAATTTGTGGCCACTGGGAGATCCTGCTTTCTCTGGTGAACAGAGCGTAGGTTTTCAGCAAAATGATCTCCCAGTCTGCGTCGGGTCTCACCAATATATAAAAGGCCACATCGGGAGCACCGGGCGCAGTATATCACCCCAGCCGACTCACAGGGGAAGTGTCACCTCACCTGGAAGGACTGTCTGGGGCCCTGAATAGTGGTGAGGGAGGAAGTGTAAGAGCATGTGTAGCACTTGTTCCGCTTACAAGGATCAGTGCCAGGCGGGAGATCGGTGGGGAGGGATTGGGGGGGACGAATGGACAAGGGAGTCGTGTAGGGAGCGATCCCTGTGGAAAGCAGGGTGGGGGGGGAGGGAAAGATGTGCTTAGTGGTGGGATCCCGTTGGAGGTGGCAGAAGTTACGGAGAATAATATGTTGGACCCGGAGGCTGGTGGGGTGGTAGGTGAGGACCAGGGGAACCCTATTCCTAGTGGGGTGGCGGGAGGATGGAGTGAGAGCAGATGTGCGTGAAATGGGGGAGATGCGTTTGAGAGCAGAGTTGATGGTGGAGGAAGGGAAGCCCCTTTCTTTGAAAAAGGAGGACATCTCCCTCGTCCTGGAATGAAAAGCCTCATCCTGAGAGCAGATGCGGTGGAGACGGAGGAATTACGAGAAGGGGATGGCATTTTTGCAAGAGACCGGGTGAGAAGAGGAATAGTCCAGATAGCTGTGAGAGTCAGTAGGCTTATAGTAGACATCAGTAGATAAGCTGTCTCCAGAGACAGACAAAGATCTAGAAAGGGGAGGGAGGTGAGGGCAGGGTGAAAGTTGGAGGCAAATTTAATGAAGTCAATGAGCTCAGCATGCATGCAGGAACCAGATACCAGAATAGGTTTGGAACATAGATTGTTCCACAAAGCCAACAAAAAGGCAGGCATAGCTAGGCCTACCTTACACTTCCTCCCTCACCACCATTCAGGGTCCCAGACAGTCCTTCCAGGTGAGGCGACACTTCACCTGTGAGTCGGCTGGGGTGATATACTGCGTCCGGTGCTCCTGATGTGGCCTTCTATATACTGGCAAGAGCCGACACAGACTGGGAGATCATTTCGCTGAACACCTACGCTCTGTCCACCAGAGAAAGCAGGATCTCCCAGTGGCCACACATTTTAATTCCACGTGCCATTCCCATTCTGATATGTCTATCCACGGCCTCCTCTACTGTAAAGATGAAGCCACACTCAGGTTGGAGGAACAAGACTTTATATTCCGTCTGGGTAGCCTCCAACCTGATGGCATTAACATTGACTTCTCAAACTTCCGCTATTGCCTCACCTCCCCCTCGTACACCATCCATTATTTATTTATATGCACACATTCTTTTTCTCTCTCTCCTTTTTCTCCCTCTGTCCCTCTCACTATACCCCCTGACCATCCTTTGGGCTCCCCCCCCCTTTTCTTTCTCCCTAGGCCTCCTGTCCCATGATCCTCTCATATCCCTTTTGCCAATCAACTGTCCAGCTCTTGGCTCCATCCCTCCCCCTCCTGTCTTCTCCTATCATTTCAGATCTCCCCCTCCCCCTCCCACTTTCAAATCTTTTACTAGCTCTTCTTTCAGTTAGTCCTGACGAAGGGTCTTGGCCCGAAACCTCGACTGTTCCTCTTCCTAGAGATGCTGCCTGGCCTGCTGCGTTCACCAGCAACTTTTATGTGTGTTGCTTGAAATTCCAGCATCTGCAGATTTCCTCGTGTTTGCATAGATATTGCATACCCAAAAGGAAGATAGAAAAATTGAGAACAATCTAGATGCTCCGGTTTCCTTCCACATTGCTAAGATGCACTGTGAAGAAGTAGATGAATTGGTCACATGAGTGTAATTGGGTGGTGCGGGCTCGTTGGCTGGTTGCTGTGCTGTCTCGAAATAAATAAATAAAACAACCCAGTAAGCGGCATCTTCAGAGAGAGAAAGCCTTAACATGTTAATAAATTGAAAGTCTTTGATATGAAATTGTATTTTTCTCTGCAGATACTGTGAAAATTTCCACTATTTTCTGATGTTATTTCGTTTTTTTTTGTTAGAAGAACAAGATTATGAGGAGAGATTGGATAGGCAGGGATTGTTTTCCTTAGCATGAATAAGACTGAAGGTAACCTGATAGAAAAAGTGAAGATAATCAGAAGCATAGATATGGTAGTCAAAATCAATTTCCTATTGTAGTAGTATCATAAACATAAGAGCATTGATTTTAAGGTGTGAGGAAGGAGTTTTAAAGGGGATTTGAGGGATCAGTCTTTTATATATGAGAGTGGCTGATGCCTGGAATTGAATTGAATTCACTTTATTGCTTACATCCTTCACATACATGAGTAAAAATCTTTGTTAAGTCTCCATCTAAATGTGCAATCATAATAATTTATAATAAATAGAACAGTCATGAAGTGTCAGAGAAAGTGGTGAAATCAAATGCAATTAATACATTTAAGTGGTGCTTCAATGGATGCTTAAAAGTCATTTTATTGTCTTGGACTATTTCCTGTAGGGGGAAAAAAAGAAGAAAATTTGCCATTTAGTTGATTAAAAATAGTTGATGATGTTTATTTAGATGCCCTATATTGCTCAAAAGTGCAGTAGGTAATCAAAAGATGAAGTTCAGGTAACTGCATCTGAGGAATTAGCATTGCATTACTTCAATTTTTAACAAGCTTGTTAAATGTTACACTATCTGGAAACATCTGGTCTAGTGTGAAATTGTCCAATATGAAGCTTGTAACTTGCATCACCAGACGTTAGTATATATAAAATTATGGAGGTGTTTGTGTGCAATTTGAAGTTGAACATAAATGATAGAACGGTGCAGCTCGGTACAGGCCTTCAGACCACAATGTTGTGCTGACCTTTTAATCTTTAGATCAGTCTAAACCTTCCCTCCCCCATTGTTCTCCATTTTTCTTTCATCCATGTGCGTACGCAAGAGTCTTTTAAATGTCCCTAATGTATCTGCCTCCCACACATTCCTGGAAATGCATTCCATGCACCCAGCACTCAATGTGAGGAAAAAAAACCTACTTCTGATATCTTTCACCATACTTTCCACCAGTCATCTTAAAATTATGCTCCGTCTTATTAGCTATGAGGAAAAGTCTCTGGTAGTCCACTTCATGTCTCTTATCATATTGTATAGCTCTATCAAGTCACCTCTCATCCCCCTTTGGTCCAAAGAGAATTGTCCTGGCTCACTCAACCTACCCTCCCTCATAAGACATGCTCTCTAATCCAGACCAATGTCTTCTGCACTCTCTCTAAAGCTTTCACATCTATCCTATAATGAGGCAAGCAGAACTGAACACAATACTCTTAAGAGCTTTATGGAACTGTAACATGACCTCATGGCTCTTGAACTTAATCCCCTGACTAATGAAAGCCAACACACCATATGACTTCTGAACCACCCTATCAACTTGTGCGGCAATTTTGAGGGATATATGGACGTGGACTCATAGAGAGGTCAGAACTGCAGAGAGTGAACAGTTTCAAATTCCTGGGTGTCAAGATCTCTGAGGATCTAACCTGGTCCCAACATATCGATGCAGTTATAAAGAAGGCAAAACAGCAACTATACTTCATTAGGAGTTTGAAGAGATTTGGCATGTCAAGAAATACACTCAAAAACTTCTGTAGTTGTACCGTGGAGAGCATTCTGACAGGCTGCGTCACTGTGTGGTATGGAGGGGCTACTGCACAGGACCGAAAGAAGCTGTAGAAGGTTGTAAATCTAGTCAGATCCAACTTGGGTACTAACCTACAAAGTACCGAGGGCATCTTCAGGAAGCAGTATCTCAGAAAGGCAGCATCCATTATTAAGGACGTCCAGCACCCAGGACATGCCCTTTTCTCACTGTTACCATCAGGTAGGAGGTACAGAAGCCTGAAAGCACACACTCAGTGATTCAGGAACAGCTTCTTCCCCTCTGCCATTCGATTCCTAAATGGACATTGAACCCTTGGACACTACCTCACTTCTTTAATATACCATATTTCTGTATTTTTGCATGGTTTTTAAATCTATTCAATATATTTATACTGTATTTGATTTACTTATTATTTTTATTTTTTTTCTCTCTCTGCTAGATTATGGTATTGCATTGAACTGCTGCTGCTAAAAACATAGAAACATAGAAAACCTACAGCACAATACAGGCCCTTTGGCCTACAGAGTTGTGCCGAATGTGTCCTTACCTTAGAAATTACTTGGTTTACCTATAGTCCTCTATTTCACTAAGCTCCATGTACCTATCTGAAAACGCAAACAACAGGAATTCTGCAGATGCTGGGAATTCAAGCAACACGCATAAAAGTTGCTGGTGAACGCAGCAGGCCAGGCAGCATCTCTTGGAAGAGGTGCAGTCGATGTTTCAGGCCGAGACCCTTCGTCAGGACTAACTGAAGGATTAACTTCCTAGAGATGCTGCCTGGCCTGCTGCGTTCACCAACAACTTTTATGTGTGTTACCTATCTGAAAGTCTCTTAAAAGACCCTATCGTGTCTGCCTCCACCACTGTTGCCGGCAGCCCATTCCACACACTCTCCACTCTCTGAGTAAAAAAACTTAGCCCTGATATCTCTTCTGTACCTACTCCCCAGCACCTTAAACCTGTGTCCTCTTGTGGCAACCATTTCAGCCCTGGGCAAAAGCCTCTGACTATCCACATGATGAATACCTCTCATCATCTTAGACACCTCTATCAGGTCACCTCTGATCCTCTGTTGCTCCAAGGAGAAAACGTTGGGTTCACTCAACCTGTTTTCATAAAGCATGCTCTCCAATCCTGGCAACATCCTTGTAAATCTCCTCTGCACCCTTTCTATGGCTTCCACATCCTTCCTGTGGTGAGGCGACCAGAACTGAGCACAGTACTCCAAGTGTGGTCTGACCAGGGTCCTATATAGCTGCAACATTACCTCTCAGCTCCTAAATTCAATTGCACGATTGAAGAAGGCCAATACACCGTATGCCTTCTTAACCACAGAGTCAACCTGCGCAGCTGCTTTGAGTGTCCTATGGACTTGGATCCCAAGATCCCTCTGATCGTCCACACCGCCAGGAGTCTTGCCATTAGTACTATATTCTGCCATCATATTTGACTTAACAAAATGAACCACCTCACACTTATCTGGGTTGAACTCCATCTGCCACTTCTCAGCCCAGTTTTGCATCCTATCAGTGTCCCGCTGTAACGTCTGACAGTGCTCCACACTATCCACAACACCTCCAACCTTTGTGTCATCAGCAAACTTACTGACGCATCCCTCCGCTTCCTCATCCAGGTCATTTATAAAAAATCACAAAGAGTAAGGGTCCCAGAACAGATCCCTAAGGCACAGTTAACGAACTTCACATCACATGCCGGTGATAATAAACCTGATTCTGATCTTTCCGGTTTCTTCTCACTGCTAAGAATCCTACCATTAACACTGTGTTCTGCCTTCAAATTTGACTATCCAGGCACTTTTCAGCGCAGCTTTGCATCCGATGAATGTCCCATTGTAACCCTTTAAAAACCAACACCATTTGCAACACCACCAACCTTTGTGCCATCTGCAAACCTACTAGCCCACCCTTTCACTTCTTTATCCAAATCACTTTGTAAAAAAAATCACATGTAGCAGCGTCCCACAACAGATCTCTGCAGTCACAGATGCTCTACCCTCAATCACCCACTATCTTCTGTGGACAAGCCAGTTCTGAATCCATACAGCTAAGTTTCCCTGGATCTCATGCCTCTGATTGAGCCTACTGTGGGAAACCTTGTCAAATGCCTTACTAAAATGAATATGCACCGTATCCACCGTTCTAGCGTCCTCATCAATTTATTTTTTCACTTCCTCAAATAATTCAGTCAAGCTTGTGAGGTATGACCTGCCCGTCACAAAGCCATGCTGACTATCCCTTATCAGACCGTTTCTTCAAAAACTTCTAAATCATGTCTCTAAGAATCATTTCCCAATAGTTTGCTTCCCATGACGGATGTCTCACTGGTCTACAATTCCCAGGGTTATCCCGATTATGTTTCTTGAACAAAGGAATAACATTTGTCACCCTCCAATATTCTGGTACTACTCTGATTTTAAAGCAATTCTCTGGGTTTGTAGCTCCATCATGCGATGCATTGCTTTGAAGAGCCTGACTCATCATGGTTGAGACAGCTTCAGCATCAGTTCTCACTAACGGATTTCCACAAAGTTAGTGCACACTTAATGAGGGGGTATCTCACTGTAGCCAGGAAGTTTTGGATTGAGATGTCAAATCAATGTAAATCAACAATGGACTAGAGTGACAAGAATTTTATACAAAATATGTTCATGTGGTTATAATGCATGAGGATGGGTAAAATTTGACCAAAGGACAAAGAATAGAGGAAGAAACTAGTAAATGAGCAATTTCCAAATGGCTTACTATTACTAATAATGTGCAAGGAGAATCTGTGCAGTGCCAGTGATCAGCTAAAACCAATGTTAAGACTTCTGTGAAGTCTATAGTATCCAAGTCTTCTTGATAGCAAATAAGCTATGAAGGGAGTATTAGTATTAGTTTATTAATGTCACCAGTATTAAGATACAGTGGGGAAAAAAAAAGCCTATCTTGTATACTGTTTATACAGATCAAATAATTACAGAGTGCATTGAGTTATAATGAGGTAAAACAATAAAAATGCAGAATAAATTGTAAAAGCCTACTAAAAATATGCAGCACAGGTAAAGTCCAAGATCATAACAAGGTAAATTGTAATGCCAAGAGTCCATCTTATTGTGCAAGAATACTGTTCAAGAGTGGGGTAGAAGTGTTCCTTAACTCTGGAGGTACGTGCTTTCAGGCTTTTGGTCTTGTGCCCACTAGGAGAGGGGAGAAGAGAGAATGTCCGGTGTGGGTGGCACTTTTAAAGAAAACTTCAAAAGGCACTTTAAACACTTTTGATCAATGTCATATTTAAGGGACAGCTGCTGGAAAAGTTGTAATACACAAGGCTCATAGTTTTGTACTGCACTTAAAAGGCTCTGTTGCTTGCTGTGCCATTGTGGAACATGCAAAGTAAGTCAGATGGGTATTAACATGACAGTGGGAGTGGCGGAGAGTAGGAAAGGGTGCTGTGTTGGCCAATAGGTATGAAATCCCCTTTTACTTGGTGTCTCTGGAAAACCAACTCTTTAGTCGCTTGCGAACAGCCACTGGATTCCGCGGCGAGAAACCCTCCTTTCCCAGGCTTTGTATGTCTTGGGTATATACAACTTTGGTCCTGCCAGATTCGTGATGTTGGTATGTTTTGCCCACCCGAACATTGGTTTATGTGAATGCTGTGTGATTTACTGCCCCCGGCAAGAAATAACAAATTGTACTCGGCATACAATTATAAAGAAGTATATTTAAGAATGTTAATTTAAGTAAATAGTTAATAAATGAAAGAAAGGAAAAAAAAATAAAAAGGGCCCATTACTCTTAAACAGTAAAATGTGCATTTAAGTTGGAGCTGTTCTTGAACCTGTCTGTCACTCACGCACTGGACCCTCGGTCTGTGTGAAAGTACGCACCACTTTCCGAATGTTGCTCAAAATCCATCTGGAACAAACAGGTCTCCCACAGGAGTATTGGTTCTTCCTTCTTGAAGCCATTCATCTGCACAAAGCACCTGTACAACAGGGACGGCATCCTCAGCCATCTTTCCCCCTGTCTTCTCCCAGCTTCTGCAATCCTACAACACTCTGAATTACCAACCATTCCCCATCCAAAGATCAGCCTCTTCAACAACACCATCTCCCAAATACTGATTCTTATTCCTCTATCCAATCCTTTCTCACAACGAACAATCACCCTCACTGAGAACTAGATTTCTCTACCCGCATAATCCATCGCAGCCAGTCTTCACCCCAATCCATTAACCATTCAGCTCACCGTACCCACAAATCTTTACCCATCTATCAGCCCCAATCCTTCTACCTGTAACACTCTAGTTAAGATTTTTACTGCTATGCTGTATTTTAGCAATTCTGCAAGAGCAGTCTGTACTGCTTTCAGCTTGTTTGGGTTTGAGCTGCGATAAGAAGCTTTGTTGTTCAACTTAGGAATGTGCTGTCAGCCAATCAGGATAGTGGAATTCAGAGTGGGTTCTGGAGAACACTGGGTTGAAGGTCTTTGTTGGCAGGAGCTGGGAGAAGACAGGAGGAAAGATGGCTGAGGATGCCGTCCCTGTTGTACAAGGTGCTTGTACAAATCCAGTGACCAAAATAGAATCAATGAAAGTGTGTAAATGTAGGAGGGGACTATGTTGAAAAATAAATGTGCTAGGTTTTCTAAAATTGATCCCTTCTACCTTAGGCCACAAACTTATCAATCATCCCTCGTAAATGGTAAGGCCAGAGTTCAGATTGACAAATTAATCAGAGATTGCAGGCTTAGGATGGGATGTGAGATACCACTGAAAGGCAAGTATCTAAGCATGGATGTAATTCCATGGGAGTGCGGTAGTGAAGTGGTTACCATAATACTTTATAGAACCAGCGATCTGGGTTTTTTTTCCCACCACTGTCTGTAAGGAGTTTGTATATTCGTCACGTGATCGTGTGGGTTTTCTCTGGGTGCTCTGGCTTCTTCCTGTGGTCCAAAGACCTACTGGTTGGTAGGTTAATTGGCCATTGTAAATTGTCCCATGATTAGGCTAGTGTTAAGTAGGGGGATGCTGGGCGGTGTGGCTTGAAGGGACTATTCTGCACTGAATCTCAATAAATTATGTAAATCCAGGCTTGTCCATTTATAAGCACATCAGATGAATGCAGGACATGTAGAAGAATCATGAATTTCATGCAGTTTGACCTGTTTAATTGTTCAATGTAAAGAGTCCAGTGATATAAGAAACATGGCACAACATTGCTCAAATTTCAAAGCAATTGAGTTTTAAGGGAATTTCACAACGAAGATGCTATGGAACTGTTCTTTCTGGCTGACAACCAGAATAAGGGGACAAAATCACAGCGTGGTGTATTAGCTATTTTTGTCTGAGATGAGGGCATATTCCTTCATTCACATGGTTGTGGATAATTTGGAATTCAGGTTGCTACTGCTCAGTCATGGAGCCTGTTTAAAGTTCAAAAGTAAACTTATTATCAAAATACTTATGTCATCATATACAAACCTTAGATTCATTTTCTTGCAGGCATACTTAATAAATCCAATGACCACAACAGAATCAATGAAAAGACCTCACCAATTGGGCAACCAGTGTGAAAAAGACAACAAACTACGCAAATCCAAAAATAAATAAATAACAACAATAATAAATAAGCATAAAATATTGAGAACATAAGATGAAGGGAATTTGAAAATGAATTCATAGGTTGTCCCATTTCAGTGATGGGACAAGCAAAGTTATTCCATTTGATTCAAGAGCCTAATGGTTGAGGGATATTAACTGTTCCTGAACTTGGAGGAGAGAGTTCTAAGGCTCCTGTACCTTTTTCCTGATGGCAGCAGTGAGAAGAGAACACGACCAGGGTGGTGATGATGGATGCTGCTTTCCTGTGACAACATTTCATGTAGATATTCTCTATGGTGGGAAGGACATAACCTGTGATGGACTGAGCTGTATCCACTACTTTCTGTAGGATTCTCTTTTCAAGGTCATAGGTGTTTCCATACCAGGCTGTGATGAGGCCAATCAGTATACTCTCTATCACACACCTATAGAAGTGATTTGAAGTTTTAGATGTCATGCCAAATCTTCTCAAACTCCTAAGGAAGGTGCTGACATGCGTTCTTCATAACTGCACTTGTGGGCTGGACCCAGGACAGGTCCTCTGAAATTATAACACTGGGGAATTTAAAGTTGCTGACCCTTTCCACTTATGATCCCCCGATGAGGAATACCTCATGAACCTCCGGTTTTATCCTCTTGAAGCTTCTTGGCCTTGCTGACATTAAGTACGATGTTGTTGTTATGGCACTACTCAGCCAGGTCTTCAATGTTTTGGAGCTGTGCTGAGCCACTCAGTCATAAGTACAAAGCGAGTGGAGAAAGGGACTATGCAGACAGCCTTGTGGTGCACCTGTGCTGATGGAGATTGTGGAGATTTGATTACGCATTGACTTGCATAGGGATCAAATGGGAAAATCTTTCGTTTGTTGAACAAAGGAGGAGGCTCAGGTGCTTTAAGGACTGTACCTGCTCAAATTATACAAGACTGAAGAAAGTATTCAAGCTATAGAGGAAATTGGCAGAGAGTCTTTATTAGGGCAACTTTGAGAATTAATAGAAAAAATTTGTTTTAAAATTGAAAGCAATTTTATTCATGGAATAACAAGCCACAGTTTTGAATATTTCAATGAATGGAGAATGAAGTAAGCAGCATAAATTAAAATTGCTCATAGGAAAGTGGAGGGCAGATATATGATTTGTAGTTTGGTGTTTTATATTGTGTTTTTCGCTTTTCTTTGGTGTTGGCTTGATTTGTTCTTTTTTTACATGTTGGGGTTTGATGTTTTTCTTTGGGTTCCATGGTTTCTTTTGATGTTTCGCAGCTGCCTGTGGGAAGACAAATCTCAGTCATATACTGCATCAAATAATAGTTTGATAATAAATATACTTTGAATTTTTGAATTGAAAGGAGGTTACGCAGATATACAGTGCCTATAAAAAGTACTTGCCCCCTTTAAAGTTTTCATATTGTTTTACAACTTTGAATCACTGTGGATTTAATTTGGCTTTTTTGCTACTGATCCACTGGAAAAGACTCTTCCATGTCAAAGTGAAAACAATCTCTACAAGGTGATCTAAATTAATTACAAATATAAAACAGAAAAATAATTGCATAAGCATTCGCCCCCTTTAATATGACGCAACAAATCATCACTAGTGTAGTTAATTGGTTTTAGAAGTCACGTATTCAGTTAAAAGGAGATTTGTTTTTGGAGACCTGTGTGCAGTCAAGGTGTTTCAATTGATTGTAGTAAAAATGCACCTGTATCTGGAAAGTCCAATTGTTGATGAGTCAGTATCCTGGCAAAAACTACACCGTGAAGACAAAAGAACACCCAAGTAACTCCACGAAAAATGTATTGAAAAGCATAAGTCAGGAGATGGATATAAGAATATTTCCAAGTCACTAAATATCCCTTGGAGTACATGAAGAAGTGGAAAGAATATAGCACTGCTGTAAATCTGCTTAGAGCAGGCCGTCCTCAAAAACTGAGTGACCATGCAAGAAGGGGACTAGTGAGGGAGGCCAACAAGAAACCTATGATAACTCTGGAGTAGTTACAAGCTTTAGTGGCTGAGACGGGAGAGACTGCCTATACAACTGTTGCCCGGCTGTTCATCAGTCATAGCTTTATGGGAGAGTGGCAAAGAGAAAGCCACTGTTGAAAGATACTCACATGAAATCTCAGTTAGAGTTTGCCAGAAGGGATGTGGGAGGCTCTGAAGTTATCTGGAAGAAAGTTCTATGTTTGGATGAAACCAAAATTGAGCCAGACATTGCACATCAAAAACACGCCATCCCTACCATGAAGTGTGGTTGCATCATGCTGCGGGGATGCTTCACTGCAGTAGGCCTTAGAAGACTTGAGAAGGTAGGGGGTAAAATGAATGCAGCAAACTGCAGGGAAATCCTAGAGGAAAACCTGATGTAGTCTGCAAAAGAACTGTGACTTGGGAGATTTGTTTTCCAGCAAGAAAATTACCCTAAGCTTAAAGCCAAAGCTACCCAGAAAAGGCTTAAAAACAGCAAAGTTAATGTTCTGGAGTGTCCAAGTCAGAATCCATATCTCCATCCAATTGAGACTTCGTGGCTAGACTTGAAAAGGTCTGTACACTTACGAGCCCCATGCGATCTGACAGAGCTTGAGCAGTTGTATAAACTGTGTACATACATCTATTGATGCTTCTGGACTCGTCTTCAGTGATGTTCCTGGAATCATCGGGTATTTCGAGCCTTTCAACATCATACAACCTCCTCCAGGTGACCCAGCCGGGGCTGATCAGACCCCAGCTTGTGTCCAGATGGCTAGCTACTTATGACTCCATGGCTCCCCTCTTTTGAGCCACAGCCATCTTGAGGCCCTCTCTGCCGCATCAGTGGTACTGCGGATGGCTCTCCTCTTCCTCTCTCCCTCGATGCCCAAATTGTTGAAGGCTCTAACTAAGGAATGGGCTACGAATCCCCTACAACCAACCTCCACTGGGAGACACCTCGCCGTCCATCCAGCCTGCTGACAGTTGCTGACCAGTCCTGTGTACTTGGAGAGCTTCCTTTCAAAGGCCTCTTCCAAGCTATCTTCCCATGGGACTGTCAGCTCCAGCAGCACCACTTGCTTAGTAGACTCAGACACTAGGACAATGTCTGGTCGCAGGGTGGTGGCTGCGATATGGTTGGGGAACTTCAACTGCCCTTTGAGGTCCACCAACAGCTGCCAGTCCCTTGCAGAGGTCAAAATGCCTGCAGATGTTCTTTTGGCAGGTATTGGCTGCTCCCCAGCTCTGACAAAGGCAATGGTCTGCTTGGAGGGTCGGGTCTGCTTCGCCCACTCAACTCCTGTGCTGACAGCTTCAGTGATGGTCTTCAGGAACTGATCATGCCTCTACGGAAGAATTGGGGGGGGGGGGGGAAATTGCAGTGTCCAGATGTTGAAAGCTGATGGAGACCTATCCACACAGACTCGAGGCTGTAATTGCTGCCAAACGTGCATCTACTAAATACTGACTTGAAGAGGGTGTATACTTATGCAAACAATTATTTTGTGTTTAATAACTGTAATAGATTTAGACAAATTTGTAGAAACTTGTTTTCACTTTGACAAAAAAGAGCTGTTTTCTGTTGATCAATGTCAAAAAAGCCAAATTAAAATCACTGTGATTCAATGTTGTAAAACAATAAAACATGAAAGCTTCCAAAGGGGGGGGGGGTGAATACTTTTTATAGGCACTATGTGCGTATGGGATTGTCTGCCTGGCCAGTGTAATGGGCCCAAAAATCTTGTACTTGTTCAAAAGTGAGTTGGATGACAAATATGAGAAAATGTTTTCATTTAACATCGTTCAGATGGATGAAATGGACTCTAGTGTTCATGTTGATCTCTTTTTTTAAAATGGACTTTACTTATATTTTCATTTTAATATAAGTATAATTTTCTTAATACATCTTTACAGTTAATGTTTAGAAGATATTTCAATAAAATAGTTTTTCTTTTTTATTGAATCAGCAAGTGCAAGGAGTTTCCCTTTAAATTATATATGACATTACAGTTCCTATAATTATAAATGACTAAATGATAGAGCCAAAGTGAGAGTCACATTTGTCTTAAGATAATAATGACAGATCTTTGATCGTTTGGTTTCACAGAACAAAAATAGTTGCATATTTATTTAAGCAGAGTGTTTTACATTGTTTTTTCTGTTTTTATCATAAAAGCTAATGGTTTGTAAACTCTTCAGAAACACATGCATTAGAGTGCCAGAGAGCATAACGTAGCAAGGGAATCATTTGTTACAATCCAGATGAGTTGTTGTGGAGTTCTGGAGAAGAGGGGTTTGGATGTGTTTTATTTTAAATAAATTGTGTGAAATATATATGGCAGCTGAAATAGCAATGCTTTAATTACATATAACCAGGAAAACTATAATTGTGTTTTTATCAACACAAGTGCACTAGTCTAAAATAAACATTAGATACGGAAAGTACTTTTATTTAAAGTTTGTCATTTATTAATTGTATTAGTTTTCATATTGAAAAGCTGCAGTGAACTGTGTTCATGCTGACATGTTTATTGCTCCGTCATTTGTGTATGTTTATTGCTTGAGTATTGATTACCCTAAGTTTATGGGAATCAAGCTGTTGAATTACTTCTCCTTTGAAATGGAGCATGCCTCCAGCCGGTGAAGATATTTGATTGAGTTCAGTCATCAGCCTTTGGCATTGTTGCAAGAGTTCCTCAAAGCATTGGCTTCCACCTTCAACTGCCTCATCAATTGCCTTTCTCCATGGTTCTGCATGAAGTGGGAATATTTGCTGTTGTAGCTCCTTAGCAAATGCAGTGAGTTCTGGATAGTAGTTATGCACGGATAGTAAGTGGCAGGGAACATCCATACTACATAAATTATAAGCAGTAATCATTTGCAGCAAGATGAAATGTAACCACTTAGTGTTGATTGTCAAGGACTTCACCATAATTGTGTTCAACATTCAGTGGGTTGTCATTAATCAATGACTTAAATGGATCAGGTACAAAAGTAGATTGGAGGATAGATATGCTATACCAAACGACTGTTCCTGATAATTGATCTTTCAAATGTTTATTTACAAGGCACATTTGGGGTTGGACAACACCCTCCTCTTGCTGGATGAGAGCAATTCTAATAACCCTCAGATCCAACCTCATTCAGCAAAAGGTGATCTGTTATATTTGGCACCTCGTCCACTATCTTCACTTTCTTCACCATCAGCACGCTCTGGGTGTGAAATTAAAACTGCAGTTAACTACATCCAAATTAAGTATTGCAATAATTTTTTTGTTTTTGTACCAGATGATCGTCGATTTCAGACGGTCTCAGCCTGAGCACACACCCCTCAGCATCAGCGGCTCCACAGTGGAGACAGTGGAAAACATCAAGTTCCTTAGGGTGCAGATCTCGGACAATCCTGATAAAGGGTCTCGGCCTGAAACGTCGACTGCACCTCTTCCTAGAGATGCTGCCTGGCCTGCTGCGTTCACCAGCAACTTTTATGTGTGTTGCTCGGACAATCTCACCTGGTCCAGGAACACCACTGGGATTGTGAAACAAAGATTGCACTTTCTGAGGAAGCTTAAACAAGCATCACTCCCCACTAACATCTTAACTACATTCTACAGAGGCGTGGTTGAGCGTGTGCTGACCTTTTGCATCACAACCTGGTACTCCAGCTGTAGTGCTGTCGACAGAAAAGCCTTGCAGAGGGTGGTTAGGGGAGCAGAGAAGGTTATTGGGGTCTCCCTACCTTCTGTCCAAGACCTCTTTCAGAGTCGATGCCTCCAGAAGACATGGTACATCATTAAAGACCCCTCACACCCTCTCCATGAACTGTTTGTTCTTCTGCTATCAGGCAAACGTTACAGGAACATCAAAACTAAAACCACAAGGCTACTAAACAGCTTCCTTCCACAGGCAGTCAGACTGCTAAATAGTTGCTCCACCTGACTCTGCTTTGGACACTTTTAACTTGCACTGAACACCTATAACTGATTTTAACTGACATGTGGCTGTTGTGTTTTACTATTTATTGTTATGTTTATTTTAGCGTTGCGTTTGTTATGTTATGATTGCACTGCTCCTGAGAAACGCTGTCTAATTCTGCCCTGCAGAGCTGATGTATGGTTAGAATGACAATAAAATTTTTTGAATCTTTTGAATCTTGAATCTTGAATCTTAAATCTGAGGTGATCCGAACCCAACAGTCATTGTTTAGCCTTGTCAGTCTGGTCATTTATTCAACTTTCAGAGGGAAGGATTGTTCCTCTGGTTCATGACTCCATTAGTTTGCAGCTTCCAGAAGCCTTTGCTGAGGATTCTTCCTTAAGACTCCTGTTTCTCCTGGTCTATTCTCAGCC
The DNA here is from genome assembly GCF_963921235.1 of Mobula hypostoma. NCBI lineage: Eukaryota > Metazoa > Chordata > Chondrichthyes > Myliobatiformes > Myliobatidae > Mobula > Mobula hypostoma. Next base: position 51,857,984 of record NC_086100.1, on the reverse strand, counting down.
TTGGTTTCTGTTCTTTCTTCAATGGTTATTGTATTGAACCCAAGCTGTGATCTGGTTTGTTCATCACGATTCAACCATGGGTGAATTAGCCTGTTCCATTTAGAGCCCAAGGCTTAATTTTTCCCCAAATTTAACTCAACCTGTGCCCCATTTATGCATTTGAGTTTTTCTGACAGGTTGAGTAGCCATGCTCCATTTGATAATACCCTCGAGAGCAATTTTTGCAGCAACTTCCCTGTCTTTGCGCTGAAAACCTCATGAATTTTATATGATGCACCCAACTACTTTATGCCTTAGGAGAAGGGAAGAACAAGCTCAGTTTTTTATGACTTCTGCATCTTGGAGTCCAAATGAATTTAGGATAGAACAGAGACAGACATCTCACCTCTCCCGGAAGTTTTGGGAGTCTCCCGCATATCGATAGTGGCTACCTGACGCCCGGAAATTATATACAATATCACAGAAATCGATTTTTTGAGAGGGGGAAGGAGAGGGAGAGCGAGCATCCTGATTGGTCTCTCTTCGTGCTAAGAGTGGTCCCCACCCACCGGGCCGCGAGGAAATGATATGATTTGGCGATATGAGTCAGCTGCACCTTTCCTCATTCCCTGTCACGCACTGTTGAACGAGCACACGCATCATCCATGTCAGCGCGGGAAGATCAACTCCTCGAGCTTGCAAATGACGGTGGGCTGAAAAGTATGTTTGACATAACATCTCTGCAGGCATTCTGGATCAAAGTCAAAGCTGAATAACCTGAGATGGCCACAAAAGCACTGAAAACGTTGCTTCCATTTCTAACATATCTCTGCAATGAATGCAACGAAAACTAAATTGCGGAATAGACTGGACATAAGGAACCCCCTTCGAGTATCGCTGTCTCCCATCACCCCTCGATGGGACCGTCTTGTTGCAGGAAAACAAGCCCAGGGCTCCCACTGATTCAGCAATATTGGTGTTTAGAATGATTTTATATGTTCATACGGGGAAAATATGTGCTGTATAATATCCAAACATTACTTAAAATGTTATGCTATTGACTTATAATTGACATATCACTATATTCATGCGAGGAAAATATGCGCTGTGTGTTTAATATTAAATTCGTTAGATAAACCCTTTTAGAAACGAAATTGAGTGTATTAGCCACTTACAAGTGACTCATACTTGACTCACCACCTATATTCCGGCCGTGATTAACACCCCCACCCCCCGTCGGCCAGTCCGCAAGAATATTGTCAATATTAAATCGGTACGCAGTGCAAAAGAGGTTGGGGACCCCTGTCCTACGTGATGAGGCCAAACTCCCTGTGGACTTGCTTAAAGTTGTAATAGAATAAACATGATAATATAATATAAGTACATATTTTAATGTCACATTTTCTGCATATACCCAACTTGGTTTACAGATTAGACAAAATCACTAAACAAAGTATTACATACACCCTTGGAGGTCGATGGGGGGGGGGGATATGGGGTTGCAGGGGGCGGGGGTGCTACCTCCCTGAAATGAGTTTTTGCAGGGTGGGATAGACCAGTACAGCACAGGAACAAGCCCTTCGACACACAGTGTTGTGCCAAATCAATTAAATTACTAATTAATGGAGCAACCAGAGCTATACTCGATTTTCCAGATGCTGCCCAACTAGAGATAAAGATGCGACATAAGTTCTTGACTTTTGAACTCAATGCAATGACTATTGAAGGCAAGCATGCCATATGCCTTCTCAACCATTCTATCAAACAGTGTGGCGACCTTCAAGGAGCTTTGCTCATTGCGGCCAGAAAGTTCTATTTTAACTTCATCAATCCCCAGGACTTATTTCCAAAATGCATCAGGCTTGTTTAGATGTTCCTTTGAACCTTTTGAATAGAACTTTTTTGGAGAAAAAAGGGTGCAGAATTTCATGAAAAGAACACCTCTCCAACTGTTAAGCACGGAGGTGGATCGATCATGCTTTGGGCTTGTGTTGCAGCCAGTGGCACGGGGAACATTTTACTGGTAGAGGGAAGAATGAATTCAATTAAATACCAGCAAATTCTGGAAGCAAACATCACACCGTCTGTTTAAAAAAAAAAGCCAAAGATGAAAAGAGGATGGCTTCTACAACAGGATAATGATCCTAAACACACCTCAAAATCCACAATGGACTACCTCAGGAGGCGCAAGCTGAAGGTTTTGCCATGGCCCTCACAGTCCCCTGACCTAAACATCATTGAGAATCTGTGGATAGACCTCAAAAGAGCAGTGTGTGCAAGACGGCCCAAGAATCTCACAGAACTAGAAGCCTTTTGCAAGGAAGAATGGGCGAAAATCCCCCAAACAAGAATTGAAAGACTCTTAGCTGGCTACAAAAAGCATTTACAAGCTCTGATACTTGCCAAAGGGGGTGTTACTAAGTACTGCCATGCAGGGTGCCCAGACTTTTGCTTTGGGCCCTTTTCCTTTTTTGTTATTTTGAAATTGTAAAGGATGGAAATAAAAATGTTTTCTTGCTTAGAATATTAAAGAAATGTGTCATCTTTAACTATGCTTCTTGGAAATCAGTTCACCTTTTACTCACTTAGCTATTCACAGTAACAGAAATTTTGATGAGGGGTGCCCAAATTTTTGCATGCCGCTGTATTGTATCTAGATTTTCAGCTTGCTAACTGCCATTTCTGAAGGGCAATGAATGAAAAAGCAACCAGATTTATTTCAATGGAGCTCCCATTCTGGATGGGAGATTTCTTTTCCTAATTTCACTAAATGTAAAGTTCTTAATTAAATTTTCAGTTTTAATTTATCTTTAAATTAATTTTACTACTTTAATTCTATTTAATGTGTTCTTAGTTGTCTCTTATAGCAGATATTTGGAGACAGTTGAAAGTGCCTTTTGACAACACGAGCTGAGGCCTAGTTGCTGGTCATACATTGTATTTCTGCAGACTTCCCACCTCTCCTGGAAGTTCCGGAAGTCTCCCGCATATTAATAGTGGCTCCCTGATGCCTGCAAATTATATACAATATCCCGGAAATAAATTTTTTTGAGAGTGAGCGAGAGAGCGCGCGAGAGCGTGAACGACCATGAGAGAGAGAGCGAGAGAGAGCCAGTGCGAGAGCGACCACAAGAGAGAGAGAGAGCAACAGCGAGAAAGAGAGAGAGTGCACGAGAGAGAGAGAGAGAATGCGAGCGAGAGAACGACCACGAGAGAGAGAGAGGGAGAGAGAAAGAGCGCAAGAGTGAGAGAGTGACCACGAGAGAGAGAGAGAGAACGCGTGCACCATGGCAGAGTGTTCCAAAAAAAGAAAATATGAAACGTACATTACCACAGACTACACTAAAGTGTACCCCTGCCTAATAGGGGTCAAAAATAATGACTGTTGCTCACTGCACTGTTTGCAACAGTGACTTTTCTATTGCCCATGGTGGGTTCAGACTGTAAGGGACATGCTGAAGTGAGTTTAACAGGTGTCATTTGTTCATTAGCATAGCTAATATTATTTAAACTAGCTGGTTAGCTGCTAAGGAGCTACTCTATTGCAGACATCCCACCTCTCCCGGAAGTTCCGGGAGTCTCCTGCAAATTGATGGTGCTACCTCCCTGAAATAAGTTTTTGCAGGGTGGGATGTCTGATTTCTGTAATCTGAGTTTTTGGATTTCAGGTATAGGTGTCCCCTGCTTTTCGAACATTCGCTTTACGGAACCTCACTGTTACGAAAGACCTACATTAGTACCCTGTTTTCGCTTTCAGAAGGTGTTTTCACTGTTACGAAGAAAGGCAGCACGCGATAAAATATCAGCGCGCACCCCGAGCAGCCGCTCTCCCCCGGATTCTCGCCGGCATTGCTTAAACACGTTGCATTGAGCAGCTGTTAGCAAGATGAGTTTAAGGTGTCAGAAAAGCCTGAAAGAGCTCGTAAGGGTGTTACACTTAGCGTAAAACTAGACATAATTAAGCGTTTCGATCGTGGTGAACGAAGCAAGGACAAAGTGAGTTTGGCTTGTGGAAGCTGACGAAGATGATGTTGAAGAGGTTTTGGCATTCCATGACCAAGAACTAATAGATGAAGAGCTGATGCAATTGGAAGAGGAAAGGCTAACAATCGAAACCGAATGCAGTAGCGAAAGTGAAGTCGTCCAGGAACTGAACGTGAAGCAACTGGGTGAGATTTTCGCTGAAGTGCGACTTTAATTTTGAAAGGGTACGTAGGTTTAGGGGATATTTACAGGATGGTTAGAGTGCTTACAAACAACTGTATGATAGAAAAATGCGCAAGGCTCAGCAGTCAAACAAACCTTCCACATCAGCCACAGCAGACGACGAACCTCGACCTTTGACATCGAGGCAGGCAGTTATAGGAGAAGATGAGCTACCTGCCCTGATCGATGATGAGATGACACCCCCGTGTCCCACCACCACAACACCCGGGCCCCAGACAGATACTGTACCAATTCGCGGAGAATGCGGTGGTAGCCGGGAGGCGCACACCACATCTTTAAGAAAAAAGCCGAAATAAACAAGCTAATTAATTAGGTGCCGTCCCACATGTAATTGTTGGCCCAGATCAGTGCCGATGCAATCGCCTCTGATCTGCGCCGACATTTACGTGCCGAGCAGTACCTAATTAATTAGCATGTTTATTTCAGCTTTTTTCTTAAAGATGTGCTGTGAGCCTCCCGGCTACCCCTGCGTGCTTCGCGGCAATGTATTAGTCGGCGGCCTGGAGGGTGGGGGGCACTGCACCACCCCAACCTGCGACGACTCAGTCTAACACACCATCATCAGTGTGCATGATGTCTTCCCAATTCCCGTAAGTGATACTACACTGTACATATATTATTTCTACTTTATATAGGCTGTGTATTTTTGTGTGTTATTTGGTTGATTTGGCAGCTTCATAGTTTAAAGGTTACTGGAGAGTGTGTTTATGCCAACAGTGCTTGCGTGAGATTTTCTGCCGAGAGCACTTGCGTGAGATTTTCGCTACGGAGATCTGTGTAGGCAATCGTTGTAGAGAAGTATTTCTACTTTATATAGGCTGTGTATTTATCATATCATTCCTGCTTTTACTATATGTTACTGTTATTTTAAGTTTTGTGTGTTATTTGGCATGATTTGGTAGGTTATTTTTGGGTCTGCGAACGCTCACAAAATTTTCCCATATAAATAGTAATTGCTTCTTTGCTTTACGACATTTCGGTTTACGAACCGTTTCATAGGAACGCTCTACCTTCGGGTGGCAGGGGAAACCTGTATTTTCATTAGTTCATTAACTAACTAGCTCTGAGGTTTTCTCACCTCATTTGGTCATTTTTTTTCCTCTTTCTGTTATCTGCACAATCCATTTTTCCAATTCGATGGCAAGGACGGCATGTTTGTATCTGGGTTCTAATAATGGATTTTATTTTAATTCATCCTTTCATTGTTTGGGTAAAATTTTAGGCATGAGCATGGATTTTTCTAACTTCTGGTACCCCTCCCCCTCCCTCTCCCAGTTTTCCCTTATCCAACCAGGCTTATCATCCCTTTTCTTTCACCTATACATTCCTCCATCGGTTCCCCTTCTTACCTCCTTCCCAATATTTAACAGTCCACTGTCCTCGCTGATCAGATTCCATCTTCCTTAGTCACTTCCACCTCAGCTTCTTGTGTCATTTCCACTCTTGGCTTCAACCACCTGCCTATCACCCCTCAGCTGAATTCACCTATAACCTGCCAGCTCTTGCTTCACCGCCCCCTCCCCCCCATTTTACACTCTGCCCTCTTTCTTTCCAGTCCGGCTGAAGGGTCTCAGCCTGAAACGTTGTCTGTTTCTTTCCCTTTCCTCTGTAGATGCTGCCTAACCCTCGAGCTCCTCCAGCATTTTCTGTGTTCATCCCGATTTCCAGCATTTGCAGTCTCTCTTTGGTCCCTTTAATTTCTGGCATTTCAGTTCTGGTTTGATGTGTCCAGTAAATGAATAATTGAAAGTATGTTGTGGCTGTAGAAAATTATTTGAATTTATGCCATCTTGCATTCCATAGTAGAGTGACCTCAGCTCATACAGTATGGTGCAAAAGTCTGAGACACGTTAGATCAGATTAGGTTCAACTTTATTGTCATTGTGCCGAGTACAGATACAAAGCCAATGAAATGTAGTTAGCATCTAACCAGAAATGCAAAGAATAGTGTTATTTACAAAATAACTGCAATTAAAAAGTAAGTGCTGCAGCACACAAATATAAAAGTACTGAGACAGTACAATATGGGTGCAATACTGCTTAGTGCTGTGATGTGAGGTTCAATAGAATCACAGCCTCAGGGAAGAAGCTCTTCCTGTGCCTGCTGGTGTGGGAGCAGAGGCTTCTGTAGTGCTTACTGGATGGGAGGAGAGTAAAACGTCCATGGTTGGGGTGAGATGCATCCTTGATAATGCTTTTCGCCCTGCTCAGGCAGCGTTTATGCTAGATGTTCTCAATGGTGGACAATTGGGTGCCAATAATCCGCTGGGCAGTTTCCATCACACGTTGGAGTGCTTTGCGGTTCGATATGGGACAATTTCCATATGACACTGAGATGCAGTTGGAGAGTATGCTCTCAATGGTACAGCGGTAAAAGTCCATCAGTATCCTGGGACAGAGGTGAGCTTTCTTGATGCTCCACAGGAAGTAAAGGCACTATTGTGCCTTTTTGATCAGGATGGAGGAGTTCAGGGACCAGGTGAGATCCTCAGAAATGTGGACACCAAGGAATTTGAAGCTTGATATATGCTCCACGACAGCTCCGTTGATGTAGATGGGGACGCGAGTGTGGCTCCTAGCATGCCTGAAGTCCACAATGATCTCCTTGGTCTTCTAGGTGTTTAGGGCCAGGTTGTTGTCGGTGCACCACGCGACCAGGTGCTGGACCTCGTCCCTGTAGGTCGTCTCGTCATCCCCTCCGATCAGGCCAACCACTGTGGTGTTGCCTGCGAACTTGATTGTGGAGTTAGAACCATGTACAGGAATGCAGTCATAGGTGAAAAGGGAGTACAGAAGAGGGCTCAGCACACAGCCTTGTGGCACGCTGGTGTTCAAGGTGAGAGTGGAGGAGGGGAGGTTGTCTAACTTAACTGATTGGGGTCTGTTGGTCAGAAAGTCCAAGGTCCAATTGCAGAGGGATGAGCTGATACCAAGCTGGCGAAGTTTGGTGATCAGCTTGGAGGGGATCACAGTATTGAATGCCGAACTAAAGTCAATGAACAGCATTCTGACGTAAGAGTTGGGGCTGTCCAGGTGGGTCAGGGCAGAGTGAAGTGCCGTGGAGATGGCATCCTCTGTTGATCTGTTGGTGCGATAGGCAGATTGATGGGGGTCCAGGGTAGTGGGCAGACAGGATTTCAGATGTGATAGAACCAGTCTCTCAAAGCACTTTGTAATGATGGGGGTGAGTGCAATTGGGCGGAAGTCATTCAGGCCCGTGGCAGTGGAATGCTTCGGCACTGGCACAATGGTGGCGATCTTGAAGCTTGTGGGTCGTAGGAAAGTATAGCACTGAAGTGGGCCCTTTGGCTCATCCAGTTTGTACTGAGCCATTTAAGCTACCTACTCTCATTGATCTGCACTGGGACAATAGTCTCCATATCCCCACTATCCATGTACCTATCCAAACTTCTCTTAAACATTGAAATCGAGCTTGTGTGCACCACTTGCAGTGGCATCTTGTTCCACATACTCACCAGCCTCGAGATGAAGAAGTTTCCCCTCATGTTCCCCTTAAACTCTTCACCTTTCACCCTTAACCCATGATCTCTAGTTGTAGTCTCACCCAACCTCAGTGGAAAAAGCCTGCTTGCATTTATCCTATCAATTCCCCTCATAATTTTGAATACCTGTATCAAATCTCCTCTCAATCTCCAATGTTCCAAGGAATAAAGTCCTTATCTATTTAATCTTTCCATAAAACTTGGGTCCTCCACATTTGGTAACATCCTTGTGAATTTTCTCTGTACTCTTTCAACCATATTTACATTCTTCCTGTAGATAGCTGGCCAAAACTGCACGCAATACTCCAAATTAAGCCTCACCAGTGTCTTGTACAACTTCAGAATAACATTCCATCTCCTGTACTGAAAACATTGATGTATGAAGGCCAATGTGCCAAAAGCATTTTTTTTTGAATGACCCTATTAACCTGTGACGCCACTTTCAATGAATTATAGACTTGTTTTCTTGGATCCCTCTTCTACTGCACTGCTCAGTGCCCTATCATTCAGTGTATCGGACCTTCCCTGGTTTGTCCTGCTAAAGTGCAACATCTTGCACTTGACTGCATTAATTTTTATTTGCTCTTGATAGTCTTCCTCCCTGTCCACTACACAAATCTTGGTGCCATCCTCAGATTTGCTGATCCAGTTAACCATATTATTATCCAGTTCATTGATAAAGATAACCAGCACCAACAGAGCCAGCATGGATCCCTGTGGCACTTCACTAGTCACAGGTTTCCAGTCAGAGGGGCAATCGTGTACTACCACTCTAGCTTCTCCCACAAAACCAGTATCTAATCCAAGTTACTACATCACTGTGAATGCTGAGCGACTGAATCTTCTTGGCCGGCCTCCACGTGGGCCCTTGTCAAATACCGTACTAACATCCACTGCCTTGCCTTCATTCACTTTTTTGGTAACTTCCTCAAAGACTCCATAAAATTGTTTAGATATAACCTACCAAGCATGAAACCATGGCAACTATCCTTAATCAGTCCATGTCTATCCAAATTCTCATATATCCTGTTTCTTAGAATAACTTCCAGTAACTTTCCTATGACTGATGTCAGGCCCACCGGCCTATAATTTCCTGGTTTCTTTTTAGAGCCTTTACTAGATAGCGGAACAACGTTGACTATCATCCAGTCCTCCAAAACCTCACCTGTTGCTAAGGATGATTTTAAATATCTCTGCTAAGGCCCCTGAATTTTTGCACTTGCCCCCCACAGGGTCCGAGGGAACATTTCCAGGCTCTGGGGAATTTCCACCCTAATTTGTCTCAAAGCAGCAAACATCACCTCCTCTGTAATCTGTATAGAGTCCATGAAGTTGGTGCCATTTTGTCGTACTTCTATAGTCTCTGTGTCCATCTCCTGAGTAAATACAAATGCAAAAAATCTCACATCTCTTTTGGCTCCATACATGGATGACCATTCTGATCTTTCAGAGGACAATTTTATCCCTTGCAATCCTTTTGCTCTTAACATATCTGTAGAATCCCTTTGCATTTTCCTTCACCTTGGACAACCTCATGTGTTCTTTTAGCCCACCTAATTTTTAAGCATTCTCTTGCAATTCTTATACTCCATAAGCATCTTATTTGTTCCTACCTGCAATACACCTTTTTTTCCCATTAACTAGGGCCTCAATATCTTTTGAAAACTGAGGTTCCCTACACCTGCTGTCTTTACCTCTTATTCTGACAGGCATATACAAGCTTCGTGCTCTCAAAATTTCGCTTTTGGAGGCCTCCCATTTACCAAGTTTACCTTTGCCAAAAAACCACATGACCCAATCCACACTTCCCAGATTCTTTCTGATACTATCAAAATTGGCCTTTCTCCAATTTAGAGTCTCAACCCGTGGACCAGACCTATCTTTTTACATTTACTTTGAAATTAATAGTGTTGTGATCACCAGATGGAAAGTGTTCACCTACACAAACTTCTGTCACTTGGTCTGTCTCGTTTCCTGTTAGACATCCAGTATAATATACTCTCTTGATGGGACTTTGACGTACTGATCAAGAAAACGTTCCTGAACACGTTTGACAAACTCTATCCCATCTAGTCCTTTTACAGTATGAGAGTCCCAGTTGATATGTGCAAAGGTAAAATCACCTACTATACCAACCTTATGTTTCTTGCAACAGATTTGTTCTTCTAAATCACTTGGATTGTTGGGTGGTCTGTAATTTAGCCCCATTAATGTGGTCATACCTTTCTTATTACTCAGTTCTACCCGTTAACACCTCACTACACTGAGCACTGCCGTAACATTTTCTGTGAGTAGTAATGCCATCCCTCCCGCTCTGTCATGGTCTAAATCAATGGAACCAATGCACTGAGCTGCCAGTCTTGCCCCTCTTGCAACCAAGTCTCACTAATGGCTGCAATATCATAATTGCAAATGTTAATCTATACTGTGAGCTCATTTGCCTTTCCTGCGATACTTGCATTGAAATATATGCAGCTCAGGACATTAGTTGCATCATGCTCAACTTTTCAATACCTGACTTTAACAACAACTATTTCTGCAACCTCTCCACTATCTGTTCTGACACTCTGCTCCCCATGCTGCTGCAAGTCTAGGTCAACATCCTCCCCCCACAATGTAGCTTTACCAAACCTTCCCACACTAATATTAGTCCCCCCTCCAGTTCAGGTGCAAACTGTTCCTTTTGTATGGGTCTCACCTTGCCTAGAAAAGAGTCAAATTCTCCAAAAATCTGAAGCCCTTCCTCCTGCGCTATCTCCTTAGCCATGTTTTAAACTGTATAATTTTTCTATATCTGGCCTCACTATCATGTGTATTGGGTCGCAATCCTGAGATCACAACCTTGGACATCCTGCCCTTTAACTTAGCACCTATCTGCTTGAACTCAGTTTGAAGAACCTCGTCACTCTTTCTACCTATGTCATTAGTACCTACATGCACCATGACCTCTGGCTGTTCATTCTCCCACTTAAGAATACTGAGGGCGCTCTCCGAGATGGCCCTGAACCTGGCACCCGTGAGGCAACATACTATCCAGTAATATTATCCAAAGCGATAAACCTGTTGTTGAGAGGAATGACCACAGGGGTACTCTTCATTGGCTTCTTAATCCTTTTCCCCATCCTGACTGCCATCGAATTTCCTGTGCCCTGCACTTTGGGCGTAACTACCATGTCCTATCACCCCCTCAGCCTCCTAAATGATCCAGAATTCATCCAATTCCAGCTCCAACTCCTTAATGCAGGATGTTAGAAGGTGCAACTGAATAGACTTCTCGTAACTGTATTCGTCTGGGACACGAAGTCTCCCTGCCTTCCCACCTCCTGCAAGATGAGCATTCCACTATCCTGCCTGGCATCTCTACTGTTCCTAACTGAGCAACTATAAAGAACTAAAAGCAGTAAACTGTGCGGGGAGAAATAAAAACTCTACCTACAGCTTTTTTTCCCTTGAAGCCTCTTCCTCGCTAAGCCTCGAAGAGCTAAAGCCTCAAAATCTCCACTCTAACTCTGTCCACTCCAATGATGGCCACTCTGAAAAGAATATGGAAAGTTTTAGGGTGCGAAAGACCTTTGCACAATACGGTATTTCAATGTGGAGTAGAGAGCAAGTTAGTAAATTTGGTGGGAGTGAAGGATGTTGGGATGGATACTGCAGGCGGGGTGTGGGACTGGTGGCAGAGAAGGAGTGCCGGGGCGGAAGATGGCGTGGGTGCAGATACACCCAGCCCTGAGACGAGGCAATGTGGCAGACAGTATTCTTGTTATTTTCTTTTCATTGATGCTTACTTCTCCGTGTGATAACACTTTGGTCACCCTCTCCTGCAATCTATTAAAAATTGACCTTATCATTACTAACAAGCTATTTTATTGAAGTAGTAGGGTCAATATAATATCAAATTCATGTCTGTGAGTAGGGGTTTTCCTTTGCTATGTATGTTCTTTGGCCAGGAAAACAGTGCATTTCCACATGACTTAAAGTGTGATTCTTGGGAGATGTACAAGTGGGACTTCAAATGATTTTTCAATAATTCATAATTCTTTTTAAGAGTGCTATGTTTGTACCTTGTGTACAGGCACTCCTGTGCCAAGCATCACTTTATGGACATACAATCAATACATATGTATCTTGTGTATTTCTATTTATTGTTTTTTTTGTGCTGCAACAGATCCGGAGTAACAATTATTTTGTTGTTCTTTACGTTTGTGTTCTGGAAATGACATTAAACAATCTTGAATCTTGAATATCATGCACGGATATGCCCTTTATAAGAGGGGCAAGCTTTTGGCCCATAGCCAGACTCAAGAACAGGGGACCTCTTCCCCTCTGTAACTGAAAACAAGTTGTCTTAATTGCTTCTGAGTATAAAAGAAAATCAGTTGTTTTTCTGGGTTGTGTTGTTAACTAAGCTTGTATGCTCTCTATTGTTACCCTGTGAAGCTGACAGCAACTCCAGCATATGTCAATGTGCAATTAAACATGGAAATTCAAGTTTTACTATCACTATAACTGGATTCTTTATCCTCCATTGGATAAGCCAATGTGATCTTCAGCAAATACAATCAGCAGAAAATCAGGGATTTAATTGAACTTCATCTGTTTCTGCAGAATGCTGTTTGTATGATCTACTGAAATGTTAAACTTTGTTAAGTTTCTAATGGCATTCTAAAATGTTATTGTTTATTAATTTGAAGTATTTGTTTCTATCTATGGAATAACATTCCTTTAGAAAAATGGTTTGAGAATTCCATTGTCTTCAAGATAAATTGATTTTTATTCTCCACTTTCCACTTTTCTACTTCATGTAAAATAGGAAAAAGAACATTTTTAATCCCTCATTTTTAAGTGAAAATTCTTCCATTTGATTGAATGATCAGATTGATTGACTTATGTCATGGCTAGACTCTAGAAAGCCAAATTACTGCACATAATATCAAAAGTGGGAAAATTCGTGCCTCAAAGCCCACGCCCTCCCCCCCAAGGTCAGTGGCTGTGCAAAAACCTTAAATGTTGACCTGAAAATCCAGGCATTTGCTTCCAGTATAATCGCAATTTTTAATTAAAGTATTTATTTTGAGGATTGGAGAATCTTTTATTTTCTTTAATTCTTGAATGGATTTTAAAATGGTTTGTTAATGTTTTAATTATTTTTGCACTTAATGATCAGTGGTAGGATTTAGATTCTCTGAAAAACAGTGCATTGAAATAACAGAGTAAGGCAAGTTCTCAATGGGTTAATTTGGTGTTTTATAGGGTTAATCTGTGCTAAATTATCAGATTATGTGATTGAGAGTGAAGACCTTGATCTTTGTTGGTAGAAAGTATTAGGTGGTGGCCGTAATACAAAGTCTCATTAAAGAAACTGTCAGGACTCGTCCACTTTGTCATCACCTGGGTTATCCTGCAAGAGGCAACTGTCGCTACTTGTCAGTGCATTATAAAAGAGGCATTTACAAATAAATGAAAAATGTCACATTTGATATCAGTCCTTAAAGCTTGTAGTGTGTCAGCTTGCCACAAATTGCCCCTGTTGCTCTATATTTCAGGTTCTGCCGTCTTCAGCAGTCAATAGTTTAGGATGGGTGGAGTCTTTTCCGATACATTAGAGGTAAGCTCTTGTAAGACTTGCTTTTATTAAAAATAATAGAATTCTTTGGGCTGATGCTAACAATTTATTAGGAATACAAAATAGATTGTGTTTTGTGCACATGGTCTGGCAAAGCTAAAATCTGAAAGAAGTCACTGCATAGATAGAATTTTTTAAATGGATTAAATTCCAAATATTTACTAAGAATTTATGAATATGAATACATTGGAATTAATTGCTTATGTTATTTTACTATGGCATTTTCTTTCCTGCTCCTTAGCCTATCAAAAAACATAGCTTCTATGGTTGCTTAGGTATTTTTCACTTTTTTGGCAATATATCTCTGATTAGTTTGAAAGGTCACTAATCTGTTAATTATACAAATGAACATTCAAAAATATTATACAGATTTGGAGAATTATTAATTTGTACCTGTAATTGTAGTAGTTTCTGGATTGCACACGTTGAGTTTTATGTATACTCAAAATGTGAAAACCATGCAGTTTTACGGAAAGTTGGGCAAATTCTCCAGCTTTTGCTTGAAAAGAATGTAATTCATCCCTTCGAATTTAAGTCGACTGTGAAAATACCATTCTTGTAAATTCATTTGTTTAATTCTTTGGGACACTCCTCTGTTTTGTGGATGGTTGTGAAGAAAAAGAATTTAAGGATGTATATTGTATACATTTCTCTGACATGAAATGGACCTATTGAAATTGACCCTAAACCTTCCGGAATAAATAAGCCATTGATGCCAATATAGTACTGTGGTTAAAATTAAAATTAAGGCTTCCGAATTTGCTTTTCTTTAGCTGTATTCATAAAATCTTATTGTTTCTTAGGCTGAAGTTTTACTTTGAATTGTGTTAGATTTGCTTTTAGTAAAATATTAACTACCAACGTGCAATTGTTTTTACAAATTGTTTTTACTTGTGGCATGAGAAAATGAGCCACTTAATTCATCAGCAGTGTGGTTGAAGCATTGTTGGAATTAGCCAAAGAATAACAATGAATAACAGAACAGGGTGCAATTAAATAATACAGCAAAATGTTGCAGGTAATACGGATTTTTGGGAGGACATATTGTAGAAAACAAACCTGAGCTGGAAGTCCTGAGGTATTCATCAAATGTAACAACATATATTTCTCTGTCTACCACTACAATGCCATTCTCCACATCAGCAGCTTCCTTCTTCACTCAAATCCATTGGAAGTAAAAATCAACCAATGTCAGTGTCCTTTCACAGGCCAATATCCATAAAAGGCCGTAAAAGCGAATTCTATTGGCTCCATTGGACAGACCATACCATTCACAAGTCTTGCACCAGAATGTCAGAAACATTTCAAGTTTACTGTATGTCATGGGAATTGATTGCAGGGAAGACAGGAATAAATTCCAAAGTTAAGTGCCGATAACATTATTTCAATAACATACTGTAATGTTACAATGCCTGTGGTTTCAAACAGAAAATAGATAATGAACTTTAATTGTATGTGTACTTGTGGCAAATAAATTGTACCTTTTAGTAGTGGTCAGTTGATGCAAAAGGCTGAATATTTATTTCTCATTCTGCAGTTTATATAATTAGTTGTGCATCAAAAGTATGCAGATATGCATCATCATTAACTGCAGTTATTAAACATAATTAATGAGATTAACCACAATGCAATTATGTTGAAGCCCCATTCTTTCCAGACCATTGTGAGATGTGTTGTACAGAATTGATTTTTTTTCTTCCCAGAGCCTAATTATATTTTAATTTAATGAAGATTTATCTCCATTTTTATATTAAGGCAGTGATTAGTAACACAGCACATCTTGTGTGTTAATTTAGGGCCAAATTTTAGTGGGAAGTATTCAGGATATGCTTTAACATACATGATATAACACATAACTATACAGTATTGTCATTAGATAGGATCAGAAGTAAATTGAGAATTTTGATACAAGTCCTGTTGACAGTTTGTGACGGGGTCCTGAATTACCCCTATGAACTGTGCTTTTGGAAAGAGAGAGAGAGAGGTGTCCAACACAGACACCTTGTTAAAAGAGAGAGAGGGGAGAAGACTGCTTTGAGATGGTGTTATGGTTTTTCGGCAGCATGTTTACACTTTTGCAAGGACACTAGCAGCTTTCAAGTTCTTACAGAGAGACAGAAGGGAGGAGCTGCTTGATGGACAGTTGGTATTCAGCACGGTGAGATAAATAGAAGGTCAGCTGTTAGACCTACAGACACATGGTTTTGGACACTGAATGAGCTTTGTTGTGCCCACAGAAAAGGTGGGTTTGGAGGATCGATCAGGCGGATCGATCAGTGGCTCTCACGGTGTGAAAAGCATGTGACTGGTGGGGAGTTATTCGTGTGTCCAACCCTCGCCTGGGTTGATAATTCCACCATAGAAGAATGGTCCCCTTTGTTGTGATCACAGTCAGTGACTTCTAAAGGATTTCGGAGGACAACGGGAAGATCGATGGCATCAGCTCACCTGAAGACTCAAATCTCTCCCTCTCTCTCTTTCCATCGCTACTCAACTCAATACCATGAACTGAACTTTACTCATCACTGTAAGACTATCTATTTACCCCTAGACTTGAAGAAGCTTGGTTTTCATATTTTTCCACACTTACTTATATATATAATCATTGCTAACCTGTTTGATTTATCCACATTTTATTACTGTATTGCATAGTTACTAATAAATACCATTAGTTAATGGCAATACTGGACTCCAAAGTGTTTTCCATTTCTGCTGGATCTTTAAACCGTCATGGTGTATGTGACAAATTGTATAATGTAATTTGGTTGTTAATTACAGCAGTTGTATTGATCTTCCAAACAATACAGCTCTGCAGCTAAATTGAAAATAAATCTTGCCTATAACTGAAGTAATAAATAATTGATGTTAGTGAAATACTATTTCTAGTAGTTGTCTTGTATCTTCTTGAAGTGGCCTTTCAAGTACACCTGTGTGTGTAGGTGGAGGCTTTGATAGTGCAGAAGTACTTCAGTATTTTAGTGATGTTTGGGTAAGTTTTGTGATCAGCTTGTCGCAGTTGACCTTGAATCCACGACTTTCAAAATCAAAGCTGTAAACTTGAACTTGGCCATGGTTAACAGCTAAGAAGAAGTTAAATTTTAAATACTGTTGCTCTGAAATTGAGTCACTGTTCAAAGCAACTATGGTTTCATGTGGAGCAACAAGCAAATCTGAAAGACCACAGCAGGTTGAGCAGTATCAACTTGCCACTCGACCTGCTGAGTTCCTTCAGCAGATTGTTTGTTGCTCTGGATTCCAGCATCTGCAGTCCCTTGGGTTCCCTGTAGTTGGATACGAAATGATTTTGAAGCAGTGGGATTCTGAGTTGCTGCAATTAGCAATGTTGTGAGAAACTTTATCAAAGTGGCAAGGTAGATGTAGCATTCTGTTATTGGTCTGTGTTGGATTAAACAAATACTTCGTTGAGATGGGAGTATAGGTTTGAATCGCATAATGCCATTTGCTCCTTACAGATGAAAATTGACACTGATGTTTTGGGGCCTCTTTGAGGATTACAGAGCAAATTAAGTGGTGCCTGCTGTTATCGTGGCCTGTGAACATCCTAGAAGATTTGGGCATCCTTGCAGTTCTGCAGCGGAGTTGCAGGATAAGCTACTTCTGGATGATGAAGGAATGTTTTTCCAATTCTGGTTTGCTTCTTGAGCAGCAGAGGTCCCCTCCACTTTGTTCTTGTGTCTTACAGTGAAGCAACGTAGCAATGTTCTTGTCTGAGAGCCCAAATTGTGATAGAAGAATATGCATTCAAGTCTCTTGCTGCTGGGATTGTTAAGTATCCTACTGAAGTTCTAGAGGTGGTGAAGAATTTCATTTCCACATCCACAAACTTGGATGCATAATTTGGGAAGAGGAAGATCGACCATGGAAATGTTATAATCGTGACCATCTTCAAAAAAAAAAGACAATACCGACAGGTAACTACACTGGCTGTTCCTGATATCTGTCACAGGGAAAGTCATCTCCAGGGTCCTCCTCATCCTCCCTGAATCAAAGTGTGGATTCTGTCCATCAAGAGGCAGAGTGGACATGATCTTCAACATGTGCCAACTACAATAAAAAAATGCCAGGAGCAGCACTAGTTATTGTACGTGTACAGTACTGTACTTTTTCAACCTTTCCGCCCCATTAACTGAGATGGACTGCAGACGGTTCTCTATAAATACAGTTGACCACTGAAAATTACCTCGAGCAATGAAGTATTTTAAATTTTGGATAGTACTTTGTACAATTTGGTGTGCAGTTTAGAATCAACAAGAGAACACTCAAGATTGGCCCTTGTCTTTTATAATGATATAGGGTTAGTTAGTAATCTCAAAGAAAAGTATCCCCTGCAGAAAATCAAACATTTAAAAGTTCCTAATCACCATTCCAGCACAGCTAATTGAAGCCAGTTGTACCAGTTATCCAAGTGCAGATGTCCTTTGGTACTTTAGTGAAGTGTTAGGTTAAATTTTGTGATCAGCTTACTGCAGGTGGCCTTGAATGCCTGACTTTTAGAATCAAAGGTGTAAACTTGAATTTAGCCATGTTTAGCAGCTAAAGTAAGTTAAATTTTAAGTGTGTTGCTCTGAAATTGAATCCCTGTTCAAAGCCACTATGGTTTCATGTGGAGCAACAAACAAACTGCTGAAGGACCTCAGCAGGGTTGAGCAACATCAACATTAACCAATTTTCAATTGTTACCAGTTTTTTTTTACCAACTATCCAAAATGAAAGGTCCACAAAAAATCTCATAGCCACATTTTAGAGGATAGGTGGCAAATCTCTTGCTGCCCATAGAGGCAGCTTCCCCTCTGGCCTACATGAGACCAATGTTCTCTCTAATTTGTTATGAGCAGTGTGTGCAAAAATCTTGTGCTGTGCAACTTTTTGCCCAGTAACAACAATGTGTGTGCACTGAATTTTGTATATAGAGGTATTTATTGTAACAGCTAGCAAAACACTGGCAATAAGAACTTTGATCTCCTCTGGGTTTGATTGTTTTCACTTTTCATCTGCACTCTCACAAAATGTACGTAGCAAGCCTGTAATGAACAATTTTCTTGCCACAGCTTTTGCACATGTGATTTGCTTGCTAAATGACACTTTAAAAAGTCAAGTTTCCAAATATCACTCTACTACTTCCCACATGCAAATTCTCCAGCAACTTTTGCATCGCGACAATACACGCAAATAACACCAATTTCTGTATTGTACATAAATATTTAACACAGCTGCATGTTCCTGACCTTGTGTTTTCAGTGTAGCAGTTTCTACTGTTTCATTAAGCCATTCCGCTTTAAATAACAGCAGATTTTATGCACTTCACATCCTTTGCTTCTTTGGAATTCAACATAGTGAAACAATAATTTCTTCAATAAAAACATTATAAATAAGCCATTTCTATAATCTACAGAGAAATCATCAGAAACTCCATGTTGTCAACACTAACCCCATCAGAAACCAGAAAAGGAAATTGTGTACGATCCTGAAATAAGTTTATCATGCCAACAAGGTTTTGTGTGCAGTTTAAAATCCTTTGTGCGCTAGTAGCAAAAGATGTACACACACACACACGCACACCCCCACTCCCCCACCCACCCCTTACTGGGAATATTGCATTAGATGCAGGAATGAAGCCAGCAAAATGTCTCACTGCCTACTTTTCCTGCTGACATCCAGGTCCAGAACACTAGGTGCTTGGCTCTGATTCTTACTACTGTATAATTAGCTGGGCATCAGGAACTTGTCAGGAAAGGAAGGGTGATGAGAACATAAGATACAGAGAAGATGTGGAGTGGACTAAGGGAGATGAACAGGACAAAGATGGAGAGCACTGGATGGGAAGAGAGGAAAACAGGAGAGGGAATCCATAAAAATGCAAGTGAAAAGGGGTGACATTGTTTTAAGTAGCAAGCTTTGAATGCAGTTGATATCTCCATTGGTAGGCCCACAAGCAAGATGATTATTTGCATTTATAATGGAAAAATACAAGCTATGCATATTTCCAACAAAACCTGTTGGAATTATGAAAGGTAAATTATAATGATCAAGAGGATTAGTTAGATTTTGTATCACTTAGTAACAGTGATGTACCATTACATAAAATGTCTCTGAGGTTCTTAAAAACATATAATGATGATTCAGATCGTGTGAAGAGGAATTTCTTAAGCCAGAGAATGGTAAATCTGTGGAAGACATTGCCAGAGATGGCTGTGGAGGCCAAATCATTGAGCATATTTAAAGTGGTGGTTGTTAGGTTCTTGATGAGTAAAGATGCCAAAGGTTATGGGGAAAAGGCAGGAGAATGAGGTTGAGAGAGGAAAATAAATCAGCTATGATCAAGCGGTGGAACTAGTCAATGGGCCAAATGGCTTAATTCTGCTCCTGTGTCTGATGCTTTCTTAGTTTTTACTTCATTATTTAAGAGTAGCTTAATATGTTAAGTTTCTCACTTACTGTTTATGATAGTTTATTTTGCAGTTTCAGATTTAATTATATGCTTTTTGTTCTATGTATAGGCAGCCTGCAATTCCAATCATCCAAGCAAGTACTTCTCAGTTTAGTGTGATTTCAGAATGCAACTGCCATAATGCTCGATAGCTCTGTAAGATCCTATTATCTAGGCAAGCATGACAAATAATATGACAGAGACTGTCAAAGATGACTGCTGAGGCTTTTCCTTCAGTACCTTGACATTCTCTGCTTTAAATAGCTGGCACATTGTGCTCCATTAAACTTTTTTCCAATATGAATTGCTTGCCACTCGCTGTCTTAGTGATATGGAGTTTCCAGTTATTACCAAAACGTGGGTTTCTTCAGAGCATGTTTACTCGAGACAGATGTAGAATATTTGTGAAGATGAATATCTTTGCACAGGCTATGTAATTTGAAAAATGAAGCTTGTTATTTCTTATTGGAACACTTACAAATACAGTTTGAATGGCTCCATTAGATACACTTTTAAAATGGTATAAAATTCAAGTGCCCTTCAATGTTGTTGACCTAGATTCTGTCATTAAATTAAGCCCCAACTTTGCTTGTCATGAACAATTGAAGGAAACATATTTGCAGATTGTAGGTTTGTAGATTACGTATAGGAATAGATCTGCTTTCTGGCATGAACAAATAGGTTATGGTTTTTGTGTCTTCATTCAATGATTATTAACGCAAGAAAAGCCTGAACCTCATATAGTTTGTGCAAATAACAATAAATAAAAATCCTGAGGGGAAGAGAAGACATTGCATAAGTGCGCTCATCACTAAATTAGGCTAAATGCCAAGAATGGTGTGGCTGAATGGTTGACCATTATGTTTAATTAGGGAGGAAGTGCTTGCTGTTGATGAGTCCTTTGAGCACTCTGAATTGTTCCATAACTTTACTGCATTGATTCAGTTGTTGGGCTAGGTGGAAACAATGTGCTTAAGGAACACTACAGAGAGAATGAGAACTAGAGAATTGGATTGAGGGGTTAAAGATTATTTTATTAATGAGAGAATTGAAAAATGCAGAAAAAAATACCTGTTGTTGGAAATCACAGATGATGCTTTGAACCTATACAGTTTGTATCCATACTTCTGACAAATTCTGAAGAAATAGTATGGTAAGCACATTAAATTTTGGTCCTGCAACTAATTCTACCCAACTACGGTCTAAATTGCAGTAGTTTCCACTTGACTAACAAGTTCATACTCTTGATCTTATAGCCAGAAACTTTTTTTTCTTTTTATTCCCATGAGGGGACGTTTGTTCCGTTGCTCACACTATTTTGAAGGCCTCGTTGTAAGACAGAAGGGCTGGAGAAGGGTGGGTTACTTGTGCTTAAAGATGAAGGTAAAAACTTATGGAACATTACAAAAGCTGAACAAATACTTGTCTTTCATTGGTTGCTAAAAAATAAGTTTTAATTTGTTGCTTAGCTGCATTAAAACATCCATATCAGGTTATTATGAAAGTTGTAGGACAGAATGAGAAGCAGATTTATTATCATTGGCATAAATATGTTGTGAAATTTATCATTTTGCAGCAGCAGTACGTTGCATTACATAATTTTGAAAACTAGGTTACAGTAAGAAATATATATTTTAAAATATTACATTAATTAAGTATTGCAAAAAGAGAGGGGGGAAATGCCGAGGTAGTGTTCATGGGTTCATTGTCCATTTAAAAAATCTGATAGTGGAGGGGGAAGAAGTAGTTACTGAGGTGTTGTGTGTCTTCAGGCTCCTGTGGGCAAGTCCTGGGTGATGGGGGTCCTTATGGATGGATGCAGCCTTTTTGAAAGAAAGCTTTTTGAAGGTGTCCTGGATGCTGGGGCTGGGGAGACTAGTGTCGATGATGAAGCTGACTGAGTTTACAATTTTCTGCAGCCTTTTCTGACCCTATGCAGTGGCCCCCGCATACCAGATGGTGATACAACCGGGTAGAACGCTCACCACGGTACCTCTGTAGAAATTTGCAAATATCTCTAGTGACAAACCAGTTCTCTTCAAACTCCTAATGAATGTTGTTGCTGTCATGCGTTCTTTGTCACTTCACCAATATATTGGACCCAGGACGGATCTTCAGAGATGTTGAAGATCTTGAAATTGCTCATTCGTTCCTCTTCTGATCCCTCGATAAGAACTGGTGTGTGTTCCTTTGACTTCCCCTTCCTGAAGTCCACAAGCAATTCCTTGGTCCTACTGATATTGAGTGCAAGCCTATGGCTGCGATACCACTCAATCAGCTGATCTATTTCGTTTCTGTATGCCTCCTTGTCACCATCTGAACTTCTGCCAACAATAGTTGTGTCATTGGAAAATTGATTAATGGTGTTTAAGCTGTGCCTAGAGATGAGAGCAGTGGGCTAAGCATGCATCTTTGAGGTACACCAGTGTTGATTGTCAGAAAGATGTTGTTTCAGATCTGCACAGACTCTGGTCTGCTGGTGAGAATCCAGTTGCAGAGGGAGGAACAGAGACCCAGGTTTTGGAGCTTGTTGACTAGAACTGTGCATATGATTGTGTTGAATGCTGAGCTGTAATCAATAAAAAGAAGCCTGATATAGGTATTACTATTGTACATGATCCAAGGCTGAGTGGAGAGCCAGAGAGATTGCATCCGCCGTAGACCTATTGTGATAGGCAAATTGCAGCAGGTCTGTGTCGTTGCTTAGGTAGGAGTTGATTCTGGCCATTGTTACCCTCTCAAAGCACTTCATCACAGTAGATGTGAGTGCAACTGGCTGATGGTTGTTGAGGTAGATCGCCCTGCTCTTGGGCACTGGTATCTTTGTTGTCCTTTTGAAACAGGTGGGAACCTTTGACTGCAGCAGCAAGAGACTGAAGATGTCCTTGAACACTCCTGTCAGTTGGTTGGCACAGGTTAACAGAGCACCTAACAAGTACATCATCAGGGCCAGACGCCTCACAATGGTTCACCTTCTTGAAAGATCTTCTGCCATCCACCAACGAGATGGAGATCACAGGGTCAGTAAATGCTGCAGGGATTCACTTGGGTGTAGTTTTGTTTGTAGAAAGGCAGCAAACCACTCCAACCTATAGAATCTATGCCAATGGTATATGAGGGACCTACAGAAATTGGTTAGGTATAGGCTGACTTTATTCTGTCTCAACATTGCAGTAATGCAATTTATTTATTTTCAGTTTTTAACATGTCATACTTTTATTCTGTTGCTTGTATGCTCCATCATTAATTGGAATCAGCCTGTTGTTTCTCAGTTTAGCTGTTTTTATTCGGCCTCAAAGGTGGCTTAATCTCTGCCAGCTGGAAGAGCAAGTGGGCTGTTGTCCAGGAAATTAGCATTTTCTTAGAAAAGCCAAAAGCTGAATGTATATCTATTTCGCAGTTTTAGATTCCTGCTTTCTAGGTCAAAAGACCAATCTATCCAGTATTTACTCAGAACCAAGAGAGCTGACATTGCTTTATGCGATGTCTCCAACTCTAGACCTGCATATCATTGCAGAGTGTGCACCTTTTGAGATGAAGATTTTCACCTTTTTCAGGTGAAAGATTCAATGGAACTCCTATCTTCTCTAAGGTGGTTGTATGAGATTGCATGGAAAATTTGAAGAATAGGGAAGTCTTCAGATTACCTGGGCAATTAATAGTAACAAAAACTGACTGTACTACATAAATAAGTTTGTTCCTATTTTCTCATTAAGGGACCTTTATTATGCCACATTTCTCTACACTATGATATATATCATATTTCAAAATACTTTCAAAATACTGTGATGTGCTTTGGAGTATTCAGAGATCCTGAAAAGCACTATGCATGTGCTCTTTGTTCTAATTGTTCAAAATTACTTCAGTGTTTCACCCTTAGATGTTCGTTAGATTGTTTATAAATTAATTTATACTTTACTTTCAATTGTAATTTTGTTCTAAAGTATTACTTCATCCTCTTAATTCATTTTTATTTATAACTACTAGAGAAAAGTATTTCTGTGGGAAGCCATTGCATTATTGAAATAGCATGGATGCCTTAACTGCTCTACAAAATTGGGAAAATCAATTAATGTTGTACGTATTTCTATTTATGGAGGAAAAATATGCATGTAGACTTCCTAAATCGTAGAAACCATGATAACACTTACTGATTTTTCCATGGAAAATGACCATTTTTTGGAAGGATGAAGGTTAGTGATTAGTGTTGACATTAACACGGATGATCATGTTTTAGATAGTACTTTGATTGCATGATATATGTTAACAGACAAATTGTTTAACAGCTTAAAAGCTCCAAGGAAAATTTGTAAGCTCTGATTTTACTTGTATTTGGATAATTTTACTTACAATTAAACTGTAATGATGCTTCAATTAGCTGTCTAAGTTTTCTGAATAAATGAAACTTTCCTGACCTGATGGTAGGTCACTCTGCCGTTATTTCTTGAACAGCAGAAACATAATAATTTCACTTGGACCATTGTGAGGAAATGCCCATGGTTAAAACATTATGATTGAAAGAAAGTTTTGATATGGTAAATTGAATCTGTTGGTTGCATTGGATTCAAACATGTAGGATGGATTTTTAAAAATTATTTAGAGGATCCAGGTTTTGATGGATATTATTTTTACAAGGATAATTGAATATCCAGTGTATTACATAGCATGAAATTGAATTGGTTCAAGGCACATTGCTGTCATGTTTTGCAACTTCAAAACAATAATCTATCCAAAGGAAGACACAGCAGTCTGAGAATGCAGGTCTACCTTTGAGTTTTCTGTAAGTGAGGTACTCAGTTCTCACATGATAGAGTGATGGTACATGCAATTCACGTATTTAACCTACAGCCCTTAGTAAATTATTTAAACTAGCAAGAATGCTTAATTGAACAATATACACGTATGCAAGATTACTCAAATATTACTGAAAATTATAAATACAGAACAGTCCTCACTGCTTAGCTATAAACTCCGTCTCAATAGAGAATGCATCAACTATATATACAGAATACTATATAATACAACTACCATATATAGACATCCACAGAAATGAATTTTTAAATTGTCACATTCAGTCCTAAAGATTTAATCACTGTGGAGGATTTTTTACTCTTGTTGGATAAGAATATTCCTGACAAGGGGGATCACTCTTTGCAGGTGAGACTTGTAGGTGTGTAAACAATCTTCCGGTTCTGGGGCCTTCTCTGTGGTAGTTACAGGAGTTGATGCTGAGACTACAGTAAGTGGTTATGACAGTAGTAGCTGCCTTTCTTCTTCCTGTTTCTTTTCCTAGTTTGTGCATCTTGATCTTGGGAAGTCCTATTTAGTTCACTGGAGTTTTCTCTTAGTAATCCTTCTAACGCTCCCTTTACGATTTGATCTCTCTTCCTGGTTTCTTCATTCACAAAATCATCAGTTGAATCCTCTGTTTTCGTATGTCCGTTGACTTCTTTCTTTTTGGACTTCCATTCATCCAGCTGGACTTTGATCTTTGCATCTGTTTTTACCATCAGCTTTTTGTCCCACATCTGAAGTTTGTGCAATAACCTTAACAGACACAGAGTAAATCCTGGTTCTTTATATTCACAAAGCTGAATACTTGCAACTTCCCTAAAGCTTCTTGAACTCTCATCCAGCTTAAAGCTGAGCCACATTGTCACAAGTAACTGCCTGATTAACAGAAGCTTTCTCAAATATGTTGCCCACAAAAACTGTTTTAGTTGGACCACAATGCTTTCATCACCATCACAATTCCTCTGAGCAGCATCATCCTTCCTTGGTTCAACATGCTTTCCAACCAGAGGCACAGAGATTGGTACCAACAGTTGTCCTCTGGGCAACTGTTCATAGTATTTGGAACAGAGACAGTTGTGGCATCATCCAGTATCTTCCTTAATTCACTTTCAGTCGCCTTCATTGCAGGGGATGTGGCATGCAAATTGAGGATGGATCTCCAATTAAGTTGTAGATGTTACAGGCAATCACACCCCCATAATGCTGGTACTGTTTTTAGCACATACGAGATCAATATGGCTTTCCAGAAAATGCAACAAAGTAGGACACATATAAAGACCATGCTGGGCAGACAAAAATAAATGGTCTGCTCAGAGAAGAGAAAAGCTTAAAAAAAGTCTAGTAGCAGTTTCAAAAAAGCACTAATCTGCAAGCTGTTGATGAAAAATCAGATAATGATGAGAGTGACATAAGGACTGTGTAGCCCTAAGAGTTACTGTGTGAAAATTAACAGCAGACAAGCAAAATGGCTGAAGCTGAAAGTGAATGTCAAATTATTTTAAATGGAATTGGACACTGGTTCAGCTGTTTCAGTCACTCCACATAATGAGTTTGAGAGGTATCTCAATGATACTATATTGAAGTCTGCGGATCTCCAACTAAGAGCTTATTGTGGAGAAAAGATATGTCCTGTGGGAATGACATTTGTAACAATATGGCTTCATTGTTGTGAATCTGAATGTCATTCCCACAGGACATATCTCTTCTCCACAATAAGTTCTTAGTTGGAGATCCATATTGAAATTTCCTTTCCAAAAGTCAGCCTGTGCGATCCAGTTGTTCCGTTTTCTGACTTAAAAAAAACTCAATCATGTCTTCCCTTTCGAAGAAAGTGAGCTGCACTGCTTTATTTTTAAACTTGTCTGTCTCTGCATGTGCTGTGCTGCTTTTTGTAACTCAACCGTCTCTTGCAGCTCTTTTTAAGTGCTAACATCTTGGTAGCATTTCGAATTCATTTAAAAAAAATCTTCATGCCACTGTCATGTTTTGTAACTTCAAAACATTAAACTAATTCAAAGGAATACATGGGAGACTGGGAATGCAGTCTAACTTTTTTCAGTGGGGCACGCACGTATCGTGGTAGCTCAATGATGTATGCAATTCACACAGTTATACATGTAAGTCATCATTACTTGAACAAAATGACCCATCTAGTCTGTGCCAAACCGTTTAAACGGCCTACTCCCACTGACCTGCAGAGGACCGTAGCCCTCTATATGCCAATCATCCATGTACCTATCTAAACTTTGTTTTACCATTAATATTGAGCTTGCATGCACCGCTTGTGCTGGCAGTTCATTCCACTCTCTCACGACCCTCTGAGTAAAGAAGTTTGCCCTCATGTTCCCTTTAAACTTCTCACCTTTCACCCATAACCTCTGGTTGTAGGCCCACTCAACCTCGATGAAAAAAGCCTGCTTGCATTCACCTTATCTATTCCCCTCATAATTTTGTATATCTTTATCAAGTCTCCTTTAAGTCTTCTACGTTCTAAGGAGTAAAGTGCTAACCGATTCAATCCTTCCTTATACTTGGGTCCTCAAGGCCCAGCAACATCCTTGTAAATATTTTTTTGTACACTTTCAACCTTACTGTATCTTTCCTGCAGCTAGTTGACCAAAATTGCACACAATAACATCCTATCTCCTGTACTCAATACTTTGACTTATGAAGGCCAGTATGGCCAGAGGTTTCTTTATGACCCCATCTTCTTACAAACATTTGTATGATGTCACTTTCAATGAATTATGGAGTTGTATTCCCAAAACCCCTTGTTTACCACATTCCTCAGTGCCCTGTTGTTCACTGTGTAAGGACTACGCTGGCTGGTCCTACTGAAGCGCAACACCTCGCACTTATCTGCATTAAATTCCATCTGCCATTTTTCAGCCCACTTTTCCTGCTGATCTGGATTCCTCGGCAAGCTTTCCTGTCCACTACACCCCAATCTTGATGTCATCTGCAAACCGTCTGATCCAATGAACCACACTATCATCCAAATTGTTGATGTAGATGACAAACTACAACAGACCCAGCACCAATCCCTGCAGCACTCTTCAAGTCACAGGCCTCCAGTCAGGGAGGTTACCATTTACTACCACTGTCTGGCTTCTCCCATAAAGCCAATGTTTATTCCAATTTACTACCTAATTTTGACTGCTGAGTGACTGAACCTTCTTGACCATGCTGGCTGCTGTCAAGTGTCTTGATAAAGTCTACGTAGATAACGTCCACTGTCTTGCCTTCATCCATTTTCCTGGTAACTTCTGCGTACGTTGCCATGCTGATTATCCTTAATCAGTCCATGTTGATCCAAATACTTATATAGCTGGTCCCTTGGAATATCTTCCAATAACTTTCCCACCACTGATGTCAGACCCACTGGCCTATAATTTCCTGGCTTGTGTTTAGAGTCTTCCTTTAACAGCAGAACACCGCTGGCTATTTTCCAATCCTCTACTACCCCTCCTGTCACTAAGGATCATTTACATATCTCTGCTCAGGCTCCAGCAATTTCTGCATGTACCTTCTGTAGGGTCTGAGGGAACACCTTTGTCAGGCCCTGGAGATTTATCCACACTGTTTTGTCTCAGGACAGCAAACACCACCTGGATATTCTGTGTAGGATATATGAAGTTGTTACCCCTGTGCCTCACTTCTGCAGACTCTGTGTCTGTCTCCTGAGTAAATACAGATACAAAAAATATTTATTTTTGGAGCTCTCCCCTATCTCTTTTGGCTCCACACATGGATTACCATTCTGATCTTCCAGAGGCCCAGTTTTGTCCCTTACAATCCTTTTGCTCTTAACATTTCTGTAGAATCCTTTAGGATTCTCCTTCTTTGTCTGCTAGGACAACTCTTAGTCTGATTTATTTCTTAAGAATTCACTTGCATTTCTTGCACTACTTAAGCACCTCATTTGTTCCTACCTGCCTATACCTGCTAAGCACCTCCTTTTCTTTCTTCTTAACTAGGGCATCAATATTTCTTGAAAACCAAGGTTCCCTACACTTGTTATCTTTACCTTTTATCCTGACAGGCACATACAAGCTTTGTATTCTCAAAATTTCACTTTTGAAGGCATTCCACTTACCAAGTACACCTTTGCCAGAAAACAGCCTGTCCCAATTCCCCCTTCCCAGATCATTTCTGGTACCATCAAAATGAGCTTTTTTCCAATTTAGAATCTCAACCTGAGGACTAGACCTATCTCTTTGCATGTTTACTTTGAAACTAATGGCATTGTGATCACTGGATGCAATGTGTTCCCCAGCAAAAACTTGTGTAACCTGATCTGTCTCAATCTTAAGATATCAAGTATCACACACTCTCTCATTCGGACTTCTGTGCACTGATTAAGGAAACTTTCAATAGCCCCTTTTAATATCGGAGAATGTATACAATGTACAACTTGAAATTTTTACTCTCCGCAGACATTCCTGAAACGGAAGAGAGCCCCCAAAGAATGAATGACAGAAGAACAAAACGTTAGAACCCCAAATCCCTTTGCCCTCTCCCATGCACAAACAGCAGTAAAAATATAAGTTTTTACCCCTTCCCCCTCTCTCAGCTTTTTCTAGAATAAAACATCAGCATTCCCACCACCCACCATGTGAGCAACAGCAAAGCCCCCAAAGAGAGACCATGGTCTATGGTACATCAAAACTAACTGTTCACTCCAACATTTCGACAACCCACAGGTTCTCTCTCTCACTAACATAGGAGAGACAGATATTGATCCTTTCACAACGAGAGGGGAGACAAACAGTCATTATTCGGTATTGCAGTCAGTCTGAAGTTTTGCTTTTTATTTTGAGTTCCCCAACATGAGAATTGGCAGCAAACTATCCCTCACTACTGACAGAAAGAGAGAGCAATCAATTTCCAGAGCCCTCCAGCAGCCACTCTTGCTGCCTTCGATGTTCCAGCTCCCACCACACTTCAGTTTGCGACACCTGCTAGAATTCGTGTCCACAAGGTCACATAAGGTCCTCGTCGCATGACTTCAAGCCTTCCCACTAGGATATTGGTCCCCTTCTTGTTCAGGTCCAAACGTCTCTTCTGTACAGGTCCCACCTTTCCTAGAAGAGAGCCCAAAGATCTGAAGACCTCTCTCCTACACCCAACACCTTAGCCATGTGTTAAACAGTATATTCTTCCTACTTCTGGCCTCACTAGCACACCCTGAAGGTCTTTCCTTTAACTTAGCACCTAACTCCCTGCACTGCCCTTGCAGAACCTCATCACTCTTCCTACCCGTACCATTGGTACCTACATGATCCATGGCCTCTGGCTGTTCACCTTCCCACTTAAGAATGCTGAGAACTTGACCTGAGATGACTCTGGCACCCGGAAGGCAACAGACCATCTGGGAATCTTGTTCTCACCCACAGAACCTCCTTTCTGTTCCCTAACTAACGGACCCCCGAGTACCGCAGCTTATCTCTTCTCACTCTTCTGTAATGAATCGCAGAGTCAGATTCACTGCCAGACACCCGACTGGTGTGACTTCCCCCTGCTAGGTCATCCTCTCCCCACCCCACCCGACCAACAGTATCCAAAGTGATCTACCTGTTGTTGATAGGGGTGGACACTGGGGTGCTCTGCAATACCTGCTTAACCCCTTTCCCCTCAGTTTCCTGTGTCCTGCACCTTGGGTGTAACTACCTCTCTATATAAGGAGTGTGAGTATGTCCTTCCCATGAAAAGTGTGGGTTTTCTCTGGGTGCTTCAGTTTCCCTCCACAGTTCAAAGACATTCTGGGTAGTTTAACTGGTCATTGTAAATTGTCCCTTGATTAGGTTAGGGTTAGTTGGGTTTGTTGGGAGTTGCTGGGCGTTGTGGCTCGAAGGCTGGAAGGGCTTACTCCGCATTATACTATTAAATAAATAAAAAATAAACCTTTGATTTGACATAATTTGACACATTTAACGTCAACATTTAGAATCCAACTTTGAAACCTATGTTTGCCATGACTTTTACAGGCATTCCATCATGAGGATTGTGCTGACAGTCCTCAATTATACCCCTCTCTTTTGCCTGCTCAATGTCTGGCCTCATTCCTTGAAATTATGTTTGATTATAGCCTTGATATTCTCCGCTGCAGTTTCTTTGGCTGTCTTCATGCACAGAATGTCTGAAAATCTTCTCATAGTTTCATTGATTTACTCCTTCCTTTCTTGTTTGGGCTCGGTGACAATGTTTCTAATTTCTATTTTTTTTCTGTAATTTCTTCTGCTCATGGCATTACTCCTTCCTGAGACTTGGTGTGTAGTTATTTTCTTTACTTTGTGCGATAGGTAGAAGTTGTTGTGCATTACTGGCTTTACTGCGTACTGTCTTGAGAGAAGGTGAATGGGAGGGAGGGTGACACTGAAGATAGAGAAAAAGTGCAGAAATCGGGACAGATTGTTCGAGTATGATGACTGCAAATGAGGGAACTACAAGTTGGGAAAAATTAAAAATGTAAGCTTCATCTGGCAGGAATGGACCACATTTGAGCATGATAGTTAAGGATAAATGATGGGGTGCAGTGGTAGTGTAGCAGTTAGAGCAACACTATTACAGCTTAAAGTGTTGAAGTTCAATCCTGGTGTCCTCTAAGGAGTTATTATGTCCTCCCAGTGGAGTGCATGGGTGTTTTTCCAAGTGCACCGGTTGTCTCCCATGATCCAAAAACTTACTGGTTATTAGTTTAGTTGGTCATTTAAAATTGTCCCATGATCAGGCTGGGGATAAATCGAGGGTTGCTTGGCAAAGTGGCTTGAAGGGCCGATTCTGCACTGTATCTTTAAATAAATACATTTGATAACTGGCGCTCAAATGTGAAGCACATTTGTGTACCAGAGTCTGAGGTTTTAAAAAAAAGTGACCGATGAGTTAATCTTTGAGGAAGTAGAAATTAAAATCTGATTTTGTTCGGTCTTTTTAGATAGTCAGTAAACTTACAAAAGCTTCAAACTTGAAATCTCATTCTGAAACTTTGAGTGTAAATAGAATTCGTAAGGCTTCAAGAAAATATAACAATTTGAAAATGTAGGTATTTAAAATTTAAATTAATTTTCCTTGTATTGCAATATCTTCTTCAGAAATATGTTTCAGATGTCCTATATTTGGTTTATGACAGCATGATTAATGATAGAAATATTTTTACAAATTAGTGAAGATTTTTAATTTCCTATTCTATAACTTGTCAAGTAACAAGAATTGCAGAAGGTTTATTCTGCCTGATTCTTCCAGTGAAGCTCTTTTTAATAGAAAGTCTCACAGTTGATGTACAATGTATTGTGCAGATTACCAGAATTCAAATTAACCTCTTTACTAAGCCATTATTTGGAAATGAGCATCTTGGACATTTCCATCTTAGATCATTTGTATAATGTAATATGACTGCAAGGGACAGTATCATTAATGACTTTTTTTTAAAGCAAATTTGAGTGCGAAAGCTGGGAGTAATGGTAAATTAATTCAAAATGTTAAAATACCTGTGGTGGAATGGACACGATCTCTGGCAAATAGCTTGTCTAAACAAATCACTTCACTTCCATTTGTTTTTGTTAAGATTATTATGTCCAATTGCACATCTGCCTGAGGATGTTTTTGCCTGGATCGATATATATTTTATTTCAATTTCAATTCCATTAAAGCAGGAGGATGATTTAAGTAATGGGTATGATTGATTGAGGTAGTTGGGGGAAGGTAGGGTGTGGAGATTGAGAGTGCTGCCAATTACCTTTAAACTGCATGCATTTGAGCAACTGGAATTCATGAATTTTAGCCTTGTGGATAAACCTCCCTGAAATGGTTGTTTTGATTTTGTTATCGAGTGTCGAGCAGCATTTAAGATGAAGAACAAGGGTGTGATGTGAATTTCGTTCGAAAATGATCAAGAATGCACACATGCTGAAAACATTCGTTCATCACCCTTCCATCAGGAAGGAGGCTACATAGATTCTGCACTAGTACCAACAAACTTCCCTCAGCATTTCCACCCACAACCCCACCCTTCCATACTCTACACCACCACAAGTTTATAATTTCCTGTCAGTCACCTTGTGTTCAGACACTCCTGTGCCCAGTGTCACTTGATGAACGTACAATCAATATCTATATATGCTGTTGTCTTAGTTTTTTTGTGCTGCATTGGATGCAGAGTAACAATTATTTCATTCTCATTTACTGTTGTGTACTGGAAATCACAATTACATTAAACAATCTTGTATGTTTTTATTTTCTGCACTGAAACCAAGGAAAATAATTGGAGGTAAACATTTTATGGCAACTCAAGAGATCGTAGTCATTGGCAAGTTTGAGGACCACAATCTGCTGATCTCAGGTGTTCCCTTGAAATCAAGCATGACTTGTTTCCATTAAAGTTTAATGGGTCCCTGGTAAGTGTCTGTTGATTCCTTGGTAAGGCCTGTAGACTGCTCCATGGCAAGGGCATGTGGTACTTGGGTAGATGGGTAGTTAGATGTTCTGAGCTGCAAAACATTGTTTCTGCTGAGTTGCAATGATTTCTTGTTGAAGCAGTCTCAGGAGTGCATCTTCTCATTTGAGTAGTTTTGGGTGAGGCTCCTGCTTGAGCTATTGGTGATGTTGCACTTTTCAAAGATGCTTCTGAACTTCCTTGAAACATTTTTTTTCTGCCCTCCTGAAGATTGCTTTCCATGGCAAACAAGGAATATTTTTGACCTGAAGCAGAAATTCTGTCCTGCTTTCTATCGATGCTACCTGATTGAGTGCTTCCAGCATTTTCTGTTGTATTGTTTGATATTTTGTAGGCCTTGTATCAGGCTTATGGGAATTTTGGTGAACTGTGCCTTCAGTTCTGTTTGCTGGCCTGTGGAAAGACACAGTCATTGCTTTGCCTGTTCTCTCATTGCATTTGATGGGATTTTTCTGTGGTGGAATTGCTTGCACCTTTCAATATTTTCAAGAAGACACTGTAGGTTGTGCACACTTGAAACATGCAGCAGTGTCGGGTTGTTACTGCACCGGAAATCATAAGGTTGGCTATATTTGAAATCTTAGTCTTCAAGCTCTGTTTTATTCAGGTAGCGGAAAGCTGCCTCAGCTCACTACAGATGGTAGTTTTCACCTTAACTGTCTGCTCATTTACTGAGAAATACCTTCTGGATTTGGAAAGGGCTTCAAGTTCTTCAAAGTGTTATCATGGACTTTTATTAATTGTGGTGTGAGGTTTTGTGCCAATGGATTTGTGAATGACCCTTATACATGTGTAGCACTTCAGTGAAAATGCAGATCTGTGGTTTGCAGATTAGACTGTGGCTGCATTTGCGCACAGTGTCACCTGGAAGATGTAAATTGCTGACTGTGGTTAGAATGATCCTGGTTTTGATGTGGTGGTGGTGTTGTTTGAATAGGCTCCTATCCATTCTGAAGATCAATTCCCTCTCTGGGAAGGAGCTTGTCGATGGCAATGTTAAATGGTGTGGCAAAGAATATTGTGAAAAGGCTTGGTATGACAGCAGTGACTTGCTTCACCCCCATTCTTGACGGCTGTTGGGTTCTGGTGGTTCATTGGGTGAGTATGGCTGTTGCTTTGATGGCTGTTGTTTCTCCTATTTTTGTGGTGAAGATCAAGCCTGTCATGCTACTGAATGGGGTTTTGGTTAGAGTCCTTTGGCCACGGGGAGGAGACCCTTATGAGAGAGATTTTCATACTGATTTTTCTTGTTTCTGTGGCAGGCAGTAGGGAAATTCCACTGTGATATTCACAAATGGGCATGTTTCTTTTTTGAACATTGTTGTAATTCAATTTTTTTTGAGAGACCGGGACACATGATGAACAAAGCACAACAGCGCTTCTTTCACCTCCGACAGTTGAAGAAATTCGGTATGGGCCCCTAATCCTAAGAACTTTCTACAGGGGCACAATTGAGAGCATCCTGACTGGCTGCATAACTGTCTAGTATGGGAACTGTACTTCCCTCAATTGCAGGAGTCTTTGGAAAGTGGTGCGGACAGCATAGTACATCTGTAGATGTGGACTTCCCACTATTCAGGACAGTTACAGAGACAGGTGTATAAAAAGGGCCTGAAGGATCATTGGTAACCTGAGTTACCCCAACCACAAACTGTTCCAGCTGCTACCATCTGGGAAACTGTACCGCAGCATAAAAGCCAGGACCAACAGCCTCCGGGACAGCTTCTTCCACCAGGCCATCAGACTGATTAATTCATGCTGATGCAACTGTATTTCTATGTTGTATTGACTGTCCTGTTGTATATACCAGTTATTACAAATTACTATAAATTCCACATTTAACGTAACTATTTTTACTCCTTGATAATGTGAAAGATGTAGGAAATAAAGTCAATTCAATTCAATTCAATTTATTTCTCAGTTGAGTGAAGTAAGGTTGTTCTGGGGTTCTCAGGAATATTTCATGTTTTGGTTCTTCTCCAGGGATTTAATTTGTTCCAAAGGCTTTTTTGAATTTTAGTTGTTGAGAGATGAGTTAAGAGCACTGATGAGTGCCTCACACTAAATTTAATAACTCTCATCTACTAGGGGTTGTACATTGTTGGTTTTACTTTGAAGTTCATCACAATCAGTACTTGAGATGAAATGCTTGTTTCTCTACCAGACAATGCTGATAATTATTTGGTGAGGACAACCAGAATATCTAGCAACAATTAAATTGTAAATGTAACACTCTCTTGAACTTCTACTATTACCGAAGGATGAACTCTGCCAAGAGCCAAGAATGCAAAGGAACACAACAAGGACAGAGAGCCAGTCACTGCATGCTGGAAGCGGCCTTCAAAGCTGAGATCAATGAAAACATTATATTTGCATTATGTGAAACTTGTGAGTTGAAGCCCAGGTGATGAAGGTTCAAAATCAGCAGAGAATTCTGCTTTTCACACTCCGGCAATTTCAATCATCCATTTCCGTGGAAGGGGATTATTAATGCATTGATGTATAATTTTGAAATCCTAATTTATTACATCTAAAAATCAGATACTGCATGCTATGTCTGTAAATTGTATAACTTCTGTACAGCTCAGGCAATTTATTGAGAATCTTTCTACTTTTCAAGTTCAATTATCATTCGGCTATACAGGAATACCCATGAATAAAACCAAGCAAAAGCGTGCCTCCAGGGTCAAGGTGAAAAAATACAGTACTAACAGTCGTACACAGCACAAGGCACATATTGGACATATAAGGTGTCATACACAAAAAATATGTATATTTATAGCCAAAGTCACTGAGTGACATGTCCTGTAAGTTGATGGTGCATGGATGTTATGGTCAAGAACAAGCCCTCAGTAGTCTGCAGGCAAATACACGCTTGCACACAATCCACTTCGTCTTCCATTGAGTGAACACTGGAGGGTAGCACGGATGGATGGGGCCAGTCCTCAATCTAGCAGGGATGCTGCGCCACTCCACCTCTGGCGTCTCTCCTCTTGGATGGCTGCAACAGGAGGGACCGCGGCATGAGGCCTAGACTTCACTGCAATTGAGGCCACGCAGCACCCTAACCTTCTGACTTGCTAATAAACCAGTGATCCAGACTTGCTGTACTTTACATCATCAATGTCCAATGGGGTCTTAAAATCTCAAAAGAAATGCCCAAGACAATCACTCACTGTTAGACTACATCCTGCCTTAGCACACTGGCTCTGATGCCATTCTGTGGCAGACAGAAACATGGTCTGCACCAAGTCCAGCTCCTCTACTACTGAGCAATTCACTGATAGGATAGATCAGGAGGACATGAAGTTCTTGATGTCCAGTACTGTTCTGTGATCATAAAAAAAGACAAAAATACCTTTGTTTGGCCCTGAAAAAGGCCGCTGCATCTGAGTGTGTCACCGTCTTGTCATTTAAATGTTACTGTCATAAGCAATGAAGATGCCTGTCTTCTTAAAATTATATCAGGTCTGTCAGACTCCAAAGCAATCTTTAAAAAGATAGTAGGATTATTGAGCGACATTAGGCTCTGCTCAATGACTTTGTGTGTTCCTTTGTTTTACTTCTCATTATTCATGTAATTGACTGAATATCCAGATTAAGATGGATTCAGTCTGAGGTTATAAAAATACTGTGATGATCATTTTCACAAAGCATTTTGTTTGTAATTATTGAACTTGCATTCATATAGTGTAACAAGAAGCACTTGTTTGCTGCTCTAGCTTTTTCCTTGGCTGCAATCACTCCTCACTGATGCAGAGTAAAAGAACAAAAAATGCTTTGGTGTAAGAAAGATGAATAGTGGCAGTCAAACAATTTGGAACAGAAAATCAGAGATGGAAAACCATTCATCATCTTTACAAAACTGTTAATTTTCAGCTTTCTTTTAACAGTAAGCATAAAATCACCTTCAGGAAAGCATGAAATAGAGGATAACAGATGGGCTGTCTATTTTATACACCCATCAAACCCATGGGGATTTCCCTTCTATTCATTTAAGTGGCTAAATAGGTGTCGGCATTCTTTTAATACAACTTCAACAAGTACCTGAATTCCTGTCCTCCACCCAACCCCCACCATCTTGATTTCCAAATTCTCAGTTTACATAAGTTCCATTGGTATTGATATTGGTTTATTATTGTCACATATACCAAGATGCAGTAAAAAGCTTGTCTTGCATACAGATCATACAGATCAAATCATTATACAGTGCATTGAGATGGAATAAGGTAGAACAGTAACAATGCAGAATCTGTTAGTTTCTCTCTGGTTTCACTGCTTTGGTCATTCCTGCTCTGATGAATCCCCATTCTTTGGCATGATTTCCATTCCGGACTTGTTGGATCTGTGCCATCACTTAAGGCTCTGCTTTCTTTATAACTCATTCCTTTCACCCCCTCTGCAGACAAGGCTGATTTTTCACAGTCACTGCACTTTATGATGTTTTGACAAATTCCAACTCTATCCCTTAGCCAAATGTGTTTTCACTTGCTCTTTATAGCTTGGCAATGATTATCAGCTCCATCTTTAACTTCTTGATGTTCTTCCCTAAATGACGTGTAGGCATTTACAATGGATTCCAGTTAATTGGGACGCATTGGGACAAGTACATTTTGGCCCAATTAGTCAATTGTAGCTGCCCCCAGTTAGCACAAGTTTCATGAAAATAGTTACAAAGGTATTTTAAAAAAAAGACAAATTACAGTTTAACTGAGTAACAAATTAAGTATTTAAATAAAATACAGAACAAATTAGAACACTAACACTACTAGTCTAGTACTATAAAACTGTTGTTCCTAATAGTTATCATTCTGGGAAAATGCGACTGTTCTTTTGATTGAATGTAAATGAATAAATTTTCTTGTAGCTCTGGACCCAGACTTCCGAAATCAAAAGAGTGGAACTGCCCAGTGCGAAATATTTTCCATTTTAAAAATTCTCCCGCAGAGGTCTCCTGTCATTTTTGGATATGACAGACAACCAGCATACAAGTAAAATCTGCGCAGACTCGTAGTGCAGATAATGGACTGTTTTCATACAATGCTTTCAACAATTGTATTTTCCAAATCTTCATTTTTGTTGTAACATTCCAGATGATTATCAATACCTTGACATTTTATCAGAATCGGGCTTAATGTATCATCGGCATATATTGTGAAATTTGATGCCTTTGCAGCAGCAAAATGTGAATTACAGTGTGTGTGTGTATGTATATATATATGTGTGTCTGTGTGTGTGTATATGTGTGTGTATATATATTACACACACACACACACACACACGCACACACGTGTAAATTAAATAAGTAGTGCAGAAAAGGTAGTGACGTTCTGTAAGTAGGTTCAATGTCCATTCGGAAGTCAGGTGTGCAGTTCCTGAAACATTGAGTGTGTGCCTTCGAGCTTCTATACCCACTTCCTGATGATAGCAGTGAGAATAGGCCATGACCTGAGTGATAAGGGTCCCTAATGATGGATACGGCTATTTTGAGGCATCACTCCTTGAAGATGTCCTGGATGCTATGGCGGCTCGTGCCCATCACGGATCTGACTAACTTTACAACTCCCTGCAGCTTATTTTGATCCTGTGCAGTAGCCCCCACCCCCCACCCCCACCACACTAAGCAGTTATGCAGTCAGTTAGAATACCCTCCATAGTACATCTGTAGATATTTGTGGGTGTCTTTGGTGACATACCAAAACTCAATGAAATATAGCTGCTGTTGTGTCTTCTTGGTAGCTGTGTTGATATGTTCAGTCCAGGATAAATCTTCAGAAATGTTGACATCCAGGAACTTAAAATTGCTCACTTTTTCCATTTCTGATCCCTCTAAGAGAACTGGTGTGTGTTCCCTTATCTTGCCTTTTTGGAGTGCACGATCATTTCTTTGGTCTTGCTGATGTTGAGTGCAAGGTTGCTGCTGTGGCAACTATTGGATATATCTCCTAACCTGAAGTGGTGAAGTCCTTTTATTTTTCCTTCCAGCCATTTCTGACATCTCCAATCTTGAATGCTTGAACCTTCAGTGAGCAAGACATCTACGAATTGGCTTCCTGCTTATTTCTCAACAACTGTCAGTGACAATAATCACTGATTTTTGAACACTAAACACATGCAACAGATGCTATTTAAAAAATAGATCACTCTAAGAAAGGTGTCGTGTTTAATGGCCACATAAGTGTATGTGACTGACATTAGTTAGAATCTTCACCAGCAGTCTTCAGTCCTAATTCTCCCTGCAGCTTCTCCCTGTTCTCCCTGTTCCGGGTGGTCAGGTCTAAAAACCTCTGGGAAGGTAAAGGAGTTAGGGGTATGATTCATGGTCAATAATGCTTGGTGCGATCCCTGGAATGTGAATGCCCTCAAATCCTTTTGTTCCCCAGATCTGGAGTACCTGGTGCTGCTGTGTAGACCTTTCTGGCTGCCTCAGGTGTTCATGGCTGTTATTATCACAGCTGTGTATACTCCACTGCAGGCTGATACTGACCTGGCTCTCAAGGAACTGCATGAGACCATCAGCACCCTGAAGCCTGTTTATCCAAAGACTGCCTTCATCGTCGCTGGGGACCTTAATAGTGCTTCACTATCTAAAGTCTCTCTGAAGTTTTGTCAACACATGTCGGTGAGCACAAGGAGAGATAGCAAACTCGATTGCTGTCGCTCTCCCTTCCACAACACCTACAAAGCGCTCCTCCGCCTCCTGTTTGGGAAGTTGGATCACTCCTCCAACTTGCTTCTGCCGATGTACAGGCAGAAGCTGAAATGAGGTGGCCATTGTTAAAACTGCCCACTGTTAGGCCAACCAATTGGTTTGCATGCTACAGGACTGCCTTGATGACATGGACTGGAATGTCTTTCGTGATGAGGGTACCTCTGAGTTCATGGATGGAGTCACGAGCTTCATCTGGAAGTGCATTGAGGACGTTGTCCCCCAAAAATTGGTCAGGTTCTATCCAAACCAGAAACTCTGGATCAGCAGTTCTGTGCGTGCTGCGCTCACCGTGCGAGACAGAGCTTTACGCCACGGTAATCAACTGGAACTCAAGGAATGCAGCTACAATCTGCGCAAAGTCATGAAGGCAGCAAAATGACAATACAGGGACAAGATCCAGACAACTCTCCACTAACAACACACGCAGCTTATGGCAAGGCCTGCACACCATCGTAGATTTCAAAGCTAAGCACAGTGGTGCTGCCAGCATCGCTGCCTCTCTCCCAGATGAGCTAAATCTTTTTTGCACTCGGTTCGATGTCGCCAATACTGAGCCGCTGAAGTGACCTGCACCTTGGTCATCTCTGAGGCTGAAGTACGCAAGTGTTACCGATGAACGGACTGTCGAAAGGCTGCGGGACTGGACGACATCTCAGAGTGGGTACTCAGGATGTTGGCAGCACAACTGGCAGGTGTGTTTACAGATGTTATTAATCTCTCCCTCTCCCAGTGTAGAATGCCATCCTGCTTCAAAACATCCACCATCGTTCCTTTACCTAAACAGACCAAGGCAACATGTCTGAACGACTGGCATCCTGTCGCACTCACCTCAATAATAAGCAAATGCTGTTAGTGGCTGGTCAAGGACTACATCTACAGCATGCTACCACCCACATTGGACCCCTTACAGTTTGCCTACCGACACAACCGATCAACAGACGACACAATAGCCACAGCTCTACACACTGTCCTTACGCACCTGGAGAAGAGGGATGCTTATATGAGAATGCTGTTCTTGGACTACAGTTCAGCATTCAACACCATAATTTCTCCAGGCTTGATAAGAAGCTTGGAGACCTCAGCCTTCACCCTGCCCTGTGCAGTTGGATCCTGGACTTCCTGTCAGATTGCCTGCAAGTGGTAAGAGTGGGCTCCCTCACCTCTGACCCTCAGCACAGGTGCCCCACATGACTCATGATCGTGCTGCACACACAGCTCCAATCTGCTAATTAAGTTTGCTGATGATACTACATTGGTCTTAACTCAAATATTAACAAGGCAACCTACAGAGAAGACGTCATCACCCTGACACAGTGGTGTCAGGAAAACAACCTCTCCCTCAAAGTCGCAGAAACAAAGGATCTGGTTGTGTACTACAGGATGAATGGAGACAGGCTAACCTCTATTGACACCAGTTTCTTGACATACACATCACCAAGGATTTCATGTGGTCTATACATACTGGCTATGTGGTGAAAAAAGCACAACAGTGCCTCTTTCATCTCAGATAGTTGACGATGTTTGGTATGAGTCCCCAAATCCTAAGGACTTTATACAGAGGCACAACTGAGAGCATCCTGACTGGCTGCATCAGTGCCTGGTATGGTAACTGTACTTCCCTCAATTTCAGGACTCTGCAGAGAGTGGTGCGGACAGCCCGGCGCATCTGTAGATGTAAACTTCCCACTATTCAGGACATTTACAGCGACAGATGTGTTAAAAGGGCCGGAAGGATCATTGGGGACCCAAGTCAACCCAACCACAAACTGTTCCAGCTGTTACCATTGGGGAAACGGTACCACAGCGTTAAAGCCAGGACCAACAGTCTCTGGGACAGTTTCTTCCACCAGGCCATCAGACTGATTAATTCATGCTGATACAATTATATAAGGGGTGATTGATAACTTCGTGGCCTAAGGTAGAAGGAGTCAATTTTAGAAAACCTAGCATATTTATTTTTCAACATAGTCCCCACCTACATTTACACACTTAGTCCAGTGGTCATGGAGCATATGGATCCCTTCTTTGTAGAAGTCAGCGTCTTAGACCTTCAGCAGGGGTGATTGATAAGTACGTGGCCTAAGGTAGGAGGAGATTAGTTATATGGCTGTCATTACATGCACGTGCAGTTCACCTCTTTGAGTGATTCTGCAGAAAGTTTAAAGTTAATAACTCATCTCCTTCTACCTTAGGCCACAAACTTATCAATCACCCCTGCTGTGGACAACTGTCTTCCACAGAGTTCTTCAGAAAGTGAAGTTGTCCAGGAACTGAACGTGAAGCAACTGCGTGGGATTTTCACTGCAATGATAAAGTATGACTTTAATTTTGAATGGGTACATCGGTTTAGGGCCTATTTGCAAGATGGTTTGAGTGCTTACAAAGAACTGTATGATCTAAAAATGCGGGAGGCTAAGCAGTCAAGCAAGCCTTCCACATCAGCCACAGCAGACGACGAACCTCAACCTTCGACATCGAGGCAGGCAGACATAGGAGGAGCTGAGTTGCCTGCCCTGATCGATGATGAGATGACACCCTGTGTCCCACCACCCCAGTGGTCCCAACCCCCGGGCTGTGGACAGATACCGATCCGCGGAGAATGCAGCGGTAGCCGGGAGGCACCCAACACATTTTTAAGAAAAAAGCCAAAATAAACATGCTAATTAATTAGGTGCCGTCTGGCACGTAATTAATTAGCATGTTTATTTCGGCTTTTTTCTTAAAGATGTGCTGGATGCATCCCAGCCACCCCTGGACCCCTGCATGCTTCACGGATCGGTATCGGTTCGCTGTCCGGAGGGTGGGGGCCACTGCACCACCCCAACCTGCGACGACTCAGCCTAACACATCATCATCGGTGTGCTCTGCACTATCTTCCCAATTACAGTAAATGATATGACACTGTACATACATTATTTCTACTTGATACCAGCTGTGTATTTTTACGTGTTATTTGGTAGATTTGGCAGCTTCATAGGTTCCTGGAGAGTGCGTTTATGCCAACAACACTTGCATGAGATTTTCTGCCGAGAGTGCTTGTGTGAGATTTTCGCTACGGAGATCTGTGCAATCATTGTAGAGAAGTATTTCTACTTTATATAGGCTGTGTATTTATCATATCATTCCTGCTTTTACTATATGTTACTGTTATTGTTGGTTTTGTGTGTTATTTGGTATGATGTGGTAGGTTATTTTTTGGGTCTGCGAACGCTCACAAATTTTTCCCATATAAATGAATGGTAATTGCTTCTTCGCTTTACGACATTCCGGCTTATGAACTGTTTCATAGGAACGCTGTACCTTCGGATGGCAGGAGAAACCTGCATTACAAATTGCTATAAATTACACATTGCACATTTAGATGGAGATGTAACGTAAAGATTTTTACTCCTCATTTATGTGAAGGATGTAAGTAATAGTCAATTCATAGTGTCACTAGTCAACAAAGGGAAATAACAGCTATTTTCTCCATTTAGATTTTGCTCTTTGAGTAGCTACTCTGGGGATTTGTCCATCCTAATTTGCTCAAGAGATACCAAATACCCCCTCCACTGTAATATCTATCATGTCCATGAACTTGCTGCCGTTTTGTCTCATTTCTATTGACTCTGTCCACCTCCTGAGTAAAAACAGATGCAAAAAAAGTACGCATTCAAGATCTCCCTCATTCATTTTGGCTCCACACATTCTAATTTTCCAGAGGACAAATTTTGTCCCTTACAGTCCTTTTGCTCTTAACATACCTGCAGAAGCCCTTAAGATCCTCCTTCATCTTGCCTGCTAGGGCAACCTCATGCTTTCCTTTGGCCCTCCTGATTTCTTTCTTCAGTAGTGTCTTGCATTTCTTATACTCCTGATTGTTCCCACCTGCCTACACCTGCTGTGCAGCTCCTTTTTCTTAAGCAGGGCCTCAATATTTTTCAAAAACCAAGGTTCCCTAACCTGTTATGCTTGTTTTTTATTCTGACAGGCACATACAAGCTTTGTACTCTCAAAATTTCACTTTTGAAGGACTCCCACTTACCAGAAAGCAGCCTGTCCCAATCCACACTTGCCAGATTGTTTCTGATACCATCAAACTTGGTATTTCTCCAGTTTAGAATCTCAACCCGAGGACTAGACCTATCCATCCTTTTCTATAATTTCACTCAGAGGGTTGTAAGAATGTGGAACAAGCTGCCAGCACAGGTGGTGGATGCGATTTCAATTTCATTTTTAAGAGAAGCTTGGATAGGTACATGGACTGGAGGGTAATGGTCTGGGTGTAGGTCGATGGGACTAGACGGTCTAAAAGGTTCAGCATGGACGAGATGGACCGAAGGTACTGTTTCTGTGCTGTAGTTTCTATTACCCTATGATACCTCCACATGAGAGAGCAATTAATTTACATTTTATTTTCTGCTAATCAAGTGCTCTAATCTACAATTGGATGGATCAAAATTGGATTGGATGGCTCCTTTGGTGAGCTTCTTCCTGTGTTATCTTTGCATGGTTAATGTCCTTTTTGTGTTTGCCCTTTTCCCATTCACTCATTTGCTCATTGTTCATCTTCTATATAGTTCCAGTTATCTTCACATAGACTTCTCGAATAGTTGTTTGTATTTTAGGAACTTGAACCATCTAATTTAACCTATTGCATAATCGTTGAATCTTTGACTATTATGCAGGCCAGAATTTCATTTTGATTTGTTTTGCTGCAGGGAACAGTTTTTAATGCAGTTTCTTTGGGAGAGAGAATTGAGTTAATACTTGGAACAAAAAATATCAATAAGAACCGAGTCTGAA
Source organism: Mobula hypostoma (assembly GCF_963921235.1). NCBI lineage: Eukaryota > Metazoa > Chordata > Chondrichthyes > Myliobatiformes > Myliobatidae > Mobula > Mobula hypostoma. Next base: position 51,813,458 of record NC_086100.1, on the reverse strand, counting down.
CCACTGCTATGTGACTCACTTCTCCTCTTAAGAATGGCTTTGTGAAAATTTTAATATTAATTTCATTCGTTTTGACTGAACCTTTCTCCCCTGTTTTTATTCCTTTCTATTTTGTAACTATTTTGAAATTATCAGTTTTCTGATGAGAATTTTCGAGAATACTGTCAGATTTACATGACCTCTTAGTTAGTTTCTTATGTTTGTGAATGCCACATTCCTCAAAAGTTGATTCATTCTTCTATCACAGTTGAAAGAACATAATTTAGTACTGAGATTTTAGCAGCTGTATTTTATGCTTTTGATATGCAAGCAGTTTTGTACACCTTGAAAAAGACTTACAACTTTTCACTGTATTTTTCTTTAAGATCAGGAGAAATTGATATAGCCCCGCAAAGCTCCACAAAGGCTCCATTGCAATTTAGGAAGAGGATTTTCGGGTCAAAGTTATGAGTTAGGACAAGCTGGAGTTTTTATTGGAGAAGGAAGAGTGGGAATCAAATAAAATCATGCTTAGATTGTGCAGTATAAGATTAAAGACATTTCTAGGGGTTTTCCACAAGATCATTTGAACTTAAGTTGAACATGCGTGGCAAAGTATTGTTTAATGATTGATGAATAATGTGCTGATTGGATGTGTGGGTCAGAAGTATGTTTAGTACTGGACTTCCAGACTAGGTTGTCTTCAACAGTGAAAGATACGGATCTATGCACTTAGAATCATAAAGTGATGCAATAGAGAAAGGCCATTCGGCTATCATGTCTTCTAAGAATTTACCTGTTTCTTGTTCGAAAGTTAATATTAAATCTGTTTCTCCCAGCGACGTAGTTAATGCATTCCAAATCTTGTAAGTTGATTGTATCAGGAAAACTAATCCAAAATCCAAGCAAAACAATTATTGTTTGCCTGTGACTGTGCGGACAGCTCTATTTGCATGCTGCACCTGCAGCTCCAAGATTGCTCCAAAAGTCCAATTCTTTAATAGCAATTAGCAAATGTACAGTTAAGCATTGCGTTATCTCAGCAGTCAGAAAAAGATATGATCTTTGCCAGTCCCAGCCTACAAACTGCCGTGAAATAAGCAAGAATACGTAACTTATTTTGTTCGCTTTTATCAAGCCCCCACTAATGTGACTAGTTACCCGAATAAATGTAATAAATGTGCAACACAGAATACAAAGCAGATAGAGAACATGGCTGCTACATTCCAGACCCCTAATTATTAGACTGCATGCTACCAAAATACAGGACGCGTGAAATCTCAATATTTGCACAAATATCCTATTTTGACAAGCATTCTATCCTGGATTGTGATCTTCTACTGCAAAACCAGGTTGTCCCTGTTGACTGTATTCAGGAAAATCTGTCTTTAATAGCTGCTGCTAAATCAGATGCCGGCTCAAAACTGAAGTCCTATTAAGTACCAGCTCTGGCCAACCATAGTCTCTTCCATCACCTTTCAGTGGCCCATTAATAGTCCAACCCAGCATTGTTCTGATTGTATAGGGCCCATTGTTAACACTTGCAACAGCTCCAATGCCTTGGGCACATTCACCCCCTATCAACAGCTCAATTTCTGATTCAATTTCCGGTAAATAAACATGCTTCAGGTGAGACCATTTCTGAAGATCTCTCTGATGAGGAGTGTTCCCTTTGTGGACAAGCATACATTCCTGTGTATAAATGTTAGGCAGTTCACAATAGTTTTCACTGTCTGAGCCAGTCACCTCTAATCCTGAAACAGCACAGATACACATGACCTTGTCCTGACCCATTATGTGTAAAAGAATGTGTGTTCCTTTTCCTGTCAGGTTGATCTTGTTCATGAGGCTCACTATGCAGAACACTGCTGTACTGCCTAGATCTAGGAAACCATAAGTAACCACGGTCTTGTTGCTCTTCTTGGATTTCACCTGAGCTCGAGTTATAATAAGTTTACATTCATGATCGCCAGCTCCTGTAAGACCATTAGATACCAGGACAGTACATGCTGCTGTGTTTGCCTCACTCATGGCTTGGTTTGAATCTGCACCCTTTTCAGCAGTATCAGGCTCATTTGTAGCTTCACTTTCTACAGTAGCCACAGTGATGGCAAAGCTGCTTCCTTTAGCTTGAGAATGAATTTGTAATCCAGCTTTGTTCGCAGCTTTACTTGCTGTCAGTGATGTAGCATTGTATTTCTCTCCACTAGTGAGAATATCTTGCTATGATATTTTTTACTGTGATATCACTATGATATCTTACTGTTGAGTGTAAGAGTTCGACACGGACTAGAAGGGCCGAGATGGCCTGTTTCCGTGCTGTAGTTGTTATATATGTTACGTTATAAGCACTGGGTGTGTAGCAATTTTTTCTTGCTTTTCAATAAAATAAACAATGTCAATGGAAGTAATCTTGTGGGTGTGCCTTTCTTGCAGTTCATACACTGCCGATCTCCACTCTTTCCAAAGTTCATTGGGTAATTTGTTTATGACAATCTTCATATTAGCAGACATGTTCAACTTGTGCACATCTTCCATCTGTTCCTAGTTTCTTCAAAGTTCCCCCAGGTTTCTCCAAAGCTGTTCCACGGGTTCTTCCTGCAACTTAAGCTCCTCCATTTTCTTTGGAAGTTGTTTATTCCTCAAAACTTGTTGTCTTGCATATTACTCGGCTAAATCAGCCTCCATTCTAATACATTCCGATGTGGTATCAGACGCACAGGACGTTTTGCTAGTGGCTGCAGAACATACTGCACACATGTTAGATACTCTTTCTTCTTTATACGTAGTCAGGGAACTGACATTCAACATCATATGTTTGTTTAATTTTTCTCTTAGTCTTAGCTTCAAGGTCACTGCTTTCAGCTGAACTCATATTGTCTTCCAAATGCACAAACCAGATGAAACAATGGCAGTTTTAATTCAGCTTTTCAACAACAGAAGCAATTCAGTTCTTCAGCATTTTATCAGAATCAAGGGTCGAACAATTCAGACAAACAGCACTATGCAGCTTTTCAGACCAGCCCAGATGGATATGGCAATGATGGTCATTCAAAACTGTGTTTCAAATCCTAACACACAGCGCGGGTCAACAAAGGTCATTACTTGCCAAAGGCAGCTCCAGGCTACAGTGCTTCTAATTTCTCAGACACATCTGAATGCTGATGTTCATTTGGTAGAACTGTTGAAAACTTTTGTTAACGGAAATGTAGTGGCAAAACTAATCCAAAATCAATACAAAACTATGAGTTTCTCCCTTCCAAAATGTACTTCCTCCTGATCACTTGTTAAAGTTTATAGGCTGTTTCTCACTTGACAACAACATCTCCACAATCTCCAACAGCACAGGTGCACAACAGGCTGCGTTTAGCCCCTTGTTTTACTTGCTTTACACATATGACTTTGTGGCTAAGCACATCTCCTATGCCATATTCAAGTTTGCCGATGACACAGTGCTCATAGGCCAAAAAGACCAAGGAACTGACTGTAGACTTCAGGAGAGGGAAACCAGAGGTCCATGAGCCAGTCCTCATCGGAGAACCAGAGGTGGAGAGGGTTAGCAACTTTAAATTGGTGGGTATTACTATTTCAGAGGACCTGTCCTGGACCCAGCGTGTAAGCGCAATTGCACTAAGACACTGCAATCCCTCTACTTCCTTACAAGTCTGCAGAAATTCTGCGTGACATCAAAAACTTTGACAAACTTGTGTAAATGTGTGGTCGAGAGTATATTGACAGGTGTGTCATGGTTTGGTATGGAAACACCAAAGCCCTTGAATGGAAAATCTGACAAAAAGTAGTGGATAAGGCCCAGTCCATCCTGGGTAAAGCCCTCCCCCACTATTGGGCACATCTACATGGAGTGCTGTCGTAGGAAAGCAGCACCGTTAAGGCCATGCTCTCTTCTTGCTGTTGCAATCAGGAAGAAGGGACTGGAACCTCAAAACACACACCACCAGGTTCAGAAACAGTTATTACCCCTCAACACTCAGGCTCTTGAACCAGAGGGACTAACTTCACTCAACACAACTCTGAACTGTTCCCACACCCTGTGGACTCTTTCAAGGACTGTTCATCTCATGTTCTCAATATTTATTGCTTATTTATTATTATTTTCTCTTTCTTTTTGTATTTGCAGAGGTTTTTTTTGCCCATTAGTTGTTTGTTCATCCTGTTGGGCATTGTTTTCATTGGATTCTATCGTGTTTCTTGTATTTACTGTCATTGCCCATAAGAAAATGAATCTCAGAGTTAAATATGGTGAAATACATGTACCTTGAACTTTCTCATCAATTTGTCTCTGTCCTCTTGAATTTTTTTTGTGTATGCACTTTGCTGTTTCTTTGCCTGCAGTAATCTGCACACCTTGAAAGTATGGTATAGTCAGTATTTTTACCATATTACCATCAATACCAACCTCTATGGATTATCACAGCATGCTGTTCTATACTTCTTATTCCCTTAGCCATTTTTTCCTGCAGTCACTACATATTTAAACTCAAACATTTTTTATTATTGCTGTTAATATGATATTTTATCAAGTACGGTTAGAAAGTGTATGCACATAACTTTAACCACTTTAACCACTTATCCTTATTAATTGTATCATATTGCTGCATTACTAGGGAAAAAAATTGGCAGCAAAGCTAAGAGGAGCCAGTTTCCTGATCAGTATGCTATTTGTACTTTCACCAGATTTTATACGAAAGAAACAATTCATCCTTTGAATTTGATCAATATAGTAGCTTCAACCATACTGAAGTTGTGGCTGAACCAGTATTTTATCAAAGTTAGACATAACATCTAAGCTTTTCTGCTCTTGGCTTTATTTGAGAAGCTCAGGATTACTTTCGCTTTGCTAATCACATTCTTAACAAGTTTGACTGCTTCAAAGATTTATGCCAGTTTACACCCTGCTTCTTCTCTATCTTTTAGCAATGTGTCATATGGCGTATGTTTTGAAGTTTCTACAATTATATCACTTGACTCTTCCAGTTAAATGTAATCTGTCACCTGCCACCTGCCATTCTGCCAGCTGTACCCTCTTGCAGAAGAATTATACCATAAGACCAAAAGATATAGGAGCAGAATTAGGCCATTCATCCCATTGAGCCTGCTCCATCATTTCACCATGGCTGATTTATTTTCCTCTCAACTCAATTCTCCTGCCTTCCCCCCCCCCCCATAACCTTTCTTCCCTGACCAATCAAGAACCTATCAACCTCCACCTTAAATACACCCAATGACTCAGCCTCCACAGCCCTCTGTGGCATCCAATTCCACAGACTCTCCACCCTCTTGCTAAGAAATTACTCTTAATCTACATTCTAAATGGACATCCCTCTATTCTGAGGCTGTGCCCTCTGGTTCTAGACTCCCCCACCATAGGAAATATCCTCTCCACATCCTCTCTACCTAGGCCTTTCAAAATTTGACAGGTTTCGATGAGATTCCCCTGCCACCCCCCCATTCTTCTAAATTCCAGCGAGTGAAGGCCCAGAGCCATTAATCACTCCTCATACAGTAAGCCTTAAATTCTCTGAATCATTCTTGTGAACGTTCTTTGAACCTTCTCCAATGTCAGCACATCCTTTCTTAAATAGTGGAACCAAAATTGCTCACAATAGTCCAAGTGAGGCCTCCTCATTGGTGCCTTGTAAAGCCTCAGCGTTACATTTTTCGCTTTTATATTTTAGTTCTCTTGAAATGAATGCTAACATTGTATTTGCTTTCCTCACTACTATATTCAATTTGCCACTTCTTTGCCCATTCTCTCAATCTTTCTAAGTCCTTCTGCAGACTCCGTCCTTCCTCAACACTACCTGCCCTGACACCTGTCTTTGTACCATCCATAAAGTTGGCCACAAAGCCATCAATTCCATCATACAAATCATTGACATACACTGTAAAAAGAAGCGTTCCCAACACCAACCCCTGCGGAATACCAGTGGTCACTGGTAGCCAATCAGAAAAGGATGGCTATAGTTCCACTCTTTGCCTCCTGTCAGTCAGGCAATGCTCTATCCATGCTCATATCTTTCTTATAATACCATAGGCTCTTCCTCGCTGAGCAGGCTTATGTGCGGCACCTTGTGAAAGGCCTTCTGAAAATCCAAGTACATAACATCCACTGATTCTCCTTTGCCTGTCCTGCTTATTATTTCCTTAAAGAATTCCAACAGATCTGTCAGGCAATATTTTCCCTTGAGGAAATCAGCTGACTTTGGCAATTTTATCATATGTCTCCAATTCCCTGAAACTTCATCCTTAATAATAGACTTGACCATCTTTCCAACCACTGAAATTAGGCTACCTGGCCTATAATTTCATTTCTTCTACCTCCCTCCCTCTTTAAAGAGTGGAATGACATTAGGAATTTTTCAGTCCTCAGGAACTGTTCCAGAATTTAGTGACTGTTGAAAGATCATTACTAAGCCTCCAGCCATTGCTGCTTTGCTGTCACCTCTGCCAGTGTCCCCTTCCAATCAACAATGGCCAGCTCCTCTCTATGCCCCTGTAGTTACCTTTATTCCACTGTAGTACTGGTGTGTCTGACTTTAGCTTTTCCCTCTTAAATTGCAGGGTGAATTTTATCATATTATGATCACTACCTCTTAAGAGTACCTTTACCTTACACTCCCTAATCATATCCTGTTCATTACACGTACCCATGTCAGAATAGCTGATCCCCTTCTGCTCTACAATGCCATCTTCAATAGTCCAAGTGAGGCCTCATTGGTGCCTTGTAAATAGACTATTTCTACAAATCCTCTCTCTTGGGATCCTGCACCAACCTCATTTCCCAATTTACCTGCATATTGAAATCCCCCTGACTATTGTAACATCACCCTTTTTACGAGCCTTTTCTATTTCCCATCGTGATTTGTAGCCTATATTGTTGGCTATTATTCGGAGGTCTGTATATAACTCCCATCAGTGTCTTTTTGCCCTTGCAGTTTCCTAACTCAGATTCTACATCTTCTGATCCTATGTCTTCTCTTTCTAAGGACTTAATTTCATTTTTTTCCAACACAGCCATCTCACTTCCTCTGCCTACCCACCTGTCCTTCTGATACACTGAGATGCTAAGCTCCCAATTATAATGTTCTTTTAGCCATGTTTCAGTGAAGCCCACAGTGTCATACCTGACAATCTCTAACTGCACTACAAGATACCTTATTCTGTATACTGCATGCATTTAAATATAACACCTTCGGTCAACCTTTTCAATTTTGTCTCCCTTTTATGTCAATCTGCCTCTGTACCAGAAGACTTTGGGTTCAGACCCAGGGAATAATTGTCAAACACAGTTTACTTAAAAGTACATACTGTTTATTAGCAAGCTTGCATCTCAATTGAACTGTAGACCCCCACTCACAGAGCTTGGGTAAATCTGCAAACTCAAGTGAGCACCTGAGTACTATCTGAGGCTGCTGTTATACATCTGTTATCACATACATACTTTGAGAAGGGTACACAGTGTAGCTTTCTCTTGCTACAAACACATCTTTGTTCATACATTATTCTCACAACACAACTTGTCAAGCTGCCAATAAGTCAGTTAGGTTTTAGCCCTTTTGATTCTGCATATAATTCCTCATTTACACTGCAACACATCCTACTGACTGCAATTTTGCTTTATCATCTACCTGTCCTTCCTGACAGTTTCACTACACACTGCCTCTGCTTGTAAACCAACAGCCCTATCACTCCAGTTCGCATCCCCCTGTTGTATTAGTTTAAACCCTCTCCAACAGCTCTAGCAGAACTGCCTGCAAGGATATTGGTTCCTCTCGGGTTCAGGTGTAACCTATTCCTTTTGTACAGGTCATAACTTCCCCAGAAGTTTCTCCCTCTGTCCCTCTCACTATAACTGCTTGCCTGCTCTCCACACTCTGGGCTCCCCTCCCACTTTCTTTCTCCCTAAGCTTCCCGTCCCGTGATCCTCTCCCTTCTCCAGCTTTGTATCCTTTTGCCAATCAACTTTCCAGCTCTTAGCTCCATTCCTCCTCCTCCTGTCTTCTCCTATTATTTCGGATCTTCCTCCACTTTCAAATCTCTTACTATCTCCTCTTTCAGTTAGTCCTGATGAAGGGTCTCCATCCAAAACGTTGACTGTACCTCTTCCTATAGATGCTGCCTGGCCTGCTGCGTTCACCAGCATTTTTTGTGTATGCTGCCAGTTCTCAGCACAGTTTTGTATCCTATCAATGTCCCACTGTAAACGCTGACAGCCCTCCACACTATCCACAACACCCCCAACTTTTGTGTCATCAGCAAACTTACTGACCCATCCCACCACTTCCTCATCCAGGTCATTTATAAAAACCACGAAGAGTAAGGGTCCCAGAACAGATCCCTGAGGCACACCACTGGTGACCGACCTCCATGCAGAATATAACCCGTCTACAACTACTCTTTGCCTTCTGTGGGCAAGCCAGTTATGGAACCACAAAGCAATGTCCCCTTGGATCCCATGCCTCCTTACTTTCTTAATAAGCCTTGAATGGGGTACCTTATCAAAAGCCCTGCTGAAATCCATATACACTATATTTACTGCTCTTGCTTTATCAATGTGTTTAGTCACATCCTCAAAAAATTCAATCAGGCTCGTAAGGCACGACCTGCCCTTTACAAAGCCCTGCTGACTATTCCTAATCATATTATACTTCTCCAAATGTTCATAAATGTTGCCTCTCAGGATCTTCTCCATCAGCTTACTAACCACTGAAGTAATACTCACTGGTCTATAATTTCCTGGGTTATCTCTACTCCCTTTCTTGAATAATGGAACAACATTCGCAACCCTCCAATCTCCGGAAACTCTCCCATCCCCATTGATGATGCAAAGATCATGGCCAGAGGCTCAGCAATCTCCTCCCTCGCCTCCCACAGTAGCCGGGGGTACATCTCATCCGGTCCCAGTGACTTATCCAACTTGATGCTTTCCAAAACTCCTGCACATCCTCTTTCTTAACATCTACATGCTCAAGCTTTTCAGTTTGCTACAAGTCATCACTACAATCACCAAGATCCTTTTCCATAATGAATACTGTACTGAAGTAAAGTATTCATTAAGTATCTCTGCTGCTTCCTCTGGTTCCATACATACTTTCCCACTGTCACACTTGATAGGTCCTATTCTTTCACGTCTTATCCTCTTGTTCGTCACATACATGTAGAATGCCTTGGGGTTTTCCTTAATCCTGCCCGTCAAGGCCTTCTCATGGCCCCTTCTGGCTCTCCTAATTTCCTTCTTAAGCACCTTCCTGTTAGCCTTATAATCTTCTAGATCTCTAACATTACCTAGCTCTCTGAACCTTTTGTAAGCTTTTCTTCTTTATTAGATTTATTACAGCCTTTATACACCACTGTTCCTGTACCCTACCATAACTTCCCTGTCTCATGGGAATGTACCTATGCAGAACTCCACACAAATATCACCTGAACATTTGCCACATTTCTTCCATACCTTTCCCTGAGAACTTCTGTTCCCAATTTATGCTTCCAAGTTCCTGCCTGATAGTCTCATATTTCCCCTTATTCCAATTAAACACTTTTCAAACTTGTCTCTTCCTATCTCTCTCCAATGCTATTGTAAAGGAGATAGAATTATGATCGCTATCTCCAAAATGCTCTAACACCTGACCAGGTTCACTTCCGAATACCAAATCAAGTACAGTCTCTCCTCTTGTAGGCTTATCTACATATTGTGTCAAGAAACCTTCCTGAACACACTTAACAAACTCCGTCCCATCTAAACCCCTTGTTCTAGGGAGATGCCAATTGATATTTGGGAAATTAAGATCTCCAATCATGACAACTCTGTTATTATTACACCTTTCCAGGATCTGTTTCTGTATCTGCTCCTCAATATCCCTGCTACTATTGGGCGGCCTATAAAAAACATGCAGCAAAGTTATTGACCCCTTCCTGTTCCTAACCTCCACCCACAGAGACTTTGTAGACAATCCCTCCATGACGTCCACCTTTTCTGCAGCCGTGACACTATCTCTGATCAACAGTGCCATGCCCCCACCTCTTTTGCTTCCCTCCTTGTCCTTTCTGAAACATCTAAAACCTGGCACCTAAGTAACCATTCCTGTCCCTGAGCCATCCAATTCTCTGTAATGGCCACCACATCATAACTCCAAGTACTGATAGTTTAACTCTCCCCTTAGCAAACCTCCCTGCCAGGATATTGGTCCCCCTGGGATTCAAGTGCAACCCGTCCTTTTTGTACAGATCACACCTGCCCCAAAAGAGGTCCCAATGATCCAGAAATTTGAATCCCTGCCCCCGCTCCAATCCCTCAGCCACGCATTTATCCTCCACCTCATTCTATTCCTGTACTCACTGTCGCATGGCACAGGCAGTAATCCCGAGGTTTCTACCTTTGCACTCCCACATTTCTGTTCTCAACTTCCTTCCTAACTCCCTGTAGTCTGTTTGCAGGACCTCTTCCCTTTTCCTACCTATGTCATTGGTACCAATATGTACCATGACCTCTGGCTGTTCTCCCTCCCACTGCAGTATATCGTGGACGCAATCTGAAACATCCTGGACCCTGGCACCTGGGAGGCAAACTACCATCCATGTTTCTTTCCTGCATCCACAGAATTGCCTATCTGGCCCCCCTAACTATAGAGCCCCTATCACTACTGCTTTCCTCTTCCTTTCCCTACCCTTCTGAGCCACAAGCCGGACTCTGTGCCAGAGGCACAGCCACTGTTGCTTCCCCCAGGTAGGCTGTCCCCCCTTCCCCCAACAGTACTCAAACAAGAGTACTTATTATCAAGGGGTACAGCCACAGGGGTACTCTCTAGTACCTGACTCTTCCCTTCCTTCTCCTGAATGTTACCCACTTGTCTGTCTCCCTTAGCCCCGGTGTGACCACCTGCCTATACTCCTTTCTATCACCTCCTCACTCTCCCTGACCAGACGAAGGTCATTGAGCTGCATCTCCAGTTCCCTAACACGGTCCCTTAGGAGCTGCAGCTCGACACACTGGGTGCAGATATGGCCATCCGGGAGGCTGAGAGACTCCAGGACCTCCCACATCTGACACCGAGCACAGAAAACCGGCCTCACACACATACTTCCTTTCCGCAATTAACACAGACAAACCTACCTCGCTTCGTTACCGCCTAAGCCCGTTGAGCCAAAGCCCTATCACTCTGCTACCTCTCACTCTGCTGCCAGCTGCGAACGCTGCCCGCTGTATAAATCGGTCTTTTTAAACTTTTCCCGCCCTGCACAGTCTTGCCTCTCTTTTACCCCGAGTAGTAAAATGCCTTTGCTCCGGAAACCCTTAGCCATTCCACTCGTGGCCTTCTTGCCCCGAATCCAAGAAGAAGAAGAATAAAGAAAAATAGAAAAAACTTACTAGATACCTTAGTGAAGCCAGTTTTCGTTGAAGCCTAATGAGTCAAAGCCTCCAAACACTTAACACTGATCCTCTCCAACGATAGCCACTTTGCTGGTCCATGCTTTACTTTTATTTGCTGATGAATCATGGCTGTATTGCTGAAAAAGCCAAAAGAGTTGCTATTTTAAACAGATCATCTAAAATTACGGCCCCATCAGAGCATTTGTGGTTCCAGGTTGGCAGATTTTTGGAATATTTGCAATTACTGATTTTAATAAAGTAACAGACTTTCAATTCACTTTTCTTTATATACTACACAATAGTATCATAAATTTTCCAGTGATTCAAATGAGTTCAAAGGGAGTGAGGAAACAGAGCCCTTGTGAGTTTAAAAGGACCACGTGAACAAGGGTTTAAAACTGTGTGGGAGTAAGCCCCAGTGAAATAGAGAACAAATCAGTGGGATTTCTGAAAAATGAAGTAAATGTTCAGGGTTTTGCTGTAATTTTATTGACACTCCCTCAGTTCTGTTGCTGCTTCCTCTGTACCGTTTCATTTGTTCATCTCTATCGTTTTGCAAGTCACTTATCTGAAATGTTAACTCTATCTCTCCTTAGATCCCATCTGATCATTTGATTTTTTTTTTATGTTGAAATTCTTCTCTACCTCTTACATGCAGGTTTTACTTTTTGTATTTGCAAACCTCATTATCTGAACGTACAGCTGTTGTTCTAAACTTCTTGATGCTGATACAGGAGGTGTTGTTACAAAGAAAATTATGTAAAGCTGTGTGTGTGGCTATGAGGGAACGGAGTTCTGTAGCCAATAGAAGGCACTGATGTTGTCAAATGGGATTGGCATATACCGGCATGATGGTTGGTATAGGTCCTGTGGGCCAAGGAGCCTGCTTCTCAGCCATACAACTCAATAGCTCTAGGCGTCCAGCAATGGCCTGTTGTTGAAATGAGTTTTCAGTTGAACTAATGGTAATGGGGGGCTTTGAAAAAGTCACCAGAAGAAAGGGGAAGAGATAAACTTAAAATCTTCCCACTGGAAGCTGATTTCAATTTATTTGTTGCATATCAGTTGGCTTGGGGTGTAGTACTGAATTACCCTGCAAAGTCTCCATTTTATTTCAAATTTTAAATAGGCAAAGAATGCTAGTTAGCAGCAACTGTGGTCAGCACAAATCTGCAAACTGATTTTAAAATTCACCAATAAAGGAATTAATTGACTGCAATTAATATATCCGTGAGCTGCTGAATTTTTTACAACTAACTTGAGTTATTCTCAATTTAGGTGCTAAAGCTATTCCTGTCTATGAAACTTGAAAATCATTTTGAATTAGATTCACATATTCTAAAACCTAATGATCATTGTAAATAAAGGCATCTACACTGTCGTATGATTTAGATGTGATTTAGATTTGATCTTTAGTTGAATACTTGTCCCAAATGTTGTATTCTGTGATGTATAAACGATGAGTCTTTAATTTCTAAAATTCAAAGCTGGAAGAAGTACCAAACTGATAGGACACCCTTGGATATACAATGTGCATGGCCTCACTCTGACCCTCCAAGTCTTTTCAATATCATCTGATAAAGGGTCTCTGCCCAAAATGTTGACTGTTTATTCTGCTCCTCAGATGCTGCCTATCTTGCTGAGTTCCTCCAACATTTAGTGAGTTCAGCATCTGCAGAGTTTTTTGTGTTTAACATGATCAGATTGCTTGGACTTGAAGTGCATTGTGTAAATTTTCTCAGATGTACAAAAACTGTCTTTTCCACTTTTATGCCAGATGCAAATTGAGCTATTTTTTCTGGAGGATTTCTGAGGTCTGAGTGATGAAGTCCAGCCTCTCTATTATGTTTGGTTTCTAAAGTAATTCATGGGCTGCAGATACCCATAACTTGCAAGTTCTGTATTATGTGGGAACTTTGGGATGGTTTCATGTAAACAATGGAGCTGCATATGTAAGAAGTACATCATAAAGATGAAGGGGAGAGTCATGTATTTTAAGGAATGGTCACATTGCAGGCACAGAGATTTCAGGGGAAATAAGTTGGTTTGTATCTGGAAGGACAAGGGGTGCAGTAATCTATATGGAGCAACTTTGCACGAGATGTTAGAGAACGGTGAAGATAATGAAGAAGTACAATTCATAGTGTTGTAACATCAGGTGAAGAACTGCATAAAGGAGCACAGTGAACAGATTGCAAAAACCATGGACAATTCGAGTCAGGGGCACGGATGAGTCCTGAAGAAGAGTCTCAGCTTGAAACATCAACTATCTAATCACTTCCACAGATGCTGCCTGAGTTCCTCCAGTGTTTTGTGTGCCGTGCTTAATTTGTTGCATCTCTGGTGCCAAGTTAAACAGTGTCATGAAGATGATGCTAAAGGTTCATGGGTAGTTTTACGATGAGCCATAAGTCTTAATATGCATTGAAGCCAATAACGTAGGGAGGGAAAGGACAGTGGCCATACTCATTTTCAGGAGCTGGGAAGTTCAAAAAAGTAGCATCTAAAGTTAGCAGCTGTTTGTTTACTCAACTGTCTTTGAAAGAGGCATGTGTGTCATGGATAATAATATGTTTGCCTAGTGGCATGGTGCAGTAAGAGGCAAATTAAATCCTTGGGGATATTGGGGATATTGGGACCAATACTGGACAAGGGGGATACACCTCATCAGGCTTTGGAAGGAGATTCACCTGTGTTGATGGCGTGCAATTGCCAAGTATCTAGTTTTAAACTAATGTAGCACAATGGTGGACACCAACATGTGGTGTTGCAGTAAAGGAATATGGTGCACATGTGCCTCCAAAGATGCTGCCTGACTACTGAGTTTTTCCAGCAATTTGTCTCCTGGTTCAGATTCTAGCACCTGCAGTGTCTTGTGGCTCCAAGGTGCTAGATGGGGATATAATTAGTATGAGAAAAAGCCTGTTCCTAATTAAATCTAAACTAAGAGACAGAGGTTTACAATGCAGGTGAATAAATCTTTAAGATATAGTAACGAGCGCTGTGAACTACAGAAGCAAATAGCTTTGTATGAATAGATTTGGAAAAGTTAACTTGCAGAGTGAGTTGGTAGTAAGGAAAGCAAATGCAATGTTAGCATTCATTTCAAGAGGACTAGAATGTAAAAGAGAGGATGTAGCGCTGAGGCATTTATCAGACCACGCTTGGAGTACTGTGAGTAGTTTTAGGCCCCTTATCTAAGAAAGGATGTGCTTGCAGTAAAGGGGATCCAGAAGATCTTGGGAAAGAAAGGGTTACGGTATAAGAGTTTGATGGCTATGGGACTGTGTTTGTTAGATTGAAACCTATTGAAAGGCCCAGATAGGGTGGACATGGAGAGGGTGTTTCTATAGTGAGGGAATCTGGAACAGAACAGCACAGCCTCAGAATTACAGGGAACTCCTTTTATAACAGATGAAGATAAAAGGCCAGAGGGTATTTAGGCAGTGGAATTCATTGTCACAGGTGGCCATGGAGGTCAAGTCATTAGGTATATTTAAAGTGGAGGTTGAAGGGTTCCTGATTAGTCAGGGTGTCAAAAGTTATGGGGAGAAGACCGGTAAATGGGGTTGAGAGGGATAGTAAATCAGCCATGATGGAGCTGACTCGATGGGCTGAATGGCCTAATCCTGCTTCTGGATCTTAGAGTCTTTGGAATGTGATGTTGTGACAATAATTAAGACTTTGCTCAAACTATGGCAAGATTGATCACTAAATATTCCTGGGTTTAGGAAAGATGGAGGTTGGAAACAAGAAAGGTTCAGGTGCCCTACCCCTCCCCACTGAACTGCATCCTCCACTTCTGGAATTTTTTAGACCAGAGTTGGAATGATGTATTTGAGTGGCAAAGGGCAGATCATATTATAGAAACATGAAAAACCTACAGCACAATACAGGCCCTTTGGCCCACAAAGCTGTGCCAAACAGGTCCTTACCTTAGAAATTACCCAGGGTTACCCATAGCCCTCTTTTTCTAAGCTCCATTCTATTGTGTTAGAGTTCAGAGACAAAAGAGATTACCACCGAAAAGTGGAAATGTAGGACCATATTGGCAAGGAAATTTCACATAGGACTGTAAATTAATGGTAATTGGTGTAGTTTCAAGTATGAATAATTGATTGTGATACTATCGTGCAGTGGGAAAAGAGGAGGGAAAACTTCTGAAATGTTTTCAGCTTAGTTTGGAAGGAGTGCTGAGATATTCTGAGGAATGAGAGTGGTCAATGTGACATCATGTAACCGTGGAACACTTGTGGAATATAACTTATGAGGAGTGGAGAAGGTCATGGAACCATATGGAGTAGAAATTCTCAATTGGTGAAAGAAGGGGGAGTAGTTTCACTGGATTGGATTGTGAAGGAAACAGAGTGAACTGAAGATTAGCAGACAGAACTGTAATAGATTAGTCAATAGTCTTTAAAGAAAAGAAGCTTTGGGTATACACACAAAATGCTGGGGGAACTCTGTTGGCCAGGCAGTGTCTATGGAAAAGAGTACAGTTGATGTTTCGTGCAAGACCCTTCAGTAGTCCTGCCGAAAGGTCTCGGCCGGAAATGTCAACTGTACTCTTCTCCATAGACGCTGCCTGGCCTGTGAGTTCCTTCAGCATTTTGTGTGTGTTGCTTGGATTTCCAGCATCTGCAGAATTTCCCTTGTTTATGCTCTGGGTATAGTTCAAATGCATTCTCACAGGTCAGGCAGTTTAACCTCACAAAGTTTTCAAAAATTATAATTGGAAACAAATGTAATTAACTCAAAGCATTTGAATTGATAAAGCAGATCTCTTATGGCTTTGTTTAAGGCGTAATTATGTTTGTCTTTCCTGGGCGTGTTATATGTTAAGATAGCAGAGATCATTGATGAGGATAATACGGATTTTTAGAAGTCATTAGATGGTCCCACATAAAAGGCTGATTAGCAAAATTGAAGATGTGGAATAAAAAGGCCAGTGGCAGTATGGATAAGAAATTGCTGTGGGAATAGATAACACTCTTGTGTTTTTTTTAAAATACTGGCAGTGGATTGGCTCACTGTGTAGTGTTCCTTTTTAAATGATTTAGAGAAGGCAAAATCATTGTAGAGAAAATTTTCAAATTTGCACAGGGCACAATGCCGAAAAAGTATGGTAACAAAGGAAG
Organism: Mobula hypostoma; assembly: GCF_963921235.1. Lineage (NCBI taxonomy): Eukaryota > Metazoa > Chordata > Chondrichthyes > Myliobatiformes > Myliobatidae > Mobula > Mobula hypostoma. The sequence goes on along the minus strand of NC_086100.1, from coordinate 51,796,952 downwards.
TTGCTGCAGGTTGGAGGAATGTGCGGACACATGTCAGATAAAAATTTATACAAATAATTGTGAAAGTCATTTGGGGATAATGTGTGCAAAAGCTTAACAGGCAGTGAAAAGTTGTGATCTAAAATGTAGTTGCCTCAAAGTGTTGTAAATGTAGGTAGTCTAAAGAATCTTCCATATATTTTATGACTTTAATGAATACAAGGCTGTGAAGAAAGGGAAAATAGTGGGATGGAATGAATTGCTCTACAAAGCGCAGGATAAACATTGTGGAAAAACAATTTTGTGGCTCTGGTACAAATATCATGGTGCAGCTTAAATTTGTGTATTAACATGTTCAGCACTGTTGTCTTAGTACCAAATTTTGACCTAAATTTTACAGGTATAAGGTTAGTAAAATTATCTGTGTCACAACTGTTAAAGCAGAGAACTAACAGTAATGTCAAGATATCAATTCTACTTTAACGTACAAATCCTGAAGTTTTTTTGTTAGAATTTGGACTTAATAGCTAGTTGTTTCGTTTGGCAATCTTTACACAAATTGATAAAAAAAAGTTTGTACATCAGCCAGTATTTCAAAATAGAATGGATTTTTAAAAAAACAATTTAAAAATGTACAGTGGTGCTAGAAGGTTTGTGAACCCGGTAGAATTTTCTGTATTTCTGCATAATTATGACCTAAAATGTAATCTGATCTTCATGCAACCCAATTAAATACGTTTGTAAATAACACAAACAACATCCAGTTATTTATTGAAAAAAATGATCCAGTATTACATGTATTTGTTGGAAAAAGTATGTGAACCTTTGCTTTCAGTAACTGGTGTGAACCCCTTGTACAGCAATAACTTCAACCAAACGTTTCCAGTAACTGTTATTCAGTCTTGCAGATCGGCTTGGAAGAATTTTAGGTCATTCCTCCTTACAAAACTGCTTCAACTCTGGGATGTTGGGCTTCCTTGCATGAACTGCTTGCTTCAAGTCTTTCCATAACATTTCAATTGGATTAAGGTCAGGAATTTGATTTGGCCAATTGAAAACACAAATTTTCTTCTTTTTAAACCATTTTTGTTGTTGATTTACTCTTGTCTTGTTGCATTATCTATCTTCTATTAAGCTTCAGGTACCCTGACATTCTCCTGTAAAATGACATGATACAATTTTGAATTCATTGTTCCCTCAATCATTACAAGCTGTCCAGGCCTTGAGGCAGCAAAGTATCCCAAACCATGATGTTCCTTCCACCATGCTTCACAGTTGGGATGAGGTTTTGATGCTGGAGTGCAATACCCTTTTTCTTCCAAAGAGAGCGATGTGCATTTCTGCGATAAAGTTCAACTTTTGTCTCATCTGTCCACAGAACACTGTTTCAGACATGTTGTAGAACATCCAGGTGATCTTTTGCAAATTTGAGACGTCCAGCAATGTTTTTTTGGAGAGCAGTGATTTCCATCGTGTTGTCCTCCCATGAACACCAATCTTGTTCAGTAATTTTCTTATATTGGACACATGAACAGAGACTTTAGCAAGTTGTAGAGATTTCTTTTGCACCTTCTCAGCATTGCACATTGTGCTCTTTGTAATATTTGCAGGATGGCCGCAGCTAGGGGAAGTAGCAACAGTACTGAGATTCCTCCATTTGTAGACAGTTTCTTTTTCTGTGGACTGATGAATACTCAGGTCTTTAGAAATACTTTTGTAGCCGTCTTCTAAGATCCTCTAAAAATTGTTTTGATCAAGGCATGGTGCACATAAACAAATCTTTCTTGAGAAGAGGAGGCCCTGTCAGTAACTTGACTGCTTGTCTTTTTTATAGGGCAGGGAACCTCTACAACCCACACCTCCAATCTTATCTTTTTGAGGAGGAGTTGACCCCAGTATAGATCAGTTAGGATCTTACTGAATGTCGATGCAGTCTTGAGGGCTCTGAAGGCCGCCTCCTCCCCCAATTTTTTGTCTTCTTGTAGAATTTCATGGGAAGAATACGTTTCATTAAAAATTAGTGATGAAAATGTTGAGAATTGTAATTTAAAATGGTGTGTCATCTCACATATTAGCATTTGTCACATGACTTTTCCTTCAGGACCCAGATTGAGAATTGATTTTTGTCAGTGGTTCACTGAAGAACAGAATGCTACCGTAAACTCATCTCCAGCTTATATGGCACAATCATATGAACCCATATACCATAATTTTTTTATTACTTGAATGCCGAATTTCTCTTTTTCCCTATACTGTGGATACACTTATACAAATGCATTTGCAAGAAGTTGTGTGTTTGTTGAGTCTTTTTGCTATAATAATCTTGTTTGAATACTGAAGGAATTTTCTACATTTTTGCTGCTGTAGTTAAGAAAATTTAGTAAATCTCACTTGCCATCACATCAGAAGCTTCAACTGATTTCTTTTATCAAAATTTTTTCAAAAGACTGCTTAGCAAATACAACTCCATCATCTGTAGAAGAAGCTATCTTTGAGATAATACAGAAAAGCATATTTTGGCATTTCAATAGTTATAAAAAATGTCTGACTCAACTCGAATATGGTACCAATTACAGTGATAAAATATACCAGTACATTGATGAGTAACATTAGCAAAATTTTAAGAATTCAAATGAAGTAATTATCTTTGTTTTCATGTTGTTAGAAAAGTGGGAACAAAAACTACGGAGTGTTGTAGATTAGAAAAGAAAAATTGCCTTTGACTGTGACTGTAAGCGTGTATGTGCTTGGTTTTCTGCTCTGAGAATGAGTTTACTTGTTGGTTGAGAGAACTCTATTAGGAAATGTGGTTGTGGGCTCTATCAAAGGTGGTGGATTGAATACAGCATACGGGGGGAGATTGAAAATTTGGTTGAGTGGTGTAATAATAACAACAACCGCTCACTCAATGTCAATAAAACCAAGGAATTGATTGCAAACTTCAGGAGTGGGAAACCAGAGGTCTATGAGCTAGAAATCATCAGAGGATCAGAGGTGGAGGGAGTCATTAACTTTAAATTCCTGGGTGTCACTGTCTCAGGGGACCAGCCTGGACCCATCATATAAATGTAATTGCAAAGAAAGCACAGTAGCACCCCTACTTCCTCAGGAATCTGCAGAGATTAGGCATGTCATCAAAAACCTTGGCATACATCTATAGATGTGTGGTGGAAAGAGTGCTGACTGGCTGCATTACGGCCTGGTATGGGAACACCAATGCCTTTGAGTGGAAAATCCTACAAAAAGTAGTGGATTCAGCCTGGTACATCATGGATAAAATCCTTCCAACTACTGAGTACATCTACATGAAACGTTGCCGTAGAAAAGCAACATCCATCATCAAAGATCCTCACCACCCAGGCCATGCTCTTTTCTCGTTGCTGCCATCAGGTAGAAGGTACAAGAACCTTAGGATTCACACCACCAGATTCAAAAACAGATACGACCCCTCAACCATCAGGATCTTGAACAAAAGGGGATAACTAAACTCATTTAAGGACTTTTATTTTGTTATTTCATGCTTGTTATTTATTGCTATTTGTTTATATCCATATTTGCATAATTTGTTGCCCACTGATTTTGTTTACAGTTACTGTTCTATAGAATTGCTAAGTATGCCTGTGGAAAAAGAATCTCTGGGTTGTATGTATGTGGTGACAAGTATGTACTCTGACAATAAATTTTACTTTGAATTTTTGAAATAGTCAAAATAGTGACTGCCATTGATTGGACCAATGCTGCATGTCCAAAGATGAGAAAGTGAGCCGGACTTGGGTGGCCTAGCGATGACTGATGGTCTGAGTAAAGACCAGAGCCTTGCTTTGACAGATTGTTGGGGTGACATCAGAAGCTGGCAGTAATAAAGCCACCTTTCCCACCCTGTCCATGTTAGCCATCAAGTGTCCATCTACATTAATCTCATTCACCAGAACCCAGCCGTAGCCTTCTATGGCTTGGTGATTCAAGTCTAGTTGCTACTTAGATATTGTGAGAATCCCTGTCTCTCTTCCTTCTGTTCGACGGTCCTATCCATACTCCATCACCCTCTGGACTGCTTAATCCTTAACCCAAACCTGTTCCTTCTGGTTGTGGATACCTCTGGGGAAAAGTTTACTGCTGTGTACCCTATAATGTCTTTCAAAATTATGTACATTTCTATGTCTCCCCCGCCCCCCCCCCCCACCGGCCTTCTCGCTCCAAGGAAAATAACACCAATCCAATCAAGTTTCTCTTCAAAACTAAGAAGCTCCATCCCAGACAACATCCTGGTGGAATCTGCCTTGTACCCTCTCCAGTGTAATCATGGCCTTTTAGGGTGGCGCGGTACCATAGCGATTAGCACAATGCTTTACAGTACAGGTGATCTGGGTTCAATTCCCACTGTGACCTGTAAGGAGTTTGCATGTTCTCCCTGTCACCGTATGGGTTTTCTCCCTCAGTCCAAAGATGCACCAGTTGATGGGTTAATTGGTTTTTATAAATTGTTCTGTGATTAGGCTAGGATTGAATTGGAGCATTACTGGATGGTGTGGCTCGAAGGGCTGTAAGGGCCTACTCCGCACTGGAACTCAATAAAATAAAGTAAAATATACTGTGGTGACCAAACTGCACACTTTATTCCAGGTATAATTTAATTAATGTTTTGTAAACTATACTATAACTTCCCTGCACTTTCATTATCTGTCATGACTCTGCCTTTTTTTTTGATCACCCTGTCTGCCTGTGCTGCTACTTTCAGGGATCTTTTTTATCAAGTTTCCTTTGATCCTCAATACACCCTCGAGCCATACCATTAGTTTGTATGTCCAACTTTTATTTGACTGCCTTATAAATATATCACTTCCATCTGTCATCGCTCTGTCCAACTTACCAGGTGATCAATATCTTTCTGTAGCCTGACAGTATCATCCTCTCTGTGCACAACCCATCAATTTTTGTATTGTCTGTCTCATATTACCAAATCATTTTTAGGTCCAACTTGCCATCTCTGATCAAACCCTTCCTTTCCAAATGTAGATTGATTCTATCCCCTAGATTTTATCCAGTAACTTCTCTACCACTGATATAAGGCTCACGGTCCCCTAAATATCTGGATTTTCACTGTTATCCTTAAATAAAGGAACTATATTTGCTGTCGTTCAGTGTAACGGCACATTGTGAACAGTGAAAATCCCTTTCAGGTCCCTTGCTATCTGCATGCCTGCTTCCTGCAGCAATTTGAAATGTATTTATCGGGCCTAGGATTTACCAACCCTAAAGCCATCTCTCTCTCTCTCCCTCCTGTTTAACAACAGTGGAATCCAGGATATCATCGTCTGTTTTCTCAATGCTTCCAGCTGCAGTATTACTCTTAGTGGACAGGAAAGATAAATGTTCACTTTCTGTGGCTTCACATACGTTGTCTCCATTCTCTTAAACCCTGGTGGTCTGTGTTGCACTAACACTTCAAAGATTGTTTCTCATCAAAATATCAGTCTTGTGTAGACACATGAGACTGTAGATGCTGTTATCTGAAGCAAGAAATAAACTAATGCAGGAATTCTGGTCAGTTGTGTGTCCCTCTGTCTAGTGTGCTATAAGGAAAGTACATCCTCTTGTGGGGAAGGAGGTGGTGTGCTGGATTAGAATCCAGAACTGATAGATGAGTGGGGGTAAAGATTTGCAGACTAGCATTGATAGGTAGTTGGGAACAAGGATGTGGAATCTGGAACTATTGGGGAATGTTGAAAGAATCCTCAGCTTAAGGAAGAATGGAGCAGAGGTGGGTATTATGAAATGCAACATTGCTGGTTGCTAAGGCCAAGGAAACTTGGTATTGTTCTTGGCAAGTAGTTAGTGTGAGGGTGGCAAAATCCAACTCAATAGATGAACGGTAAGGATGGGGCTTGGAGGAACAATGCGCCATTCTTCCCTCGATTTGTTTTGCAGCTGTGCACACCAATCATTGCTCTGAGCAGGAAATTTTTATATAGCCTAAAAACTGGCACTTTATAGTAACATTATATTAAAAAAATTCCAGCTGCAGGGCAACAAAGGCTACGTGTATGGGAGCATTTCAGTTACTGTGTGGCTGTGCAGCTTAGAGGTAACAGTGCCCTGCACTGTGAGTGACTTTGTTTTCTCTGGAGAAGACATTGAAGGAAAAATCATTGAACGAGTGATGTGGAATCAGAAAGGGTATGACAATGGTGGATTGCTGGTTTTGGAGAAGGAAGAATCTGAGGGGTACATCTCAAAAGCATAGGTGGTTGGTGGAAGTGGTAGCAAAGTGAGCCTACATAAGTGCATTAATTGCCAAGGTGTGGAAAGCTGCAGACCAAGTGATGGTACTTGATGGTTGGCGTGGGTATGGTGAGTTGAAGTGTCTTTTTCTATGTTGTATGACTACCTCTGTACCATATTTTACCATCTGTGTCAATGTTTAAAGGGCAAAAAAGATATAATCCTACAGTGCAACAAGTAATTATTGAATAAAATGCTTTCATTGAAAAGAATTTAGAGTACAAAATTAATGCAGTCTTGAAAGATTGAACTAGGCTCTGTTGAGACCTTATTTTGAGTTCTGTGTTCATTAATGGTCTTGTTAATGGATGTAGTTGCCTTGGAAATCAGTGCATTGTAGAGTGATTAGATTAATAATGAAGATGAGGCTGTTGTGTTAAACAGCATCTTGTCTAGATATAAGTGTCTGATAGGCTAATTGCCAAGAGGCAGTTTCCTCCAGCTGGAGAATCAAGAAGCAGGGAGTGTTGTTTCTATTTAAGGATTTCACCAGTTCAAATTGAGAGGAGAAAAAAATCTTAGAGGATCATAAATGTTTGGAATTTGCTACCTCAGAGTTGCAGATTCTTTTGGAACATTTTAGATGAGGGGGAATCCATTTAGCCAGATGGTAGTGAATCTATGGAATTCAGGTAGCTGTGGAGGCCAAGTCATTGCGTGTATTTAAAGTGGACACAAATAGGTTCGTGATTAGTAAGGGCATCAAAGGTTATGGTGAGAAGGCAGGAGAATGGGGTTGAGAGGATTAGTAAATCAGCCATGATGGAATGGTAGAGTAGACTTGGGCTGAATGGCTTAATTCTGCTCCTATCTCTTATGGTCCTTCCTGAAGGTACTAATATCCAAACCCTCCCATTCTCATTGACCTACAAACTGTGTGTGTTTGGAAGGAGAGACCTTTCATCATTCATCATTGTAAGGTTGATTCTTATAATGCATAGGCCTTTGACACACATTGTCTCTGTGCACAACAAAATTTTGCAATGTCTGTTGTTTGGGTAATTCACACTTGTTGGCTTGCCCTGCACTGCTAATTTATCTCACATATTTTCAGGCAAAAAAATTCTAGGTAGAAATCATTTGTCCTGATTCAGTTGCATTTTTAAAGATTCGTATGTTGACCTCCAAAGGGAAAGAACGAGATGCAAAGGACCTATTAAAAAGAATGCAAGAATATAGTTTGTTTATATCTATTAGTTTTATTTTAAATTTTATACAATGGTTTAATTATTTTGATTTTACATTTTACACAATGGTTTAATTTTATACAATGGTTTAATACAATTATACCATTTATACAATGGTTTAATTATTTTGATTTTAATACCATTTATACAATGGTTTAATTATTTTGATTTTAACATTTTATACAATAGTTTAATTATTTTGATTTTAACATTTTACATGATGTTTTTTACTTTAAACTTTTGTTGACTGAGTGTTAGCTGGATTCACATTCACTACAACAGAGCTGGTATAATTTACAAGTTGTTGCCTTTCGGTACACAGAAGACTTGAACCACTGCTGATCTTATGTTCTCTGTGAAGTGCAAATAAGGTTGTGAGTTTGCCAAGTAATTTTAAGTTTTCCCATCTTGGTAGCAGCAGGAGTACAACCATTTGATCCTATCCCCTTGGCTTTTCATATTTTTAATAAACCTTCTGTGACTATCATTTTTTATCCCTGGTGTGGTCTCCTCTGAATGAAAAATAATTTCTCTATATTGACCCTGTCAAATATTTTCATAATATTAAAGACTTCTATCAGATTACCTCATGGTCTTCACTATTTTCAAAAGAGACCCAACTAGCTCAACATTTTGTGACAGGAAATATTATTTCTGGTATTTTTAAAAAAATCTTATTTACTTTTTCTACAGTTTACATGCATTCAATGTGCACCATAATACTCTGCAGCATTTAACGAAAACAAAATTCGTCCTGGTTTAATATTTCTCTTCATTTTAAACTTTTTTAAAAAGTAAATATCAGTACGTTGTTTGCTCTTTTAATGACCTTCTTATCCTGTGCTGCTCTTACTAGGGATTGCTGTTCTTGTTTGCAGATTCCAGGGAGATGTTTGAAGTGATGTACAAGTACTGTATTCAGAGGGAATGTATGAAGAATGCTTTATTTTTGTATGAAGTGAGGAGTTCCTGTGATCTGGAAGTTTCTGTCTATGAAAGAAATAGAAGCAGAATTTTTAAGGTTGACAATTCGATAGGGATTTGAGAGAAAATTATTTGTAGATTCACGGACAGGTGAGAATGAGGGACAGGCACAATTTTCCTGTCGCAGTGAGGTAGCATGGCCTTTGTTTTCTGAATAGTTTCCTGCTCTGCAAAGATTCTTGTTGGGGTACCTCAATCCTAAAAGACCTGTATTCCTACTGTTCCTTTTATTTTCCTAGGAGTCTGTAACATCTTTGTCCTTTCTACAAAATATATGTTTATACTTATTTTACTTTCACAACTTATCAATTGGAGCTCATCTGTCACTTGCATTCCTATTCTGCAAGTTTAATCATGTCCTGCTGGATTTTACTTATTGCTAATCCCAGTTTTCAAAGACTACTTACAATATTTGAGTCAAAATTGCCTGTGTAAATGATGACATGAGCACCAATCCCTGTAGAGCACCAATTTCCCCATTTGCTTGTCTGAGTATTGACCGCTCCTCCTGTTTTCCACTCTGCAGCAAGCTGCTTTTCATTCTTTTAGTTGCCATTGAATCCACATGTGCTGTGAAAATTACACATATTTGGTGGGAATGTGTGTGTGGGGGGGGGTGGGGTGAAGTTGTGGTACATTTTTAACTAGACTGAAGTGTTTTAGGAACCATGGATCTTCTGTTTTACATCAGCCAAACTTCCTTAATGTTAATTTCAGTGAAGGGTAAATTGACAGGCGACGCAAGCAGCAATCTAACTGTTTATTCTCCTGATAAATGAGGTGGAGAAAAATTTGCAAAAAATAATGTGAACTCTCATGCAGGTATAAAACACTAATTACCATAAAAGTAAATTGATGATCTTAAACTTAACCTGCTCCTTTTAAGTAAGGAATCTCCTCTCATTACTTTGCTTGGTTTATTTTTAGTCTGTAGTGTTTGGCCCATTGTAACTTGCTGGGGACAGCAAGAGATAGGCCATGTATGATGCCTTGCTGGGATATCTGAATCCTAAGAGCAAACTATAAAGAGATACCCTAGAGCTGTTGAGAATTGAGGCACTTAAAACATCCAAGTGGTGATGCCTGAAGCTTTCATTGTCAATTTTGTTTTAATATTTCAAGTATTGAATGGCATTGTTCAATTTCACAGTAGTTTGTGAAACTTTGATATTGAGGGCTCAGTCTCCTGGCCTTTACAATAACAAGTAAAAGAGACAATTCTGGGAATACTCGTCAGGCCTGGTAGTGTTTGTAACAAACGAAGAAGGCAGTCACATTGGTGCTGCTTAGTATGACATAAAATAATACTTGACAGTTTGGTTCCCTTTCTTTCAGGTATTCTTTTCAGATTCTTCTGAGATTTTCCACAGCCCTGCAGAGCTAGTAGCAGGCACTAGCTGTTACCAGCTTTGGTTCAGGTAGAGGATTTGATTTAGAGCAGGGGTTCCCAACCTGGCCTCTGTGGACCCCTTGCTTAATGGTATCGGTCCATGGCATAAAAAAGGATGGGAATCCCTGATTTAGGGGGAGGACCAGTGGAAAGACAATGTAACCAAGTATGTTGCGTTGCTATGCTTTTATGTGCAAATATACTGATGAAGTGTGTCAATGACTAAAATGTGAGTCATCTCTGTTTGCGTATGTACACGTAATTCTGTGCAACAGAACGTGGTTTGTTTTGGATCAAGATTTTTTTTCTGACAAAAGGAAGAAATTGGTGTATAGTAGCCACCCACATGAAAATAATTTATGCACAGACATGTTATAACCAGCAAGGGAAGACCTAAGGGCCTTGCTTGAAGTTGAGAAAATGTGCTGGGATCTTTCCTCTTTTTTATTTTTATACATATAAAATACGTGCATAACTTTCATAAGAGTTTGCATGTCAATACGTGTTTTTGGAGAGAAGATCTAACATGTAGAAATTTCTAATTAATTTTTGAAGGCAGAATAATATTTGGTCAAGTTTGTTGTACTCACAAGGTTGGGTTTGTCATTTTCATATTAAATGCTTAGAACACTTATGTCATGTTTGAATAAGCCGGCAGCTTTCTTGTAGCTTGTTATGCAAAATTCCATTTACATGGAATGCTGATGATATTGTGGTCAAGAGAGCCAGTTGTTAGGATGTGACGCCATGTGAGCATCTAATGTGTGTTATCTAAGTTCATACATGACAGATTGGAAGTTCTACAATGGAGCAACTCTAATCTCTGGGCTCACCAGTCTGCACATTTCTGTGTGTTAAAATGAATGGGTGAAAAATCATGGCTAGTGATCTCAGAGGTGGAAAACCCAGCCAATGCTTTCAGGAGAAAAGAGGAAATTCCATTTGCAGTAAGTGAACTGGAATAGTTCAGATCAGCAGCTTTCTCTACAAGTTCCATTAACGTATGTCCTGATCCATGACCAGTAGTTATTGTAGATTTCTGCATATGGAGCAGGTATAGGAAGAAATGATGCATTACGTTGTAGACAGTTTATATTTCTGAATCCCAAAACCAATCTGGAAGTTCTATTTCAAAATGTAATTTGTTGATAGTGATCCTTGACCTGCCTGTACTTGGTTTTGTGGTTGATTAAAGAACATCTCTATCCATTGACTTTCTCTATAGTTATTTTTTTTCCTGATTTCCCCAACTTTTCATTTTTTTAAAGAATCTTTGCCTCTTTTGTTCCCCCATCTCTCCTATTGCTCTCTCCTGATACCTGTCAGTTCTCCATTTCTTTTTTCTTTCCATTCTTCTTCCTTTTTTTACCTTCTTGTTCTCTCTATCCCTTTTTCTCCTTTTATTCTTCAATTTGCATGTGCTTTCATTTGCTTATTCCGGATCCTCAAAATTTGGGGTTCTGTGCCTCTAAGCTTTGAAGGAATAATATGACTGTATCATTAGCTGCTGGTTTATTTTGCTGGTGACTGCTTCAGTATATCAATACAGAGAGTTTATCACGAAACAAATATTTTTTTTGATTATTTCATAATGCCTTTGTCCATGTAACCACTAGAGCTTACTGGAAAGCCTTGCATTCCAAACAGCATCATAAATGTAATGGCTGTAACATATTTCAATTATGTAAAGTATCATTATTTTCTTATGAATTTTCATTTAAGGAAGTATATGTTTTGAATTTGCCTCATTCAGACAGGTTTGTTAAAGCATCCCTGTTATGAAACTTTGTGCTAAGTAATTTTTCTTTTGAGTTGAGTTTGCAAAACAATGTTTGTTTGAATTTTTTCCCTTTAACTATATGAGCATATCCTGAGATATTTGTTTGTTAGATTTTTGTTGACCTCATTGGTGCACATGATATTTGAAACCCACTGTCATATAAAAAATGCATTAGTTTTATCCTAATTTGACTGTCCAATATACATGCTACTTTAGGCACAGAGTATTGCGGAAAATGTTCATCTTGAATATCTGAATAACTTTTGATCTCTTGTGAAGAAAGTAATATTGGTTCAAAGGTGATATTGGTCTCATTTATTATCTACTAAGTGGAAGCATATTGGATTTCTCATGTATGGTACTGGATTATTATAATTCAAAGCATTTGATGAATTTTCCATGATTGTAATATGTTTTTGGGAATGATGAAAATTTCATCAATCCAGCATAGACCTATAAAATGTGAACTGCACATGTAAATTTACAATTAAGGTGCATTTTTATGGCTTATCATGACTTCATTCAGGCCTGCAGTTGATGTCGTATACAAGTAAAATAATTAGTTTATTTTCTAATTTCCAGTCAGAGAAAAGTTGCACAATTAAAGTAATTAACTGCATGGGTTTAATGTTTTATATCAGGAGTATTCATTATTGTGAAATCTAGAGCTAAAATTCAGTGCGGTTCTTAAATATTTTAAACATTCATTCAGCCAATTCTTGTTTCTCCCTAAAGTTGTTAGGACCTCCATTTTAAAATAAATTTCCAGTTGGCTGAATTATCGTATTGTGAATTTTTTCCATGGGCTGCATGTAGGAGCAGTACTGTGTATTTCAGGATAATGGCCAACTCTAGCCACACTCTTAGCAATTTCTCATTTTATAAAGGCTGTGCCTCATTGGAAAACGTTTTTAGCAGGTATTTTTAATTTGTAACTACTTAATGTGACAATGGATAAAATTAGTACAAAAAAGTCTAATTCAACAAACTTGATTATTGAACTACCATTCTCCCGTCCATTTAATGCTGAAGTTGTTCTGCTATTTCTGAATCACCACAAAATGATTTTGGGAAGCAGCTTAAAACATTTACAAATTTAATAGGTTTTTTTTATAAAACTAGATTTTAGTGGATTGTGCGACCGATTTCAGGTATCCATTATATATTCAGATGGTACAGACCATATTACAAAGTGTTTCAAACTGCTCAGTAAATACATTAGGCTGCCTGAATTTTTCTAAAATGTGTAGAATAATTTCAATATGGACTAAAATATGCATCTTCTCTTTCCAAATCGTAATTAGTCAACTGAGGAAGAAAGCTGTGTAAATACATTTAGCTGTAGAAATTTAGAGCTCCTTTATGGTTGTCATCCATGTGACTTTCAATCAGTGCAGTTCACTATTCTTTTCCATCTTCTGCACACTTGATTGGAAGCTGAAATGTAACTGGAGCTTTAAAGTTGAGACCCCAAAGGTAACCTTCCCTAATAGTCTCTGCTTAATTCAAACACTCAAAAACTTCTATAGATATACCATAGAGAGCATTCTGACAGACTGCATCACTGTCTGGTATACGGTGGGGGGTGGGGGGGGGGTGTCGACTACACAGGACCAAAAGAAGCTGTAAAATTAGTCAAGTCCATCTTGGGTATTAGCCTCCATTGTATCTAAGACATCTTCAAGGAGTGGTGCCTCAGAAAGGCGACGTTCATTATTAAGGACCCTCATCATACAGGGCATACCCCCTTCTCATTGGTTTTTTTTTGGCGTGTGTGTGCGTGCAAGTGTCCGTGCGTGCGTCTGTGATGATGTCCTTTTCATGCCTTTACAAGGTGCGGAGCGAGAGAGAGAGACTGTGTGGCACGCGACTCCTCACACAGGCATTTTCGCAGTGATTTTTCCCTTCATTTTATGAGATCGTGTTGTGATCTCGACACTCAGCCCGGCACGGATGGAAAGCGTAGTCAGGAGCAGATCCGAGTGGTTTCGAACCCAGGACCCTCTGCTCCCGGGTCCGGCGCTAATGTCATTGCGCCACCAGCCGGCCTCCTTTCTCATTGTTACCATCAGGAAGAAGGTACAGAATTCTCAAGACACACACTTAGTGATCCAGGAACAGTTTCTTCCCCTCTGCCATCCGATTCCTGAATGGACATTGAACTTATGAACACGACCTCCCCTTTTTAAAAAATATATATTACTTCTGTTTTTACACTTCTGTAATTTATTTTAAAATTTTCATTTTATCAATTTCACCTCACATGCCGGTGATCATAAGCCTAATCTTGATCCATGTCCATCAAATAGATCTTCCATAATACAGGACATGAATGCATTTTCGTCATTCATGTTCACTCTGATGGCATGCACTGTGTGATTATTTGGGGAAAAAAAACTTATTCTAATCCCAATTATTGTACTTATTCATTTGAGAATTTTATTCAAGAATGTGTGATTTTTATACCATTTATATTTTAAGGTTTTACAAAATTAGAAAGTCATTGAGGTAATTAACATTCTGAGATTGCTGTATTTGAACAAGTTGTGGGAGAGTGTCATAGCAAACCCATTTCAATATTCTTTCCAAAATGAAGACAGTTGCTTTAAGGTTATTTTAATTACTACTCACTTTGGCAAGAAATTTGTAAATCATATCTGACAGATTGTATATGTTTCTGTTTGGGATCTTGAAAATTATGAAAGTTTTTCATAAAATAAGGTGCTTCCTTTTGTGGGATGTGAGAAAATTTGATGGTGATCAAGAAATTATGGGGGAAATTTGGATGAAAGCTCATTACCTAGAGAATGATCAGACTGTAATTTACTGTCACACAATGTGTTGGAGAGGCTTTAGAAGGAAGAAAGAAACACAAAGTTATGTCATTAAAGTTCGAAGTGTAATGATGGGAGGAAGCACAAAGTTTGTATAAAGGTAAATATGACTTTGTAAAGTCACATGAACCATTTCAGTCCATTCTATTTTTTTGTAATGTAGCGTAGGGAAAAGTACACACTTAGGACAACAAATACTTTTTCAGGTTTTAATTCCTTTATCTGCTTTAGATGTTTAAGTGCCAGAAGAGGATCGTAAAACAAAACGAACGAATTTACAACCAGTTCTTGTCATTACAATCTCAGTTTAAGTTTCGATCCACACCCTTGTGTATGGACAGAATTGCGTATGCAGCATAAAAAATACCGGAACTAATACGGTAGTGGCAATTCTGAAGGAACACAATACAAACAACATGAGAATCCCACCCACCCTGCATCTTATACATAACAGCGAAAAATGTAAGCGAATACATCTCATCTAAGACGTACACACATGCTGAACTTCCGAACAGAGACTAAACATTCATGTTCCGCTGTTACATTCACAATCAGTCCTGATACAGTAAAGTTAGACAAAAGGTACACATTGGCACAACTTTTACAAGGTATTGCCTGGTAGTTAAATTACAGGAAGACTGACCTACTTGGATGGTGAGGAACTTTGCATAAGCTACGCGATCCAGCGTCGATGCCTTTACTCGTGAAAATCTAAAGCATCCACATGTAAAACATGTCAAATTACCATTATTCTTGATTCGCCAACAAGCATAAACGAATTCACATGGATATCATCAGTTAATGCTCACCTTTCCTCACCATGCCCAGTCTTGGGGAGGAACTCAATTTCAATGCCCCAACAGCATCTTCAGCAGAAACAAAATTTTGAAGCAGAAGATATCCCTCAGGGACTTAAGGCATTTGAAATTTGTGTTTCTAGATGATGACCTAATGAATTTTACATCCACAGGATTAAAGTACATTTCCAATTAGCTAATGTAAAACTTTTATAATCAGGCAACTTTTGGATGCAGTAATATTTTGTTTATCATTTACAATCAGCTGAACGTTCAGGGTCCTAACCCTAACAAGTATCTTGAGTTTTCTTTGTGAAGAAGCCATAGAATTCTATCCATAGAATTCAAGCCCATAATCATTGCTGATACAACAGTGTACTGAAGCTGCATAATCTTACAGAAGAAATACTAAATTGAGAATCATTTGCTTTTTCTATTGAGTTACACTGTGTAACGCTGCTTGAGAAGAGCAGCCGTATTTGTCCACTGCAATTGTCAACATTCACACTTTGCCCAACACCAGCACAAATTGAAAAAGCTATCTCATCTCATTGACTGATGTCTTGAATCTGTTGTCCCAGTCTAGCAAAGAGGTATTTAACCCGTCGCTGCCCTCCGCAATCATCCAGCAAACTGCTTTGTACAAGGGTATTTAGGAATGCACCAGAAATACTGATGCACAAATAGTGAAATGCTAGGCTTGGATATCACTTCTGTTTTATATATGCAAAAACATTTTAAGTTCAAAGTAAATTTATTATTAAAATACACATGTTCCCATATACAACCTTTGAGATTAATTTTCTGGCAGGCATTTGTGGAGCAAAATAAATACAGTAGAATTTTGCAAATAAGGTGTGCATAAACAGACTAACAAATAACCAATGTGTAAAAGAAGGCAAATTTTGCAAATAAAATGATACTGAAAACATGAGTTCTAGAGTCCTTGGAAGTGAGTCTGTAGGTCATGCTCCTGCAGTTCAGAGTAGTGGTGAATAAAGTTATCCATACCAGTTCAGGCACCTGATAGTTGTAGGATAATAACTGTTTCTGAACCTGGTGGTGTGGGATCTAAGGTTTCTGTATCTCTTGCCGAATAGTAGTAGTGAGAAGAGGACCAAATGTAATAGAAACTTAGTAAAATATTATCGTAAAATGCAGCATTAGTCCTGGAGTTCTACAAGCCTTGGCAACAACTTCTTTCTGTGTGTTTAGGAGAAAGGGTGGTGGGCAGGGAAGAATGGATAACGACTCCCGGAGTCAAAAGGGATGAAGAGCGTGAAGACACTGTAGTGGGATCTGACAACTGAAATGACAGCAGTAGGAACAGGCTCCAAGAAGAAAAAGAATTAAGAGCATGGGGTTATTCAAAGTCAATGCTGGAAATGGTCAAGTAAATATATTTCCACAACAGAATGGTTCTATGCTATAGTTAGGAATAGGAAGCAAGTTATCAGAGATCCCTGGCACACATTAAAATATGCTTTTCCAAAAAATCATTTAAAATGTGCATATTAGTTCCATGTGATATAGTTGGTCTTTATTGGGAAAAAAAATCAGTAATGATAGTAAACACATAGCTGTTTTACTTAAGGAGATAGTATGTTAAGAAAACATAATTAAAGACCAGTGCTTGATTAGAAAATCTTTGAAGAGTGTTGGTTAATAGGACTGGCAGCAGGCCATTGAGATCCTCGATTCTGTGAAACACTTGTCATTGGCATTACCTTTAGACTTGACTTTTCCCACCTTGGAGGTGACTGCTGACCCACACAACCTGAAATAATGCAAAACTGTACTGAAGGTCTCCTTAAATGTAACAGCTGGTCTTTATCCATCACCACTGCTGACAGATTGGCTCTCAGTCCAATCAGAATATTATCATCATTGTTGAAACCCCTTCATGGCCTTCGCCTTCCTTATCTTTGTAGCATCTTTCATTCCATGTCACTACTAGATCTCCAGACTTAAATTCTGGCCCATTGTGCATCTTTAAATAAAATTGTCAGTCCTGTAGATATTATCATGTATTCCATTGAACTGCTGTTAAGTTAACAAATTTCACAACACGTGCCAGTAATAAAAACCCGATTTTGATTCGAATGTATTCTGTCCTGATAAAATGGTCAACATTTAGTGATGTTTTAAGCTGGATGATGTGTTTATTCATTGAAGCTCATAAAAAGTTCAACATCCCATGTAAACAATGTCTACCATCATTGGAGGAGAAAGTACAGGAACAAATTAATATTTTGAATATAAAAATAATTAGTGTTTGAAGTATCTTGGGTAATTATTAATATTTTTGTAGTTAATTGCTATTGAAGTGTAGGCACTGTTACTCCAATCTTGTACATCATGTTCTAAAACAATAGTGGGCTCAATGACTAAGTAACAAGTTAATTTGAAGAAAGAACACTTTGTTGCTCTTCTAAGTAAAGCAGTTCTTTTTGTGTACAAGGTTGAATGTGTTTTGTTTTTGGAGGGAGGCGATACTGTGCTGCACTGAAATGTCAACGTACAGCTTGAATACATGATCTTCTGAGTCAGAGGTAGAATGTTTACCTTGTTCCAGACGTATTCTGTTTATATGTTTATATATATAATCTGAACTTGCAGTTACTTATTTCTTTTGGTGAACAGTTGAAAATATGTGTTCAAATGAAGTAGCTGATGACAGTTCAGTTTACGCTAATGGGTGCTCTACCCATTGTATATTATCTCGATTACATAAGCATGATTGTGATAAATTTTCTGCTGGTTTTCTCTGAATCCAGGTTTTGAAATAACGTGGTTATTTGCCTCAGGTAGCTTTCCTTCTGTTAGTGGAACATTTACTTATTTTTCCCCAGTTGGTTGTTATCCTGGAGTGTAATGGATGACTGCAGCCGTTTTCAATATTGCATACATAAAGACTCAATTTTGAACTGTGTCTGTGTCCCATTTACTGAAGAATTATTATTCTGGTTGTCTTTACACTCTTGCCAAATGTGAACAATGTTGGAAAACAATAAATTGGGGAATATAGGATGTGGTTATTGGTGAATCAGATCAATACTGATGTATTATTGACATCAGGGGCTCATTGAAATTGGAAACTTTTGTGTTGGCAATTGGGTATCCAAGAAATTGATCAAATAATGCTGCACGCACACACACCTCTAGAGCACAGAGTCAGACCCAGTGGTCCAACTTGTCCATGCCAAACAAGGTGCCTTTCTGGACTGGTTCTATTTGCATGCATTTGGCTCCCTCTTCATTTTTATATCCCTGCAAATCTTTCCAGTCCATGATCCTATTCATATGTCTTTTGACTATTGTAATTGAACACACATTTACCACTTATTTTTGCAGCTTATTCCATACACCCACTTACAGTGCCTATAAAAATATTCACACCCCCTTGAAAGTTTTCATGTTTTATTGTTTTACAACATTGAATCACAGTGGATTTAATTTTGCTTTTTTGACACTGATCAACAGGAAAAACTCACGTCAAAGTGAAACAATTTATTACAATTATTAAACACAAAATAATTGATTGCATAATTACTTGCCCCCTGCCTTCAAGTCACTATTTAGAAGATGCACCTTTGGCTGCAATTACAGCCTTGAGTCAGTGTGATTGCACACAGGTGATCTCCATTTAACTAATTAAATGACTTCTAAAACCAATTGGCTGAACCAGTGATGATTTAGTGTGTCATATTAAAGAAGATGAATACTTATTCAATCAATTATTTGTATTTTTATGTTTGTAATTAATCTAGATCACTTTGTAGGGATCTGTATTCACTTTGACATGAAAGAGGTTTTCCACTGATCAGTGTCAAAAAAGCCAAATTAAATCCAGTGTGATTCATTGTTGTAAAACAATAAGACATGAAAACTTCCCAGGCAGGTGAATACTTTTTACAGGCAGTGTACCTCTCAGTGCCCTTTTAAATCTTTTCCATCTCAGCTTAAACCTATGCCCTTTAGTTTTAGACTCCTTACCCTGGGAAGAGGCTGCAACCATCCATCTTATCTATTCTTGTCATGGTTTTATGATCTCAGCTCTGAGCTATATCCTCTCCAGGGAAAACGGCCTCAGCTATAAATTCTTTCCTCATAATTGACCACTAGTTCTGGCAACATCCTTGTGAATCTTTGCCGAATTCTCTCCAGCTTTAGTGCATTCTTCCTATAATGCAGTGACCAGAACTGCACACTGTCTTCCAGGTACTGTCTCACCAATGCTCAACACAGCAGGAACATGATGTCCTACTTCTTGTACCCAGTTGCCCATCAGATGGAAGGCAAGTATGTCATATACTGCCTTTGCCATTTTATTGATCCGTGTCTCTACTTTCCAGAAACTACTGTATTTACTTGTACCTCAAGATCTCTCTGTTCTATAAGACTCCCCAGAACCTTGCCATTCACTGTGCATGCCCTGGCCTGTTTTAACTTCCCAAAATGCATCAATTTGCATTTGTCCAATCTTTGGCCCACTTTTCCAGTTGAGCGAGATCTTGCTGTAATCTTAGGCAATCTTCTTTACTATTCACCACACCACCGGTTTTGCTGTCATCTGCAAACTTGCCGAATGTGCGTTTGCCAATTCAGTAATATATGTAATAAACCACTGGAGGAGGGGACCCAGCATACATCCATGTGGCACAGGCCTCAGTCAGACATCTGCCCGACTCCTTTTCACCAGCCCACTTTTGCATCCATTTGAATATCCCACCCTTGGATCCCATGTGATCTCATTTTTATAGACAAGTCTACCGTGCAGGATCTTGTCGAAGGCTTTGCTGAAGTCAATATAGACAGTGACTACTGCCCTGATTTTGTCAATCCTTTTGATCACCTCTTCACAAAAAGAAAGCTCTATTAAATTCATAAAACATGGAACATAGAACAGTAGAGCACAGGAACAGGTCCTATGGCCCACATTGCTTTTTTGCTGACCTAATTAAATTGGTAAATCACATGCCCAAGTAAACTAAACTCTTCTGCCTACACAATGTCCATATCCTTCCATTTCCTGCACATTTATGTGCATATCTAAGAGCTTATTGAATGGCTTCATTGTTCTTGCCTCCCCTGTCAGTTCATTCCAGACAGCCACCACTCTGTATTTTAATAAAAATATGCCCCACACATCTTCTTTGATCTTACTCCTTCTCAAATTAAATGCAGCCTGTGGTTTTAGACATTTCGACATTGGTAAACATAAACTGTTTACATTCTATCTGTGTCTCTCATAATCTTATAAACCTCTATCAAATCTTTCCTCAGTCTCAGCTGCTCCAGAAAATAAACAATCCAAATTTGAGCAACTTCTCCTTATAGCACATACCATCTAAAAATAATTTCCCGCACATAAAGCCATACTGTTCCTAATCAATTATTGTCCTTCCAAAGGCAGGTAGGTGCTACCTCTCAGAATTTCCTTCACTAACTTTTCAATTGATTGTAATATCTTTTGATATTAGGGTCACTTGGTGGGATCAATTGGAGTTTCCTTCCTAAGTACGTATGTGATGTTCTCCCTTCCTCACGGCTTCCAAGATGAGGAGAATTTCATTCACTAGAGGCTGGTGAATCTATGGAATTCATTGCTACAGATGGCTGAGTTATTGGGTATATTTAAAGTAGAGGTTGATTCTCGATTAGTAAGGGCATTAATGGTTATGGGGAGAATGGGGTTGAGAGGAATATAAATCGGTCATGATTGAATGTAGAGTAGACTCCTAATTCTGCTCATATATCTGATAGTCTTATGTTGATGTTGAAATTTAGTCAAATATATCTTCTTAAGTAGGATCTCCTGAACACTCATGTGCCTCCATTTTATGTTCAGTTATTTTGAGAAAAGCGCAAAGAGCAGTAAAATTACAATGAGTTTGATTGAAACATATGTAATTGAAAGGGATCTAATATAGTGGATGTTGAAAGGACATTTCCTCTTGCGAAAGAATTTACATTACTTTAAAAATAAGTGGTTGCCATTTAAACTAGCATGAAGCAAAGAAAATTCTCTCAAGTGAGTACTTGGAATTTTCTTCTTTTAAGAGTGAATGGAGCAGACATTTTAAAAGTAGAGGTAGACAGGTTTTTTATTAAGTAAGAGGATGAAAGGTTATTGGTGATGAGTAGGAATGTGGACTTGAGGTTGCAAACTGATTTAGTATGTTCTTATGGTGGAACAGTCTGAAGAGATCTACTCCTGCATCTAAAAGTTGCTGGTGAATGCAGCAGGCCAGGCAGCATCTCTAGGAAGAGGTGCAGTCGACGTTTCAGGCTGAGACCCTTCATCTGTCCTGACGAAGGGTCTCGGCCTGAAACGTCGACTGCACCTCTTCCTAGAGATGCTGCCTGGCCTGCTGCGTTCACCAGCAACTTTTATGTGTGTTGCTTGAATTTCCAGCATCTGCAGAATTCCTGTTATTTACTCCTGCATCTAATTACTTTGTTCGATTCGTAATGTTAATGTCTCCTTATTGATCAAACTGAATGTCTTGTTATTTCAGCCTTTTGAATTGATTTGTATCCAAGATCTGAAAGATGGAATCAATTGGCCTAATGCTCTTGAGTTGAGAATTACATTTTATCTTTTGAAATGGCTGACATATTTCTTTACAGTACTTCGGAAAATTAAAAATGCTGTTTACCCTGAATATTTATTATTGTTCATACAAATGACTGTGCTTGATTGTTGTTGATTTCATTGGTGGTCTTCCAGAATAGACTTCATTAACAATGTAAAGCAAGTTGAAATTTGGTACTGAAACTAGATGCCTGTGGTTGAACTAAAGCAGGAAGTGCGGATGGGGGCTGGAGTGGTGGGGGTATCGAAGAAATAGATGGGGGCTGGGGTGGTGGGAGTGGGCAGAGGTTGACTGAAAGATTGAATTGGGAGTGGGTGGATTTAGGCTTAAGATCAGACGTTTTGCTAAAACAACAGGCCTGGAGCTGGGATGATATAGGGTAAGTGATTGAGGGATGGGTCTATATTTGGTGTAGGGATTAGGTAAGCAGCTGCAGGCAGTTGTGATCAGTTTGGATTGGCACCCTGGTTAGCACAGGTATCATGGTCTGAAGGGCATGATTCTGTGCTGTGCGGTTCTATGAGTCATTATTATTAGAAAATCATATTTGGCAAAACACATTTTAGAGTTACACATTTTAAAGTACACATGGATATTTGTGTTCTTTCTACTACTCTGTATTGAGGAGTGGGAATATGTTTCCGAAGATCCTGTTTACAGTTTCTTTGCACATCTTGTTCCAAAGACATGTTTTCTGCTTGCGTACATAAATTAGAAGTTTACTGTATTATAAATTTTTGCTCTTTGCCATTCTGAATAAAATAGTTTCATATTCATTGTAATTTGTAAATCTATATACTTTGGGTTGAAAATGGTTTTCAGTGGTGTGTAATGCAGTAATATTCAATGTTTATTTTTTTTTAAAGTTCCCTATTTTCTTTGTATTGTGGAATGATCCTTATTGATTCTTCTGCCTTGCTACTCTTTCCTCATCTCTCAAAGGACTGATTAAAACCAATTTCTTTTGATCTTGCCCATTGTCACAGTCCTTTCTGTGACCACCTATTTTAATCTTGTTGAAATAATTTTGGATATTAAATGATAAAATGCCATTTATATGGTATCTAATCTTGTCACAAAGACACCAGAGCATGTTATTGTTTTCTAATATAACTATAATTTACAACTTTAAATCAATGTATTATAGGCTATTCCATATATTTAAATTAATTTCAGTACAATTATATTTTTCTGTGCACTTATGTTCTGTACCAGTGAGATATGTTGAAAAGAAAAAACATTAACCTTCACCACTCGCATTACTTTTGAGTGTCTGTTTTTTTTTTACTGTGGAGCTTTGAACAGAGCCCAATCAGAGATCAGAAGCCTGAAAAGATATAATTCACTTTCGTTCACTAATTCAGTAGAAAAAGCAAAGACTCGCAGCAGTTTCGAGCTTTGAGCAGCAGCCAATCAGTGTTTGGGATTGATTTACAAGAACAAATTGAAGTAAGGCAGGGCAAGCAGAGCGGCCATCATCAGAGTGGTCAGAATTAGAGTGGAGATTTTGAGGGTTAGGCTGTTTGAGGCTTCACCAGGAAGAGGCTTCAGTGAGAGAAGGCAAAAAAAAAACTGTAGGTGGAGATTTTTTTTTCTCTCCCACAGTTTATTGGTCTTTCTTCTTTATAATTGCTCAGTTAGGAACAGTCGAGGTGCCAGACAGGATAGTGAAATGCTTCTCTTGCAGGGTGTGCAAAGGCAAGGGGACCTCCAGTGTCCCTGATGACTTCATCTGCAAGAAATACATTCAGCTGCAGCTTCTAACACACCGCGTGAAGGAGTTGGAGCTGGAACTGGATGAACTCTGGATCATTCGGGAGGTTGAGGGGGTGATAGATAGTACATATGGAGGGCTAGGTACACCTAAGGTGCAGGACAGAGGAGAGTGGGTAACAGTCAGGAATGGGAAAGGAGCTTGTGCAGAGTACCCCTGTGGCCATCCCCCTCAACAACAGGTATCACTTTGGATACTGTTGGGGAAGGGGAGAGGGTGATGACCTAACAGTAAAGTCACAGCAGTCAGGTCTCTGGCACCGACTCTGACTCAGTGACTCAGAAGAGAAGGCGGAGAAGAGGTGGCAGTGAATTCGTTCGTTAGAGGAACAGAAAGGAGGTTCTGTGGTTGAGAATGAGATTTCCGGATGGTATGTTGCCTCCTGGGCACCAGGGTCTGGGGTATCTCAAATCGTGTCCTCAGCATTCTTAAGTGGGAGGATGAACACTCAGAGGTTATAGTTCAAATATGTACCAGTGAAGAGCAATGAGGTTCTGCAAAGTGAGTTCAGGGAATTAGGTCTAACTTAAAAGGCAGAACCTCTAGTGTTCTGAGCTCAGGATTGCTACCTGTAACACATGCTAGTGAGGCCAGAAATAGAAAGATTATACTGTTTGACTTGTGACTAAGGAGTTAATGTAGGAGCGAGGGCGTCAGATTTTTGGATCATTGGGCTCACTTCCAGGGAAGCAGGGACCTCTACAGATGGCACCTGAACTAGACGTGGACTAATATCCTAGCGAAAGGTTTGCTAGTACTGCACAGGGTGGGGTGTTGTGGTTTAAGCTAGAGTTACAGGGCGGTGGGAACAAGAGTGCCGGAACAGATAGTGGAGAGGTTGTAGAGACAGATGTTAAAACCTCTGACAAATTCAGGAATGAAAAGGTTGAAGGTGGTGAGACTAATGTCCTGAGCTGCTTATATTTCAATGCAAGAAGTATCGCAGGAAAGGCAGCTGAACACAAGGCATGGATTGACACCTGGAATTGTGATATTGGAGCCATTAGTCAGACTTGACTGCAGGAGGGGCAGGACTGGCAGATCAATATTCTGGGGTTCTGTTTTAGATGTGACAGAGTGGGAGGGATTAAAGGAGGATGAATGGCATTATTAGTCAAGAAAAATGTCTCGGCAGTGCTCAGGACAGAACTGACAGGACAGAATGGGTGGAACTGATTAATAAGAAAGGTATGACTACGTTAAAGGGATTGTTGCAAGAAATGTAAGGTTATAGTAGTTTATTATGGACTCCCATACTGTAAAAGGACTGGATGGGACAGAGTTTGTCAAATGTGATCAGGGAAGTTTTCTTAATCAGTACTTAGAAGTTCCAACAATAGAGTGTGCAGTACTGGTTCAGTTATTAGCAAATGAGGCAGGGCAGGTGACAGAAGTTTGCGTAGGGGAACATTTTGCATCTGTTGATCACAATATCATTATTTTCAAAGCAAGCATGCAGAAAGATAGGCCAGGTCCATGGGTTGAGTTTCTAAATTGAATCAAATATCTCTGTGATGATTGTACGCTCTGGTATCAATTGTTTAGTGACAATAAAGTAAAGTAAATTGGAGAAAGACCAAGTTTGATAGTATCAATAAAGATCTGGCAAGTGGGGATTAGGACTGGCCGTTTCCTATCAAAGTTGCACTTGGTTAAGTGGCATGCCTTCAAAAGTGAAATTTTGAGAGTACAAAGCTTGTGTGGGCCTGTCGGAATAAAAGGTAAAGATTACAGGTGCAGGCACCTTGGTTTTCAAGAGATAATGAAGCCCTGGTTAAGAAAAAATAAGAGCTGCAGAGCAGGTATCGGCAGATAGGAACAAATAAAGGCTCCTGCGGAGTTTAAGAAATGCAAGAGAACACTTAAGAAATCAGGAGGGCTAAAAGAAGGCATAAAATTGCCTTGGGTGAAGGAGAATCCGAATGGATTCTACTGATGTGTTAAGAGCAAAAGGATTGCAAAGAACAAAATTGATTCTCTGGAAGATCAGAATGGTTATCAATGCGTGGAACCAAAAGAGATGGGGGAGATCTTAAATTCATTTTTTTCATCTGTATTTACTCAGGAGACGGGCACAGAGCCTATAGAAGTGAAGCAAAATGGAATCAACTTCATTGACTCTATACAGATTACAGAGGTGGAGGCATTTGCTGTCGTGAGGCAAATTAAGGTGGATAAATCCCCAGGGCCTGACAGGTATTTCCTTGGACCCTATGGGAGGCAAATTGCCAGAGCCCAAGCAGAAATATTTAAATCATCCTCGGCAACAGGTGAGGTGCTGGTGAATTGCAGGATAGCCAATGTTGTTCTACTGTTTAAAAAAGACTCTAGAAATAAACCAGGAAATTATAGGCCGGTGAACCTGACATCAGTAGTGGGAAAGTTATTGAAAGGTATTCTAAGGGACAGGTACTATGAGCATTTGTATAGACATGGACTGATAAAGGATAGGGAACATGGCTTCATACATGATAGGTTGTGTCTAACCAAACAGTGTTTTTCAAGGAAGTTACTAGGCTAGTTGATGAAGGCAAGGCATTTGACAAGGTCCTGCATGAGAGGTTGGTCAAGAAGGTTCAGTTGCTTGGCATTCAAGATGTGGTATTAAATTAGGTTAGGCATTGGCTTTGTGGGAGAAGCCAAATTGTGGTAGTAGAGGGTTGCCTGTTTGACTGGAGACGTATGACTAGTGGAGTGTGGTAGGGTTTGGTGCTGGGTCCATTGTTGTTATCTATGTCAATGATCTGGATGATAATGTGGTTAACTGGATCAGCAAATTTGTGGATGACCCTAAGATTGGGAGTGTAGTTGACAGTCAGGAAGACTATCATGGTTTGCAGTGAAATCGGGACCAGCTTGAAAAATGGCAGACAGAATTTAATGCAGACAAGTGTGAGATGGTAGGTCTTACATGGTAAATGGTAGGATACTGAGGAGTGCAGTAGAACAAAGGGATCTGGGAATGCAGCTCCATAATTCATTGAAAATGATATCACAAGTAGCTAGGGTCATGAAGAAAGCTTTTGGCACATTGGCCTTTATTGATCAAAGTATGTAACGTTGAAGTTGTATAAAGCAATGGTGAGGCCTTATTTAGAGTATTTTGTGCAGCTTCAGTCACCTACCTACAGAAAGGTGTAATTAAGAATGAAAGAATATAAAGAAAATTTACAAGTATGTTGCTAGGACTGGAAGTCCCGAGTTATATGGAAAGATTGACTGGGATAGGACTTTATTACCTAGAGCGTAGAAGGCTGAGGAGATATTTAATAGAGGTATACAAAATTATGAGGAGTATAGATAGAGTTAATGCAAGCAGGCTTTTTCAACTGAGGTTGGGTGGGACTACAACTAAAGGGAACATGAGGGGAATCTTCAATCAGACTGTCGTGGGAGTGTGGAACAAGCTGTCAGCGCAAGTGGTTCATGCAAGCTTGATTTCAACATGTAAGAGAAGTTTGGATAGGGGCATGATAAAAGTATGGAAGACTGTGGTCCCAGTGAAGGTTGATGGGAGTATGCTGTTTAAAAGGCTCAGCATGAACTAGATGGGTTGAAGGGCCTGTTTCTGTGGTGTACTTTTCTCTAAGTCAGCGACATAACTAGAACATTTACTTTGTGTTGGTAGCTCGTTCATTGATTTTTTTTAAGAAGTTATTTTATGAATTGGGGACCACCAATGAATAATTTTTTTCATACACCTTTGTGAACAATTATAAATTAATGGTGCTTGAACAAAATCGGCATTTGCAGCAGAATAGAGTTATTGAATGTGACACTGTTTGGAAGCTGACTATGAACATTTTGCACTATTTTTTCCTCCTGTTTCTTCTTCTGCTGCTTTGTACTTTTCTATGTATTTTCGTTATCCTCTCCTCTGATAAATTTTTTCAACATCATCAGAAACATTGTTAGATTCTCCCTCTCGCCCCCCCCCCCCGGCTCCCTCTAGCCCACCCCCTCCCCGTCACCTCCCCCTCTCTCTCCCTCGCTCTGTACAGCCCTGCATTCTTCACCCTTCTGTTTTTTGCCTCTGTTGTACAATTTATCTTGTTACTCTGTCTGCATTTGTACCCAGTCATTGGCTTGTTCTTCTTTATATTCATGTCACACACATCACCTACTTGTAAACCTGCTGGCTCATCCTCAGCTCTATCATACTGGTTCTCATCCCCCTGCCATATTAGTTTAAATCACTCCCAACAACTCTAGTAGACTTGCCCCCAGTAATATCGGCCCCCTTGGATTCAGTACAACCTGTTCCTTTTTTTTTGCAGGTCACACCTGCCCCAGAAGAGGTCTCAATGATCCAGAAATCTGAATCCCTGATCCCTGACCCCTGTTCCTACTCTTCAACCATGCATTTATCTGGCAACTCATTCTATTCCTATCTTCACTGTCACATGACCCAGACAGCAATCCCAAGATTACTACCCTTGAGGTCCTGCTTCTCAGCTTCCTTCCTAACTCCCCATATTCTGTTTCCAGGATCTTCTCCCTTTTTCTACCTGTGACATTTGTACCAATATGTATCATGACTTCTGGCTGCTCACCGGACGCATTCAGAAACATTGCGGACCCTGGCACCTGGGAGGCAAACAACCATGTGTTCCTTTTAGTGTCCACAGAATCGCCTATCTGTCCACCTAACTGGAGTCCCCTATTACTGCTCCCATTTTCTTCAGTTTCCTACCGTTCTTAGCCACAGGGCCAGACTCAGTGCCAGAGGCACAGCTGCCGTTGCTTCCCCCAGGTAGGTCTCCCCACCTCCCCCACCCTCCCCCTCACCAACAGTACTCAAAATTGAGTACTTATTATTGAGGGGGACAGCCACAGGTGTGATCTTCACTATCTGATGTTCTCTCTTCCTTCTGACAGGTACCCATTTATCTGTCTCCTGTAGCCTTCCTGTAACTCCTGTCTATCACCTCCTGTCTTTCTCTAACAAGCCAACCGTCTTTGAGCTTCGGCTCCAGTTCCTTAATTTGGTCTCGAAGGAGCTGCATCTCGGTGCACCCGGTGCAAATGTAGCCATTGGGGAGGCTTGTCGTCTCCCAAAAATTCCAAATCTGACACCCAGAACAGAACACTGACTCTGTAGACATACCCCCAGTTCTCTCAAGAGTTTAATAAGAAATAAGGAATGAACTTACATACTTGCCTTGCCTTCAGATGTTCTTGCCGAAGTCATGTTGAGCCAAAGGCTTACCACTCTGACTCAGTCCACTCCGACGACCACTCTGCTAGATTGTACCCCTCTTTTATGGAGACTGGGTTTTTTAAGCTCTTTGCTGGACTTGTGTGGGAATGCTTCTACTGCATTCGCACAGTACTCCAATCAACGACTCTCTTTGAAAAAGCTTTCTACCTTCTTTAAGCTCTTCGCTTTAAAAATAGCTGATCTATTAATTGGTGGAAGATTTATGATCTCAGACAGTCAGCCATCACAGCATTAATTTTGGGTGTCCAGGATCTCTGTCCCTAGAAGCATTAACACTATCTGTATGAAGTCATGAAGTAGCAGGAAATAAAGCAGGATAAATGTTAGGGAGCAGTCAGGTTTGTTAGGAATAGTCAAGGAATGGCAAGAAGAATGACAGAAAGACAGGGTGACTAGAATATGAAGAAAGTTCTTGGCCCAAAATGTCAACTATTTATTTATTTCCATAGATGCTGCCTGACCTGCTGAGTTCCTCCAGCATTTTTGTGTGTGTTACTAGCTTTTCCTCTGCCTTTGATTTCTATGACAGATGACTTGATCACAGGTAACTCCTTGGAATATCTTTTTTGGGGTGTAGGAATTACAACAGTGTTTTGGAAATCCTTTGTGTTGGAAATCGTTTGTAATTTGGAAACATTTTATAAGAGAGAAATCTTCTGAGAGTTTTAAATGTGTTTTACGAATTTTATCTCAATTTAAACATGTATCGTTAAAATAAATGCACTGCTTTAAAACTACTCCGCTATCTGGAAGCATCTCCTCCTTGGTAGTGAAGGGGATGACTCACCACACAAATAGTGGATATTGGCAACTAAACCTGCTGTGGAGGATAAGCACAGAAGTGATTTATCCCAGGAAGAGTAGGCGGCTACAGTATAACTTCCCTTTTGTTGAGAGTACCTGTAGTTGTCTGTATCGGTTAGGGCTTACGATCTTCGAGTTCAGAACTTTACATACAGCAAACCCAATATCATCACAAGAGATCATTTGAATTAATTTTGGTGATCTTCCTTTTAAAGTTATTGCTATAGCATTTTAAATTCTCACTAGGATGATATCAACATTTTTCCCGTAATCTCTATTCCCAAAGAGACTTGTTATAGGACTAGTACAACCGAAGGAACTAATTAATACATTCAGGTTGGTTTTCGATTTGATTCACCAGAGAGCTAATGTTGGTCCATTGGAACATGCAGAATAATGCAGAGTGTTTTAGATATCTAAGCAACCAGGTGACAGGGCAGTACTGGGAGCTACATTTTATTTTTTGCAAGTCTAATCCATTTCTTATGTGTTGGTATACCATACGCTAGTATAGACTAGTTATCACAAATGATTGATCTTTCACTTGTCTTCAAATAACCCACATAATCATTAAAAAAAAAGCTTTGTCCTTATCTACTATTGTAATGTTGTCTTTCATCTGTTGCTGATTTCAGCAGAAATTTGCCATTCTTTTTGAAATGCACTGTTTCTGGAAGTGTCTGCCTTTTACAGTTCTCTGGATACTACTAGTACTGGAATTGTTAACTTAAACAGAAGTAAGTGAAGCCCAAGGGAGCTAAGCAAGACTGTTGGACAAGCTTTTGGTTTGAGGCAACATATTGCATATAAAAAGTTCGTTGTATTATTATCTGTATGCAGGACCTTGAAACTAAAGGAAATGTGTTTGCTGCCGAACTCTGCCCTGATGTAGAATTGGATAGGTTATGATTAACAGTGGGAACTTAAATGTGATTTCATAAGTGAAGTTTTATATTTTAAAGCACTTCATTAAAGTCCATTTGGAGTTATTAAAAGTTGGACTATTAACATTTGGTGTCTTGGACAATTTCTTTGAGTGATGGAGTTTAGAAAAGTTGTTTGAGGTACTTGGCTTTAAAAGTCATATTTCAACAACGCTTACAAATAAAATGCTCGAAAACAAAGATGATTGAAATGCTAATGATCTAGGCCATATTTTGATATTGTGAAGGCTGAAAAGAACAAAGAATTAATTCAAACAACAGGAATTCTGCAGATGCTGGAAATTCAAGCAACGTACATCAAAGTTGCTGGTGAATGCAGCAGGCCAAGCAGCATCTATAGGAAGAGGCGCAGTCGACGTTTTAGGCCGAGACCCTTCGTCAGGACTAACTGAAGGAAGAGTGAGTAAGGGATTTGAAAGCTGGAGGGGGAGATGCAAAATGATAGGAGAAGACAGGACGGGGAGGGATAGAGCCGAGAGCTGGACAGGTGATAGGCAAAAGGGGATACGAGAGGATCATGGGACAGGAGGTCCGGGAAGAAAGACAAGGGGGGGGTGACCCAGAGGATGGGCAAGAGGTATATTCAGAGGGACAGAGGGAGAAAAAGAGTGAGAGAAAGAATGTGTGCATAAAAATGAGTAACAGATGGGGTACGAGGGGGAGTTGGGGCCTTAGTGGAAGTTAGAGAAGTCGATGTTCATGCCATCAGGTTGGAGGCTACCCAGACGGAATATAAGGTGTTGTCCCTCCAACCTGAGTGTGGCTTCATCTTTACAGTAGAGGAGGCCGTGGATAGACATGTCGGAATGGGAATGGCACGTGGAATTAAAATGTGTGGCCACTGGGAGATCCTGTTTTCTCTGGCGGACAGAGCGTAGATGTTCAGCAAAGCGGTTTCCCAGTCTGCGTCGGGTCTCATCAATATATAAAAGGCCACATCGGGAGCACCGGACGCAGTATATCACCCCAGTCGACTCACAGGTGAAGTGATGCCTCACCTGGAAGGACTGTTTGGGGCCCTGAATGGTGGTAAGGGAGGAAGTGTAAGGGCATGTGTAGCACTTGTTCCGCTTACACGGATAAGTGCCAGGAGGGAGATCAGTGGGGAGGGATGGGGGGGACGAATGGACAAGGGAGTTGTGTAGGGAGCGATCCCTGCGGAATGCAGAGAGAGAGGGGGAGGGAAAGATGTGCTTAGTGGTGGGATCCCGTTGGAGGTGGCGGAAGTTACGGAGAATAATATGTTGGACCCGGAGGCTGGTGGGGTGGTAGGTGAGGACCAGGGGAACCCTATTCCTATTGGGGTGGTGGGAGGATGGAGTGAGAGCAGATGTATGTGAAATGGGGGAGATGCGTTTAAGAGCAGAGTTGATAGTGGAGGAAGGAAAGCCCCTTTCTTTAAAAAATGAAGACATCTCCCTCGTCCTAGAATGAAAAGCCTCATCCTGAGAGCAGATGCGGCGGATCTATTCCGTGCCTATTCTGGTATCTGTCCCCCACTTTTCCTTCGCTACATCGACGACTGCATTGGCGCTGCTTCCTGCACGCATGCAGAACTCGTTGACTTTATTAACTTTGCCTCCAACTTTCACCCTGCCCTCAAATTTACCTGGTCCATTTCTGACATCTCCCTCCCCTTTCTAGATCTTTCTGTCTCTGCCTCTGGAGACAGCTTATCCACTGATGTCTACTATAAGCCTACTGACTCTCAGATCTATCTGGACTATTCCTCTTCTCACCCTGTCTCTTGCAAAAACGCCATCCCCTTCTCGCAATTCCTCTGTCTCCGCCGCATCTGCTCTCAGGATGAGGCTTTTCATTCTAGGACGAGGGAGATGTCTTCATTTTTTAAAGAAAGGGGCTTCCCTTCCTCCACTATCAACTCTGCTCTTAAACGCATCTCCCCCATTTCACGTACATCTGCTCTCACTCCATCCTCCCACCACCCCACTAAGAATAGGGTTCCCCTGGTCCTCACCTACCACCCCACCAGCCTCCGGGTCCAACATATTATTCTCTGTAACTTCCGCCACCTCCAACGGGATCCCACCACTAAGCACATCTTTCCCTCCCCCCCCCTCTGCATTTCGCAGGGATCGCTCCCTACACAACTCCCTTGTCCATTCGTCCCCCCCATCCCTCCCCACTGATCTCCCTCCTGGCACTTATCCGTGTAAGCGGAACAAGTGCTACACATGCCCTTACACTTCCTTCCTTACCACCATTCAGGGCCCCAAACAGTCCTTCCAGGTGAGGCATCACTTCACCTGTGAGTGGACTGGGGTGATATACTGCGTCCGGTGCTCCCGATGTGGCCTTTTATATATTGGTGAGACCCGACGCAGACTGGGAGACCGCTTTGCTGAACATCTACGCTCTGTCCGCCAGAGAAAGCAGGATCTCCCAGTGGCCACACATTTTAATTCCACATCCCATTCCCATTCTGACATGTCTATCCACGGCCTCCTCTACTGTAAAGATGAAGCCACACTCAGGTTGGAGGAACAACACCTTATATTCCGTCTGGGTAGCCTCCAACCTGATGGCATGAACATCGACTTCTCTAACTTCCGCTAAGGCCCCACCTCCCCCTTGTACCCCATCTGTTACTCATTTTTATGCACACATTCTTTCTCTCACTCTCCTTTTTCTCCCTCTGTCCTTCTGAATATACCTCTTGCCCATCCTCTGGGTCACCCCCCCCCCCTTGTCTTTCTTCCCGGACCTCCTGTCCCATGATCCTCTCGTATCCCCTTTTGCCTATCACCTGTCCAGCTCTCGGCTCTATCCCTCCCCCTCCTGTCTTCTCCTATCATTTTGCATCTCCCCCTCCCCCTCCAGCTTTCAAATCCCTTACTCACTCTTCCTTCAGTTAGTCCTGACGAAGGGTCTCGGCCTGAAATGTCGACTGCGCCTCTTCCTAAAGGGTTAATTCAACTAACTTGGTCAGTCTTGCTACTGAACCATGCTTAGATTTGCAAATTGGGTGAGGAGAATTTGAAATATTTAGTGTACTGCATGAATATTGTTTCAGAGTGACTTTTTTTAACTATATTGGTGGAATTCTAAATTTTCTCAAATAATTTGATATTACATGTCAAATTGTATGATCTTGAAGAGTAATTGGATTTAATAAATTTTAATATCTCCCTGAGTATGCAAACTATAACAATGTAAATTCAAGTTAATTTTCATTGATTTATGTGGTGTATTACAATGAATCTCATCCTTGTCAGTTTTTGTTAGCTTTTTTCCCTCAGGGATGTATGTTTCATGCAATTACGTAAGTAAGTTATCAACTTTGTAATAAACAACTTTGAATGTTTTGGTAATTCTTTCAGGAGCTTTGCATTGAGCATTTTCAAAATTTCTCTTAATCCTAATGTATCTGATGATCCTTCCAATTAACCTTTCCTCCATCAGTGTAGCTGCTCTTTCTATTTGAAAAGGTGAATGGAAAAAGCAATGGGTGGAAAATTAAGATGCGCTGCAAAGTTACTTTTGCTGGTTTGGGTGGCATTTTGGTTTCAAGACCATGCCCGGTTCAAACCCATTGGTGGAGCAGGCATTCTGGTTACTGCAACGTGAAAGAATTGGTGAGCATGTGTTGCTAAGAAAAGTGTGAAGTGGTAAGATCATGATGTTGATCAGTGTGTAATTTGACTTGTGACCAGGACTGGCACTTTGGAAACTGATGCAATGTGGTTAGGAAAATGAACAGAGGGTAGGCTGCAAAGAGAGGATTGAGAGTTTTCTAGCAGATGCCATTTCCACTAGACTGTGCAGGAATCAATTCCCTTACACTGTGTAAGATGCCCCTGCTTCAGTAATTTCAAAACTTCTGCGTAATAATCCAAGGTAATAAAATTGTGAATAGGATGGGCCTGTGCGGAGTATTGGTAAACAAATGTCTGATGCACTCAGTACAATTGGGACACATTTTCAATATTAGTGAACCACCCCAGTAAGAAATTTACAGCAGTCTTCATCATTTCCAAAGACCCACTGTTTCTCATAAAAATGAAGCTCGCTGGCCTGCAAAGTGCTGAGATTGTGTTTTTTATATTTCAGATTCCAACATCTGCAGGTTTTTGAAAAAAAAATCTTTTGCCAATGAATTGAATTAGCTGGAGCTTGACTTCTTTGATGAATATCACAGGAGGGAATGGAAATGGATCATCTATCTGGCACTTCTGACTGATCAGCTCAATTACACCACATTCAAACAGACATTTCTAATGCTTTGTTGCAGAGTGACCAACACTGGGAATTAAGTACTCCAGAATACTTTTGTAAATGATCTGCAAAGTAGAAAAGAAGTTGAGATAGTCCTGACATTAACAAAAGTGAGGAAAGAATTTGGTTTAGAAAATCAATAACTAGGATTAGTTGGGGTAAAACAGAGAAATAGTTTAGGACAGAAAATGTTTGATAGGAGTTGTGTGTAGATCTACAAATATCCATGGAATGCACAGCATAGTAGAAAGGAATTTTGTACAATGAATGGCAAAAATACCTGCAAATAAGAAAACTAGCCATACTGACTATATCACCAATCATTTCCAGTACAGTTACAATAGTGTCATCTGTTGTGCAGAGATGGCAGGAGAATGGGATTGAGAGAGA
Source organism: Mobula hypostoma (assembly GCF_963921235.1). Taxonomy (NCBI): domain Eukaryota; kingdom Metazoa; phylum Chordata; class Chondrichthyes; order Myliobatiformes; family Myliobatidae; genus Mobula; species Mobula hypostoma. Next base: position 51,761,751 of record NC_086100.1, on the reverse strand, counting down.
ATATGAATCAGTCATAATTAAATGGAGGATCAGACTCGATGGGTTGAATGGCCTAATTCAGCTCCTTTGTCAAATGGTTTTATCCAACAGTGCAGAAAAATTGCCCAAGTATGACCTGATCACACAATGCTGTATTTGAGCAAGGACTAAAAAGTGACAACTAACATTTGCAGTTCACAAATATTGGGCAACGATCATCTCCAGTAGGCCGAATCAAAGGTGGTGAAGAGTCAGCATACAGGAAGGAGATTGAAAATCTATCTGAGCAGTGCCATAACAATAACCCCTTTGTCAATGAGAGCAAATCCAAGGCTCTGATTATTGACTTCAGGAACAGTAAATAAGAGGTCGGTGAGCCAGTCTTCATCAGAGGAACAGAAGTGGGGAAGGTCAGCAACTTTTAAGTTCCTCAGTGTTATTATTTCAGAGGGCGGTTTCTGGACCCAGCATGTAGTTGCAATCATGAAGAAAGCACAGCACCACCTCTACTTCCTTCGGAGGTTGTGAAGATAAGGCATGACATCTAAAACTTGAACAAACTTCTGAATCTATATTGGGAAGTATATTGACTGGTTGCATCATATCCTGGCACGGAAACACCAATGCCCATAACAAAATATCCTACAAAATGTAGTGGACACGGCCCAGTCCATCACAGGTAAAGCCCTCCCCACCACTGAGCACAGCAACACAAAGTGTCGCAGGAAAGCAGCATCCATCATCGGAACCCCCACCACCCAGGTCATGCTTTCTTTTTGCTGTTGCCATCAGGAAGAAGGTACAGGGATTGAAATCAAATTGGTGAAACCGAAGGATTTGGGGAAGGGTAAAAGATAAATTGTGATGGTCAGTGTTATTCAGATGTTATTCTTTCTTTTTATATTTGCACAGCTGTTGTCTTTTGCATACTAGTTGAATGCCCAAGTTAGTGCAGTCTTTAATTGATTCTATTATGGTTTTTAAGGCAACAATTATACCAGTGTCTAAGAAGAATAGTGTGGGCTACGTTAATGACTATTGCTTGTTAGCACTCACATTGACAGTGATGAAATTCTTTGAGAGGTTGGTTATGACTAGACTGAATTCCTGCCGCAGCAAGGACCTAAACCTATTGCAATTTGCCCATCGCCACAATAGGTCAATGGCAGACGCAATCTCAATGGCTCTCCACACAGCTTTAGGTCACATGGACAACACAAATACCTACGTCAGGATGCTGTTCATCAACTATAGCTCAGCATTTAATACCATCATTCTCATAATCCTGATTGAGAAGTTGTAGAACCTGAGCCTCTGTACCTCCCTCTGCAATTGGATCTTTGACTTCCTAACTGGGAGACCACTATCTGAGTGGATTGGTGATAACATCTCCTCCTCACTGACGATCAACACTGGTGCACCTCAGGGGTGTGTGCTTAGCCCACTGCTCTACTCTCTGTATACACGTGACTGTGTGGATGGGCATAGCTCGAATACCATCTATAAATTTGCTGATGATACAACAATTGTTGGTAGAATCTCAGGTGGTGACGAGAGGGTGTACAGGAGCGAGATATGCCAACTAGTGGAATGGTGCCACAGCAACAACCTGGCACTCAACATCAGTAAGACAAAAGAGCTGATTGTGGGCTTCAGGAAGGGTAAGACGAAGGAGCACATACGAATCCTCATAGAAGGATCAGAAGTGGAGAGAGTGAGCAGCTTCAAGTTCCTGGTGGCAAGATCTCTGAGGATCTAACCTGGTCCCAACATATCGATGTAGTCATGAAGAAGGCAAGACAGCGGCTATACTTTATTAGGAGTTTGAAGAGATTTGGCATGACAAAAAATACACTCAAAAACTTCTATAGTTGTACCATGGAGAGCATTCTGACCTGCTGCATCACTGTCTGGTATGGAGGGGCTACTGCACAGGACCAAAAGAAGCTGCAGAAGGTTGTAAATCTAGACAGCACCATCTTGGGCACTAGCCTACAAAGTACCCAGGACATCTTTAGGGAGCGGTGTCTCAAAGGCAGCATCCATTATTAAGGACCTCCAGCACCCAGGACATGCCCTTTTCTCACTGTTACCATCAGGTAGGAGGTGCAGAAGCCTGAAGGCACGCACTCAGCGATTCAGGAACAGATTCTTCCCCTCTGCCATCCGATTCCTACATGGACATTGAATCTTTGGACACTACCTCACTTTTTTTTAAATATACAGTATTTCTGATTTTGCACATTTTAAAAATCTATTCAATATACGTAATTGATTTACTTTATTATGCTTTGTTTTATTATTATTAATATTTTTTCTCTCTCTGCTGGATTATGTATTGCATTGAATTGCTGCTGCTAAGTTAACGAATTTCACGTTACATGCCAGTGATAATAAACCTGATTCTGATTCTATTAGAACCCGCCTGTCCTGGCCGACCTATTGTCTCAGCTTGCTCCTGCCCCACCGAACTCGTTTCTGCATATCTCGACATGGTTTTATCACCCCTTGTTCAATCCCTTCCGACCTATGTTCGTGACACTTCTCACGCTCTTATAAACTTTTCGATGATTTTAAGTTCCCTGGCCCCCACCGCTTTATTTTCACCATGGATGTCCAGTCCTTATATACTTCCATCCCCCATCAGGAAGGTCTCAAAGCTCTACGCTTCTTTTTTGGATTCCAGACCTAATCAGTTCCCCTCTACCACCACTCTGCTCCATCTAGCGGAATTAGTCCTTACTCTTAATAATTTCTCCTTTGGCTCCTCCCACTTCCTCCAAACTAAAGGTGTAGCTATGGGCACCTGTATGGGTCCCAGCTATGCCTGCCTTTTTGTTGGGTTTGTGGAACAATCTATGTTCCGTGCCTATTCTGGTATCTGTCCCCCACTTTTCCTTCGCTACATCGACGACTGCGTTGGCGCTGCTTCCTGCACGCATGCAGAACTCGTTGACTTTATTAACTTTGCCTCCAACTTTCACCCTGCCCTCAAGTTTACCTGGTCCATTTCTGACACCTCCCTCCCCTTTCTAGATCTTTCTGTCTCTGTCTCTGGAGACAGCTTATCCACTGATGTCTACTATAAGTCTACTGACTCTCACAGCTATCTGGACTATTCCTCTTCTCACCCTGTCTCTTGCAAAAACGCCATCCCCTTCTCGCAATTCATCCGTCTCCGCCGTACCTGCTCTCGGGATGAGGCTTTTCATTCTAGGACGAGGGAGATGTCTTCCTTTTTTAAAGAAAGGGGCTTCCCTTCCTCCACTATCAGCTCTGCTCTTAAACGCATCTCCCCCATTTCACGTACATCTGCTCTCACTCCATCCTCCCACCACCTCATTAGGAATAGGGTTCCCCTGGTCCTCACCTACCACCCCACCAGCCTCCGGGTCCAACATATTATTCTCCGTAACTTCTGCCACCTCCAACGGGATCCCACCACTAAGCACATCTTTCCCTCCCCCCCTCTTTCTGCATTCCGCAGGGATCGCTCCCTACGCAACTCCCTTGTCCATTCGTCCCCCCCATCCCTCCCCACCGATCTCCCTCCTGGCACTTACCCATGTAAGCGGAACAAGTGCTACACATGCCCTTACACTTCCTCCCTTACCACCATTCAGGGCCCCAAACAGTCCTTCCAGGTGAGGCAACACTTCACCTGTGAGTCAGCTGGGGTGATATACTGCGTCCGGTGCTCCCAATGTGGCCTTTTATATATTGGTGAGACCCGACGCAAACTGGGAGACCGCTTTGCTGAACATCTACACTCTGTCCGCCAGAGAAAGCAGGATCTCCCAGTGGCCACACATTTTAATTCCACATCCCATTCCCATTCTGACATGTCTATCCACGGCCTCCTCTACTGTAAAGATGAAGCCACACTCAGGTTGGAGGAACAACACCTTATATTCCGTCTGGGTAGCCTCCAACCTGATGGCATGAACATCGACTTCTCTAACTTCCGCTAAGGCCCCACCTCCCCCTCGTAACCCATCTGTTACTTATTTTTATGCACACATTCTTTCTCTCACTCTCCTTTTTCTCCCTCTGTCCCTCTGAATATACCCCTTGCCCATCCTCTGGGTCCCCCCCCCCCTTGTCTTTCTTCCCGGACCTCCTGTCCCATGATCCTCTCGTATCCCCTTTTGCCTATCACCTGTCCAGCTCTTGGCTCCATCCCTCCCCCTCCTGTCTTCTCCTATCATTTTGGATCTCCCCCTCCCCCTCCAACTTTCAAATCCCTTACTCACTCTTCCTTCAGTTAGTCCTGACGAAGGGTCTCGGCCTGAAACGTCGACTGGACCTCTTCCTACAGATGCTGCCTGGCCTGCTGCATTCACCAGCAACTTTGATGTGTGTTGCTCTGATTCTATTATGGATTTATTGAGTATGCCCACAAGAAACTGAATCACAAGGTTGTATATGATGACACATATGAACTTGGATAATAAATTTACTTTGAACTTTTGATAAATAACCACATTCAATGATATTACCACTTGAGGGTCACAGTGTCAATATCTTGGAGTTAAGATTGACCACAAACTCAAGCTGATAAACTACATTAATTCTATGGCTAAAAGAGCAGGTCAGAGCTTTGGTATCCATTATCATGTGTCTTACCAGCTGATACTTCCAGGCCTCTTCGCTGTCTGGAAGGCACAAGTCAACATGTGATGGAATACTTTCCACTTGCTTGGATGAACACAAGGCTCAAACTGTGATAAGGCAACCCACATCATCGTATCAACCACTCTAAGCAGTCATCTCTCTTTGCCATCACCACAGTGTCTTCAGTGCATTGCTGATACTCAGCCAGCAACCACAAATCTTAAACTTTCCATCACCAAGAGAGACAACGGGAGCAGGTTCCGCTTCGTGTTAGCACCACCATTGTGTGGAAAAGAGTCATTATTCTTTTGTGGCCTAAATCCTGCAAGTTCCTGTTAACAGCACTGAAGAAACACCTTCACCTGAATGATTACCATATTAAGATGGTGGTTGGCCCCTTCTTAAGGGCAGTTAGCGATGGGCAGTACATGTTAGGGGGACAGATGGGCGATTCTGTGGGTGTGAAAAAGAAACAAGGATGGTAGTTTGCCTCCCAGGTGCTGGAGTTCGTGATGTTTCTGAACGCGTCCACGATATCCTGAAATGGGAGGGTGAGCAGCCAGAGGTCATGGTACATATTGCTAGCAATGACATTGGTAGAAAAAGAGAGGAGGTCCTGAAAGCAGAATACAGGGAGTTAGGGAAGAAGCTGAGAAGCAGAACCTCAAGGGTAGTAATCTCGGGATTGCTGACTGTGCCACGTGACAGTGAGTATAGGAATAGAATGAGGCGGCAGATAAATGTGTGGCTGAAGGATTGGAGCAGGAGGCAGGGATTCAGATTTCTGGATCATTGGGACCTCTTCTAGGGTGGGTGTGACCAGTACAAAAAGGATGGGTTGCACTTGAATCCGAGGGGACCAATATTCTGGCAGGGAGGTTTGTTAATGCTATTGGGGAGAGTTTAAACTAGATTTGCAGGAGAGTGGAAACGGAAGTGAAGAGGCAGGGGATGGGGTGGTTGGTGCACGAGTAGACACAGCTTGTAGGGAGTTTGTGAGGAAGGATAGGCAGATGATAGAGGAAAGATGCATTCAGCCAGATGGCTTGAGATGTGTCTGTTTTAGTGCAAGGAGTATCATTAACAAGGCGGATGAACTTAGAGCATGGATCAATATGTGGAACTATGATGTTGTGCCCATTACAGAGACTTGGATGTTTCAGGGGCAGGAATAGCTGCTGAGAGTGCCAGGCATTGGATGTTTCAAAAAGGAAAGGGAGGTAGACAAAAGAGGTGGGGCGTGGTATTGCTAATCAGGGATAATGTCACGGCTGCAGAAAAGGAGAAAGTCATGGAGGGATTATCTACTGAGTCAGTGTGGGTGGAAGTCAGAAACAGGAAGGGGGCAACAACTTTTCTGGGTGTTTTTATAGACCCCCCCCCAATAGTAACAGGGACATCGAGGAACAGATAGGGAAGCAGATTCTGGAATGGTTCAATAATAGGGTTATTGTAATGGGGCACTTTCTACAGAGGCACAATTGAGAGCATCCTGACTGGCTGCATCACTGCCTGGTATGGGAACTGTACTTCTTCCCTCAATCACAGGACTCTGCAGTGAGTGGTGTGGACAGCATCTGTAGATGTGAACTTCCCACTATTCAGGACATGTACAGAGATAGGTTTTACAGAGAAAAGGGCCCGAGGGATCATTGGAGACCCAATTTACCACAACCGCAAACTGTTAGAGCTGCTACCATCCGGGAAATTATACCGCAGCATTAAGCCAGGACCGACAGACTCCGGAGCAGTTTCTTCCACCAGACCATCAGACTGATTAATTCACGCTAATACAATTGTATTTCTATGCTATATTGACTGTCCTGTTGTACATATGATTTATCATAAATTGCACATTGCACATTCAGATGGAGACATAACATACAGATTTTTACTCCTCATGTATATGAAGGATGTAAGAAATAAAGTCAATTCAATAGAAGATTTTAACTTTCCTAATATTGACTGGCATCTCCTTAGAGCAAGGGCTTTAGATGGGGTGGAGTTTGTTAGGTGTAGTCAGGAAAATTCCCTGACACAATATGTTGATAAGCTAACTAGAGGAGAGACTGTACTTGATCTGGAATTGGGAAATAAACCTGGTCAGATGTTAGATTTCTCAGTGAGAGAGCATTTTGGAGATAGTGATCACAATTCTATCTTCTTTACCATAGCACAGGAGAGGGCTAAGAACAGACAATTTGAGAAAACATTTAATTGGGGTGGGGGGGAACTATGATGCTATTAGGTCGGAACTTGGGAGCATGAATTGGGAGCAGATGTTCTCAGGGAAATGTTCAGGGAAAATTTGCATGGCATTCTGCGTAGGTATGTTCCATTCAGGCAGGGAAAGGATGGTAGGGTAAAAGAAACATGGTGTACAAAAGGTATGTAAAATCTAGTTAAGATGAAAAGAAAAGCTTATGAAAGGTTCAAGAAAGTAGGTCCTGATAGAGTTCTAGAAAATTACAAGGTTACCAGGAAGGAGATTAAGAATAAATTAGGAGAGCTAGAAGCGGCCATGAGAAGGCCTTGGTGGGCAGGATTAAGGAAACCCCAAGGCATTCTATAAATACGTGAAGAGCATGAACCATGTGAGAATAGGACCAATCAGTGGAAACGTGTGCATGAAGTCAGGGGAGGTAATGGATGTACTTAATGAATATTTTGCTTCAGTATTCACCAATGAAAAGGTTCTTGGCAATTGTGGGGATGACTTGCAGTGGATTGAAACTTGAGCATATTGACGTTAAGAAAGAGGATAAGAATAGGTTGAGTGAATTTGACCTTTTCTCCTTGGAGCGATGGAGGATGAGAGGTGACCTGATAGAGTTGTATAAGATGATGAGAGGCATTAATTGTGTAGATAGCCAGACATTTTTTCCCAGAGCTGAAATGGCTAATACGAGGGGGCATAATTTTAAGGTGCATTGGAAGTAGGTACTGAGGGGATGTTAGGGGTAAGTTTTTCGCACAGAGTGTGGTAGGTGCATGGAATGCACTGCCAGTGACAGTGGTGGAAGTGGATACAATGAAATCTTTTAAGAGATTCTTAGGTACATGGAGCTTAGAAAAATAGAGGGTTACGCGGTAGGGTAATTCTAGGCAGTTTCTAGAGTAGATTATGTGGTTGGCACAACATTGTGGGGCGAAGGGCCTGTAACGTGCTGTAGATTTCTATGTTTTGTGTTCACTATTCTGTCAATATATAGATCCCTAAAATGCAATTTGAAGGAAAGATTATCTGGAGCAGAGACTGAAATCATCATTTGTGAAACCTAAGGATTTGAGGAAGGGGAAAAGATACATTATGATGGTCAATGTTGTGCAAATGAGATTGCCCAAGAACCTAATTTACCAGATGTCCAATCTCCTACTTCCGTAAATTATTTTCCCTTGAATTATTGAAATTATTCTCTTGGAAATTTGATCCTTCCTTTTCGGTGCTGGTGATTAAAAGCTGGGTTAGCTCCAAGAAAATGGCATTTGCAACCATTTCTGTGTCAAAACACACAAACCTTGAAACTTGATAAAGCGTTTGCTCTAATGACATGCTCTTGTGACTTGTTCATACCTTGTACAGAATGTGATGATATACTGTACAAAATTTATTTTGGAGCACTATGATGTTACCTGAACAAAATCCAGGTGTGGGAGAGGAGGTGATATGTGTGCACCCATCTTGGGCCCTAACTGGATAAAATGGCCTTCATTCTAAGATGCAACAATGCCAGCAAGCAAGTAAACTACATAATTTTCTTGGATCATTCCATCTTCTCATTGTACTGATTCTCTACAAGTAGCTTCTTCGTTTTCATGTGCAGCTGTTTCTCTTTTTCTTAATTAATGCTGAATTCCAAATTCTCAACTGCCTCCACCTTAAGCACAGCAGCAATTATTCTCTACTGTTGTCTCCATACACTGCTCTGATCTCCACGCACTGTATATAAGAAGTATCAGAGGTCCGAGCTGTTGCCATTGAATCAAGCTAATTTGCTGAACCAAGATTTCTCAATCCCAGCTGGGGAACTAGTAATGTTTGTGATCATCTTTCCCAGGTTAACCTCAAATCTGAAGATGTCAGCGAGGCCTTGATTACAGCTGAAGTTTGATGAGCTGGAAAGCAACGAAAGTGATAGAGTCTGTGCCATTTCTAAGCAAATATCCTTTACTCAGTCTAATTTGATAAGATTTGCTATTTAATTGATTTCTTGAAGGAAATTTATTGCTCATTTGATTGGAATTTGAATAAATACAATGAGTACAAGACAATTCATTTATGTAGACTAATACCTTTCACCTCTTCAATTACTTTTAACTGTATGTTGTGTTTCACTTTTGACTCAGCTGTGTACTCTTAGCTAGAAATGTTATCTTTGTGCTCGGTGTAGTTACAGTGAAACTACACTTTGCTGTTCCTTTGATGGATTAAATCTGTGCTTACCTGCGCTGGAGGGAATGTGCACTGAGAGTTTCGTGGGAATACCCAAAGTTGCCTTGGTATTTTAATCTTATTGTGATTTGAAATTCTGTACGTTTTAAAGAAACCCATTTGGCAAGGACTAGTGGTTTCAGCTGCCGTAGGTTTGATTATCTGAACACTGGAAATTGTTGTTTATAATTGCCAAGGTAGTTTCCTGATGTGAAAGATTCAATGATAGCAGCATGGTTACTACTTGGATAATCAGATAAACTTGGCAGTGTGTGATGTTGTCCTACATTAAATGGTTGTTTGCTGACAGCAACAATATCTTCAGACAATAGCTGCAATCCTACTGTTTGATGCTGTAATGGGTGGTTAAAACCATTGCTGTAGAGTGTACACATCCTTACAGCTCCGTTGAAATGAGTACGCATGAGAATATGGTATAGCTGCCGCGAGCCAGTTTTCAACTTCTGCCATTGATTTTTGCACAAGCTCTATATGGCTCCTTGCAGTGTAGCAGTTCTTTGTAGTCTGCTTGATATTACCTAGAGTGATTATCTTGGGTGCAGGTATTTAAGCCACAATTAATTTCTCTCTTGTTGCTCCGAAATTTACTGCCATCACTTGCCTTTCTGAAGTCTCTTCCTTTTAATGTTACTTGAGTGTTCTCTAGCTTATGTTTTACTTCTTTGTTATCCTTCTGACAATTTGTATATTTTAAATTCCTCTGATGTTATCAAGATTTGCTGATATGTTTCCAGTTTATGATACCATTTTATTATTTTCAATTTAATTCTGCCTTCCCCTTTTAGGAACGTTAAATTTCTTCAGAGGCAAAGTCTGATTTGGAATTAGCTGAAGTTTGTAGTCAGGAGGATAGAGCTGTTTCACTCTGTCCATTTAGGACTTGTAATTTCTAAAGATGTGCATTATTTACTTGTGAACAAGTTCACATCTCTGCTTGATAGTCATTATATACATTCAGAGATTCTCTTTTGCACAACACTATTTTAACAGATGGTTATTTGAGTTACTGTCACTTTCCTGTCAGCTTGAACCAGTCTGGCCATTTGCCTCTGACCTCTCATAAACAAGACATTTTCACCCATGGTACTGCTGCTCACTGGATATTTTTTGTTTTGCCCATTATTCTCTAGAGTGACTATTTTGCGTGAAAATCCTATGAAATCAGCAATTTCTGAAATACTCAGATCACCCCATCTGGCACCAACTGACACTCCATGGTCAAAGTCACTTTTCTCCATTCTAATATTTGGTCTGAACAACTACTAACTTCCTTGACCATGTCTGCATGCTTTTATGCATTGAAGTTACTACCACATGATTAGATGTGATTATCATTAGATTTTCTATAACAAGCAATGGAATAAAGTGGTCACTGTGTGCATGGTAGTATGTGAGCTTGTGTCTGCAAAAATTATCATGAAAACTACTACATTGTCATAAAATGCCAGCTGGCTTGCCAAAGCTTTAAACTACATTGATAATAATTGGGACTTAGCATTGCTTCATTCAAACAAATCAATGGAAATATGGTCCTGCTTCTCACTGAGAGCTGTTATTGAGTTTGGAGTATTAGGTTCCATCTGTTTAATTGCTTTGTTTGAAGCCTGCATTTTGATATGACGTTTACATTTAGTTCTTGAACTAGGAGATGGCAACATCTGTAGTGCAAAGTTTGAATTTCGGCAGGTTGCAGCTGTTCAGGGAATGAGAGTATGTGCACTGCAGAACCAGGAATTGCTGGAATTGGGAGAGATGCAGGCAATAATGTATATTAAAAAAAAGATTTGAAGTTTGTAACTGAATAAACATTTGTATTTTGGTTCCCTTTTTATATTCTCTCAAGCTCAGTTCCCATTGTGTTATTTTACACTTTTCTTGTAGCCAATTCATGTAGGGCTTTTACCTTTCCTGATCTTAATATTATTATTTACAACTATGAAATACTGGTTGGCATGTTATCTTAAAATTTTCTCCATCATAATGTCGCATTATGTGAGTAGTTAGATGATCCCACCATCTGTGACATGTTGCATTCTCTACTTGTGTGAGGCTCTTCAGCATTGAAATAAACTTAAATTTTGGAGAGAGTGATTCCACTACTTTCATACTATCAACAGTACGTAATGGTTGCATTTTAGAAAATATAATCATTGCCGAGAAAATTATCCTCAGTTAGTTTTGGAAAGCAATGATTTCTGCTTGCATTAATATTGTGTGCACTGCCTTTAAAATTCATTCTATTTAATCCAGAGGAGATGTACAATGTGATAAGCCAAATATATACCATGCATAACTATGTCAGCTAGGAATTAATTTCTTGGCTTCAGTGTCCTGTTGATGTGCTGACTAAGTTGATACTTAACACTGAAGAAGTTTAAAAAGTTTGAAAAGTTTTGTAGCTTTTGACTTGCATTGGGAAGAGCAGTGTTAAATTTAGTTAATTTGAATGTTAAGTCTTGCAAAAGAACTTGAGCAATGATTAATTTTCTGACTGATTAGAGTCTTCCGTTTTAAATCCAGGTTTCCCTTAAGCTCTCGTATGGATCTGTCAGGCTTATTGGTTGACAGTGCTACTATTGTAATTTTCAGTTCAAAGTATTATAATTACCTTTCAAAATGCTCCATTGTTAGTTGAAATGTGTGGGACTTTCCATCATATCACATACAATTATGATACTGGCAATGAGCGTATTATTAATTGAGCAGTCTTGAGTTTGTACCAATATAGGCTTGTATAAAACATCAATTTATTAATTATTTTTTAAAACATTATCAGTGAGAAAAGTTGATGCTTAAAGTTGTTTTAGGAGTCTCTTTGAAGCTGCTTCTTCCCATTCTTTGTTGCCCTCTTCTTTAATTCTGCAACTCAGGATGACTTTCAGCACTGTTCTGTGGGTTTTGATGACACCAGTATGATTCCTGTAATGCTGCCTCAGATGAGGCAGAAGGTGTTAAGGGGAGCAGCTTGCTACTCTTGTTTGGGAGATGGTGCATTCCTTCTGCTGTTTTTACCACCTTTTTCTTTTTCTCCCAAGAGAAGTTCAAATTGAGAAAACTGCTACTTCCTTTTGAGCAGACATGGGTAAGGGATTCCCGTTAGTCATTGAAGCTGCTGGGTTTATTTTCAAGGAGACTTTGAGGATATCTTTGAATCATATATTCTTTCCTTTTGTTTTGGTAATCTGTTGCTGACATTTGACAATGTAGATTGGAGCATGTGATGTTCACTTATATGATGTGACCTGCCTGTCAGTATCAGCTGACACCTTGGTAATGTGTGAATGTTAACTTCAAGGAGGATGTTGACATTGTCTGTATCTTTTCTGGCAGTGTTTATGGAAGATTTTGCAGAAGCAATGTTGGTATTAACTCTCCAATATCTTGAGGTACCTGCTGTTGGTTGTACATGAGAGTGAGATCACAATCGCTTAATAGACTTGAGGTTTTTTCCCTGGCTCTGAGGTTTTGATCTTCAAATGCAGACATGCCCTTCGACTTATGGGAGAAGAGACTCCGAATTTGTTTCTGAAGCTCCCCTCTTGCAAGTTTTAGGATTCCAGCAGGCTCTCAAGGCCTGGTTAATTCTCAGTTGGCCAGGCCTTTTTGATTGTTTTTGGCCCAGCGTGGCATAGAGGCCACGATGAACTGCAGAATGCTCACAGCATCTGGACTACCTTGTGGTTTACCATAATGTTAATAATGTGAAGAGACTTTCAGCTTTTCTACTGAAAAACAACAGTACTAGGTTGCAGAGAAAGTCAAAAAAATCGAGATGCTAATTGAACTCAAATGCAAGTTGTTATTTTTTTGGAAACTCAACTTCACATTGAGTGATAAAACACAGTTCCATTGGCACCCAACCAAAATGTTGCGAATAAAAGAGTGCACAAGATCCAGCAGTTATTGACTTGGGCAGGTTCATCAAAGTTTTCTACAGCCTGAATACTCAGCTGTCCACCCAAGTCAGAACTAAGAACAGAGGAATTTTTTTTTATTAAGGATAGAGAGAAAGTTAGTACCTATTGGAAGGAACACTTCAAAACATTCCCATCCCATGACTCTGTCCTTGATTCCAAATCACAGAAAACTTTTCAAAACCAAAAATAAAAGAGCACGCACAAAGCTGTGTAAGCAATTCCTAGTTTATAATAGAAACTGGCTTGTCAGAATGATGATATTGATCCATTTCTAGCGCAGGAATAGTGTGTTTTCTTTCTCATGTGTTTTAACTATAATAGTTTGCAAAAGTATATTGTTTTCTGTGAATTATAATGAGTAAGTATTGATTCACTGTTAACATATGACATGATAAGCAGCACACAATTTTACCTTCTCATAAGCAACATTTATATCAGCATCGAAGGAGCAAAATGGAGACAAAGGAGACTGCAGGTGCTGTAAATAGGAGCAAAAGAATAAACCATTGCAGGGTCCTGACCTGAAACATTGACTATCCTTTTGCCTCCACAGATGCTGCCTGACCTTTAGCAGTTTTCCTTCAGCATTCCTTTAGCTGAAATCCTAAAACTTGCAAGAGGGGAGTTTCAGAAACAAATTCGAAGTCTCTTCTCCCATAAGTCAAAGGATATGTCTGCATTCGAAGATTAAAACTTCAGAGCTAGGGAAAAAACTCGCAGGTCCATTAAGCGATTGTGATCTCACTCTCATGTACAACCAACAGCAGATACCTCAGAATTCCTTTAGCAGGTTGGTTTTTTCCTCTCAGCAATCTTTTCAGATTGTAAAGTTTTTGCTTGATTAATTTGTTGAGTTTTTGGTGGCGAGGTTATTGGAATGAATTGTAGAATTCAGGCAGAGGCAGCTGTCACAGGCGAGGCAAAGGTTTGAGAGGCATGAAATGATACAGTGCTGGAGGGTTGTTGGAAGCTCATTTCATTTTAAGAACAACTAAGGTATCACAGTTATGAACAATCTGGTGCGGCTTCAAATATTAATGGGAAATTTATCACTGGTGATGGAACAAAAGTTTCATAATGGAGAATGCGGCTGGGGTACAAAGGCTGAACTCCTGCCTCATCAAGGACCTGAACCCATTGCAATTTGCCTATCGCCACAATAGGTCAACAGCAGATGCAATCTCAGTGGCTCTCCACATGGCTTTAGACCACCCAGACAACACAAACACCCATGTCAGGATGCTGTTCATCGACTATAACTCGGCATTTAATACCATCATTCCCCCAATCCTGTTTGAGAAGTTGCAGAATCTGAGCCTCTGTAACTCCCTCTGCAATTGACTCCTCGACTTTCTAACTGGATATCCACAGTCTGTGCAGATTGGTGGAGAGAGTGAGCAGTTTAAAGTTCCTGGGTGTCAAGATCTCTGAGGATCTAACCTGGTCCCAATATATTGATGGAGTTATAAGGAAGACATAGAACATAGAATAGTACAGCACAGTACAGGGCCTTCGGCCCACAATGTTGTGCCGACCCTCAAACCCTGCCTCCCATATAACCCCCCACCTTAAATTCCTCCATTTACCTGTCTAGTAGTCTCTTAAATTTCACTAGTGTATCTGCCTCCACCACTGACTCAGGCAGTGCACTCCACGCACCAACCACTCTCTGAGTGAAAAAAATTCCTCTAATATCCCCCTTGAACTTCCCACCCCTTACTTTAAAGCCATGTCCTCTTGTATTGAGCAGTGGTGCCCCAGGGAAGAGACGCTGGCTATCCACTCTATCTGTTCCTCTTAATATCTTGTATACCTCTATCATGTCTCCTCTCATCCTCCTATCCAAAGAGTAAAGCCCTAGCTCCCTTAATCTCTGATCATAATCCATGCTCTCTAAACCAGGCAGTATCCTGGTAAATCTCCTCTGTACCCTTTCCAATGCTTCCACATCCTTCCTGTAGTGAGGCGACCAGAACTGGACACAGTACTCCAAGTGTGGCCTAACCAGAGTTTTATAGAGCTGCGTCATTACCTTGCGACTCTTAAACTCTGTCCCTCGACTTATGAAAGCTAACACCCCATAAGCTTTCTTAACTACCCTATCTACCTGTGAGGCAACTTTCAGGGATCTGTGGACATGTACCCCCAGATCCCTCTGCTCCTCCACACTACCAAGTATCCTGCCATTTACTTTGTACTCTGCCTTGGAGTTCGTCCTTCCAAAGTGTACCACCTCACACTTCTCCGGGTTGAACTCCATCTGCCATTTCTCAGCCCACTTCTGCATCCTATCAATGTCTCTCTGCAATCTTCGACAATCCTCTACACTATCTACAACACCACCAACCTTTGTGTCGTCTGCAAACTTGCCAACCCACCCTTCTACCTCCACATCCAGGTCGTTAACAAAAATCACAAAAAGTAGAGGTCCCAGAACCGATCCTTGTGGGATACCACTAGTCACAACCCTCCAGTCCAAATGTACTCCCTCCACCACAGCCCTCTGCCTTCTGCAGGCAAGCCAATTCTGAATCCACCTGGCCAAACTTCCCTGGATCCCATGCCTTCTGACTTTCTGTATAAGACAGCGGCTCTACTTTATTAGAAGTTTGAAGAGATTTGGTATGTCAACAAATGCACTCAAAAACTTCTATAGATGTACAGTGGAGAGCATTCTGACAGGCTACATCACTGGTATTGGGCGGGGGGTGACTACTGCACAGGACCGAAAGAAGCTGCAGAAGGTTGTAAATTTAGTGTGCTCCATCTTGGGTACTAGCCTACAAAGTACCCAGGACATCTTCAAGGAATGGTGTCTCAAAAAGGGCCATTATTAAGGACCTCCAGCACCCAGGGCATGCCCTTTTCTCACTGTTACAATCAGGTAGGAGATACAGAAGCCTGAAGGCACACACTCAGCGATTCAGGAACAGCTTTTTCCCCTCTGCCATCTGATTCCCAAATGGACATTGAACCCTTGGATACTACCTCACTTTTTTAATATATATTATTTCTGTTTTATTAGAGAAGATAATGAGCAATCCGGAAATGATTGTCTACAAACAACTGGGAAACATAGAGGCAATGGTGAAAGATGGTGTTAAGGTAGAGTTGTTTTAAGCTCGGTATTACTATTGAAATGAAGGTCAGATTTATGAGATATGTTTGTGGAGTGTGGCAATAAATGGGAGGTTGTTCACAGGGACAGGTATAATTTGAAAGGTTGGAGTCGAACGGCTCTTTGGTGGGAATAGGGATGAATCTAAGGCAGGATGAGCTGGCAAAAAAATAGAGGTTTCAGGACAGAAAAAGCTGTAGCTTATAGTTAGTAATAAAGTTATAGAGCCCACCTTGTCTGTCATTCTTTTGTCCATTTACATTAGTTCATGTATCCACATTATTCCATATCTATCTATGCTATGGCTGTTCTGGTACCTGGCTGACTGTCTCAGAAAGAGTGATTTTACCTGATCACGCTATCTTTTTTGGCAACATGCTCTAGATATAAACTACTGAAAAAAAGCCTGATAAAGGGTCTTGGCCTGAAACGTTGACCATAGAAGCTGCCTGACATACTGGGTTCCTCCAGCATCTTGTCTGTGTGCCTCTCAGATACTCTTTAAAACCCCTTCCTCTCACCGTGAACCAATGACCTCTTATTTTTGATAATCTTGCCATGGAAATTTATTTTGACTGTCCAGTGTAAGTATACAGTGTACTGTATATACCTCATATACTATAATAAAACCACCTTAGCTTCTTCCTTTCGCTCCAGGAAAAAACCAGTTACAATCTCTTGTATTCAAAGTCTTCCCATAGCTAAAACCCTACAATTCAGTCAACATTCTGGTGAATCTCCTGTGTGCTGTCTGATACACCTGGATTCTGGGCATGTGCATTGATTGCATTATCAGAATGAGAAGTCGTCTATCACATGGTTCCAAACCCACAAAAGCTTATTTTTTCACCATCACTGACTTAGGTAATGGGGAAAAAGTAAGATTAGGTGGATAAGTGGATTACAGTCAGTTGAATTTGATGAATGAGTGACATTACACACAGAGGGGAAGTCCAAGTAATGAAGCTGTACATGAAATAGATTCTGCAGGATGTCATTTATCTCATTATAATAGTATATAATTATAAAGATTTTTTAAATGGTGAAAGGATTTATTAGGTTTGATGTAGGGAGGTCATTGCCATAAAGGGTAATCCCAAATAAGGGAGTATAATCATAAATTTTGTGTTGGTCACTTAGAAATGAAATTGGGAGTCATTTTTGATACAAAGGAGAATGTAAATCTCGGGCACTCTCCTCAAAAGGATTAGTAATTATACATTTTGAACGATTAGAATCAGACTTTTTGGGTAAACATAGCTTGAGCTATTGAACAAATTAGATAATTAAAAATAAACCACATATCAGGCATGATACGATTGTCTTCTGTAGCAGTAGTTTAACGTTATCGTGGCATTAGGATGAAGGGTAATGGATATACACTGATAATAAGGACAATCCATAAAGCAGAAATTATAGCACATCTGAAATGATACATTAAAATGGTGCCATTTCACAGTAGTTTTATGTGATTTCCCACCGGCAGCAATATTCTGTCACCCATGATGTCCGATGATTTTAATGTGAGTCTCACAAATGAGCTTCGATTCCTACAACTCTGATTGCTGAAAGAGAAATAGCATTGGATAGCAGATTGTAGATCGGTGTGAGTCATTGGGAGAAAAGTGTTGAGAGGTTCCTTGTGGTTGGAAAGATCATGTTTGGGGAGAAGAGGAAAATATTTCTGGGAATGGATCTAATTGGAATGAGAGTCAAAGGACCATGGAGAGAATGCAAGAGCAGTTACTCTCATTGGCAAAAATAATTTAGGGGGTGGGAGAGATAAAGAAGGAAAACACAGAGTTGAGAGGTTATGTAACAGATGAGAACATCCCAGCAGCATTCAGCTAAGATCAGGCCATGTTTAACTAATGACAATATGGACCTCGATTTTGCGGTAGAGGTTTGCTTCATTGTGTAAAATCTTAGATCATAAGACATAGGAGCAGAATTAGACCATTCGTCCCATTGAGCCTGCTCCACCATTCCATCATGGCTGATTTATGATCCCTTTCAATCCCCATTCTCCTGACTTCCCATAACCTTTGACACCCTGACTAACCAAGAACCTAACATCCTTCGCTTTAATCATATCAGATGACTCGTCCTCCACAACCAACTGTGGTGATGAATTCCGCAGAATCACGACCCTTTGCCTATAGAAATTCCTAATCATCTCTGTTCTAAATGGAAAACCCTCAATTCTGAGTCAGTGCCCTCTGGTCTTAGACTCCCGCACTATAGAAAACATCCTCTCCCCATCCATTCTCACTCTATCAAAGCCTTCAATATTCTATGGGTTTCAATGAGATTCTCTTTCCCCCCCCCCCCAATTCCTATATAAGCTCAGGACAATCAAATGCTCCACATATGTTAACCCTTTCATTCCTGGAATAATTCTCTTGGGTGTTCTCTGGACCCTCTCTAATGCCAGTATATCGTTTCTTAGACAAAGGGTCTAAAACTACGCGCAATGCTGTCTAACCAATCCCCTTTAAAGCTTCAGAAATTCATCTTTGTTCTTGTATTCTTGTCCTCTGCAAGTGAATGCTAACATTGCATATGTCTTTCTTACCACTAACTCAACCTGCAAGTTAACATTTAGGAAATGCTGCATGAGGATTCCCAAGTCCCTTTGCAAAGTGGATTTTTTTCACCATTTAAAAATAATCTGCATCTTTATTCCTTCTGCCAAAGTGCATGACCGTGCATGTCCTGACACTATATTCCTTCTGCCACTTCTTTGCCCATTCTCCTGATCTATTTAAGTCCTTCTGAGACAGTTCCTGCTCCTCCACTTATCCTCATATCATCCACAAAATTGGCCACAAAGCCGTTAATCCTGTCATCCAAATCATTAACATAGAACGTGGAGGAAAAAAAAGCTGTCCCAACACCAGCTCCTGTGAAACACCACCAGTCACTGACAGCCAAAGAGAAAAGACCCTCTTTATTCCCTCCTTTGCCTCCTGCCAATCATCCAATCTTCTATCCATGCTGGTATCTTTCCTGTCATACTATGGACTATTATCTTGTTAAGCAGTCTCATATGCACCTCCTTGCCAAAGGCTTTCTGGTAATCCAAATAAACGAACATCTACTGGCTCTCCTTTGTCTATCCGGCTTGTTAGTTCCTCAAGTCAACAGATTTGTTCAGCAATATTTCTCCTGAAGTAGACCATGCTGACTTTGCCTTATTTTATCATGTGCCTTCAGGTACCCTGAAACCTCATTCTTAATAATGGACTCCCAACATCTTCCCCACAGCTAAAGTCAGGCTAACTGGCCTATAATTTCCTTTTTTTTTCTGCCTCCCTTCTTTCTTAAAAAGTGGAGTGACATTTCAAAGGTCAAAACAAATTTGTTATTAAAACACATTTAGGTCACCATATTATTTATTATTAAAGCCTGGAATTAATTTTCTTGTGGGCATTTGTGTAAATACAAAGAAATACAACAGAATCAATGAAAAACTGCACACAACAAGACAAACCATTTGCAAAAGACAGCAAACTATGCAAATACAAAAAGAAAAATAAACAAAATGGTAATAAATAAATAAGCAATAAATATCGAGAACATGAGATGAAGAGTCCTTGAAAGTGAGTTCATTGGTTGTGGAAACAATGTAGTGCTGGGGTGAGGGAAGTTGAGTGAAGTTATCCCCTCTGGTTAAAGAACCTGCTGGTTGAGAGCTAACAACAGTTCCTAAACCTGCTGGTGTGGGTCCTGGAGCTCCTGTATCTCCTTCCTGATGGCAGCAGTGAAAAGAGAACATTGCCTGGATGGTGGGGTCCTTGATGATGCATGTACCTTTTTTGTTACAGTGCACCTTGTAGATCAGCTCAGTGGTGGGGAGGGCTTAACTCATGATGGACTGGGCTGTATCCACTACTTTTTGTTGACCTTTCCATTTAAAGGCATTGGTGTTTCCATACCAGGCCATGATGCAGCCAGCCAGTATACTCCACCATGCATCTGTGGAGGTTTGTCAAAGTTTTAGATATCATGCGGAATCTTTGCAGACTCCGGAGAAAGTAGAGGTGTTGCCATGCTTTCTTCATAATTGCACTTGTGTGCTGGGCCCAGGACAGGTCCTCCAAAATAATAACACAGAAGAATTTAAAGCTGCTGTCCCTCTCCACCTCTGATCCTCCATTGAGGACTGGCTCATGGACCTCTGGTTTCCTCCTGAAGTTAATAATCAGCGCCTTGACCTTGCTGACATTGAGTGAGATGTTATTGTTGTGGCACCACTCAGCCAGATGTTCAATCTCCCTCTACCACCCATGCCATGCTTTCTTCTCACTGCTGCCACCAGGATCAAGGTACAGAAGTCTCAGGACGTACACCACCGGGTTCAGGAATAGTTATCACCCTTCAACCATCAGTCTCTTGAACTAAAGGGGATAACTTCACTCAACTTCACTTCATCATTGAAATGTTCCCACAACCTATGGGCTCACTTTCAAGGACTCATTATTTTATCTTCTCGATATTTATTGTTTATTGATTTATTAAGTTAAACACCCAAGTTGATGAGGTCTTTATCATTGATTCTATTAGATTATGAAGACACGCAGTCCTCTTTTATTGTCATTTAGTAATGCATGCATTAAGAAATGATACAATATTTCCTCCGGTGCGATGTTACAAAACACAGGACAGACCAAGACTGAAAAAACCTAACAAAACCACATAATTATAACATATAGTTACAACAGTGCAACAATACCATAACTTGATGAAGAAGTCTATGAGCACAGTGAAAGTTCAAAGTCTCTCAAATGTCCCACATCTCATGCAGACGGGAGAAGGAAGAAAAACTCTCCCTGCCATACCCGACCACGGTCCGACTCTGAGTCATCTGGAAACGTCGAGCTCTGATCAGCTCTCCGACACCGAGTACTGAGCGCCATCTCTGTCCGAACAATTCAACCTCCTTCTTGGTCGCCAACAGCAGGCAAAGCCGGCGAGTTTGAGGCCTTCCCTCCGAAAGATTCCCGACCGCGCAGTAAAGACAGCAGCGAACGAGCGTTTCAGAAATTTTTCCAGATGTTCCTCTGTGCTTTCAAGTCCGTCTCCATCAAATCAGAATTGTCCACGGCCCCTATTTAACGGATAAGATATCATTTTCCACCAGAGGGCTGTGCACACACGGCGTGCTATCGCCTCCTCCCGCCTGGGTTATGGTTATTATTCTATTATGGATTTATTGAATATGGTTGTAAAGATGTATCTCATGGTTGTATATGGTGACATATATGTAATTTGATAATACATTTACTTTGAACTTTGATTTGCTGATTCTTCACTTTTGATTCGGGCAATGACAGTGGTGTTGTCAGCAAATTTAAGTATGGCATGGAGCTGTGCTTAGCCTCACAGTCATTACTATAAACCTAAGCACGCAACCAATCAAATTTCCCAATCTACCTGCATATTAAAATCCCCAATGACTATTATATCACTGCCCTTTTCACATGCATTTTCTATCTCCTGTTTTAATTTGTACCCCACTTCCTGGCCACTGTTTGGAGGTCTGCATATAACTCCCATCAGGGTCTTTTTACCCTTGTAGTTTCTTAACTGTCCACCAGGATTCTACATCTTCTGATCCTATATCACTTCTTTTTAAGGGTGGGCACGTGGCCAAGTGGTTAAGGCATTGGACTAGCGACCTGAAGGTCATGAGTTCGAGCCCCAACCAAGGGAATGTGTTGTGTCCTTGAGCAAGGCACTTAATCACACATTGCTCTGTGACGACACTGGTGCCAAGCTGTATGGGTCCTAATGCCCTTCCCTTGGACAACATTGGTGTTGTGGAGAGGGGAGACTTGCAGCATAGGGCTGGTCTTCCATGCAACCTTGCCCAGGCCTGCGCCCTGGAGAGTGAAGACTTTCCAGGCGCAGATCCATGGTCTCGCAAGACTAACGGATGCCTTTACTTTACTCTTTTTAAGGATTTGGTTTCATTTTTTAATCCATAGAACCACTTTACCCCCTCTGTCTACCTGCCAGTCCTTTCTATACAATGTGTATCCTTGGATGTTAAGCTCCCAACTATGATCTTCCTTCAGTCTCGACTCAGTGATGCCTGTGTCACACCTGCCAATCTCTAACTGTGCTGCAGTATCATCAACCTTATTGTATATATTGCTTCCGTTCATTACCCGTTTCATTTTTGTCCCCATGGAATACTTCAAGTCATCGCACTGACTGCAATTTTGCCATATAATTTGCCTGTCCTCCTTCTCAGTCTCACTACATAGTACATCTACTTGTATGCCATCTGCTTCATCCTCGGCCCTGTCACTGCAGTTCCCATCACACTGCCAAATTAGTTTAAACCCTCCTCAACATCTCCTGCAAACCTGCCTGCAAGGGTGTTGTTGCTCCTTGAGTTCAGGTGTAATCCATTCTTTTTGTTCAGGTCATGCCATCCCCTGAAGTGATCCTAATGATCCAGAAATCTGAAACCCTGTTCACTATAGCGATTTCTCAGCCACATATTCATCTGCCAAATCATCCCATTCTTATCCTCACTGCATGTAGCACAGGCTGCAGTCTGGAGATTACTACCCTTGAAGTTGTGCTTTTCAGCTTTCTACCTGACTCCCTATATTCTTTCTTCAGGACCTCATCCCTTTTTCTGCCTATGTCGTTGGTACCAATATTCACCACAACTTCCATCTCTTTACCTCTCGCTGTTTAGAGTGCTGTGGACTCAATCTGAGATGTCCCTGGAGGTCCAAGATGCCGACTTCTACAAAGAAGGGATCCATGTGCTCCACGACCGCTGGACTAAGTGTGTAAATGTAGGAAAAATAAATGTGCTAGGTTTTCTAAAATTGACTCCTCCTACCTTAGGCCACAAACTTCTCAATCGCCCCTCTTATGTGTTTGTGTGTGTGTGTATATGTATGTATGTGTGCGCGCACGTACACACACACACACACACACACACACACACACACACACACGTGTTCCAATATTTATTAAACTTAAGCATCACATCTTCATCCTGAATACTGATGTGCTCCAGATTATTCAAGCACTAGGCCCTGAACTCGTTATTTTTCACCCCTTCTCATTGGTGAATTCAGATTTAGGACCTCACCCACATTGCTTGGCTCCATATTTGGGTGACCCTTTTGACCTTGATGGGCACCTAGTCTTTGACTGGCTGTTCTTGTACTACTTTAGGATGTCTTGGAGTCATCCTTAATCTTACCAATGATATTTCATAGCATCTTTTTCCTTGCCTTTTTTTCCATGCTCTTTTCTACAAGAGGCTTCCTTGATCTTAGTTGCCATGTGTTTCCTTTTATTCCTTTTAACTATCAGTTTTGTTTGTTGTTTAAAGTTTATAATTGTGCCATCTTTGCACTTGCCCTTACTGAAACACGCTGGGCTTGAACTCTTAATCTCTTTTCAAAGACTCCCATTTGTAAGCTGTCATTTTTACCTGAAAGCATCTGTTCGATCTTTTCATAGATAATGGTTTTGCAACTATTGAACAATTGTCTACAAAGTTTGACCTACCTAATACTCATTTTTTTAGATATCTTCAAATTAGACATTTTATTACCCCTTTAATACCAAACTTTCCTGAGATGCCTGAAAAAAAGCGTTGTGGACTCGTTTCTTTGTATAAATCCATTGGGTAAAGGTTTAATATCTACTATTCACGATAAGTTAGCCACCTTGAGGCGTGCCCCCTTTGATAAAATTAGAACTGCCTGGGAGCATGATTTAAATATTTCTCTGTCGGACGAGGTTTGGGATTCAATTCTTAAGTCAACTAACTCAACCTCTTTATGTGCTCGCCACTGTCTTTTGCAGTTCAAGATTGTATATAGGGCTCATATGTCTAAAACTAAATTATCGCGGTTCTATCCTAATATTAGTCCCTTTTGTGACAAGTGTAAAGGGGGCAAGGCTTCTCTTATTCATATGTATTGGGCTTGTCCGAATTTGGAGAAATTTTGTAGAGAAGTTTTTTTAACTTTATCCCATATTCTTAATTGCCACTTAGAACCTAACCCTTTGATTGCTCTTTTTGGCACCTCGGGTGAAGTTGACATGCATTTGAATCCGACTAAACTTCGAACATTATCTTTTGCCTCTCTTTTGACTAGATGTTTAGTTCTTAGGTGGAGATAGGTTGCCCCACCCACTCATGCTCAATGGCTTAGAGACATTATGTCCTGCTTAGACCTTGAAAAGATTCATTATTCACTTCTTAATTCGGATATCAGGTTCCATAAGGTGTAAGGACCTTTTCTTGAGTATTTTCATAATTCTTCTTTAGATTAAAGGCTTATCCTTTTTTTTTTGTATTTTATTCCCTTACTTCCAGCTTTTTTTTCTGGTTAAGTTTTACGTTTTTTTCATGTGAAATATATTACAGTTTCGGTAGTAGGCAATATACTTTTTTTTATTTACAGCTCAGTGATGGCAAAAGCTGTGTTTAACTTTACATTGAAATGGTTGGCTTGGAGTTGCGTAGTGGGAGAGTGGGGAGGCTACTAACTTTATATGATTTTCTTTAGGGTGCTTTTTCTTTACTGTTATGAGGCATGTTTGTTTTGCACTGTATAAATCTCTTTTGCTGGTAGTTTTTTTTTCTGTTGTAACAACTCATTAAAAAAAAATAACAAAAAGCATCTGTTCTCAATTTACTGTGCCGAGAGCTCATTTGGGCTATTGAAATCAGTTCCCCATTTACTTTGCTGAGAGCTCGTTTGGGCTACTGAAATCAGTTCTTCATTTACTTTGCGGAGAGCTCGTTTGAGCTGTTGAAATCAGTTCCCGATTTACTCTGCTGAGAGCTCGTTTGGGCTGTTGAAATCAGTTCCCGATTTACTTTGCCGAGAGCTCGTTTGGGCTATTGAAATCAGTTTTTCTACAATTCAGGAGCCTGACTATCTTGAAACTTAAAGAATTTTGTTACTGTTCCCAAAATGTTCTCACACCAACATTACTATCACCTGCTCAGTTTCATGTATTTCCTATGAATAGAGTACTGTCCTGTCTGGTGTAGGACCCTCAACGTATTCTCTTTAAGATTTTTCTGAGGCAATTTAATAAATTCCATCCCAAGTGCAGAAAGAATCTTACCAGAAGAAAATACAAAATTCTATAACTTAGTATATGTTTCAGGTTCTCTTTCTGTGAGAGTTTAAAGTTATGAAAATGCTACCTACACTTTATTTTGCTTATTAAAATAAATCGTGAGAGTTGGTTAAATGTGTGTACTGTAGGTACAGATTGAATCTCAAAACTGGAGAGTTGTGAGCGTTAGGAAATAAGCATTTAGATTTGGCAAACATGTTGTAGCATAAGTGTGAGGATATGAAGAGGTACATTTTGGATGAGCAAATAAGAGACTGACCAGGAAAGGACTGATAGGATTTAGAAAGCATAAAGGAAATTTTCATTTTTCGATAGGCAGAAGTAGATTTCCTGAGATTTTCTGGCTATTCTTATCATGATGAGGTTTTCTGGTCAGAAGTACAACACAAGTTAAATAAGGCATTTGACAGAAGAACCAAATTTGACATGAGGAAAATGATTGTTTAAGTTAGTGTGATTAGGGTTTGGAATTCTTTGGGCTGCGATGAAGGCAAATTCATTTGTAGTATTAAAAAGAGGACACAGAGGTACCCAACAGGGAGAATTTGTTCTGGGAAAAGAATGCAGAAATGGGACAAACAAGATTGTTTATAGTAGTGTCCTTTCCATGTAGTGATTTGTGAAGGTATTAAAATTGTTCATGCTCTGATTATGCTAGCAGTTGTGGTATAATAATAGCAAGGATTTGTTCTGTCTTTTGTCTCCCAAGATGGAGGAAATTGCCACCTATCTGAACCTTCTACTATGTATATCTGTTATTTATGTGCTATTGTTTCACTTCAAAGCCAATTTATTTGCAGCTTAAATTTATTTTAATAGATGGACATTGTCATTGGATTTTGCCATGTGGATTTTTTATTCAACATTATTATCAATGCAATATGTTAGCTTTAATGCAATAAACACTTAATATGGTGATACAGCAGATAGCTGTACGCCAGCCTCTCCAACATGGACTGTCTATACTTCCCACTGCTTCAGTAAAGCAACCAGCAGAAACAAAGAACCCACCCACCCTAGACATTCTCTCTTCTTCCCGCTTCCCGTGGATAGATGATACAGTAGTCTGAAAGCACATGCCACCAGACACAAAGACAATTCTACCCTGCTATCATAAGACTATTGAATGATTCCATTGTACAATAAGGTGGATTCTTGACCTCTGCATTTACATTGTATTGATTTTGCACTTTATTGTCTAGCTGCATTTTCTCTGCAGCCGTTATACTTCGCATAACGTTATTCTTCTACCTTGTACCATTCAGACCACTGTATAAGAAATTGATCTGTACGACAAGCTCCACTGTACCTTGGTACATGTGATAATAACAAACATACTCCAGTTCCAGTTCCAGTTCCAAGTCCAGATAGCTGCTGTCTCACAACTCCTGCAACCTGTTTGATCCCGATCTCCAGTATTGTCTGCACCCGGATGGGTTCCCCTACTTGCTCTTATGTTTCACAGGTATGCTGGTCACTGTAAGTTACTTTTAGTGTGGGTGAATGGTAGGAGGATCAGGAGCAGCTGATGAGCATATGAGCAGGAACAGAGAAGTGGGAAACGGGATTGACATGACTGCTCTGAGAACCAACCTGAACGTGTTGGACTAAACGGCCTCCAATGACATATGAAAATAAGATGAGAAACATGTTTTGAATTTAGCATGAGGCTATAACTGGTAAACAGTTTTATGTTTTTAGCTTATTGTTGTCTTTTAAGTAGATTCACAGCATATCCTTTTGATCCAGTAGGTTTTTTTTTGAAATTCTGGTTTTCAAACCTGCAGGAGAATTGATAGTGGCTGAAGTAAAATGGTTTCATGCATGCAAACCATAACATTTTCTTCAAAACAGCTGCCATGAACAAATTAGATTTTTATAGGCTAAAGCAGCTGCTACTGTATACATAATATGTAGCAGGAAGAAACAATGCCAGTGAAGTATGATTTTAGTATTTAAATGTAATGAAAAAACATACAACATTTCAATCATCTTTATCCTTTTGTGATTTTGTTTTGCTGTTTGTATTACATGTCACATAATTAATGTTAAAGGATGTTTTTCATCTATTCTGAAATTCTTAGCTTATGCACAGTGAAATACACATATTTGTTGCAGGACCTTGTCTGCCCCTATGTCTTATGGTCTTCTACTTGTCACAATCTATTTGAGGTGCTTCCGTTTCTAAATGAACATTTAACAGGTGGTTATTACATTTGTAGAGTCTGAGGTTGCAGGTTTGGTGGTTTTATGAGGTGCTGAAATCAGTGTGTGACTGTGCAAGGTCCACTTTGTTAACCCTATGTTTATTTTTGATCTAGAAGCATACATTTCTTTCTAAATGTGCGCGATATTTAAGTATTTTTAAATTAGTTTTTAGGGGATTAGTTCAAGTTCATCAATCTTTAACAGATTTAAAGTTTGTTGGTATTGCACGCATTTTGGTGTTTGAGAAAATATTTAAGATTTTGGAGGTCTTGTGATTTAATACAGTTAAATTTGCATATGGAGCAATGCACATAATGAACGGAAAGCTGGAAATGTCATTTCAGTTCAGTAAATATGAAATTTGTCTTTATTTCAATGGCAAATAATTTACATGTCATCCATCAAAGTTTTGAACATCAATCCAGTTATTCTTGGCTGAGCAGGTACATGATTTCCATTTAATATGCAGATAATAATTCTAGACAAAGTTATTCCACTTTGCTGTACTCTTTTTTTTCTTATCAAATACTTTAAATTGCAGAAGGTAGTTTGGACTGGTTTTGTTAGCCAGGGGTATTTCAATGATGCATACAGTTACATTTCCAGTTGAATTATATTAAATTGAAAAACTTTTAATGTAGTGATTGTTCTGATGTCCTTAAAGTATTGTGTAAAATGTTTGAACAGATTTATTTTCCATTAGAGTGAAAGTTCTAATTCATTTTGTAGAGCCACTTGAAAGGGAGTCCTTACAGAGAAATCTACACCTGAGTTTACAGTAAACAAAAATCTTTGATTATTATTCTGGGAATTTTCTGTCATATTTTGAAGTTGTCTTTGTTTAATATAGGTGTTAACTGTCCATTGGTCATGGTCACTTAGGAACCAAGAGCCTTACCAGAACTAGTGACGATCCACTTAAAGTTTAAGGATTGAAGTTTAAAATTAATCACTGATTCTTAACTATTTCTCTGGCTTACCAGTGGACTATCATGGTTATTGCATGTAGAATTATTTCCATAAGACATTTGAAAGAATGGATCAAATAGTTGCAATGAGGATAACAGTTTAGGTTCATGGAACACCAGCAAAAACATTGAGGATAAGAGCTTTGCGACTGAAAGGATTCCACTCAGTTTTGGGAACAAAAAGATTAACTTACAGTGAAATGAGTTGTTTGTATCATATGAAATCAAATCAATTCAAATTGGGTGCTAACAGGGCATGCTTACAACTCACTAACCTTAACTGTATGTCCTTGGAATGTGGGAGGAAACCAGAGCTTCTGAAGGAAACCCATGCAGTTTTACTGAGAACATCCATGAATAAGAAGGGCTTTAAACAGAGCTGAGTTAAAAGAGGAAAGTGAAAGGAAATTTATAAACCCAATGGGGAAGAAACAAAGGTTTCTGAGCAATGTAGTGATTCTGCTATGCAGATTGAGACGTGCAATGGAGTTGTGGACATTGCAAAACAGTATAACAGAGCAAACCAATAGAATGATATAGTGTGTGTAGGATTATCAAGGTCATGATATTGAAACCCTTGTCTTTGGTTGACAATTGTGGAACAATTTTGAGATGCTGGTAATACAAGGATCAATCTGGCTTTGCAACAAAATGGCTTTGAAAAGTTTGCAGACAATATGAAGATAGGTGGAGGGGCAGGTAGTTTTGAGGAAGTAGGCTACAGGAGGACAAGCAGATTAGGAAAGTGGGCAATGAAATGGCAGATGAAAAACAGTGTTAGGAAGTGTACGGTTATGCGCTTTGGTAGAAGAAATGGCTGATTATTTTCTAAATGGGGAGAAAATACAAAAAACGGAGGCACAAAGGGATGGGAGTCTTTATGCAGGATTCCTTAAAGGTTAATTTTCAGGTTGAGTCTGTGGTGAGGAAGGCAAATGCAATGTTAGCATTCATTTCAAGAAGATTAGAGTATAAAAACAAGGATTCAATGTTAAGACTTTTTAAAGCACTGGTGAGTACTCACCTGGAGTAATGTGACCAGTTTTGGATACTGAAATTGGAGAGGGTTCAAAGGAGGGTTATGAAAATGATTCCTGAATTGAATGGCTTGTCATGTGAAGAGCATTTGATGGCTCTGGGCCTGTATTCACTAGAATTCAGAAAAATGAGCGGTGACTTAATTGAAACCTATTGAATGGTGAAAGGCCTTGATAGAGTGGATGTGAAGAGGATGTTTCCTATGGTGGGAGTCTCTTAAGACCAGAGGACACAGCCTCAGAATAGTGTGGTGTGCTTTTAGAATGGAGATGAGGAATTTCTTTAGACAGAGAATAATGAATCTGGAATTCTTTGCCACAGTCAGCTGTGGAGAGTAAGTGTTCATGTATATTTAAGGCAGAGGTTGATAGATTCTTGATTGGTCAGGTCATAAAGGGATATGGGGAGAAGGGTGGAGATTGGAGTTGAGAGGAAAATTGGATCAGCCAATTCAGAGCAACTCAGTTGGCCAAATAGAGTAATGTGCTTCTTTTTCTTTTGGTTGTATGGTCTTAATACAAGTTCAAGAGCTTAATATAAGTTTGAAGTAATTGGTGACAGTAATGGGCTTGACTGGTGTGAGGAATATGACTGTGGTTTTACTGGAGGTCCAGGAGGGCACTAAAGGTAGGCAATGGGATATTGTTGGATTTGTGCATTAGATAGGGTTGTTTTAGGAGGATTTAAATCAGTGCCATGAGTGATGAAAGCGAAGGAAGTGATTGATTGGTTTTATGGTAAAATTCTCTTGGTGTCCATGATTCAGGGAATATGACTTGATGATAATAGCTGGGGGTGAGATTGGGAATCATAGTGGGTGAGGATCAGTGGAGTGGTAATTATCAGGATTCGGGTGGTGGTTGGGCTCGATTTAAAAAAAAAATAGCAATTATGGACTGTGCTTCTATGGAAATTCTTCCCATAAAGCATTAATTAAGCACAAATGTTCCTGTGTACATAACATACTTTTTATTAATGGTCATAACTGGACAACATGATTATACGTGAAATGCGTATTGTATAAACCCTGTATGCCAATAAGATGATTGTTACAAGGTTTGTATAATAACTAGAAATAATCAGCTAAATTCATGACACATCATTAAGTGTGTCAAAAAATGTTATAGCTACCATTTTGTGACTTATGAACCACATATTGGATCCCATAGCACTGAAAGAGATGGCATGCTTGGCCCCATATCTAGACCAGGGAAATTTGTGCTAATGAGGCATTTGTGAAAAAATCAAATCAGTAAACACATGGGATGATACCAAGGGGCATCACAAGAGTGAGATTGATCAGTTGGTTGACTGGTGTTGCAACAACAATCTCACACTCGACATCAGCAGGAGTAAGGGACTGATTGTGGATTTCAAGAGGGGAATTTGGCAAGTTACAAAGTGGGAATTTTTGCTGAACATTTGAGGCATGTGTAACAAATTAAATAAATGTATGTCACAAATATAAAGATGAGTTTGCTGTATTGTAGGGATATGGTTACATGATAACAAAGTGCCGAATAGTCTCTCAGAATGGTAAAATAATAGTCAAGTACTTTGAGGCAATCATTTTAGTTGTAAGGCAGAACCTTGACTTTAAAGTTCAAAGTACATTTTATTCTCAAAGTACATATATGTCACCATATACAACCCTGAGATTAATTTTCTTGTGGGCATACTCAATGAATCTATAGCATGATAACTATAACAGAATCAATGAAAGACCGTCCAAGGGTGCAGAAGATAACAAACTGTGCAAATACTAAAATAAGAAATAATAATAATAAATAAATGAGCAGTAACTATCAGGAACATGAGATGAAGAGTCCTTGTAAGTGAGTCCATTGGTTGTAGGAGCATTTCAATGAGGGGGCAAGTGAGGTTATCCCTTTTGGTTCAAGAGCCGGATGATTGAGGACATGTAAATGTTCCAGAGCCTGCTGGTTTGAGTCCTGAGATGCCTTTTTTGAAGACAGCATTGAGAAGAGAGCATCTCCTGGGTGATGGGGTCCCTGATGATGAGTGCTGCTTTCCTGCAATAGAATTTCATGTAGATGTGCTCAGTAGTTGGGAGAGCTTTAACCTGTGATTAACTGAGCTATATCCACTGCATTTTGTGGGATTTTTCGTTTAAGGGCACGGGTGTTTCCTTACCAGGCAGTGATGTCGCCAGTCAGTATACTCTCCACTACACATCTATAGGAGTTTGTCAAAGTTTTAGATGTCGTGCCAAATCAGTGCCAACTCCTAAGGAAGCAGAGGCATTGCTGTTGTTTCTTCATCATTGTAGTTATGTGCTGGGCCCAGGATAAGTCCTCCAAAAAAATAACACTTGGAGAAAGGATGGAGAATTAGTGTGGATGGAGCTATGATAAGGGTTAGTGAACTCTGTTGGAAGCAATATATAGGGCCCCTTGAAGTCACTGTGCTGCAAGACAAAGTATTAATCAAAATGATAAGAAGAGGTTGTCATAAAGATTACATAATAATCATAGGATACTTTAAAACCGGACTGGGTAAATTAGATCGATGGTAATAGTTTGGAGGATGAGTTCATGGAATACATTTGAGACAATTAATACAGCACACTGTGGAACCAACCAGGGAACAATTCTTTAAATTCTTGAATTGAATAATCTGACAGGGTTAATTAGTATTCTTATTGTAAGAAATCCTCCAGGGAAGAATGGTCATATTATTACATTAACTTCAAGAGACCTGATCTTGAAGCTAGTGTCCTAAATTTAAATAAAGTCAGTATATAGGAATGAAGTAGAGTGTGGCATAACATGTTGAATAGGCAACAACAATTACAGAATCGTGAGCAAGAACAAGATCTGTTTGAGAGCAGGAACCATCGAAAAGGGTAAATCTCTTTGCGTATGAGTTTCTCTTTGCAGGATCATGAACAAGAGGAGAGTAAGATTTGTGAGAGAACAATTAAAAATGGCAAAACTTATTTGTGAGTTTCACTAGGCCATTAAAAAGTTTTAAGTGGAGTGGCCATTGTTGGAGTGTACAGGGTTAGAGTGGGGGAACTAAGACTGGGTCCTTCATAGCATTCTTAACTGGGAGGATGAGCAGCCAGGAGTCATAGTACCAGCAACATAGCTAGGAAAAGGGATGAAGTTTTGAAGAGTGAATATAGAGGTCCAGGAAGGAAACTAAAAACCTGGACCTCAAGATTGGTAATCTCAGAATTGCTGTCAATGAGGGTAAGAATAGGAGGATATGGCAGGTGAATGTGTGACTGATTGGTGCAGGTGGCAGGTTATCAGATTTGTGCATCATTGGGATATCTTCTGGAGAAGGTATGACCTGTACAAAAGGAATAGGTTACACGTGAACTTGAGCGTGATCAATATTCTTGGCAGATTTGCTAGAGATGTTGGGGAGGGTTTAAATTAGGTTGGGGCTGGCAAACGGAAACGTGTAGAGAGGTTGTGAGGAAGGGTAGACATAAATCTGGTCAGTTGGATGAGCTGGAATGTGTTTAATTTATTGTGATAAGTATCAAAAGCAAGGATGATGAGCTTAGAGTGTGGATCAGTCCTTGGAGCTCTGACAATGTTGCCAATGCAAAGACTTGGCTGTCACAAGGTCAAAAATGGCTGTTAAATACTCCGTGTTTTTGATGTTTTAAAGGGAGCAGAGTGGGAAGTAAAAGAGGTGGAGAAGAGCCATTGTTAATTGGGGATAGTGTCAAGGCTGCAGAAAGGAAGGAGGTGGAGGGTTCGTCTACTGAGTCAGTTTAGGTGGAGATCAGCAACGGGAAGGAAACTATTACTCTATTGGGAGTATTCTATACACCCCATATACCAACATAGATACAGTACTTGTATATGTATGTGGATTTTTGTAAGATGTTTGACAAGGCTCCTCATGGTAGGCTCATTAAAGAAGTCAGGAAGCATAGGATCCAGGTAAACTTGGCTTGCCCACAGAAGACAGAGGATGGTAGTAGATGGAGCTTATTCTGCCTGGAGGTCAGTGACCAGTGGTTCTCCCCAGAGATCTATTCTGGGACCTCTGGTCTTTGTGATTTTTATAAATGACTTGGATGAGGAAGTAGAAGGGTGGGTTAATAAGTCTGCATATGACACAGAGTTTGGTGTGTGTGTGGTGTGGAAGGTTGTCGTATGTTACAATAGGATTTTGATATGATGCAGAGCTGAGCTGAGAAGTGACACATGGAGCTCAATCAGGAGAAGTGTGAAGTGATGCACTTTGGAAGGTTGAACTTGAAGGCAGAGGGCAGGGTCAATGTTAGGATTCTCAGCAGTGTGGAGGAATAGTCATATCTTTGATCCATGTCCACAGATGTGCTGCGCAGGTTGATATAGTGGTTAGGAAGGTGTAAGGCATGTTGGCCTTCATTAGTTGGGGGATGAATTCAAGAGCTGTGAATGAATGTTGCAGATCTTTGAAACACTGGTTAGACCACTTGGAATATTATATTTGGTTCTGGTCACCTCATCAGAGGAAGGATGTAGAAGCTTTAGAGAGGGTACTGAGGAGATTTACCAGGATGCTGTTAGGATTGGAGAGCATGTCTTGTGAGGACAGAAGGTGACTTGATAGAAATGTGAAAGTTAAGAGGCATGGATCGCCTGGACAGCCAGAGACTGTTCCCAGGGCAGAAATGACTAATATGAGGCAGTGGGGCTGAAGAGCATAATTTTAATGTGATTGGAGGAAATTTTAGGGACAAAGTCATAGACAGTTTTTGTTTTACACAGAGAATGCTAGATGTGCAGAACACAGTGCCAAGGGTGGTGGTGGAGGCTGTTACATTAGGGACATATAAGAGTCATTTAGGTAGTCACACGGTTGAAAGAAAAATAGAAGGTTACATGACAGGGAAGGATTACATTGATCTTAGAGTAGGTTGAAAGGTCGGCACAACATTGTGGGCAAAAGGGCCTGTACGGATCTATGCACTATGTCAGGTGACATCTTTCAGTAGACAAGCATCTCAGAAACAGTGCCCACAATTCCCTGACCTTAGCAAAGCCTTGGACACGCATAGGAGCAGACAGCATGGGAAAGTATTTAATTGGGGGAGTGCTAATTATCATGTTATTTGATTGGAACCTGAGAGCATTAATTGGAACAGATGTTCTCAAGGATATGCACAATGGGAAGTGGAGTGTGTTGTCGAGCTTTTGTATACTGTTTTGGAAAGGTTTGTCCCATTGAGGTAGGGAAAGGATGAAAGGAAGGAATCATGGTTGACAAGAGAGGGGAGACATTCAGTTAAGAAGAGAAAAGAAGCATACTTGAGAAGCAAGGATCAGGTGAGGCTTGTGAGAGCTATGATGTAACCAGGAAGGAGCTTAAGATGATATTTAAGAGAGCTAGAAGGGGACATGAGAAGCCAATGGCAGTTAGGATTATGGAAGACCCAAAGGTGATCGACATGTATTTGAAGAACAGGAGGATGACTAGAGTGAGGGATCAAGGATAAAAAATGTTGTTGCTTTATTCAGGAAAGGATGTGCATTTTTAAAGAAGGGACAAAAAAAATTGATCAAGGTAGTGTTGTAGAGTGTGGTAGTAGATGGAGGATATTCTGCCTGGAACTTGGTGATAAGTGGTATTCCACAAGGATCTGCTCTGAGATCCCTGCTCTTTGTGATTTTTATAAATGACTTGGATGAGGAAGTCGGTTAGTAAGTTTGCAGATGACACGGAGGGTGGTGGTGTTGTGGATAGTGTAGAATGTTTCTCATTGTGGCTTACAATGGGACATTGATAAATGCAGAGTTGATTTGAGAAGTGCAAGCATGAAGTTCAATCTGGAAAATTGTGAGATGATGCTATTTGAAGACTGAATTTGATGGCAAAATGCAAAGATAATGGTAGGATTCTTGGCAGTGTGGAGGAACAAAGAGATCTTGGGGGTCCAATCCCATAGATCCCTCAAAGTTAAATACAAGATGGCACCAGTGACCAGTGTGACCAATGGGGATATCCTGCTGACAGTTCACAAAACTACTTTTTACTTTTATTTTTTCTTCTTTCAAATATGATTGTACTACTAATACGCAAAATTTACATTTTGATGGTGTGTTTTTGGGCCGATTGAGCAATCTGTCACTCTGCTCTCTCTCAGGGAGTTTGGTGAGGTTGAAAGTGGAGTATGTGGCCTGGAAGCAGGGCACGAGTCCATGACAGATTCCATTTCTTCTCTATGATTGAAGAATTGACCATGGTTGAAGTCAATGAGGATGAGAGTGGAAGGAGGGTGGTCGGGTGTTCATCGTCTGCCTATGTTTGATTGGTCTTTCTCTCCTTCTTGCTAGTTGCTGCCAGAGCAAAGTGGAAGAGCTTTGGGTTCCACGTTGCAAGGATTGATTGGTGACGACATGGCTGTGGATTTGTTTTGGAGGACTTTGAGCTTCATGTTGCATGTTTTTCTGGATTCTGGTTACCTATTTTTGGTGTTATTGAGCAGTTTGATTGGGGCACTTCAGTGCAAACTGGACACTTTGGTGAAGACTGGCTGTACACCTTGCAGTCAGCTAGTGGCGTGGTGATGAACTGATCTGAATACGTCTGGATTCCTAGTTTTATATTTCATATGTTCTTTGCTCACTTTTTGCCATTTCCACCGTGTTTTTTTTTCGAGCATTGGGTGTTTGGTGTTTTCTTTGAACAGGTTCCATGGTGTTTCTTTGTTTAGGGACTGCCTGTAGAAGGACAAACCTCAGGGTTGTATTCAGTGTACATACTTTGCTTGTTAAATGTACTTTGAATCTTTGAATCTTCTGATCTTTGAAGTTGCTGCATATGTTGGTAGGGTGGTTAAAAAAGGCATGTGGTGTGTTTGCCTTCATTAGTCGGGAATTCAGCTCGTTAAAAACCTGGTTAGACCACACTTAGAATATTGTGTTCTATTCTGTTTGCCTCATTATAGAAAGGATATAGAAGTTACAGAGAGACTTCAGAGGAGATTTACCAAGATGCTGCCTGGATTAAAGAACATGTCTTATGAGGAAAGATTGAGTTAGCTAAAGCTTTTCTCTTTGAATCAAAAGAAGCTGAGAGGTAATGATATAGGTGGTGATAAGAGCCGTAGATTGAGTTGTCAGCTGGTGTCTTTTTCCCTGGGTGGCAATGTGTATTAACAGACAAAATACTTTGAAGGTGCTTGGAGGAAATGATAGGGGAGATGTCAGAGGTACTGTAGGTTTTTTACACAGAGTGATAAATGCATGGATTGTATTACTGGGTGGCGGTAAAGGGGTTAGAGACAGAATTTAAGACAGTCTGACATCGGTACATGGATGAAAGAAAAATGGAGGGTTATGTGGGAAGGAAGGGTTAGACTGCTCAGCACAGCATTTTGGTCCGAAGGGCCTGTACTGTGCTATGTTCAAATATTAAAAGAATATTTAATCATTTGCAAAGAATAGGCATTCCTTAGTGAAATAAAAAATCTCAGGAGAAGTGATGATAGATATAGCTAATTGAAGAGATTTGATGATACCATTAGATTAAAATGTCAATTTAATCTTGGGGGGAGAGTGATATGTGCTGTAAATCTAAGGATAATGGGTAAAAGGGGTAGAAAGTTGAGTTGGTAGGAAAGTAGGAAAAAAACACAAACTACAGCTCTTTTATTTTTTACTTGCTCATTTTCTGGAACATGGATATCACAGGTGAGGCCACCATTTATAGCCCACTTCTAATTTCCCTTGAGGATTTCTTTGAGAATTGCTGCAGTCTTTATGGTGAAGTGCTGTTGGGAAGTGTGTTCCAGGTTTTAGGTTCAGTGATGGTGAAGGACTGGCAGTATGTTCTGGAGAGTAACTTGTACATGGTGAAGCTCACATTTGACCACTGCCATTGTCCTTGGTGGTAGAGATCATGAGTTTCAGAACTGCTATCATAGCAGCCTGGATGAGTATTTGTATTGCGTTTTGTAGATATCACGTAACACAGCAGCTTCACCAATGGTGAAAACTCTGACATGTCAGGAGGTATGTTACCTGTGGCAGGATATGCAGCCTCTGACCTACTCTTGGAGTCACACTATTTATGTGACTGGTTCAGTTGAGTTTCTGTTCAGTGGTGCCCTCTGGGAAGTTGGTGATGGGAGAGTCCACAACAGGAGTGACATTGAGTGCAATAGCTGGGTAACTAGACACTCCTATGTTTATGGAGTAACAGAGCATGCAAACAGGCTCTTTGGCCTAAGCCATCCAGGCTGACCATGGTGCCCACTATGCTTATCCCACTTGTCTGTGTTTGACCTTTATTCCTCTTAAACCCCTCCTATCCATTTACTATCTAAGTGTCTTTTTTACCTATTGAAACCTATTGAATGTTATTATTATACCTGTCTCTCAACCTCCTTCTGTGGTAGCTCATTCCATAGTCACACTGAGAGAAGTTACTTCCTAGGCCTTTTTAAAATCTTCCACCTCTCATCTTAAACTATTGCCTTCTAGGTTTTTGTTCCTCTTTCCCCAGAAAAAGGCTGTGTGTTACCCCATCTATACCCCTCATAATTTTAGGTACATGAACTAGATCAGTTCATTCCTCACTTTCCAACTCTCCAAGGAATGAAGTCCTAGCCTGTCCAACCTCTCCTTGGAACTCATACCTTTGAGTCCTGGTAGCATCCTAGTAAATCCTCTCTGTACTCTTTTCAGTTTAATGATGTCTTTCTGATTATGGGATAACCAATATTCCAAGTGGACCTTATCAATGTCTTGTACAACTGCAACACAGCCTGCATACCATGTCTTCTTCAACACTTGGTCTACCTGTGATACTATTTTCAGCAAACTATGTACTTGTCCTCCCAGATATCTTTGTTCTGCAATAACCCTAGAGCCCAACCATTAACTGTGTAAGTCACATCTTGAATTGACTTCCCAAAATGCAGCATTTCCTGGTGGAGATGCTCTTTTCCTGGTACTTCAGAGATGTAAATGTTACTTGACATTAGCCAGCCTGTGCCAGAAGGCTGCCTAGATCTTGCACATTAACTGCTTCACTTTCTAAAAAGTTGCAAGTGGTATTGAGTACTATGTAATCGCTGGTAGTTATCCATATTTTTGACTTCATGATGGAAGGAACATCACTGAGGCTGCTGTAAATTGCTCAGCTAAGGGAAATGCCTGGAGGAACCAACAAGGAAGATTAACTTCTAGCAATCACAACCATCTTTCCTTGTGTAAGGTGTGAGTCTGACAACTGAACTCTTTTTTTCACTTTGTTGCCTCTTGACTTCAGTTTTGCCAGATTCCTTGATGCCACACCCTGCCATATGCACCAGGCTTGTTGTGTGAGTGCTGCTTGATTGTACTCAGTGACCGATTGTGAGTTGACTGAGTGAGCAATAATTAGCTGAATTGCATTTATCCTGATTTTTGGGCAATTTGCTGTGCTGTCAGGTAGATACATGCCTATGTTGTAACTATATGGAAGAGATATCCTCAAAACTGAAAATGGTCAGAATGTCAAAAGGAAGAATGTAGCAAAATTATCTTGGGCCTTCAGAAGATGAAGTAAAAAAAAATAAGGAAATGGATGAGCCATTAATTAAATACTTCATATTTTGCACAGTTGAAGACATTGAACATAGAGGAAGTAGTGATGGATAAAGATCAAATGGAAGAGAAGGCACTGGAGAAATAAAAATAACTAAAACTTGAAATTAAAGCAACACACATCAAAGTTGCTGGTGAACGCAGCAGGCCAGGCAGCATCTATAGGAAGAGGCGCAGTCGACGTTTCAGGCCGAGACCCTTCGTCAGGACCTGCAGAATTCCTGTTGTTTGCGTTTAAAACTTGAAATTCTTTTTATTTAGACATCCACATTCCCAGACTCTGAAAAAGACAGTTGCAGAAATAATGGAAATATTAACCAGCGGTTAACAAGTGCACATGATTACAGTAGGGTTTTAGTGGATTTGGAAGCAGCATGTACCACATCGAAGAAAAAACAGATTGAGAATAAGCCTGCAAGAAGATAACAAAAGCATGCAGACTCTTCTGTTTGCAGGATAATAGTGGTGGCCTAGATTAAAGATAGTGGTGACCATGGATGTTTCCAGATTCATTGTCCAATATTTCTTGGGAGGAGTGAGCTGCCCATTCGCTTGCCTGCCTGGTAAACGTGATCTTACTTTGAGTTTTAAGACACTTATGTTCTGCTTAGTATGGTGAAATAAAGCCTAGGTCCTTTGAATTCAAGTCAAGTGAAGTTTATTGTCATTTAACTACATACACGTGTATAACTTTTATAACCATATCATGGCTATAGACAAGAGGCAATGTTTCTTCGAACCAGGCACATAACACACGATAACTAATAAAGGTAAGGATAAAATCTACAGATGAATCACATAACTAAAAAGCTGAAGTGCATTGATATTGTACATTGTAAGGTACAGAACGGATTGACCGGTGACACTTTGAATACAATGCAGCAGGGAGTTCAGAAGCCTAATGGCCTGGGAGATGAAACTGTTTCTCACCCTGACCATTCTTGTTTCTATGCATCATAGTCTCCTGCCTAGTGGTAGAAAAGCAAAGAGGATGCTGGATGAATGGGTCGGATCCTCAATAATACTAAGGGCCCTGCGTATGTGGCACTCTTGATAAATATCCTCGATGGACGGCAGGGAGACCCCTATGATCCTCTCAGCTATTCTCACAGACCTTTGTAGAGACTTCTGGTCTGATGCTTCAACTGAGAGGGATGGTTCATCTGCACCATCCTGAAGTCCACAATGATTTTTTTTGCCTTCTCCACATTCAGGCTTAGGTTGTTCTTCTCACACCAGTCCACCATCTGCTCCACTTCCTCTCTTGTCATCATTCGTGATTAGGCCAACCACTGTGGTGTCACCTGCAAACTTGATGACGCGGTTTGAGCTGGATCCTGGTGTGAACAGCACTGGGCTGAACGCACGTCCTCAGGGTGTGCCAGTGCTCAGCGTAATGGCACGTGAGATGTTGCTGCCCACATGGACTGATTGTGCCCTTACTGTTAAGAAGTCTAGTATCCAATTGCAGAGAGGGGTGTTGAGATCTAGCGAGCACAGTTTCTCCACCAATTTCTGGAGTATGATTGGTCCCACAAATAACTGACAATGAATCATAAGCACAGGAGTTTCAATAATGCTGAAAATCTTGAGCGACACGCACAAAATGCTGGAGGAACTCAGTAAATCAGGCAGCATCTATGGAAGGGAGTAAACAGTTGTTGTTTTGGTCCCTAAGCTCTCATAGTACCCCCGATTTCAGGGGCTTTGTGTAGTATGTTTAGCTGTGCAGCCAGATACACTTGGATGTTGTTAGTGTGGTCTCATTAATTTTAAATTGATTTATCAACCTATATGGAAAAGTTAGGTGAGGGTAAGTTTCTATGTGATTACTGAAATTAGTTCTCAATTTAAAATAGGTGGAGGAGCGGGTAGTGTTGAGGAAACAGAGAGCCTTCAGGGGGACTTAGTTTAGGGAAATGGGCAAAGAAGTGGCAAATGAAATACAGTGTTGGAAAGTGTATGGTCATGCACTTTGGTGGAAGAAATAAACGGGCAGACTATTACTTAGATGGGGAGAGAATTCAAAATGCAGAGATGCAAAGAGACTCGGGAGTCCTTGTGCAAGATACCCTAAAGGTTAACCTGCAGGTTGAGTTGGTGGTGAAGAAGACAAATGCAATGTTGGCATTCATTTCTAGAGGTACAGAATATAAGAGCTGGGATGTGATGTTGAGGCTCTTTAAGGCACTCGTGAGACCACGCTTGGAGTATTGTGTGCAGTTTTGGGCTCCTTATTTTAGAAGGGATATACTGACATTGGAGAGGGTTCAGAGAAGATTCACGAGAATGATTCCAGGAATCAGAGGGTTACTGTATGAGGAACGTCTGGCAGCTCTTGGGCTGTATTCCCTGAAGTTCAGGAGAATGAGGAGGGATCTCATAAAAACATTCCAAATGTTAAAAGGCCTGAACAGATTAGATATGGCAAAGTTATTTCCCATGGTAGGGGATTCTAGGATAGGAGGGCACAACTTCAGGATTGAAGGACGTCCTTTTAGAACTGAGATGCGGAGAAATTATTTTAGTCAGAGGGTGGTAAATCTGTGGAATTTGTTGCCACGACAGCTGTGGAGGCCAAGTCATTGGGTGTATTTAGGGCAGAGATAGATAGGTTCTTGATTAGACAGGGCAACAAAGGATATGAGGTGAAAGCAGGGGAATGGGGATGACTGGATGAAGTGGATCAGCCTGTGATTGAATGGCAGAGCAGTCTTGATGAGCCAAATGGCCTACTTCTGCTCCTGTATCTTATGGTCTTAAAAAAAATATATAGATATTAAAATCAGCTTCAGCTGTTTCTCGCTACATTAAATTGTAAGGAATAGGTGGAAAAGCTGTCTGATGATCAGCAGCTTTTTTTGTGGTTGTGGGGCCTTGGTTCAGTGCCTGAGGAGAGATTGCCACTGGCAGGATGCTCCATATTTTGTCGGAAAGCTGCAGCTGTGAGGCCTGTGGGCATTGGGTGCTCTGTCTGCAAACTGTAAGTACAGCGCTAGAAATTGTATGGGAGCCAGCGCAAGGCAGGAGTGGGTCTAATGCCTTAATGTAACTAAGTAGATCCAGATTGCTAAAGGAAAGAAAATAAGGTACTTCTAGTTTGCTATTTAGCAATCTGGCTGTCAACTGGTATTCTCATAATGATGTAGTTGTTAATTGACTATAGTACTCATTCTTGGACCAGAAAAACACCAAAACTCCAGTGATAGAGAGCTTTGGGAATCAATAATTCAAAGTTAGTTTTTACCTTTGAAGTAAACTGAGTATATAGAATTGCATTTGTATATTGATTTCCAACCCCACCCCTCCATGGTTTCTTTCTTAAAAAATTAGTATCTGGGAATCCATGTGGGCTTAAATGCGTATTTCACATGCCATTCTCCTTGCGTTTTGTGATATCAACTTCTACTTAAGAATTTGAGTGCTTATTCTTGTTTATTAGAGTCTAGTTTTGCAGACCACCACCAGATGTAAAATGCAATAGTGCACGTAGAGCTTAACTTGAAAGTCTCATAATTAATGGTTGAATCAACATTAATTCCTGCCTATCAGACATTTTCACTTTAAGCAATGCCTTTAAAATATGTAATTGGGTCTCATTCTCCTATCACTTCAGAACACTTGTCTGAAGTGATGGGAGAAAGCCTTTTCCCACTTTATCCATACAATCTTTTTCAGATTTGCAGTTCAAGTTTAATGTCTTTTTCAGTACACATGTGTAAACGAGAACAAAATAATTGTTTCTCCGGATCCTCAGTGTATTTTATCATCCGGTCTGAACTAGTGTTTTCGCAATGTGAGTGACGCAGTGGACAGCTGGTAGAGTGATGCACAAAATGCTGGAGGAACTTAGCAGGATAGGCAACACCTACGAAGAGAATGCACAATTGTTCCTTCAGGTTGAGACTTTTCATCATGACCTCTCATATGTTTCGAATGCCATGTCATTCTGCTCTGACACAATTCTGGGTATGCTGTGCCTCACTTATAGGACAGATTACTCAAAAGTAGGGGTACAGATGCAAAGTTGGGAGAGAGTTGTCCTGGTGTGCTTACCATTGAAATCTCATGGTATTAGTATGGGGAAAACAGATAAGGAAAACGACACACAGAAAATGCTGCAGGAACTCAGCAGGTCAGGCAGCATCTATGGAAACGAGTAAGCAGGCCGAGACTGAGAGGTAAAGGGGGGAGATGCCAGAATAAAAAGGTGGGGATGAGGGTAAAGAGGCTAGCTAGAAGGTGATGGGTAAAGCCAGGTGAGTGGGAAAGGTTGAGGGCTGGAGAAGAAAGAATCTGATAAGAGGGGAGAACGGACAGGAGGAGGAACAGAAGTAGGGGGGATTTAGAGGAAAGTAAATAGGTGAGAAGAAGTAAAAGTTCAAAGTTGGGAATAGAGGAAGGAGTGGGGGAATTTGTTCACCCGAAGGAGAAATCTATATTCTTACCATCCAGATGGAGGGTACCCAGATGGAACATAAGGTGTTGCTTCTTCACCCTGAGGGTGGACTCATCCTGGCACATGAGGAGACTGTGAATTGACACGTCAGAATGGAAATCTGAATTAAAATGTTTGGCCACTGGTAAGTCCCACGTGTGGTGGATGCTGCAGAGGTGCTCGATGAAGCAGTTCCCCAATTTACAATGCAGAGGAGGCTGCACTGGGAGCACCAGACACAATCGAGAACCACAGCAAATTCGCTGATTAAGTGTTGCCTTACCTGGAAAGGCTGTTTGGGGCCCTGAATGGATGTGAGGGAGGAAGTGTATGAGCAGGTATAGTACTCAGGCTGCTTGCAAGAATAAGTGCCTGGAGGGAGATCAGATCAGGTTTATTATCACCGGCATGTGTTGTAAAATTTGTTAACATTTTGGCAGCAGCACAATGCAATACATGATGATAGAGGGAAAAAATACTGTGGATCACAGTAAATGTATATACATCAAGTAGTTAACTTAAATAAGTAGTGCAAAAATAGAAATAAAAAAGTAGTGAGGTGGTGTTCATGGGTTCAATGTCCAATCAGAAATCTGGCAGGGGGAAGAAGCTGTTCCTGAATCGCTGCGTGTGTGCCTTCAGGCTCATGTATCTCCTTGCTGATGTTAACAATAAGATGAGGGCATGTCCTAGGTGATGGGGGTCCATAATAATGGACGCCACCTTTCTGAGGCACAGCTCCTTGAAGATGTCTTGGCTCCTTCCCCCTTACCAGCTGGTGATGCAGCCAGTCAGAATGTTCTCCATGGTATATCTGTAGAAACTTGCGAGTGTTTTAGGTGACATACCAAATGTCCTCAAACTCTGAATGAAATATAGACACTGTCTTGCCTTCTTTTATAGCTACTTTGATATGTTGGGAGCAGTTTAGGTCCTCAGAGATTTTAACACCCAGGAACTTGAAATTAGTGGGGAAGGGCGAATTGACAAGGGAATTGCGGAAGGAGTGATCCCTGTGGAAAGTAGGAGGTGGTGTGTGGGTATGTTTAGTGGTAGGGTCACTCCCAGAGATGGTGGAAGTTGCAGAGGATAATGTGTTGGATGTGGACGCTGATGGGGTGAAAGGTGAGGAC
The DNA here is from genome assembly GCF_963921235.1 of Mobula hypostoma. Lineage (NCBI taxonomy): Eukaryota > Metazoa > Chordata > Chondrichthyes > Myliobatiformes > Myliobatidae > Mobula > Mobula hypostoma. The sequence goes on along the minus strand of NC_086100.1, from coordinate 51,717,184 downwards.
AAGAGCGATTCTATCACTGTTACGATGCTGGGAAGAAGGGGTGAGTGCAGATGTACGGGAAATGAAGGAGATGCGGGTGGGAACAGCATCAACAGTAGAGGGAGGGAAACTGTTTTTTAAAGAAGGTTGTCCTGAAATGGAAAGCTGCATCCTGGGAAGAGATGTGGTGGGGGCAAAGAAACTGAGAAAAAGGAGTAACATCTTTACAGGACATAGGGTGGGAAGAGGTATAGTCATGATAACAATGAGAATTAGTAGGTTTATAAAAGATGTTGGTTGACAGTTTGCCTCCTGAGGTGGAGACAGAGATATCAAGAAAGGGGAGGGAGATGTCCCAAGTGAACTAAAGGTAGGGTGGAAGTTAGAGGCAAAATTGGTGAAATTGATAAGCTCAGCATGGGTGCATGAAACAGTACCAGTGATGTCGTCAGTGTAGCAGAGGAAGAGTTGGGGAGTATAACCAGGGAAGACTTTGAACATAGACTGTTCTACATACCCGAGGGAGTGCCCATGGCTAACCCTCGGGTTTGGAGAAAGTGGGAGGAGCCAAAGGAAAAATTGTTCAGGGTGAGGACCAGTTCTGCTATACAGAGGGTGATAGTGGTGGAGGGGGGGGGTTGGTTGGTTCTTCTGTCAAGAAAGAAGCGGAGGCCTTTGAGACTTTCCTGATGGGGGATAGAAGTGTATAGGGACTGAACATCCATTGGGAGGATGAGGTGGTCAGGGCCAGGGAGTTGAAAGTAACTGAGAAGATCGTGGGCATGAGAAATTTGGATGTAGGTGGGAAGGGACTGAACCAAGGGGGTTAGAAAGGATAGAATGGATTTGAGATATGAGAACACAAGTTCATTAGGGCAGGAGCAGGCAGAAACAATAGGCCTACCTGGTCTTGAGTAGGAGGTAGAAGTGACCAGTGTGGGTAAGGAAACTATATGTTTGCTGGCAGTGGATGGAAGTTCATCAGAGAAGATGAGGTCAGTGATTTTGTTGGAGACAGTTTTCTGATGGTGTGGAATGGTCCTCCTCGATGTCCAGGTATGAGGTGGTGTTTGAGAGTTGTCACCTAGCCTCAGCAAGGTAGAGGTCAGTGCACCCCACTACAACAGCACCCCTTTTGTTTGCGAGTTTGATGGTAAGGTTGGGATTGGTGCAGAGACAGTGGAGGGCAGTGCATTAGGAAGGGGTCAGGTTGAAGGAGGAGGGAGGAGAGAGGAGTGTTGATACCAAGACGGTTGATGTCTCATCAGAGATGAAAAGATCCAGAGCAAGCACAGATCCAGAACGGGGTGTACAAAAAGAGGAGGAGGGTTGGAGAGGAGAAGGGGTCATCCATGTGGGGTGTGGAAAACTCCTGATTATCATGTAGCTTCCTCCCTCAGCTAATGGATCAGTGGGTTTTGTATCTCCTGCTCTATGAGATTGGAAGGTGAAGTAATTTTAAAGTATCAGCAAAGATCCATTATTAATGAAGTCTGAAACTTTATTGGTGTAGCTTGGCTAGGGATATGAAGGAAAAGCCTTTGGTACTGAAGCAGACATTTTGGCGCATCCAATTGCCTTGACAATATCTTCATATCAAGCCAATTTGTTGATATCAATAGATTGGTACTGGCAGGATTTTTAGGAAAAAGCTGGAATGTTTTGTTGACATGGTATTTCTGACTGAGTATGATTACAAACATTGGATGCCTTGGGGGAATCAAATGGCAAAGTGTTGTGTCAGATTGAGCTCCCAGAACAAGCAACAAACCAGAATGTGAAAGAATACAATAGCTGAAATGTGTTGTAATGTTTATTTTAAAAATACTTTAAAGCCAATACCCATTAAATCTGAAATGATGATTTCTGAGATATTTATGATCTATATTAATGAACAAGATATGACTGGACAGCTATGATACTTTTTCTACCTATAATGACATATGTTTAGGGAGGGAGACAATTTTTAAAATTCATTTTTACATCGTGGATTGTGTTAGGGAGGTCAGGATCTATTGCACATCCTGAATTCCTCATGAACCGAGTGCATTTTGGAAGATTTTTAATAGTAAAGTAACTTGCTATGAACCTGTTGGTGTAAAAAAAAAGTTAGTGAAACAGCTATGTCTTTGGTCGATTGATTTCAGACACTTTGTTTCAGACATATTTATTTACTGAATTTAAACCCATCAGGTATGTGGTAAAATTTCAGCTTGTTTCCCTGGTTAGCTACTTTTCAGATTCATGGATTTTATTCTATAAGTATCACCGTTTTGTCTTTTTGGTGGTGTTCAGGGTTAGTGTTGGCACCACAATGTTGGGGTTTTCCGGTAAGATGGCAGTGTGCACAGTCGTAGCAGGCTCTCCCGGTCCAACCAAAGGTGTAATTGTTTGTCCTTTACATCTTTTTCCTTTACATCTTTTTCATGATCACAAGACACTGCTGGATATTAAGAACATCGAGTACTGCAGACTTAACCCAGTAGCAAGTTGCTGGATATCAATGGAGCTGAAGTTGTTGCATAGTGTTGGGTGGAGGCGAATCATGGCTGCACACACAGTGCAAATGATCGTCTTGAATGCTTTTATTATGATTGCATGACTCTGTTGGACATTGGCAATGTAGAATACTGCAAGTCCATTGGAGAGACTGACGCCGCGGAAACTGCATTGTCTTGGCTGATGTGCAGACCAGGCCTTCATGCTGTGGTGCTTCCTGTTGTAGCCGCCCAGAAGAGGGACACTGTTGCCGCAATTGGAAAGATCAGAGGCCTCTGTGGCGCGCTGGAATCAATCTGGGTTGGGGGTTGGCCCCTCCTGCGTTCACTCGATGGAAGAGAAACTGGATTGCCTTCATCTGCAGCTGCACTAGTGTGTGATGAGAAACTTCTGCATGCTTGTTCTTGCACAAACGTGGCTCCAGGACAACATCCAATGCACCATCAATCTACAGGCCATTCCACTCGAACTATATATTTTTTGTGTCTGTATGTTCGTCTGGTATTGTAACTATATGGGTGATGTGTGCTGTGTGTGACTGTTAGTACTGTGTTTTGCACTTTGGCCCTGGAGGAATGCTGCTTCATTTGACTATATTTTTGTCTATGGTTGAGTGATAATTGAATTTGAACTATGAAAGCAAAACTATAACATTCATTTCAACCATCTGTTATTTTGCTTTCCTTGCCCCGAGTAGAATTATTCTTCTATGAGCTGATAAATTCAAGTATCTTGGGTGAGGAGAATTACTGGACCAAAGTGTCTGCTTATGGCCTGTTTATAATTTGCTACTTTTGAATAAGCTAAGTTGTATTTCTTGTTGACCAGAAATGGTGAATCCATTCAAACGTGAAAGTAGCATCAGTTTCTGGAGCATCAAGTGAGTGAGTGCATTCTGGAAGTAAGATATCTTTTCTGTTCAACTCGTTGGTTGTGGTTGGACTAACCTTACACATGAGTAACAGCATGCAAACTGGTTTCACTCTCGCCATTTATTGATGCTTGTGCAGTTAGAACAAAAGGCTTTATCTATCCATTACTACCTTTCCAGAATCCGTTTCATATAGTTCTTTTTCTTTTTTTATGCATGTATTTCATCTTTATAAAAATATTTCCTTTGCAATATATAGGTAGAACTTGCAGTCGATATATGATCATTAACTGCTGATAAATAAGAAGCTAAGAGAGCCCAAAAAGAACTTTTTTCCCCCCAAATACATGAAGAAGGGATGGAGATACACCAATGCAGATACTGCTTTAGATGGTATATGAACTGCAGGATTACAGTTTGTATCCCATACAACCTCACTCCACCACCACTAGATACTGCTCAACCTACTGAGACCTTCCAGCAGATTTTCTTTTGTTCTGGATTCCACCATTTGCAGTCTCTTAGTCTCCTACGTTCCCTGGACCAATGATAACAACACATGCCTTCTCTCAAATGATACCTTTTATAAACTTGAATACCTTATAAAGATCATTAAGATGCTGAGGCATGACTTTAATTGGAACATAATAGACTTGATCTCTCAATTAAAATTTCCTCATTATGAATTTTTGGGGATGCTTATCACACAAATAGCTAACAGGACTGAGAGCCTTGATCACTGTTCTTCCTCTGTGAGCTGAAAATATAGAGAAATATTTGTGGTGCCCCTACTAGAATTTAAGCTTTAATTTTAAATATTCGGTTTTACCTAGTTGAGCAGTTGCTTTGCTTGGTTGTGGATGACTATTATTCAGAGTTTTTAGGGGTCAGTCAATATCTTTCTGAACATCAAACACGCAAAATGAAAGTTAAAATGGTTTAGTTATCATTTGTGTTGTGAATGTAAGCAGCAACAAAAAAGCAGTTTTGTGATGGATCATGGTAACAAGTCCCAGAGAGATTTTTTTTTCTCAGCCCTTATTGGTGGTGTGCGTATTTTTCTTCAATCTTGGGTCCCTACTAGAGGCCTGGGAGCTTGAGGGTTCAGGGCGGTATCCTTGCTCTTCCTAGTACTGCTCTCTTCTGGACTGAGGTCTCAGATGTTGTTCCTGGGATTTGTTGGATCCTGTCTCCCAGTCCAGGTGTCACAGCTCCAAGTGCTCTAATCACCACTGGGATTACTGTGGCTGTAACCTTGCACATTCTTTCTATTGGCTCTTTAAAGCCCTGGTATTCCTCCAGCTTCTCGTATTCTTTCTCCCGGAAGTTACTGTCATTCAGGATTGCCACATCTATTACTATTGTTCCTTGTCCAGTATTACTATGTCTGGTTGGTTCTGTTCCTTGTCCAGTATTACTATGTCTGGTTGGTTGCCCAGTACCTGTTTATCAGTCTGTGTATAATATATATTTTTTTAATATCTATGTGCCATTGCCTGCATGGCTGGTGAATTGGGTTTTACATTGCCTGAAATGTTCAGTTTGGTAAGCAGTAGATGCTTTGTGGGTGGGGAAGCAAAAAAAAATTTACCAACTCATCTCTCGTTGTGTAATTTTACTTGGTCTATATAGTTTATTAGTAATAGTTAGGAATATTGTATTACCAATAAATTATATAAGCTTGATATAAAATTAATTTTCTTGGTTGAACGAAACATTTCATTTTCATTAATTTCTCTTGAGTGTTATAGCTATGTTTTTGTAAATTGGTTTGTTTTTTAATAATGCATTATCCAAAATACATTAACATAAAACTTTAACATAATTAATGCATTAACGTAAAAGCTTCTGCCAAAAAAAAATGTTGCAAAAATAAATTTTATTCTTGAGAAGGACAAAAACTGATTCAATAAAGAGACATTAAATGCAGCTTCATAAAGTTGGTATGTGATGGATAATTGATTTTCAGATATATTTTCAATGAATTTCAGTTTTTCTGTTTTATTTATTTACTTATTGAGATACAGTGTGGAATAGGCCCTTCCGGCCCTGGAGCCATGCCACCCAGACCTCTGATTTTAACCTAGCCCGGGAGTCCCCAACCATTTTTGCAATGTGGACCGGTTTAATATTGACAATATCCTTGTGGACCGGCGGACTGGGGGGGGGTGGTGTTAATCACGACCAGAATATAGGTGATAATTCAACTATAAATCACTTATCAGTGGCTAATACACTCAATTTCGTTTCTAAAAGGGTTTATCTAACAAATTTAATATTAAACACCGCATATTTTCCTCGCATGAATATAGTGATATGTCAATTATAAGTCATAAGGCGGTTCCTTATGTCCAGTCTATTCTGCAATTTAGTTTTCGTTGCATTCATCGCAGAAAACACCGCTTCGCGGAGTTATGATGTTGGAAATGGAAGCAATGTTTTCACTGCTTTCGGGGCTATCTCAGGATATTCAGCCTTGACTTTGATCCAGAATGCTGGCAAAGATGTTATGTCAAACATACTTTTCAGCCCACCATTATTTGCAAGCTCGAGGAGTTGATCATCTTTCTGCGCTGACGTGGATAATTCACCGGGGTCATTCACAAATGGATCACGAACCCATTCCTTTGCACGTCTTGGGTCATTTGCAGTTGAGAAGTAACGCTTGAATTCTGTTGACAGCGAAGATAGGTGTTCGCGCACCAGCTGTGAGAAAGATGGTGCAGCCTCAGTCTCTCCCAATATCCCAGCTAATGTTGGGAACATGTCAAATATGCCCCGTCCACTCGCCGTCTCCACAGTTCCAGTTTGGCTGTGAAAGCAGATACTTTATCTACCAACTTGAAGACAGTTGTCATTCTCCCCTGAAGTGACAAGTTGAGTTCATTGAGCAGGTTGAAGATGTCACGCAAATAAGCGGGTTTTGCTATCCACTCCTCGTCACTGAAGTGTGCTGCCAGTGGTGTCTTTCTTCTTGAAAGAAATCTTTGTAGCTGCTCTCTTAACTCAAAATCCCTGGCCAGGGCTCTCCCCCTTGATATCCATCTGACTTCAGTGTGTAACAGAAGGCGTTTGTGCTCTGCATCCATTTCCTCGCAAAGCTGCTCAAACAGACGTGAGTTAAGGGCTTTTGCTTTGATGTGATTGATAACTTCAACAACGTCACTCAATATGCTGTTAAGATCAGGTGACATTTTTCGGCTAGCCAGCATTTCTCTGTGTGTGACACAGTGTGTAGACTGGCATTCAGGAGCAACCCCTTTGACTCGGGTAGTGAAACCAGACTCATTAAGCCGTTCCAACAGCTGTGCTTCGATGTCCTCCGCTATGTTATCGATTCTCCTTGAAACTGTGGTAGCTGAAAGAGAAACCTGTGCCATCTTGTTAGCTGCAGCTTCTCCCAACTGTTCATGGCACGAGTCCTTGGCAGCAGGCAGAATCAATTCTTCACCAACAGTGAAAGGCTTCTTAACCTTAGAAACATGGCTAGCCACTAAGTACGACACTCTCAGAGCAGCAGCATTTGTGGAGGTGGTGGCTGTCACCACTTCTGTCCCGCTTGCTCATGTTTTTACCGCTCAAAAAACTCAACGGGTTTGTCTTTAAGTGCAGGGTGCTTGGACTCGAGGTTCCGAAGCAGTTTTAAGGGCTTCATTGCTTCATTAGACAGCTTGTATCCACATATCACACACACGGGGCTTGGAGCGTGCGAGTCACTGGTCGCAATAAAGCCATATTTTATGTACGACTCATACTTTCTGTTGAAGGAAGCTTTCTTTTTGTTTTACAGTCTCGGCCTCAGCTGTCTCTGCGTTATCATAATCGTTAGGTCTTTTATGTCCCCTACCACCACTTCCAAAGAAACTCTCAAGCAACGTTTGTTTTTTACTCATCAAGTACTTGCAGGTTAATGACCAACTGACGACCTCGCGTGCGTTCAAGTTCAACAGTGGGCGTGACAGAAAATGAGGAAATTTGCAGTTGACTCGTATCGTTTCCCCGCGGCCTGGTAGCACATGCTTTGCGGCCCGGTGGTTGGGGACCGCTGCCCTAGTCTAATCATGGGACAGTTTACAACGACCAATTAACCTACCAACCAGTACGTCTTTGGACTGTGGGAGGTAACCTGAGCATGCTGGGGAAACCCATGTGGTCACAGGGAGAATGTACAGACTCCTTACAGACCGCAGTGGGAACCCATTTTGCTGGTATTATAAAGTGTTGTGCTAACCACTACGCTACCGTGAGGTTTTTGTCAGTGTTTAAAATAGGTTTTTGTAGACTTAGAGCATTGAATTTCGATAGTCAATGGTGAATTGATCCAGTGATAGGCCCAAAGGTAGCATGGACAGAATGGGCCAAAGCACCCCTTTCTGTGGTATACAACTAAGTTCAACACATTGATAAAATCACAAAGAAAGCACATGGTTAGCTCTACCTCATGAGAAATGAGGGGATTTAATATATCATCAAAGATTCTTGCAAATTTCTACAGATGTACAATGGAGAACATTTCCGGTTGGTTACATTACAACCTGATATGGAGTCACCAATGCAGAGGATTGCACGAGTCTACAGAGGGCTGTAGTCTCAGCCTGTTCCACCACGGGCACAATGCTCTCCATCATTGAGGCCATCTTCAAGAGGTGGTGCCTGAAGTAGGCGGCATCCATCACTAAAGACCCTGACTGTCCAGGATGTGCCCACTTCGCTCGATTACCATTGGGGAGCCTGAAGACCCCACACTCAATGTTTAAGAACAGCTTTTCCGCATCACCAATAGATTTGTAAATGGTCCGTGAACACTACATTGTTATTCATCTTTTGCATGATTTATTTGCAATTTATACTCTTTTGTAACATTTTATGGCTTGCACTTTACTGCTGCCACAAAATAATGCACTGTATGCCAGTGATAATAAACCTAATTCTGATTCTTTTGATTCTGAATCCATAACTCAAATTACAGTGGAATTTTCTTGATTACTATTCCTAACATTCTCAAAATAAAATAAATACATCTGCAGGAAATCTGAAATAGAAGACACTGCTGGAAACACTTTACAGATCAGTCTTTACCACAGGTGCTGCCTGACATGTTGAATCTTTCCAGCATTTTAGGTTTTTAATTCACTTTGAATCTATATATCTTGATACAGACATAAAACATTATAGAATGTGCATGCAAAATGAAACATTATGCAGTCGTTCTTTCCATCCTCTTTCAGCAAATGTACAATATTGATCTGTCTGAAAATATTTTTTAATCCATCTGATGAAAAGTTTTTAGTTTGTTGATGTTTGTTGCCAACAGATCAAAGAAACATGGTTGTACATCCTTCCCCTTGAAATTAGCTAAATGGAGCTGTGTAAAATAAAAAAGCTGCTTGTTTTATTTGTTGAGGTGTTAAACATCTTGTCTTCAATTCTTCGGCAGAGATCAGGGGACTATTAAGCATGTGGCATACAACATGAGAAAGCCCACTGCTTCGAAATTCTATTGCACATATGGCCCAAGGTGCTATACATATTAAAAATGTACTCGAAGGCCTTTTTTCTTCATTTATGTTGCCAGTGAGATGAAAATAGCAGTGAAGATGTCCTCAGCGCAGATCAGGACTTCTGCGGACAGTGAGGGAAGTTGATCAGCAACCTGAAGGCTGAGAGGCTGAAGTTCAACAGACGACCTATGACACAAAGAACAGATGGCAGGTAGAAACAATACATGAGACCTAGCAACTTGCTGATAACCACAGCATGTGCCCATTTTTAAGCATAGTGAAGACCGACTACTACACAAATATACAATGAGCGTCCTGTTGAGAGCCAAGAATGGAGTAGAGCATACCCAGGATGGAAAGCTGTCAGAGCTCAATGGAAAGTACACTATGAGTCGGATATGGATTTGGAAGTTAAGCAGAGGTGGTGGAAGGTGGGGTTTATTTTATTTAAAGATACAGCATGTTAACAGGCTCTTCCAGCCAAACAAATGAAATGGGGTTGAGTGGGATCCAGGATCGGCCATGATGGAATGGCAGAGCAGACTCAATGGGCTGAATGGCCTAATTCTGATCCTATGTCTTATGGTCTAAGCCTGCACTACCCAATTATACTCATGTGACCAGTTAACCTACTAACCTATATGTCTTTGGAATGTGGGGGGGGTGGGGGGGATGTAACCAGACCACCCGGAGGAAATCCATGTGAAAGCGTACAATTTCTTGTCGACGGCAGTGGAATTGTACCTTGGTCAGTTGTGCTGGAATAGTGTTACACTAAACAGCCCTACCTCCATGCGCCTGTGGAATTGTAAAAATTGTGGACTGCCTAAGCGAAAGATAAATTGATATGAAGAGCAACATTGGTAGCCATTTCCAGGTGCCAGGTAGGTCCCATTTGAAGTACCACACACAGAATGCTGGAGAAACTCATCAAGTCAGGTAGCATCTATGGAGGGAAGTAACCAGTGGACTTTCAGGCCAGGACCCTTCATCAGGACAGCATTTTGTGTGTGTTGATCAAGATTTCCAGCATCTGTAGAATCTCTTGAGGTGCCATTGAAGTCTCACTGAAAAATGCCAACATTGTTGTGAAGGCCTGCTTCTGTGTTGGTGACTTCTAGGACCTATGTGCAAATTAATTGTACGGCTGTATGCTCAGGTAGTGTTGTTCACCTGTGGCTACTGTTCAAGTGCCTTCATTTGTGGGTGTATTTTGTAACATTGACATGGTAGGTCCCAAATCTGTTGAAGTGAGATTTTAATGTGTTGTATATGTAGAAGTTGCACCATTGAATTACAAGTCCATTAACACTTTCAAACATTTTTCAACAAGACTTACTAATTTTGCTGAACTTCCTGAGGAGATCTCCTTTTGTGGTGTTAGCAACTCAAACAGTTACGGTTTATACAGTACTTCTTTTCTCTGATGACTGTGGAATGACTACTATTTAATCAGCTTCACTATCTCTGCCAGCGTAGCTCTATTACAATGGTAGCTGAAAAACAACTTAACAATTTAATATCAATGCACCATAGAAAGCATCCTATCTGGATGTATCACAGCTTGATATGGCAACTGTACAGCATGTGCCCACAAATTAAAAGTACGGGTTGTGGACTCAGCTCAGTACATCACAAAAATCATTTTTCCCTGTATGAACTTTGTCTAAACTACTTGCCGTCTCTGCAAAGCAGTTAGCATAGTCAGGGACCCTACCCATCCCAGAGATTCTCTTCTTCCCTCTTCTATTGGGCAGAAAATACAAAATCCTGAAAGCACATACTACCATGCTCAAGGATATTTTCTACCTCTGTTATAAGACTATTAAATAGTTCATTTGTGCAATAAGATTGACTCTTGGCCTTGCAATCTACCTTGTCAGGATCTTGCACCTTATTGTTTTCCTGAACTGCACTTGCTCTGTAGCTATTGCACTTTGTTTTGCATTATTATTGTTTTACCTTCTTCTATCTCAAATCACTGTGTAATAATCTGACCGGTAAAAGCTGAGTGCAAGACAATTTTTTTTAGTGCATCTTGGTTCATGTGACAATAATAAACTATTCTAATTCCAATGACCCAACAAAGAAAGCTCTTATGAGACAGCAACTTACTGAAAAACCTGATGATTAACAACTTACAAGAGTCACAGAATGTTCAAGTCTATTGTGCTTTATGTAGCACATTTGAAGACACTTCTTATTTTTCTTCAAGGAAATGCCTAGATGTGTTTAATGAGAAAGAAATTAATTAACTACAAATGTAAAATGTTCTTGGATTGGAAGCTCTATCACGGCTCAAGGAAAAAGAAATAACTGCATAGGCACCTGAAGGTTGAGAGAGCGAGGTTCAAGAGAAAACCTGTGACCCAAAGGACAGATGGTAGGTAGAAGCAATACAGGAGAACCAGCAACTTGCCACTAACCATGGTATGTGCAGAATTTTAAACATTGTCAAAACAGACTACTACACAGACACATAATGACCATCCTGCTAAGAGCCAAGAATGAATGGAGCTTATCACGGATAGAGAGCAGTCAGAGCACAATGGATGGCAAACTAGAAAGAACTCCTCAACCATGATCCTGTCCTTGAAGCATGTATTCTTAACTAAACCTTGCAGCAGGCTATCTAGTCTAGTATATCTGCCACTACAAAAGAGGCTTTGGGAGTAGATTGTATCCCTGCTGAAATTCCAAAACTTTTCAGAGATCAAATTCACAGACTAATCTTCCATATCTGGTGAGGAGGGCTTATCCAGGAAACTTAGATGTGCCTTAATTGTCTCATTGCCTAGAAGGGAGTTGAATCTAATTATGGTAACAGCTCAGTGGTCTCCATGCTTTCTAACATGGAAAAGCCTCAATGTCTCCTCACAGTAGAGGAAGAATTGTTCTCTGAATCACAATGTAACTTTATTGCATCTGGAGGCACAATAAATGTGATTTTCTCCACATGACAGTAACTTGTGGACTGCAGAGAGGAACACCAACCTCTGTTCATGGTTGTTTTGAACCTTTAAAGGCCTTTAACTGCTTTTTCAAATTTGGCTACCTTTAGAAGTCTGTTTCCATCAACAATTTGCTATGTGATACATGCAAGCCATGTTTCCAATAAAATGTACGCACACAAGGTTCATTTTTTAATGATTCTATAAATAGCTGAAGCATCTCCTTAATTGTTGATGGTTTTTTTTAAGTTTAATTAAAAATATCTGAAGAATTATTAACATTCTTAAGTTTATATTTTTCAGTTCTAGAAAAATAATGAGTGTTGAGTTGATATGTTTTCCACATGATTTTTTTTTCAAGAGTTAGAAATGATAGGCCTTTGGAAAGATGTTTTGAAGGAAATGGCCTGAAAGCATTTTAATACTGATGCTTACTAATTTAATTTGGATTATACAGTTGAATTTTCTCAATACACTTTTTTAGCTGTACTGCTCTGCGCTCTTGGCAAAATTTCAAGCAGCAGTAACTACTAGCAGTGTAGTTCATTACTACAGTTCATTGAAGATTGAATTCAAGGTTTTGACAGTTGCATCCAATACAACAATCTCTTTCACATATATGTATCAAAATTAAGAATTTTCCCTTTTATTTAAATTGGTTAAGCACTTTCTAATTTTTACACAAGGGGTTAAATATGCCTGTTTTTACACAACCATGGGAAGAAACTATTTACCTTGCTCTGCATGTTTATTTGAGGAATCCCAAATTATATCTTAATGCTTTTCGCTCCCTTTTTTCTGATTTCCATACATGTAATACTTCTTCCCTAAATTGGCATATTTTTCTGATGTCCTCCAAATCTATAAATCCAGTGATATTGAAGCAAAGAATTTCAGATGCTGAAGATCAAAAACTCAAATTTAAAGTTCTACAATAATTTGTTACATCAGACAGCTTCAGTGGAGAAACAGATTCTGTGTTTCAAGTCAATGCAGCATCCAGTTTCACCTCGAGTTTTGGGCTCTTGACAATGTACCTAAAAGCATATTTGTGCATTAATATGCTTTTGGAATATCATACTATTACTAACATCAATGTCTGCACAACATTGGCAGCTAGAGAAAATTGCTCAATGTGACATTGAAATAATGCAGACAACAGGTGAACCTTGAACAGGTTAAGGTTGCTCACTATGGCTGTCTGGATTGCATACTATGGAGAGTAGTCACCATTCACAGGTTGAAGTCTGTGGAACTACACATCAAAGAAACACTATGACAATGGAAAAAAATACTACTGTTAATTTGCTTGGGTGATTATGAAGTTTTCTTGATCTATGTGATAGTTAGACAAAATAGAATAGTCAGAAAAGTAACCTTTTTGTATTTAGATGTGGCATTGGTGTTAATATTTATAGTGAAGTGAGAATGAGATTGTCATGTCCCACTAAGAACAACATTTCAATGGTGACAGTAAGGCTGACAATGATTCTCTGGAAGCAAAATCAAGGCTGTATAGTAAAGGCCCTTGATCTATCTAGGCAGTGGAAATGTCACCAAAGCTTATTAAATGTTTGCTCGATGATGCTTCTGGTAGCACCCTAGCTTTTGTGTGAGTGCAGTACTGGTCAGTATCTTGACTAGAATCATGTCCTTTGGTATCCAGTAGCTAGATAAATGATCTGAGAACCTTATCTGAGTGATGTTAGCACAGAGGATTGCACAGGTTAAATCAATCTTGTCCAGTGCAAGAACATGATGATTCTACATGATATACTGCCTTTATTTGCAAATGAACTATATTTGAATGAATGTCGTGCTGATGATGGAAAAGTGTGCTTGACAAGTTATTATCCAGTTTTAAAATGACTATGAAATCCCCAAAAATAACTTAATTGTGTTTCTGTACCATTAATTCTTGACCCCAAATATCTGTCCTTGGCCCACTTATTTCCTGCCTACATGTTTTTAGATTTTGTCACCACAATGTCAAAGTGCAGATCACGTGATGTGACCTCTGCTGATGTTTATAACTATCTTTAAATTTTCAAGGAGAAAATTTATAAGGATATAGACAGGACTTACCAGGAGTTAAGTATCTGAGTTATAGGGAAATGTTGAATAGGTTAGGATTTTATTTCCCGGAATGAAGGGGAATGAGGGGAGATTTGAAATTGGTGTAAAAATGTTAGGCATATCAATAGAGTAAGTACATATGGACTAGAACTAGAGATCATAGGTTAAGGGTGAAAAGTGAGATATTTAAGGAGAATCTGAGGGTTCTCCTTGACTCAGGATGGTGTGAGCGTGGAACAAGCTGGCAGTGGAAGTGCAGGATGTGAGATTGATTGCATTATTTAAGAGAAGTTTGGCTAAGTACATGGATGGGACGGGTATAGAGGCCTATGGTTCAGGTCTGGGTTGATACAACTAGGCAAAAGTAGCAGTTTTGCACAGGCCAGGCAATGGCTGCTGGTATAGGGGCATCCGCACCGCACTTCGAGGCGAGTGGTCCGAGGTTCAAATCCGGCCGACTCCTTGCACGCTTTCCATCTTTGCTGAGTTCAGTGTCCAGCGAGTGACTTGGCCTCTTAAAAAAAGAAACAGACAAATGCTAAAGAAATGGCAAGTTTGCCGCTCAATCTGCCACAAGGCGCAGAGAGGAACAACAACAACCGACAGACTAGACAAAACAAAATTAGTTGCAATTTCATCCAATTAAATATTGGGAAGAATGGAGCACTTTTCTTCTGTCTGCTCACTTTTTCATCTAGTGATTCCAGCCCTTTCCTAGCAAAATCTTGAAAAACGTCAAAAATAAAAGGAGGTGGAGAATTGAGCTGGCATCAATCAAATTTTTTCCCATTCATGAACCTGTCCAAATGCTTTTAAATTTTGTAATTGTACTGTCCAGACCACAACCTCTCATAGCAGGTTCCATGTACCCACTACCTTCTGTGTGGGGAAAACATGTCTTTTAGGTTCATTTACATCTTTCTTCTCTCTCCTTAAACCTATGCCCTCTGGACTTCCTTACGCTTGGAAAAAGACTGTGAGTAGCTGCTGGGTCTTTGCCCATTATAAGATTACAAATTCATGGAAGGTTACTACTCGGTCTTCTTCGTTCCTGGGAACGCAGTCTCAGGTTATCCAACATCTCGTCCATGCAACTTTCCTGTGAATCGTTTCTGCACCCTCTCTAGCTTGTGCTAATCAACTGGCTGGAGTGTTTACTGACATCTGTAACCTTTCAGTTTGGTAGTCTGAGGTACCCAGCTGTTCCAGTTATACCAGTGCAACTTGCCTCAATGATTACCATCCAGTGGCATTTACTGTATGCTGTGGTGAAGTGCTCTGAGGGGTTGGCCATGAAACATATCAACTCCTGACTGAGAAGTGACTTGGATCTGCTCCAATTTGCCTACCGTCACAATGGGTCAACAGCAATTTTATTGGCTCTTCACTCAGTGCTGGAACATCTGGCCAGGCAAGATGCATTCATCAAGATGCTTCTCATTGCCTACAACTCAGCATTCAACACTAACAGCCCCTTGATACTAGTTAATAAGCTCCGAGACCTTGATAACTCTTTGTGCAATGAAATCCATAGTTTCCTCACTTGCAAACCCCAGTCTGTTTGGACTGGCAATAACATATCCTCTACAATTACCGTAGGTGTACCATAAGGCTGTGTGCTTAGTTCCCTGATCTACTTGCTTTATACATGACTTTGAAGCCAAGTTCAGATTGAATGGCAATATTTAAGTTTGCTGATGACATCACCATTGTTGGCTGAATCAGAGGTAGTGATGAATCAGCATATAGGTGGGAGACTGAAAATCTGCTTGAATATTGCCACATAAAGGACCTCTCGCTCAGCATCAGCAAACCAATAGCTGGTTATTGACCGCAGGAGGAAGGAACTGGAACTCTATGAACCAATTCTTATTTGAGGATTGGTGGTGGAGAGTGTCAGCAACTTTAAATTCCTTGGCATTATTAGTTCTGTGGCTCTGTCCTGCGACCAGCATATTAGTGCCATTAGAAGAAGGCATGGCAGCACCTCTTACTTTTTTTTTTGAAGTTTGTCATTTAAAACCTTGACAAACTTGTATAGATGTGAAGTGGCAAGTATTCTTACTGGTTGTATCACGGCCTGGTATCGAAGCACCAATGCCTTTGAATGGAAAAAGCTACAAAATGTAGTTGATACTGTAGTATATTTAATATTTTAGAAACATTTGAGTAATATTCCAAAAGTATTGTTTGATTAAGCATTCTTTGTTTTCATGAGTCATTATGGGCTATTGATAAGAAGTACATGAATGGCATACATTGTTATGCTACTATGTCTTATGTGAGCGCTACACAAAAATAAAATGAAGTAGACGAGCACCTCTCAATTAGCTTCTGGGGTTACAAATTATAATAGTGGAGATAAGGTAGTTTTAAAATCAAACTGAGATGTCAGTCTACCTGTTGAAGTGCATCACGTTTTTCCATTAGTGGTCCAAGGTTTTCCTCATGTCAAATTTTGGCACTAAAACTGCAAAGTGCAACGTGTTTTTTTTTTAGAAGGGGAGAGAAACAGTTGAGTTTTTTTAAAAAAAACACGGTATCTGTTCAGAACGGGACAGGGACTGTCAAGTTTAAAAAAAACAAGGCTAAAAACATATGAAACTAATAAACAAGGTACAGTCACAGGTTCATAAACAGAGAGTATTGGCTGATAACCATAATAAGTAAAAAAAAAGAAAGAAAGAAAGAAATGGCTGACTACATTGGAGAGATGGTTGCAATCAATGGCACAACAGATAACTGGATGATGAATACTGAACAAATTAAGTAGTATTTTGAAGCAAATGAAGTAACCGATAAGAAACAAATGCCAGTGTTTTGAGTGCAATACAATAAAGCATTCAAAAATGGCTCAGAACCAAAGCACAATGCATGTTTAAAAGACCAGTTGAAATTGCTGTATCAATGGAAACAGCAGATAGAAATGCAATTGAGTTCCAGTTAAGAATGAAAGTGAATATGAATAAAATTGCAGTATCTAGAGGCTTGCCTGGCTGAACAAATTGTGCTACTGTTGTGGCAGGGGCTCACATACACCAGATTAATGCAGGTTAAAATTTGAAACTTGCATGAAATGCAACAAAGCAGGACACAAACAGCATGTTGGGCTGACAAAAATAAATGGACTGCACAAAGAAGATAAAATGATTAAAAAGTCATATTTTCAATTTTTCAAAGACAGCACTAATCTGCATGCATTTGATGAAAAATCTGATGAGAGTGTCGCAGGACTAAGAAGCCTTGAGATTTACAATGTGAAAACCAACAATAGACAAACCATCTGCCTTACGTCAGAAGTGAATAGCAAATTAATAAAACTGGAATTGGACACTGGCTCAGTTGTTTCAGTCATTCCACAAAATGAGTTTGAATGGCATTTCAGCAATACTGAACTGAAGCCTGCAGATATCCAGTTAAGAACTTACACTGGAGAAAAGACACTTCCTGTTGGAATGACATTCGTAACAGTGAAAAGCAACAAGTGACATTGGGCTTGTATGTGCTAAAAACAGAAGGTCCAGCATTATGGGGGCATGATTGACTGAGACAATTGCAACTTGATTGGAGATCTATCCACTATTTGCTTGCAACATGTGAACTAAGAAAGGTACAAGATGATGCCAATGAAGGATAGCATTATAAAACTCGAACATACAAAGGGTAAAATAGTGTTAAGTGAAAATGCCAATCCCAAGTTTTACAAAGTCCATTCGGTTCCTTATACTGTCTGTGATAAAGTAGCCATTGAGCTAGATCGCATGAAGGCTAAAGGAATTCTTTCCAAGGCTGAATGGAGCCTGTGGGGCAAATGCCAGTGGTGACAGTAACTAAGAAGGATGGATCTGTTGGGATCTGTGGTGATTTTAAGGTCACCATCAAACTAATACTGAAGGGTGATGTATTTGTGGAATTTTTTGCCACATGCAGCTGTGGAGGTCAGGTCGTTGGGTGTACTTAAGGTGGAGGTTGAAAGGTTCTTGATTGGACATGGCATCAGAGGTTACAGGGAGAAGGCCGGGAACTGGGGTTGAGGAGGAGATAGAGAAAGATGATCAGCCATGATTGAATGGCAGAGCAGACTCAATAGGCCAGATGGTCTAATTCTGCTTCTATGTTTTATTATGGTCTCACACCTCTAATTTCCTGTTTAATGCCATTCCTTATATCACCACTACCTTTGAGGGTCTGTACACATCACCCATTAGAGTTTTATGCTCTGAGCTATTACTTAGATTTACCTATATATATTCCACCTCATCTAAGCTAATTTTATTCCTCACTGTTGTTTTACTATCTTTAACCAGCAGTGGTACCCCATCTCTATTTTCCTTTTTGCATTCTTGTTGGAAATGGAACATAACTCTTTGCAGTTTTAGTGCCAAAATTTGACATGAGGAAAACCTTGGACCACTAATTTGTTCCGTTATGCAGATCAGTGACTTCTATAACAGCAGCTCTTCCCCTAGTTCAGGTGACATGCAGCTGAAGTCTTCATTTTTGCATTTTAGAGGTAACTATTCCTTTGCATTCGTGGCTGGCCTCAATAACCCTCAGTTGGACAAAGCACTGCTGCCCCTGCCTGGACTTGGCTCCCATTCACTACCACTACTCCATTATGATTGTTGAACTATGTTTGCTCCTGTCTTCAATTTTTAAATTATCATAGACTTTTTTTTTATCTCTGTAATTACTTTAGCCCTTTAATGATCTAATATGTTTTCATTCTTATAATTCTTGCCAATAAGTACTATATCTCCTGTTTTATTCACTGCTGTGTTTGTGCCATCTGTGCTTCTGATTTTCCAAGGCCCCAAGTCTGGAATTCCTATCTTAAACACCTCTCTTTCTTTAGAAAAAAAACACTTAAAACCTGCCTCTTTAATTAAGATCCATGATTTCTTTTTCTGTCCCTTGAGTCACATTTTGCTCGATAACAGTTGTGCAAAAGCCCTCACTGGGAAGATAACTACTTAAATTGCATTGTTTAAATATAAGTTTTTGTTAACATAATTAATGTGAACTTGAATGGTTTGCTTGTATTTCATATTCTGCAGAGGCTGTATTTGTGATTGACTGCTGCATGTCTGGAGGCCACTGGTTTCATATTCTTGAATGTTGCTGCAGTTGAACTGATTCATGTTCATGTTGTATTTTATCTCTGAAGCTTTGTTTGACAGGGGATAGAATAAAGGTAGATCATTTTACAAGTTTCAGCAATAGCAGTAAAGCTTAGAATTAATGTTTTGAAACCAGTACAAACAATCTTTATTAGAAATGTAATGGGGAAATAAAGTATGTTTCATGTATGTTATATAATTGATATATTTGGATAAAACTTGCTTAAACAATTCAGCTTCCACTTGGTCTGATTCTCCTCTCCATTAATGTCAATAAGAGGCATGTCGGGGAGACATGAAGCCAATGGCTATTCTAGTTATTCTTATTTTGATTCCCTGCTGAGTTCAATTTTGCTTGAAGGGGGGAAAAGTTTGATTAGTATTACTGTGTTAGGCAGTGATGAATGATTCTGTGAATTTACTCACCGAGAGAAGCTGTGTCTGACATGGGGAAAATGAATGAAATTTTCTTAAGGTCATTGACAGTGTCTAGATTATTTTCAATGCATGAAGAATACAGATAGAATTATATGTCTATGTAATCTCCAGGACACAAAAAAATGGTTCAGCAATGACACAAGTTCAGAGATGACAAATAAGCCCAAATACACTTGTATTAGCAGGAAACAGTTATGAATCTCTTTATTTATCTTTACAACTTTGTGGATGTAAGATAAAGCCAACCACAAAATAGTTCTATACTGAAGTATCCATCTTTGGTGGATGAACAATCAACAACTTCTTTGTGCAGCCTTGTTTAATTATGGAGAGAAGGGGAATGGAGTTGAGAGGGAAAATAAATCAACCATGATTGAGTAGCAGAGTGGACTTGATGGGCCAAATGATTTAATTCTGCTCCGGTGTCTCATTGAGATGTTGAAGGGGTTGGGGGATGGTTTTTGGACCCTTGTGAGGAGGGGTTGCTCAGACTTCTGTCTGGGTGGTCTGCCTGTGTTGCTTTCAGACTGACAATTTTGCAGAAGTTATGTTTTGTGAATTGGGTCCTGCTTTTCTGTCTTTGTCTCATAAGCTAGTTCTATAAATACTCTTAACTTGGACAAAGGTTCAATATGACCTTGCTATCCTTGTTTCACCTGCTGGCTGTGGCAAAATGGTCTAAAAAAATGAGAAACTGCTTCATTGTGCACAGCTGTAATTGTTATATGGTTATGTCTGTGGTTGATGACCTTTGGCCTATTAAGGCAACCAAGAGGTCTTTGTCTTAAAATACTATTGTTGCTGGGCATGTGACTATGGGGGTAGCCAAAAAAAAAATTGTTTCCTGCTATGTGACAAAAAGGGTATAAAAAGACTCTGTATCTGTGTGCTTGGAGAGAGACCACTGGTATGGGCCCTTGTGTGTGTCTAAGTGCTCTCTCTCCAGTAGCGAGCTACTAGTAAAGAAGCAGTTGCTTTATCTTCTGTAGTACTGTGTGTTCTTGCATCAGGTAATGGGTGATAATTAGAAGTAAGGTTTAACATCATGGTCTTGTGGTCTAAAAGGCTTCATATTTGTGTGCTTATAGAGCATCTCATAAGACCATGATCTCAATGTTAAACCCAAAATTGCCAGTTTCTGTATTAGTGAATCACATAAACATGGACCTCAACTTTATCTGCTTGAGACATAAATACTTTAGATGGAGATGAGATTTTGGGTATTAAGGGATTGAGGAATATTGATTTAGTACATGAGAATGTTGCTGAAATGAAAAAAACCTCAGCTGTGATCATATTGAATGAATGAGGTGAGTAGAAATTTTCTTTCTCCCTCCTATAACATGGAGTTATTTGTGTTGGCTTGTGTTATGTAAGAAACATTAAAGCAATAAGGAGATGTGCACCAGTTCTGAATTGATTAGCCAAAATGAATACCCTTATAATCACGAAAATGGCTTTCTAATAAATGGAGTGACAACATAATGATTTTGTTGCATTAGAAAGCCTACTTTTATTTCTTATAAATGTTATTCAAAGTGATCAAACATCTAAGAACAAGATATTGAATGCATTGGAGGATTTCTTCTGCAGGGAGCGCTCATGGAGTGAGGTCACTTCTGGCTTCGCTCCATTCCCGTTATCTCTTTTTTTTAACCTATGATCTCCCTTATCTAACCAATTTTTACCCACACCAGAAGATTTATTTTATCTTACTAATTTTTTCTTGAATTGCAACTCTGGAATTTAAAGAAATGAGTACAAGATCCAAAGCCAAAGATGGGAAAGATTCCGACTGGAACGGAGGAAAAAGAAAAGGTGACTCTAAACAAATGGAGCTACCCTATGATGCTATGACGAAGTTTCTAGAGGAAAAGTTCGAGGAACGTCAAAATCTGTCTGAAAGTTTATCTGATCAATTTGAATAACAACGTCAAAGTCTTAATGAAGATTTAAAATCAGTCACGGAAACTTTGAAATCCCTGGATTGTCAAGTTCAAAAACATTGAAGTAAAATCTCTGAACTGGATATTAAATCTCAGAAGACGGATTCAAAAGTCGAGAACTTAGAGCAGAATTTAGCTTCGACCATTAAACAACTACAACATTTTAATCCAAAGTCATCGATCGAGAAGACAGAACTTACGTATAATTGGTCTACCCGAGGATGTTGAGGATGGAGACCCTTCAGTATTCTTTGCTCAACTTTTAAAGGATATGTTCAGCTCAGTTTTTCCCAACGAACCTCATTACTCGACCGCGCCCATCGTATATCGCAGCCAAAGCCGGCATCCGCCAAATCAAAACAGAGACCAATTATTCTTTGTTTCCATTACGGTAATGTTAAAGAACAGCTTCTCCAGACTGCTCGTCGGCAAGGGATGATCAATTATTGTCAACATTCTTTCAGAATTGTTCAAGATTACAGTCCCGAAGTGATGAAAGAACGACTGACTTTTAAACCTCTGATGTCGGAATGTTATCAAAAAAATCTCAAACCGGCATTATTGTACCCTGCACGCCTAAGAATTTCTGTTCCTGATGGATCCCATCGTGTCTCCCATTCCATAACCGCCGCTCGAAGCTTTTTGGATGACAACTACCCATCTGGGGGTTATAAGTACCACCAGATTAGACATGTCCAGTTAATATCCCTGATGAAGGTGACAGTGTTTGCATCGAAATGTTGGATAAAATCAATACTTGTATCTGGCTGGAAGCCCAAGAAAGAGTTTATTTGGTATTTCACAAACCTGCAACCTCTCACCAGGATGGAAAAGGGAAACAAGCATCTGGAAAAACCACCACCTGAGGGCTCTGGTTCAAATTGTATAATATCCTTACTTGCAACCATTGCCATGTTGAGACAGTATACCTGCCAATGCCTCGCAGTGTTGAATAACATAGCTTGCCACCAACTTCCCAAGTACAGTGAAATCAGGTTAATAAATGCAAGCCTTGCCAATGAAACCCGTATCCTGAAAATGAGGAAATAAGAGCAATGAATATTGGGATTAAAAAAATACAGTCGATTCTGGTTAAGTGGGATATATTGGGACCAATACAATTTGGCCCAATTAAGCAGCTGTCCTAGATAGCTGAGGTTTCATGGAAATGGTTAAAAAGGTATACAAAAAAAGACAAACTATCATTTAACTGAGTAACAAATTAGATATTTAAATGAAATACAGAAAAAATAGACACTATCAATAGTACTATAGTACTATAAAACTATGTGTTTGTTCCTAATACGTAGTTATCATTCGAGGAATTCATCTGCCACGTTCATTTGATTGAGTGCAAATTAACAAAATCAGTACAAATACCTAGTGTAGATAATGGATCACCTTCATACAATGCTATCGACAATTGCATCATCCAAACCCTTATTTTATTGTAACATTCAAGATAATTGTTGGATACCTTCAAAGTTTTCATAGTTCCTAACTTGTTGAAAAAGTGAAGTTGTTTCATTTTCACTCCCAGCCATTTATGGCATCTCCAAGTCTGAATGCTTGAAACTGTGATGAGCAAAACTGTTCTGAATTGTACTGACGAGGAGTCCTGACGAAGAGTCTCGGCCTGAAACGTTGACTGTACCTCTTCCTAGAGATGCTGCCTGGGCTGCTGCGTTCACCAGCAACTTTGTGTGTCGCTTGAATTTCCAGCATCTGCAGAATTCCAGTTGTCTGAATTGTACTACTTCTTATTTCTTGCCGACTGTAATTGAGAAAGATCACTGCTGTTGAACACAAGTATATGCAACTGACGCTATTTAAAAACTGTTTACTCCAGGTATGGTGTAGTGTCTTATGGCCACACAAGTGCATGCACCTGATGCTAGTTAGAAGCTGTTCGCCAATAGTCTCCTGCCATAATTAAGTGGAATAGTCTCCAAATAAATGAAGGGAATCCTGGCTCTTTTCTCAGATAGTTTTGTTCTTTAAGAGTTGTCCCAAATAAGCAGCTGCCCCGATTAACCGATGACTCAATTAACTGGAAGCCACTATTTTTGAATTGGATAGTGTCATTACAAGTAGATTGAATCAAATTCCAGTGATGAGGTCTAAATTTGTTTGTCAAAGGAGGAAATAACGTTAAAGAAAAGGAAAACATTAAGTTTAATTTGTTTAAAACATTTTTTTTCTCTTGAGCTTGTAAGAACTTTGTTCATTGATTTGTTGATGTTTATAACGTTACCACATTATAAACAGGTAGTACTAAAATGGGATTTTAAAATTTTATTTAAAAGAATAATTTAATTTTCATTGAGGGATGAAATGTAATAGCATTCACCTTTAACTGGAGGAATAATATACCCTGTGGCACTGCATGTTTCAATGCCTTGGAAAGTATTAAGTTCCCAGTAAGATGATGTCAAGTAAATTTGACGTAAGTAGTCTTGTGTTAGGGTGAAACAAAGTTAATTAGTGTTGATGTTTTAGACCACTACCTAACTATAGTCTGCTTTAAAGGCATGTTTGTTTTTATTAAATAACATGAGAATCAGATTTGGCAGTGATGTTCCCTGTGGTTTGAAAAAACATAAATGAATAATGTCATTAAGGGAAAATACTGGAGGCTAAAAGAGAGAGAGCTTTCTGATTTTAGTGTTTATTTTTGCAACAGCATGCAAGAAAGAGTAATTTTAAGTGTAGATGGTAAAATGGTAGGTGCAACATAAAATAATATTGCAACAGTGAGTGGTTTTATGGAGTAGGTTGAAGGAATTTGCTTATTGCAGGTAACATTAAATGATCATATAAATATGTAATTTGGTACTGTTACTTGTATTTCCTTCAGTTTCTTGTAATTTTCCAGTCAAAACTTTGGTCAAGCTTTTAATGCATATTTCTAATTGAAAATGCTCTTGGATTCATTTCAGAGATGGTGATGAACATCGCAATGTGCAAATTTCACTGAAATTATTAAAAACTGAAGCAGTAGGGCAGTTGCAGTTTAGTCCATGGATTTCTTTGTGTGGCAACTGATTGCAAGCTAGTCAGAACAGAGAATTAGAGCCTTAGCAGCTGCGGTTTACAGTTTACACATGGGCTGTCAGCAACACATCACTCGAAGCCCGGGTGATGCAGCACTTAGTATTTTCAGTCTATCTCAGGCATTAATGAAGGATTGAAGGGTTGACCTGGGGGGTCATGCAGAACTTGTCCTTCAATGGGACTATATTCAGAATTGCAATATCTTATCTATGTTCCAGTTGTTCTATCTTGCCATTGTAATTTGTTTGCTCGTTTTTCTTTCTTTAGAGTCAAATGTTAATGATGGGAATAATGTTAGCATCACTGCACTGAAGAGAACAACTGAAGGAGTTAAAAGTGAAAAGAAACTTATTGGAAGTAAGATCTGATTTTGATTTTTAACCATATTCTAATGGAGTATTAAATTAACCCATTGTGTTTGTTACATATACATATACACACATGTGATATTGGAAAATGGTTATTAAAATGAATATTCTGGATTTATATCCTGCATAAGTGTTTTCTAAACAGCAATGTTGAAATAGAAGGCTTCAGATTATTAGTCTGCTTATTCATATACTGCTGAAGTTTGTTGATGTCAGCTGTACTGGAGAATTTGTTTGACAGGGAGTATTCTATATGAGTTACACGACTTACCCTACTACTATACATTATCATATAATAGTCTGCACCTAGTGGTCCATATATTGTTTACAAAGCCTGCTAGTATTATCACATGACTTGGCTAACTCATATTTGTATTTAACATGCTTTTTGTTCTTGCAAATGGATTACATTTCAGTTACATAAATCTCAATGTTTTAATCTGTAGCATTTACTTTTGTCAGTGTGTTCTACTGGATTATTGTATCCTCTCGCATATAAATTGTGATTGATATTGAGAAGCATTATATTTTGAAAATGTGTGTTGCCGCCTTAATGTAATTTGAGCAGATAATCATGATTCATCTAGATTTCCTCTCACCAATCAAGCTGCCAGCTGACATTTGGCTTGAGTATTTTAATGTGATATTTATTGTGATTATGATAGTAGAATAATAATAGAAGGTGTAATCAAATTTAGTTTGAACATTTGCATGTAATCAACATTTTGAATATTTGTACCAGAGTTACTGCATCAAATTAAGGTGACTGACATTGCATAGCTCTTCAGGGGACAGCTGGCTCCCCACGAATCGTGCCTCAGCATGTCCTAGACATCCGTACATGCTCATTCAAATGTAGGAGTCCAAGATGTCATATACTGGGAATGTACAAAGCAGAGAAAAATCAGAGAAGGAGCAGGAGGAGTTTTGGAGCCCGTCCACCTCAACTGATTAGTGAGTCCAATCAAACTAAGGGCCGGGCCAATTTGGAAATGTCGGGTGCAGGCCGAAATGTGGTGCCGAGGTTCAAGCCCAAAGTACATTGAAGCACCAGGGCCTGGGTCTTAGAGCGTGGAACAACTCAATGTTTGGATGATTTAAACACCAGATAGTTTGAAAGGACAGGGGATTGGGCCATTTCTGCTCTCTGCTCTGTGACGTTTGCCCTGCTCCGGGCTTCTTGTCTGCAATGTTTTGCTCCGCTATGTGATAAACTGAAGCTGAGGCTGTGGGTCTGCTCTGGCTGCCCTGGGCTTCGTGCCCATGGACTCACTTTCCTTCGGAATGCTGCTTGCTCGCTTTTATTGTTTGCATGATTTGGGTGCTGTTGGTCTTTTTTTTAATGGGCTGTCTTCGAGTTTCTTGTTTTGTGGCTGCCTGTAAGGAGACGAATCTTAGTATGTATAATATATATATACTTTGATAATAAATGTACTTTAAACTTTTGAACTTTGGGATATTTAAATTCCTGTTCTGCCATTGGACTAGCTGTCAGGCCCAAACAAAAAGCATTGCAGCACTTATACGGTCAGAATGCAGATCATATCTTGTGTTCTTAGCTTTCTTAAGGTGGGATAGGGTTATTGACCCTGTGAACATAGGGAAGGCCAACTTGGCATTTGTTATGCTTTTTAATATTAAACATTCTTAAACATTTATTGTCTTTTTAAAATTATAATATTTCTTATTTATTCAGCACTTGATAAATAGTTGATTTTAATAGTAGGAATGACCCAAGCATCCTTCAAATATACATAACAGTATGCCTCGATTTTCCTGCCTGTTACCTGTATCTCTCAGCATCCAGAAATAATCTATCCATCATTTTCAATGTTCTAAATAATTGTGATCTACACCTTTCTGAATATTTAAAACCTCAATGCAAAATTATTTCTCCTTGTCTCAGTTCTAACCCAGCTTTGAAAATGAAACATTTTTACAAGGCAGTTTTCAAAATGAAAGCATTTCTAAATTTGGGAGAAACTGCAGGTAAAACATAGCCCAAATATATATCAATGACTTCAGAGAAAATGCTGTGTAGATGATAAGGTTGTTGAACAGGACTATCAAAGAATTAAGTGGGATATAAATCAGTTACAAATATGGGCAAGGAAGCAGCAGATAGAGCAAATAGGTTTTGAAATTTGAGAGGTCAAATGAAAGGAGAACGTATGTGATTAATGGCCTTAAACAGGATTGACATATAGAAAGTTCTTGGGGTCCAAATCCTTAGTTCTAAAAATGGTTGTGCAGGTGGATAAGATGGTAAACGAGGCATATGGCCTGCTTGCCTTCATTGGTAGGGTGTTAATTATAAGAGTAAGGAAGTCATACTGCAGCTATGTAAAACGTTAGTCTAAGACTACTTCTAGAGAACTGTACGCAGTTCCATTTACTCCATTATTGTAAAGATGTGGAAAAGGTGCAAAAGAGGTTTACCTGGATGTTGCCTGGATTAGAGTGTAAGAGCTAACATGGGGATACTTAATTGTAAAGTCATTTGCTCAGGGAAAAAATGTATTCCTTTTACTGATACTTCTTTCCTGTACTTTGAACAATATTTTCCCATACTATAAGCAATATTTTAGTTTGTGCATTGTATTTTTTATCAATTCATAGATCCATCTTTTTCAACTAATTTTGTTATATGTAGGTTGACAATGTCAGTGTAAATGATTATGCATTGACAGTTCATCTCTAACAATAAAGGGAACTCTGAACTGTTTCCATGTGGGTATCCATATTAATGTTTTGTTTTGCTCCTTGTCTAAGAATTGTAATCAAAACTGTCTTTCACCTTTCAAGGGCAAGAGATGAGGCAGAAATCCAAGACTGTAAGTTCAAACCTGCACATGTCAAGGAAATGTCAGAATTGTGGGGGAAGAAAAGGTTTAGGTAGCCATCAGTCAGTTTCTTTCCCAAAAATAGACGAGACCAGGAATTGTGCATACTTAAGGAACTGTGGAGGTAGTTATTACTGCTCTGCCTAACTAACTTTCTTTTTAGATTTACAAGCCATTTCACAGCAGATGTATGGTGGCTCTTGAAAGATGGTTTGCTTTCTCTGGCTTCTCTTTCATTAGAGAAGTGCCTAGGCATTTCACAAGGATGAAATTAAATTTTAGAAGTTGCAGTTGGATAATCTTTAACAAAAGTGTCTGTGGAACAATTATTTACGTACACATTGGGGATTAATTAACCTTGGGTATTTTGACTTTTTTTGCACACTAGACCCTCAGTCATTTAGAACTATTGAGTTCATTAATTTTGAATTTAGTGAAATTGGCATTTTGAATTTGCACTCTCATCCTTCAAGTAAAATGCTATTAAGTTGGAAGTGCTTTACTTTTGAGCTTTGAATCTTAATCAAACGCCAACTTTGAAAATGTGGAATATTGTCTTGAAACTACATTATTCAGGGTGTATTTTCAAAATGTGGAATTCATGCTGTGCTATTTCCATATTTTCAGTGTATCCTCGCTGTGCTCCAGCCCTCATGCTGTTATCACTCCAAAGGAAGATATTTAGATGATTTTATAAAGCAGTTGTGAAGTAGCTTCAACAAGAAATGTTTTCTCCTTCACCATAAATTGGAAGTGACTGTTACTGAGAAAGCAGAGGACAATGGCAGAGTGTGCTTAATTTTCCAGTGATCAAGTATTTAGCTGGTCAAAATATAATGCACTCACAAATGAGACTCAAATAAAAAGGAGCAGGGCTATTTCAAGTGAGCTTTTGGTCATAATTCATGGTTAATCAGGCTTACATGCTCAATTCCATTTCTATTCCATTCTTCATAGACCCATATCTCTTCAATGTAGATATCTATCTGAATCTTGGATATCCAGAAAATGGTTTGCCATTAGACTTAAGCAGTTCTTTGATTTTTGTTCACCATTCACTGGGGTCAAGAATTCTGAAGATGGACTGCCTTTTGAAAGAAAAAATTCCTCCTCCTCTCAATCTTCAGTGGTAATCTTTACCGGTGTACTATGTCACCAGTCCTAGACTCTCTCACCAGGAGAAAGATCCATTCAGCACCAGCCCTTCAGTAGAGTATGTGAATAAGTGTGACATTATTTTATAATGTATCTTGTGCATGTATATGTTGTAAGACCAATCTTTAATAAACCAGATTCATATTTTAAAGATATATTTCCAGCATGTTATTTTGCAAATTGGATATTACTGCTCCAAAACATGCAATGTATAGTAAACGATGAAGAAAAAACTTGAGCTGCCTAATCTGAGGTGGTAGAGATTTAGAAATATTTTAATTCAGCGCCATGGGAACTTGGCAGAAAATGACAATTGTTCAGTAGCATTTACATCTAATATGATGCAGTGCTTTGAGAGGTTGGTGATGAAACGTGTCAACTCCTGCCTGAGGAAGTGACTTGGATCTGTTCCAGTTTGCTTACTGTTATAGCCAGTCAATGGCAGATGCCATTTCATTGTCTCTTCACTCAACCCTGAAACACTGAGCGGTGAAGATGCATACATCAGGATGCTCTTCATAAACTACAGCTCAGCATTCAATACTATCATTCCCTCAAAACTACTCCATCAGCTTCAAGACCTTGGCCTCAATATCTCCTTGTGCAACTGGTCTTTGATTTGCTCACTTGCAGACCCTGGTCATTTCCGAATGGCAACATCTCCTCCACAATCACCATTAGGTACACCACAAGACTGTGTGCTTAGCTCCTTGCTCTACTCACTTTATACTTATGACTATGTGGCTAAGCACAGCTCCAAAGCCATATTTAAGTTTGTCGTCATTGGCTAAATTAAAGGTAGTGATGAATCAGCATATAGGAGGGAGACTGAAAATCTGGCTGAGTGGTGCCACAACAGCCATCTGTCACTCAATGTCAGTAATACCCAGGAGCTGATTATTGACTTCAGGGGGAGGAAGCAAGAGGTACATGAGCCAGTCCTCATCAGATCAGAGGTGGAGAGAGTTAGCATCTTAGAATTCCTTGGTGTTATTATTTCAGAGGACCTGTTCAAGGCCCAGCAGTAAATGCCATTACAAAGAAAGCGTGGCAGTGCCTCTACTTTCTTAGACATTTGTAAAGATTCAGCATGTCATCTAAAACTTTGATAAACTTCTATAGATGTGTGGTGGAGGGTATATTAACTGGCTGCATCACAGCCTGGTAGGGGAACACCAAGGCCTTGAATGGAAAACCCTACAAAAATAATGGATACAGCCCAGTCCATCATGGGTATAGCACTTTCCACAATTGAGTACAGTTACATGGAGCACTGTTGCCAGAAAGCAGCACCCACCGTCAAGGTCATCCTCTCATCTCACTGCTGCCATTGGGAAGGATCTACAGGAGCCTCAGGACCCTCATCACCAGGTTCAGGAAGTATCATCATGCTGTTGATCCGGGGGGGATACCTTCACTCAACAGAATTGTTCCAACAACTTATGGACTCTTCATTTCATGTCCTTTCAAGGACTCCTCATTTCATGTTCTCAATATTTATTGTTTATTTATTTGTTATTATTTTGCTTGTTATTTTTGTATTTACTGTGCATGCCCACAAGAAGATGAATCTCGGGTTTGTATGTGGTGACGTATATGTACTTTGGTAATGAATTTTTGGCTTGTTTCTGCAGCCGGGCTCCTGTACAGTTTCACAGCCCAAACTGTTAATATTGTTACATGTAATATTTAAGCTTGGCTGAGTTTCTAAAAAATACCAAATAATCCCATTTAGTGTACACTGTGATACATGTTATTGTGATGTTGAATTCAGTGCTGTTCCGGCTTGTTGCTCTCTGTTCTTCATGCTGCTGTACGAAAGTCCTGAAGGTTACGTGTATGACATGGCCAAGCTCCCTCAGAATCTTAACTGTTTCAGTGATACCTCTCATTCTTCTGAACACCCAGAGAATTTTCATACCTGCGTTCTGCTTAAAATTTCCTCAGAGTAAGAATCCCTTCATCCCAGGAAGCAATTTAGAGAATCTTATCTGGACTCCCACCAAGTTACTCCTTTTGGTTATATTTTACAGGGGTCTGGTATGACTGCGAGCAGAGATGAAGCACAACTTCCTTATTCTTGTACTTCATCCCCTTTGCATTAAATGCTAACATTCCTTTTTGCATACCTGCGTGTAAGAGAATCTAGTTTACACCTCGTTCCATCCTTTCTCTTGTAAGGACTCCATCCTTTTCTCTTAGTTTCTGTCTCCACTGCGTTCTGTTTTTGAGATGATGCTTTCTGTTCCATGTATACAGCTAAATGAAACAGTCCCCTGGGGCTAAGGTGCAAAACATGGTACATATAGTCACACACAGCACACGTAGATAAGATACAGCATATATAATTATAGTAGAGCACAGTACAGTCACAAAAGAATATTGGGATGTTGTCCTGAAACTATGTTTCTGCAAGAATAAGCATGCAGCAGTTTATCATCTCGTGCTCGGCCAGTTGCAGATGAAGGTAATTCAGATCGTTTTCCAGGGAGCGAACATTGGAAAGCTGTATTGATGGGAGAAGCAGCCTGCAGGAGTTGGTCTGTTAACCTAGCACGGATTCCAGTGCACTCTCTCACACTGCTCCTGGCATCACCTCTCGGATGATTGTAACAGGTAGCACTGTGATATGAGGCCTGGAGGACTTGGTCCAGGCAATAACCCAAGCCCATGTAGCTCCTCTACTGTTTGAACCGGACTTACTGCATTCTGTATTATGAATATCCTACAGGGTCTTACGATTATAAGAAAAACTTGTAAGATAAACATTTGTACTGTTTGCCCAGCTTACTGCACTTCTCTTTTCTCTTGCATCACTTCTGGCCTCTGGCTGCTCACCCTCCCCTCCACCCCTGAGACTGTTCTGCAATCTTTATTCAAGGCAATGTCCATGGCAATGTCCATGACAATGGCACCCAGGACGCAACACGCCATCTCAGAATCTTGATCCTGGCCACAGAATATCCTGTCGATCTTGTGAATCTCCTGTCACTGCAGCTCTCCTAGTCTCCACCTTCCCCACTGTGCATT
This sequence comes from Mobula hypostoma, assembly GCF_963921235.1. Classification (NCBI taxonomy): domain Eukaryota; kingdom Metazoa; phylum Chordata; class Chondrichthyes; order Myliobatiformes; family Myliobatidae; genus Mobula; species Mobula hypostoma. The sequence continues at coordinate 51,685,353 of NC_086100.1, read as the reverse complement.
GGAGCCCATAATATTGACGTATATTGATCCAATTGAAATTTTGTGCACTTCTGAATCCCATTATTTGTCTATTTAAGTATCGATTGTACACATTTCAGGTGTTAATCTTTCTGTTAAAGTTGAAAATTAGTAAAAGACCTGTCCAATATTAAGTGTTGCCCTGGAATCCTAGTTTGAATCTTTACCTTCTTTTGGTATGCTTGGAGACCTTGGCTCCCAGGCTACAAGAGAAAGGCTGTACAGAAGCTAGGCTTGCGAGTGCCGTTTTCATATTGGGTAACAGGCTGACTCTGTCAGCCAGCTGTCGATGGCCATTTGTTTAACCAATAGGGAAGTGGCAAGGGCATTGGATGCCCTCATGCAGAGATACATCTGTTACACAGTTTGGAGTAAAGCGCATTCTCATGAGAGACAGTGGAATTGCCTCTGTCCACCACTTTTGTCTGGTTTCCTGATAGAATTTAACCAACTAGTTCTTCAGGGCCACCATTTTGTCTTTCTACTGCCTCTATAGATTGTAGGTCATACAGGCAGATAAAGTGATGCTAACACTGCAAAGCTTTACCCATGAAGTGAGGACCAAGCAACACACATCAAAGTTGCTGGTGAACGCAGCAGGCCAGGCAGCATCTGTAGGAAGAGGTGCAGTCGACGTTTCAGGCCGAGACCCTTCGTCAGGACACATTATCATTTGAGATCTTCTCTGGGATTCCAAACCTGGGAATAGATTCCCATAATAAAAAAGTTTATGAACAATTACAGCATCATTGCTATGAGTTAGATTGGCTTCTTCCCATTGAGAAAATGAATATATAATAACAAGTCCATAGCTAAAACATTTAGGGAACTGCATAAAGTCTATTTGAAGATGTATAATTGGACTCCAATGAGGAGGTCCCAGCAATGACAGAAACTGGCAGTGTTTTCCTGGGGTTACGTTCTTGTAGTTCATACACTTCACCACCACTTTTTCTGCTATATTTTGACACATCCCACTTATTTTTGATTATAACCCATCATTGATGGTCTTGCACACAGTATGTTTTCATCCAAGAAGTCTCTTTTGCCTCTGATGCATCACATAGTACTTATATAAGTTCATTAATAGAATTTGTGGAAGATTTGGCAGTCTGAACATACTGGGGCATCACATGGATCTCCTGTTGCTGCCCTGGCAGTGGAGTCAATCTGTGTGTTACCTTTTGTAATTTCATCATTCCCATTAGTATGAGCTGCAGATTTTATAATAGCAATTGCAGAAGGTAGTTCAATAGTGGTAAAAAGATTTGTGGTTCACCATGTTTTGTCAAGGTCCATATTGAGGTGAGAAACCCATGTCTAGTCTGAACGCATAATGAGAGTCAGTGTAAATGTTGACAGCAGCTGCAAGAATGTGGGAAGGCTCTTGTTAAGACTAACCATTTAGAAGATGGCAGGTCCTACAATGATGTGACTAAATTAATGCACTGTGGTTTGACCAAAGCAACAGTTTTTCCTTCATTTTCATTTTTAAATCTTTTTATTAATTATTATTGAAAATCAACAACAAAAAAAACTTAATCAAGTCAACATATCAATATGTATAATAAGAGTTAAACTGTCAACCAAGCTAAACAATATATCAATAATAATAAGAAAAAACAAAATGTTAAAGCTATATTTTTTGGAAAAAAGAAAGAAAAAAGAAACCCTACTAACTAAAACAAAAAAACGCTACTAACAAAAAAAACCCAAAAAAAAACAACCCATTTGGAGCACAAACCAAGAGCTATACAAGTTTCCATAAAAGAAAGACATCAATCTGCCAACCAAATCCATATACCCAAGAATCAGAAGGGGACCATCTTAATTAACTCAAAGCAAATGATAGTAGCGGGCAAAAGAGCCCCACCTTTTCTCAAAGTCAAATCGAGGATCAAAAGTTCGACTTCTGCTTTTCTCCAATCTAAGACATAACATCACCTGAGAGAACCATTGTATCAAGGTGGGAGCAGAAGCATCTTTCCATTTTAATAAAATAGCCCTTCTGGCCAATCATGTTACAAATGCGATTACATGTTGGTCTGATATAGAAATACCATGAATATATTGAGGGATTATACCGAACAAAACTGTCAATTTATTACGTTGTAAATTAATCTTTAAAGCTTTAGAAATTGTAGAAAAAATAGATTTCCAAAACTGTTTCAATACAGAACACGACCAGAACATATGTGTCAACGTAGCTGTCTCAGATTTACATCTATCGTACTGACTATTAACATTAGGAAATATTTTAGCCAGTCTCTCCTTTGTCAAATAATAACGATGTACAATTTTAAATTGAATTAGAGAGTGACTGGCACAAATTGAAGAAGAGTTAACCAACTTCAAAATTTGCAGCTAATCCTCTTATCAAGGTCATATTTAAGCTCTCTTTCCCAATCTTGCTTAATCTTAAGTGAAGGATAATTATCCTGTTGTAATAGTGAATTATAAATTTTCCCAATGAAACCTTTCACTAAAGGTTTCATTTTTAAAATAATGCCTAACAGGTCAGAATCTTGTATATATGGAAAATTACTTAAATATTCTTGTAAGAAATGTCTGACCTGAAGATATTGCAAGAAGTGTGAGTATGAGAGAGAATATTTAGTTGCTAATTTCTCAAAGGACATCAATCGGCCATCTTGAAACAGATCCATAAAGGAATAAATTCCTTTATTCCTCCAAAGAGAAAAGGTAGGATCACTAAGTGAAGGTTTAAATAAATAGTTTCGATAAATTAAACTAAGAAAGTTAAATTTTTAAGATTAAAAAAATTACAGAACTGATACCAAATTCGTAATGACTGCTGAATCATAGGATATAAATTTAGAATAGAAATTTTGGCTAGCTATACAGGTGAAGAGGCTCCTAATAACGAAGTTAAGTAAAATTGTTTCATAGCTTTCAATTCCAGATCAACCTATTGTGGTCGTTCATTTTTATCAGTGTAACATAACCAAGAACACGCATAACGTATATTAACCGCCCAATAATACATTCTTAAATTAGACAGAGCAAGACCTCCATCCTTTTTTAATTTTTGTAAATGATATTTTCCAATTCTTGGTCTTTTATTATTCCAAACAAAAGATGAAATAATAGAATCAACCTGATCAAAAAACTACTTCGTTTAAAAAAAATATTTTGAAATGCATATAAAAATTTTGGTAAAGTCATAATTTTAACTGCATGAATTCGACCGGCTAACGGAAGTGTAAGTGGATTCCATCTAGAAAATAATTGCTTCATAAAATCCACTAAGGGATTTTATGATTACTAAGAGACATAAGGATCTATTCAATTTCAACCTTTTACTATTAATTAATCAGGTTAAACAACTGATTACTAAATGGTCCCCTTTGTCTCTATCATTGATTGGCCGTATTAATGCTTTTAAAATGATTATTTTACCCAAATTTTACCCAACCTTCGGTAATGGACCAAGATTTTTTGATATGGAAAACGAAAGGCATAATATGTTTTCGTGATTTATTTTTGGATAACTGCTTTATGTCTTTTGAGCAGTTATCTGAGAAATTTGATTTGCCTAGATCCCATTATTTTAGATATTTACAAGTAAGAAATTTTTAAAATATTACGTTGCCTACCTTTCCAACTTCCAATCCTTCTGGCACTCTTGATAAAATTTTAGGTTTTAATCCTTTGCAGAAGGGATTAACAACAATAATTTATGATATAATTATGAAATTACAGCCAGATATATCTGATAAAATTAAAAATGAATGGGAAAGGGAACTTCAACTTTCCCTCCCTACAGAGAAATGGGATAAAATTTTTCATTTAGTGAGTACTTCTTCTATATGTGCTAAATGTACTTTAATACAATTTAAAGTAGCACATAGAGCTCATATGTCCAAAGATAAATTAGCTCGTTTTTATTCCCATATAAACCCTACTTGTGATAGATGTCATTCTGAAGTGGCTTCTTTAACTCATATGTTTTGGTCCTGTCCTCTTTTGGAAAAATATTGGAAAGACATTTTTGATATTATTTCAACAGTTCTATGCTTCGATTTAAAACCCCATCCTATTACAGCAATCTTTGGATTGCCAATGGTAGAACATAGATCTTTATCTTCTTCAGCCTGTTGAATGATAGCTTTTGTTACTTTAATGGCGAGAAGATCTATTTTGTTGAACTGGAAGGAAACTAATCCTCCAACTACATTCCAATGGTTTTCTCAAACCATATTAAGTTTAAATTTAGAAAAAATTAGAAGTGATATTTTTGACCCTTCAGTTAAATTTGAAGAATCTTGGAAACCTTTTATGCAACATTTTCATATGATGTAATCTGACCTTTCTGAATCCTTTTTCTAAACTTAAATTATATGATGAGAGGAGCGGAGTTAACGACATTATTGAACATGTCCGATACATGCTGTTGGTCTAGCCCTGTTTTGTTTTTTTTTCCTTTTTTTCTTTTAGGGTTTTTTTGTTTATATATATATTTTTTCGTTTTATTTTTTTAATGTTTAATCTCATTATGAGTTTGGAAGTCTTTTATATCTATGTTACTTAAAATTCATTTTATATATGCTGATGAACATTTTTCCAATCTCTTTGTACCAACTTTGTTATTGAGTTTATAATTTTGAAAAATTAATAAAAAGATTTAAAAAGAAAAGAAAATCCACTAAGGGAACTAAATTAGCTCTATAAAGGTCTCCATAATTTTTAGTGATGATAATCCTTAAATATTTGAAAGAATCCGTAACTTTAAAAGGAATGTCATCATATATAGAAGCAGAATCATTTAGAGGAAATAATTCACTTTTATACAGGTTTAATTTATATCCTGAAAACTTCCCAAATTCATTTAATAATTTCAATAAACTCGGAGTGGATTCTTCAGGGTTGGAAACATAAACTAAGAGATCATCAGCATGAAGGGAAATCTTATGAATAGTCCCATTTATGTAAATTCCTTGAATATCTTTAGCTTCATGAAGTGCAATACCCAAAGGTTCCAGCATCAAATTAAGTAACAAAGGACTTAACGGACATCCTAGTCTCATACCCTGTAAAAGTTGAAAAAAAGGGGATCTGCAATTATTAGTAATAACAGTGGCAATAGGGCTTTTATATATCATTCTAATCCACTTATTAAAATTAATACCAAAGTTAAATTTCTCTAAAACATTAAATAAGTACTTATTTAATATTGTCCTTCAACATCTTGTGACTCTTGTCACCCCCGAACACTCAAAATGACCACAGAGTCTTATTCAGAAGTTTTATGGCTTGGGAAATATAATGATATATCATGTATATATAAAGCAGCATGGAAGGATTTTAGTAAGATCTAATTTAACTTCAAAAGGGTCCAGCAGATATTATTTGCCCCATGTCATTACCTCCTTTCATTCAGGACATCTCTGGTAGTTGAGTTAGTGGAGGTTCCATCCATACAAAAGGCAGGGGATGGAGGGATGCAGGCCTTAAGCAAATATATGGCATCATAGACACTGTGGGCCAAAGAGCCTGCTCTTGTACTGTACTGTTTTGAGTTCTGTGTTTAATCATGTACATTTGCTTTATCTTCAAGTCATTACTATAGATAATAAATGGCTGAATTTCCAGGACTAATCCTTAGGGTACATCCCAGTTACAGCTTGGCATCTTGCAAATGATCACACTTTGCCTGCAGTTAATCAGTCCTCTCATTTATTAACCCCAGCCAGAGATCCAAAGGTGTTTGAGACCTGCCAAGTGCAGGGTTAATGACAGGTTTCTTACCAGGTGGAGGAACAGATGGTGCAGAGGAGATCTGATTGGATTGGAGAGCTTGTCTTTTGAGGATAGGTTGAGCAAACTAGGACTTGTCTGTTTGGAGTGAAGGAGGATAAAAGGCGACTTGATAGAGGTTCAAAGTAAGTTTATTCTCAAAGTACATATTTGTCACCATATACAAACTTGAGATTCATTTTCTTGCGGGTTCAATAAATTTAAAATAAAATAAAATAATAACTCAATAGAATCAATGAAAGATCGCACCAACTGGGAGCTCAACTAGTGTGCAAAAGACAACAAACTCTGCAAATACAAAATAATAATTAATAAACAAATACACAATAAATATTGAGAACATGAGATGAAGTGTTCTTAAAAGTGAATCCACAGGTTGTGGGAACATTTCAGTGATGGGACAAGAGAAGTCATCCTCTTTAGTTGAAGAGCCTGATGCTTGAGGGGTAATAACTGTTCCTGAACCTGTTGGTGTGAGCCCTGAGGCAGCCACAGAGCATGACTTGGCTGGTGGGGTCCCTGATGATGGATGCTGCTTTCCTGCCGGTGGAGAGGGCTTTACTTGTGATGGACTGGGCCATATCCACAACTTTTTGTAGGATTTCCATTCGAGGGCATTCCAGGCAAGGGCATTTCCTTTCCAAGCTGTGATGAAGCCAGTCAGTATACTCCACTACACATCTGTAGAAGTTTGTCGAAGTTTTAGATGTCATGCCAAATCTTTGCAGACATCTAAGGAAGTAGGGGTGTTGTCATACTTGTGCTAGTGTGCTAAACCAAAATTTGGTTGCGCCCCCACGCCTAACCAACATCATCCGTCAGTTCCACGAAGGCATGGAAGGCCGCATCAACATGTGTGGTGTGTTGTCAGACCCATTTTCCATCAGCAACGGTGTAAAACAGGGTTGTGTTCTGGATCCTACTCTGTTTGGACTATTCTTCACTGCTGTTCTTCAGGATGACACATCAGACCTGAAGTCAGCGGTCTTCCTACAAACAAGGGCTGATGGCGGGCTCCTCAACCTCGCAAGACTGAGAGCAAAAACAAAAGTCAAGGAGATTGTGGCTCATGAGCTACAGTTTGCTGATGACCGTGCACTGGTTGCCCACTCTCTCTCGAAGACTTACAGGAGATCACCAGTCACTTTGCCAGTGTAGCCAAAAGCTTTGGACTGACAATCAGCCGGAAAAAGACGGAAGTTTTGTACCAACCGGCTCCTGGCTCAAGGTACAAAGAACCAACTGTCCTCATTGATGACACTCATTCAATGCTGTCAACAAATTTTGCTACCTGGACAGCATAATAACATCCTCAGCTTCTCTGGATGTAGAGATTGAGTCAAGAACCAGAAAAGCCTGCTTTGCCTTTGGTCAGCTGAAAGATCGAGTTTGGTCACAGAACATCAGGCTGGCAAGGTATACAGGGCCGTTATACGGATGTGAGACATGGTGCCCATATCAGAGACACTTATGCCAGCTTGACCAACTGCAGCAGCGTCACCTGCGTTCTCTGATGAAGATCACCTGGCGAGACAAGGTCTCCAATACTGAGGTCCTCTCTCGAGCCGGAATGCCAGCAGTTTCAACCTTGGTGATGTCAGCCCAACTGCACTGGGCAGGAAATGTTGTCAGAATGCCTAATGGAAGACTGCCCAAGGACATCTTGTATGGCCAACTGTCCAGTGGTACCTGAAAACGAGGAGGCCAGGACAACGGTACAAGGATGTTCTGCACAGGAGCCTCAAGAAAGCTGACATTGTCCCATCAACATGGGAGGATCTGGCTCAAGATCGCTCACAGTGGAGGGACAACATTAGAAAAGGTGTGGACGCTGCTGAGAACAAGCTTAACGAGGCAAAAGAGGAAAGGCACAGGAAGTGCCACAACAGAGCTTCTGCCCCTGTTGCCCCTCCAGGCCTCACCTGCCAAGTACGTGGCAAGCAGTGCCCGTCAAGGATTGGCCTGTACAGCCACTCCAGGATGCACATATCAAACCCCACTAACTGACTGAAAGGAACCATCATCATCCTTTGGGATGGATAGCCAGAAGACAGAAGAAGAAGCTAGTGTGCTAAGTCCAGGACAGGTCCTCTGAAATGGTAGCACTCAGAAATTTAAAGCTGCTGACCCTTGTCACTCCTGATCCTCTGATGAGGTGGGGCTATGGCCCTCTGGTTGCCTCCTCCTGAAGTGAATATTCAGCTCCTTGGTCTTGCTGATATTGAGTAAGAGATTGTTGTGGCACCACTCATCTCTCCTGCTATACGCTGATTCATCACCATCTTTAATTTGGTACATGACCGTGGTGTTGTAAGCAAACTTGAAAGTGGAATTGGAGCTGTGCTTAGCCACACAGTCATAAATGTAAAGCAGGGGGCTAAGCACACAGCCTTGCGGTGCACCTGTGCTGATGGAAATTGTGGAGGAGATGTTGTTGCCAGTGCAAACAGTTGAGAAAATTGAGGGTCTAATTGCACAAGGAAGTATTGAGGCTAAGGTGTTGAAGCTTATTGATTAATTTGGAGGGGATGATAGTATTGCATGCTGAGCTGTAGTCATTATAGAGCATCCTGATGTATGCATCTTTGCTGCTCAGATATTCCAGGGTTGAGTTGAGTGAAGAGCCAATTTGAGATGACATCTGCTGTGGACCTGTAGCACTGGTAGGCAAATTGGAGTGGATCCAAGTCACTTCTCAGGCAGGAGTTAATATGTTTCATCACCACCCTCTCAAATACTTCATCACTGTGGATGTAAATGCTACTGGATGATAGTCAGTGAGGCAGGTCACCACGTTCTTCTCAGGCACCGGTACTGATGAAGCCTGCCTGAAGTAGGTGGGTACCTCAGTCTGCTGAAGCGAGAGCTTAAAGATCTCAGTGAACACTCCAGCCATTTAATTAGCATATGTCTTTAGTACTTTGCCAGCTACCCTTAGTTAGACCCCACTTGGAGTACTGTGTTCAGTTCCGGTCACCTCACTTCAGGAAGGATGTGGATTCTATAGAGGGAGAGCGCAGAGGAGATTTACAAGAATGTTGCCTGGATTGGAGAGCATACCTTATGAGAATAGGTTGACTGAACTTGGCCTTTTCTCCTTGGAGCAATGGAGGATGAGAGGTGACCTGATAGAGGTGTATAAGATGATGAGAGGCATTGATCGTGTGGATAACCAGAGGCTTTTTCCTAGGGCTGAGATGGCTAACACGAATGGGCATAGTTTTAAGATGTTTGGAAGTAGGTACAAGGGGGATGTTAGAGGTAAGTTTTTCACACTGAGAGTGGTGGGTGTGTGGAATGGGCTGCCAGCGACAGTGGTCGATACAGATACAATAGGGTCTTTTAAGAGACTCTTGGATAGGTACATGGAGCTTAGAAAAACAGAGGGCTATGCAATAGGGAAATTCAAGGCAGTTTCCAGAGTAGGTTACTTGGTTGGCACAGCATTGTGGACCAAAGGGCTTGTAATGTGCTGTAAATTTCTATGTACCCTGTCTGGGCTTGTTGCTTTTTGTGGGTTTCACCTTCCTGTAGGATGCTCAGAGATTGAAATCACAGGATCATTACTGCTGTGTGATGTGATGGTACCAACATGTTTTGACACTGAATTCGGAGTAGGTTCAAAGATCAGTACAACATTGTGGGGTGAAAGGCCTGTATTGCATTATACTGTTCTATGTTCAATGTTTAATAAATTTATAAAAGGCAAAGCAAGGAAAAAAAGAATGTGGATGATCTAGCCAAGGTTCTAATGAGTACTTTGCATCTGTTCTTACAAAAGTGGAGAATGATGCCATTGCTGCAGGGAATTTATGAAATTTTGGATAGGATCAACATCGTAATAAAGATAGTGCTAAGGGATTTGGAAACTTAGAGAAGCTGATTGAATCACTGAGTTCTGATTTAATACATCCTAAAATGCTAAAAGAACCAAGGAACAAACTGCAGAAGCTCAGTTCTCCAAGGCAACAGGAGTAAGGCTCGTGTATTGGAGGAGTGGTGCCATATGACTGGATTTGCTGTGGGGTATTCGTGTAGGTAGTAAAGAGGCTTGATGAGAACAGTGCACTTGATGATAATGTCCAGTCCAGAAGAAGGGTTTTGATCTGAAATGCTGACTGTTCATTTCCTTCTATAGCTGATGCCTGACTTCTGAGTTCCACTAACATTCTGTGTGTTGCTACAATGCGTTTGATGTTGTCTACATCAATTTCTTCAAGGTGTCTGAAGAGAATCCACTAAGAAACTATCAGAAGAAATAGAGTGGCAAATTGGATCCAAAATTATCTGAGTGGCAGGGAGCAGCTGATCATGATTTAGAGTTTTTTTTAATGACTAGAATTTTATTAATAATGGAGTTCCACAATCCTTTATCCCCGATTCTTCATTTTAAAAATTCTATATGTTAATGTTTTTTCTTTTGAAGGTAGGCAGTTCAATAAGGACATGCAGTTGACAGAAAAATGGGCTGTGTGGTTGATAGTGAGGGGAAAGGCCTTAGACTGCAGAACAATATGGATGGATTGTTCAATAGGACAGAAAGAGCAAAATAAATCTGAAGCCTGACAAATGTGAGGTGTGGATCTTGAGTGTCAAGTCAAAGGCTGGATGCTGAGTTGAGGGGAGGTCTCCTGTCCACAAATAAACTCTGATGTCCTTGTGGAAAATGTAGCTGTGCTTTCCTGAATTCAAAGTTTGATTAAGGACATTATTGAGACTTTCAGATTTTCTGTCTTAAATGAATCTAAAGCTGTCTACACCATTGTGACAATAATGGTTACTGGGTGCTATTGAAACCTTTTGACAGCCTTTGACTTTGCCAACTGTGAATATTGTCAAACTCAAAAATGAAATAAACAATTTTAAGTTCATTAAGACATTTAAAAGTAAAAATAATGTGTTGAACTAAAACTCATGAAATCAATGAATTAAATAAATTGAACAAAATAATGCATCGTCTCTTTGCTTTGAAAATATTTGTTCTATGAAATCAATAGGGTATAAATCCTATCAGGCCTAACTTGCCATTGTGCCTGAGTGACAGTTGCCTTTCATAATACCTTGCTGGAGAGTCTCAATATAACTTGGCTCCATCTTGGACTTTATGTGGAGTTCAGAGCAGAGCCAACTAATTGATTCAATTTTCCAAATCAATAATCTCTGGACTTCACATTTTGCAGTTTGTAGGTGGAGCTTCAGGACTGGTTTCAATTTTAATGGCTAATCATTTGTCTGGTAATTGAAACTGGTGTCAGATGTGAGTGTGATACAGCCCATTAATTCTGTATACTAAAACTTTCTTGCAAGAAGAGGCCCAGTCCATCAGGCATCCTTAATGATTGGTACACCATGCAAATACTCTGGGAGCTTCCTGTATGCGGTAAGCGTATTCATTTTCTTTGACAACTGTAATCAGTTTAGGGGGATTCATGCCAGTTTTTCTGGATAGTTACATTTGTTCCAATTGCATTGTTTCCAGTGCAAGTTAAAAGATAAGAAAACATCTCAATGTCAAGAAAATCTTCAAGATGTATCATCACAAAATCATCATAAATAGATCATGATGAGCTCACTTATAAATAGGGAGTTGTTTATTTTAAAGAATATGTATTCAACAAAAGTGACATTTCTACACTGTAGTGAGCAGCAGTTAAAGTATCTTATCAAAAGCTTATCACTAAAAGTATTTCAAATTTAATTGTTGCTGTTTGAGTTAAATAAAAAAAATGCTAAATTATTGCCTTTGAAAGCACTTAATAGATGTGGAGATGAAGAATGATCAGGTGTCAGAGTGGGGAAATAAAACAGAATGCATAGATCTTTATTATCATTAAGCAATTCACTTACTTCCAGATATATGTCATATTCCCTTTAAAATCTCTGGTATTATTATCTTCAATTAATTTTCTTGACAAAACATTTCAATCATTCATTTTTTGTCTTGTGTGTTTTATCTCTTGCCTATACTTTTCCTTTTGCTTTGCAAATGCATTATGTTTCAATGTGTTGAAACCTGTTGCAGGAACTGAAACTTCAGTGAGATTGTATTAATTTCTCAGGTGCTTCTTCCTTGAGCTTGCCACCATTATGGAAGCAAGTCTCTAACTAATTTGATTAATTCCTGAAAGAACTGGATGCTGCGAAAGCTACATGACTGGACAGCCAGCTGTGTCTCCAGGCAAGCTCTTGTACAGTCACAACATTGGCATCGACTCAACGACCAGACAAATGCAGAATATGCTTGTTACGGTAAACAACAAATCAATTGAGCCTAATTATCTCTCAGAAGTTCACTTTCACTCATCAGCAAAGTGTTAGGAACCATCATTGACAGTCCTATCAAACAGCGTTTAACAATAACCCTGCTTTGCCAGGACCACTCAGACCCAGAACGCAATGAAGTCTTGGTCCAAACTTGGAACACTGAGGGAAATTTAGCAATGAGGGGACAGTGAAAAAGAGTAACATGATGAAATTGAACTCAATTCAGGGACAGCACAGTTGCACAATGATATCATAGTGGGAGTGACACCTGGTTCAGATCCGCTGCTGTCTGTGAGGAGTTTGTGTGTTCTCTTGCTGAGCACGTGGATATCCTCCAGATGCTTGGGTTTCTCCCCAGGTTCCAAGATGAAGGGGTTAGTAGGTTCATCGGTAACATAGGTGTATTTGAACAGCACGGCCCTGTAGGCCGGAATAGCCAGTTACCATGCTGAATAACTGAATTAATAAATCAATCAATCAAAGAAGGAAAGGCCGTCAAATGTGCAATTTCAATTAGAGTAAGGATCTCATGCTGATTGGGTTGTCTATTCCATTGTACGGATAGCAAAACACATACTGCTGCTTGGTTGGCCATATTGTACTGAATAGAAATATTAATTTCCAAGAGATTATTATAAAGCATGTGTTATGATTGAGCAGCTTGTATTGGCAGATGTATTGAGTTGAATGATGAAATAAGATTTCCTTTGAGCAATTTGTGTTTATTCTCCATAGCATGTGATACTGCAAGATTTGATTTGCAGTTGTATGGAGTTCAACTTGCCTCGTAAGTTAATTATGAAGCCATGCAAGTCGGTCAATGTGTGTTTTGCTATCTTTGAAAACAATTACTCATTGTAGATAGCAGTGTTTGTAGTAAGAGGTTAACTATTCTTAGGGTGTCATTCAGCAGGTTGATGTGACCTTGGAATGAAGTATGTGAAATTATGTTACCAGAGTGCATTATAATTTAGTGATATAACCTACATTTCATTGTTTTATAATGTGCCACTAGTGAATTTGTAAAACCAAAATGAACCTGGGCTTATCTATGTTAGTCATTAATTAATATGCCTTGTTATTCCACAGTGCCCGCAGTATCTCATTAACTTAATGTTTCTGTTACACAAAGGTTGAGGAGTTTCATCAACTCGAGACCCACCGCTTTGGTAACCTTATGATCTTCAGTGTGCAGAATTGGCATTAGTCAATACATTTACACTGTATCCATTTATACAGTAGATGCACTCTAAATGTGAAATGCCTTGCAAGAGATAATCAAAGAAGTAGTGTTAACAGTTCTTAATATTTTAATTCAAATGTATAGAAAACTATTAGAAGAATACCCTTTCAGAAAATCAATGCCTGTAAAATCAAATCTGTAACTGTTGTTCAATATCCCCTTATCTGGCATCATCATATTTTATATATGGAGTTGCCTTGTAAAACATTGCTGATGTTTCCTTTGCTTAGGTAGTTAATAGCATCAATCAATCTGAATCAGAAGCCCATACAAAACCAATTAATTAAAAGGTTCAGAAAACTTAATCCAAATTTTTCCAGGCTTCGTCATGCCTCCCTAATTTAGTGTAACATGAAAGAAAATCTATTGGACCTGTACAATGACAATGCAAATTGAAGAATTAAAGTAAAAGATTTACTTAAGAAAAGTTTATTATACTGTAAAGGTAAAGCTAAGAAGCAGAGAAATCTTTGTGAAGCCTGTCAGAGAGAGGGTATGCAAATGAAAACAGAGGAGCACAAAGCCTTAGAAAGCGACAAGGCAACTGAAAATAGTTGGAGAAACTGACACAATTGTTTTGGTGTCTATCTGCAATGTCATGAGGTGACTTGATAATTGAGTATTGGAATGTGTTTGCTGTACTAAGTGGTCCTTGGAAATTCCAGCAATATAATTTCGCAATGCTATATTATCATGTTTGTCAAAGTCAAGATCATTTTACTGTACAGCAAATTATTTGACCACCTGGCCACTTCTGACAAGTTTGTAATTGTGCTTACCACTTTAGAGGAATTCATTCAAAGTATGCCATTTCTTTGAAGGTCCTTTTATTTCCTATGTAGCTTAATTCCTTTGCTTGTATAGAAAATGTAAACAAATGTTAAATATGTATAGTCTCCTGAATTCAGAAAAACATGCAGCACTGGAAAGTTATGATTTGTTAAAAGCCTTAAAACATCAAAGCAAGTTCTACTTTTGGTGACATGATTGAGATTACCTGTTGAGTGTTATCAATCACTGTGCTAAATATATGTGAGAAAATGGGATTTCACAAAAATTATTCTTTCAATTATTGCCTCCTTCCTTTTTCTACTCCAGTGCATGCATATATATATATATATTCAAGACAATCTAACTCTTAAAGCTCATGGGCAAAGCTTGGCTTTGTTCTAATGATTGACAGGTAGCTGGAACTTGTATATGCTTTGTATGTCCTGGTACAAGGTTCCAGTGTGTTCCGTCTCTTAGTCCTTTAACTTTCCTCTTATGAATGCTTGTGTGCAAACGTACTTAAAATCAGATTTGTGGAATTAAAAGAAAAAGAGATTCCAAAAGAGTTTTTTTTATTCAGAGGGAAAAGGGCCTAGTTTCAGTTTGTAATGGGTACCATAAAATTTCCCAGTTAGTTAATGCCTGAGACAATTTGACTTTGATAAAATAGTAATGTAATGTATAATCATACATTCCATTCATATTCTACTGCATAGGATTGCACAGTGCAATATTTCTAATGCTAAATTTTGCCGCATTCTGAATTCTCCTTGATTTTCTGTGCACATTTAGTTCTATATCACAAGTTTTAAGAAAAAGTCAATGTGTTTTACATTGTCTTCATTATTAGCAGGTATGTATACAAACTAATCACGCATTGAAAAGGTGAAGGAGACTGACGTTATTTGTATTGGAGTTTCTAAAATAGCTGTGAGGGAGGAGGAGAGAAAACTAACAGTGGAAGTGCTGGACTTTCTGACTTCTGCCAATCTGATCCTAAGCAGGAGAATGTAGATGGTTTGCCGGAAAGATTTTGCTATTAATTACATTTAAACTACTGAAACAAAAAATTCTCGCTCATCTAAACTGTTTAAATCGAAAGTAAGTAGTTTTATTTTTAGTTTCTTTGGTTTACGTATTAGTTTAATCAGTTACAAAATCCCAATAAGTAAGAATACTAATGCGTAGCTTAAAATAAGTTTTAATTGGTGATCTAAATAACATCTGGCCCCAACAGTAATAACTATTTTTGACAATAATGTGGCAGATAGTTGCATATTCATGGTGACATGTTTGCTTATTAAAAAGTGTTCATATGAGAATTAAAAATGAAACAACTGGAAACACTCAGCTCAGAGAGCTTCTGTTGAAAACCAAACAGTTTTGGGTTGAAGACACTTCATCAGAATATCATTAAGCTGGAAGCAGTGCAGGGCAGATTTGGGAGAACGTGTCAGATGTCAGATGTCAGATCTCTCAATGGGAGAGCATTTTGGAGTTAGTGATCATAATTCTATCTCCTTCATTATAGCATTGGAGAGAGATAGGAGCAGACAAATTAGAAAAGCATTTATTCGGAGTACAGGTGTCCCCCGCTTTTCAAACGTTCGCTTTACGAAACCTCACTGTTACGAAAGACCTACATTAGTACCCTGTTTTTGCTTTCAGAAGGTGTTTTCACTGTTACGAAAAAAAAGCGCGCGATAAAAGGCAGCACGCGCCCCCGAGCAGCGGCTCTCCCCCGGATTCGGAACAGCATTGCTTTAACACGTGCCTGTGAGCAGCCGTTTGCAAGATGAGTTCTATGGTGTCCGAAGAGCCTAAAAGATCTCGTAAGGGTGTTACACTTAGTGTAAAACTAGACATAATTAAGTGTTTCGATCGTGGTGAACGAAGTAAGGACTAAGTGAGTTTGGCTTGTGGAAGCTGACAAAGATGATGTTGAAGAGGTTTTGGCATCCCATGACCAAGAACTGATAGATGAAGAGCTGATGCAATTGGAAGAGGGAAGGATAACAATCGAAACCGAATACAGTAGCGAAAGTGAAGCAACTACGTGGGATTTTCGCTGCAATGATAAAGTACGACTTTAATTTTGAAAGGGTACGTAAGATTAGGGGATATTTGCAAGATGGTTTGAGTCCTTACAGAGAACAGTATGATCTAAAAATGTGTGAGGCTCAGCAGTCAAGCAAGCCTTTCCGCATCAGCCACAGCAGACGACGAACCTTGACCTTCGGCATTGAGGCGGACAGTCATAGGAGAAGATGAGCTGCCTGCTCTAATGGAAACAGACGATGAGGTACACCCCCGTGTCCCACCACCCTAACACCCAGGCCGCGGCCAGATACTGTACCGATTCGCGGAGAATGCAGCAGTAGCCGGGAGGCACACAGCACATCTTTAAGAAAAAAGCCGAAATAAACATGCTAATTAATTAGGTGCCGCCCCGCATGTAAATGTCGGCCCAGATCAGAGGCAATGCAATCGGCACTGATCTGGGCCGACAATTACGTGCCGGGCGGCACCTAATTAATTAGCACATTTATTTCGGCTTTTTTCTTAAAGATGTGCTGTGTGCCTTCTGGCTACCGCTGGACCCCTGCATGCCTCGCGGCAATGTATCAGTCGGCGGCCTGGAGGATGGGGGCCACTGCACCACCCCAACCTGCGACAACTTAGTCTAACACACCATCATCAGTGTGCTCTGCGCTGTCTTCCCGATTCCAGTAAGTGATACTACACTGTACATACATCATTTGTACTTTATATCGGCTGTGTATTTTTACGTGTTATTTGGTATGATTTGGCAGCTTCATAGCTTAAAGGTTACTGGAGAGCGCTTGCGCCGTGTTTTTGCCAACAACGCTTGCGTGAGATTTTCTGCCGATGGCGCTTGCGTGAGATTTTCGCTACGGAGAACAGTGCAGTAATGATTGTGGAAACGTATTTCTACTTTATATAGGCTGTTTATTTATCATATCATTCCTGCTTTTACTGTGTGTTCCTGTTATTTTAGGTTTTATGTGTTATTTAGCATGATTTGGTAGGTTATTTTTGGGTGTGCGAATGCTCACAAAATTTTCCCATATAAATAAATGGTAATTGCTTCTTCGCTTTACGACATTTCGGCTTACGAACCGTTTCATAGGAACGCTGTACCTTCGGATGGCGGGGGAAACCTGTAAATGGTATTATGAGGCTATCAGGCAGGAACTTGGAAGATTAAATTGGGAACAGATGTTCTTAGGGAAATGTACGGAAGAAATGTGGCAAATGTTCAGGAGATATTTGTGTGGAGTTCTGCATAGATACGTTCCAATGAGACAGGGAAGTTATGGTAAGGTACAGGAACCGTGGTGTATCAAGTCTGTGGTAAATCTAGTCAAGAAGAAAAGAAAAGCTTACAAAAGGTAATGTTAGAGATCTAGAAGATTATAAGGCTAACAGGAAGGAGCTTCAGAAAGAAATTAGGAGAGCTGGAAGGGGCAATGAGAAGGCCTTGGCAGGCAGGATTAAGGAAAACCCCAAAGCATTCTACAAGTATGTGAAGAGCAAGAGGATAAGACGTGAAAGAATAGCACCTATCTAGTGTGACAGTGGGAAAGTGTGTATGGAACCGGAGGATATAGCAGAGGTACTTAATGAATACTTAACTTCAATATTCACTATGGAAAAGGATCTTGGTGATTGTAGTGATGACTTGCAGCAGACTAAAAAGCTTGAGCTGTAGATATTAAGAAAGAGCATGTGCTGGAGCTTTTGGAAAGCATCAAGTTGGATCGGTCACTGGGACCTGACGAGATGTACCCCAGGCTACTGTGGAAGGCGAGGGAGGAGATTGCTGAGTCTCTGGCCATGATCTTTGCATCATCAATGGGGATGGGAGAGGTTCCGGAGGATTGGAGGGTTGCGGATGTTGTTCCCTTATTCAAGAAAGAGAGTAGAGGTAGCCCAGGAAATTATAGACTAGTGAATCTTACTTCAGTGGTTGGTAACTTGATGGAGAAGATCCAGAGAGGCAGGATTTATGGAGAGGTATAATATGATTAGGAATAGTCAGCATGGCTTTGTCAAGGGCAGGTCGTGTCTTATGAGCCTGATTGAATTTTTTGAGAATGTAACTAAACACATTGATGAAGGAAGAGCAGTAGATGTAGTGTATATGGATTTCAGCAAGGCATTTGATAAGGTACCCCATGCAAGGCTTATTGAGAAAGTAAGGAGGCATGGGATCCAAGGGTTATTGCTTTATGGATCCAGAACTAGCTTGCCCACAGAAAGCAAAGAGTGGTTGTAGACGGGTCATATTCTGCATGGAGGTTGGTGAC
Organism: Mobula hypostoma; assembly: GCF_963921235.1. Lineage (NCBI taxonomy): Eukaryota > Metazoa > Chordata > Chondrichthyes > Myliobatiformes > Myliobatidae > Mobula > Mobula hypostoma. Next base: position 51,666,948 of record NC_086100.1, on the reverse strand, counting down.
CAGTGGTGTGTCTCAGGGATCTGTTCTGGGACCTTACTCTTTGTGAGTTTTATAAATGACCTGGATGAGGAAGTGGAGGGATGGGTTAGTAAATTTGCTGATGACACAGAGGTTGGCGGTGTTGTGGATAGTGTGGAGGGCTGTCAGAGGTCACAGCAGGACATTGATAGGATGCAAAACTGGACTGAGAAGTGGCAGGTGGAGTTCAACCCAGATAAGTGTGAAGTGGTTCATTTTGGTAGGTCAAATATGGTGGCAGAATATAGTATTAATGGTAAAACTCTTGGCAGTGTGGAGGATCAGAGGGATCTTGGGGTCCGAGTCCATAGGACGCTCAAACCAGCTGTGCAGGTTGACTCTGTGGTTAAGAAGACATACGATGTATTGGCCTTCATCAATCGTGGGATTGAGTTTAAGAGCCGAGAGGTAATGTTGCAGCTATATAGGACCCTGGTCAGACCCCACTTGGAGTACTGTGCTCAGTTCTGGTCGCCTCACTAGGATGTGGAAACCATAGAAAGAATGCAGAGGAGATTTACAAGGATGTTGCCTGGATTGGGGAGCATGCCTTTTTTTTGAAAACAGGTTAAGTGAACTCGGCCTTTCCTCCTTGGAGTGACGGAGGATGAGAGGTGACCTGATAGAGGTGTATAAGATGATGAGAGACATTGCTCCAGGGCTGAAATGGCTGCCACAAGAGGGCACAGGTTTAAGATGCTTGGGGGTAGGTACAGAGGAGATGTAAGGGGTAAGTTTTTTACGCAGAAAGTTGTGAGTGCGTGGTATGAGCTGCCGGCAATGGTGGTGGAGGCGGATACGATGGATCTTTTAAGAGACTTTTGGATAGGTACATGGAGCTTAGAAAAATAGAGGGCTATGGGTAACCCTGATAATTTTAAGGTAGGGACATGTTCGGCACAACTTTGTGGGCCGAAGGGCTGTATTATGCTGTAGGTTTTCTATCTTTCTAATGTTGCCAGACCTGAAGGGCTTACATTACAGGGAAAGCTAGAGCAGGCTAAGACTTTATTCCTTGGAATGCAGGAAACTAAGGGGTGACTCTTATAGAGATGTAAGATTATGAAGGCTACTGATAGGGTGAATGTACAAGTCTTTTTCCCAAGGAAATGGAACCAAAAGCTAGAGGACATTAGCTTAAGTTGAGACAGGAAAGATTTAAAAGGGACTTGGGCAACTCCTTATGGAGAGTGTGGTCTGTGTATGGAATAAATTGCCAGAAAAAGTAGTTGAGATAGCATCATAATGACATTTCAAAGACATTTTGATAGTATATGGATATGAATGGTTAAGAAAGATGTGGGCTAAATGTGGGAAAATGGGACTAGCTTAGGTGGGCATTTTACTCAGAATGGGTGACTTTGCCCAGAGGGTCTGTTTCCTTGTCGTGTGGCAGTGAATAGGTCTTAAGAGAAAATGAGACTAGAGAAAAGGATCAAGATGGAAATGTAATGCTGAATATAACAAGAAGAGTTCATACAGTGGATTAATTCTTTAAAATATCTCTGACTTAACTTGGCTTTTGAATATTGACCTTCATCCATTTTGTCTTTTACTATGACTCCCTTTTTGGATACTTGTGAGGGTACATATTTGACAATATTCCAACTTTCAGAGTAATTTCTGTCCAGGAAGAGATGACATTAAAAAAAAATTTAAATTTATTTATTTGTAGATAGTGATGTGGTGAGCTTTCTCGGGTTGATGGTGAAGTTTCAGCATCACCATGTTTCAGTTTTCTATCCATGAAATTTTGATAAACTTGGTTATAAACTGTTCTATACTTACCAGATTCTTTGTAGCAGAAATTAAAGGAGAGGAGGATTTTAAAACTTAGTATTTATGATACTTGGGACTAAAAGGTGATTGAACCTACCACATTTTGCTGTAAGACTGTGCATGTTCATGCATAATCTTGCATTACCATCAAAATCAAATTTTATTTATTGAGACATTCACCTCTGTAACTTGCATTTAAGTACAGTTTGAACTGAGAGAATGAAAGCCTTCTTATGTTTGCTTATTTTGACGTGAATCAAGTCTGCTCAGGCTCAGTGCAGTGCTGGTGGGCCCATTACAAAACTGTTCTGCTAATCAGCCAGGGTTAATCATGGTTCTTTTGGAACATGGAAATAATTATGACACAGATACCTTTGGGTTGCATCTGGACATTTTGTATTGGGACAAATCATAGGATGGTTTTCTTTTGCAGAAAATTTACCCTGTCAGATTTGGATACTTTTACTGTTGTGTACGTTGTAGACTTGATTTATGCAGGTTCTCAGATGTAATTTGAACCTATGCATTTATGGAATTATGGTGCATCATCATTCCTGTTTGAAACCATCCTAAATGTACATGCAAAGCACATACTGGTCCCAGGTCCTTGCTTGATTTAGACTAGGCATGCGTGCTCTCTAGAACAAGCCCTCAAAACTTTTCTGAAATCTTCATTGAAAGTTCCTGATGGTTGCAGGTATTGAAGGAGTCTTAAAACTAATTTAATAATGTGAACTAAAATTATCTAAATGTACTTTAAATATTACTGCAAACACAAGTAACAAAACAGTGTCTTTTTACTTTGTACTGTGTTGGGAGCATGGAGTGCCCATTCTTCGGAGCCCTCTCTAGGGACACTTTCCACTCTAGCTTATTGTGTTGTGCTTACCTTTCTGCTCCTTGTGACCAAGGATATCCTGCTGAAGTCGGTCCTGTGATCATGTGATATGATACTGTCAATTCTGTGGATCCAGAACTAGCTTGCCCACAGAAGGCAAAGAATGGTTGTAGACGGGTCATATTCTGCATGGAGGTCGGTGACCATTGGTGTGCCTCAGGGATCTGTTCTGGGTCCCCTTCTCTTAGTGATTTTTATAAATGACCTGGATGAGGAAGTGGAGGGACAGGTTAGTAAATTAGCTGTTGACAGGAAGTTTGGTGGTGTTGTGGGTCATGTGGATGGCTGTCAAAGGTTACAGCGGCAAATTGATAGGATGCAAAACTGGGCTGAGAAGTGGCAGATGGAGTTCAACCCAGATAAGTGTGAGGTGGTTCATTTTGGTAGGTCAAATATGATGGCAGAATATGGTATTAATGGTAAGACTCTTGGCAATGTGGAGGATCAGAGGGATCTTGGGGTCCAAGTCCATAGGACACTCAAAGCTGCTCTGCAGGTTGGCTGTGTGGTTAAGAAGACATACGGTGCATTGTCCTTCATCAATCGTGGGATTGAGTTTGAGCTGAGAGGTAATGTTACAGCTATATAGGACCCTGGTCAGACCCCACTTGGAGTACTGTGCTCAGTTCTGGTTGCCTCAATACAGAAAGGATGTAGAAACTATAGAAAGGGTGCAGAGGAGATTTACAAGGATGTTGCCTGAATTGCGGAGCATGCCGTATAAGATTATAAGATGTAGGTTGAGTGAACTCGACCTTTTTTCCTTGGAGCGACGGAGGATGAGTGGTGACCTGATAGAGGTGTATAAGATGATGAGAGGCATTGATCGTGTGGATAGTCAGAGGCTTTTTCCCAGGGCTGAAATGGCTAGCACGAGATGGCACAGTTTTAAGGTGCTTGGAAGTAGGTACAGAGCAGAGGTCAGGGGCAAGTTTTTTATGCAGAGGGCGGTGAGTGTGTGGAATGGGCTGCCGGTTTTGGTGGTGGATGCAGATACGCAGGGTCTTTTAAGAGACTCCTGGATTTGTACATGGAGCTTAGAAAAATAGAGGGCTATGTGTAACCCTAGGTAATTTCTAAAATAAGTACATGTTCAGTACAGCATTGTGGGCAGAAGGGCCTGTATTGTACTGTAGGTTTTCTATGTTTTCAGCATTCAGTCTCAGCATTAGCATGATCTTCTGTGTGCCCAAAGCCTATAGTCCACAATACAGCCAAATAATGCTGCCTTTCCAGCTTAAATGTTAGTTCCATACTGGTGGCTATTCTGGTCAATTCAAATATTAGGTCAATCATATTAAATAGTTCAATGTGGGTTCCCTCATCAGGTAATCTGCCTACAGTGCGAAATATTTATATAAAGCTGGAACTGGCATTGTTGGGCCAGTGACACATACATCAACTATTTCTTATGATTTCCTGTTTGTAAATTCTGAATAAAAAAGCTCTTAGAAAGTCATTGCTTGCTATGTTTTAAATGTCCCTTCAAAGTTTCGACAGGGTCCTTATATGGGGTCTTGTGTATGTGACCCTCAGGCTCAGCCAGTACCTGTTCATCTAGGGGAAGACAACTTCTGGCCCCACCAAACTGAGAAATCTCATTTGTGTGGATGCTGCGTGATGTGTTACCCGCTTACAAATCCGCACCGCAAAATATCAGACAGTACACCATATGCGATTAACTGATTGAACTTTATAAATCTTAATCTGAATATAGGGTTAGTAAAGAAAATAAAAAGAAAAAGGGCCCATTTTAAGAGAAAAGTCAAAAGTGCACATTGGAGCTCACAAATACGTCCATTCATCAACCATCGACCTCCTCCGAGCATCGCCGACCTTCGGACCCTCGCTCCTGGTCCACTCCGTCTGGTGGTCTTCCAGCTCTCACCACACGCATCTTCCTTCTTCCCCTCTCGCCGACCAAAGACTGCGAAAATCTCTCTTCTAGACTCACAAGAAAGAACAACAGCATTCCAAACCCCGTTATCTCTAGTCATAACCCAAATGTTGCTGCTACAGAGAAACCATTACATTATCAGTGAAACCTTACAGCATGTTACATGTAGTTTGTGAAACTAGTTGACTCACTAATGTATTACAGTACAAGTTTCAAGACCTAGCGCAGCATGAATATAATCTTTTTCTCATGTATATATCTGATATGTATCCTTTCCCTGGACCTCAACTCTTTGGACTCCAAGAACCTGAACCATTGACTACAGGGGTGAGGAAACCAGAGGTCCATGAGCCAGTCCTTTCCAGAGGTGGAGAGAGTCAGTAATGTCAAACTCCTCAGTGTTATCATTTTAAATGCTCTGTCCTGGGACCAGCTGTAAGTGACAGTACAAAGAAGGCACAGCAGTGCCTCTACTTTCTCAGCAGTTTATGAAGATTCAGTATATCATCTAACATTTTCACGAATGTCCATGCATGCACAGAGGAGAGTATCCTGACTGGTTGCATCACGGCCTGGTATGGAAACAGTGCCCCAAAATCGAAAAACCTACAAAAAGTAGTGGATATAGCCCATTCCATCACAGGATAAGTTCTCCTTTCCATTGAGCATATCCACAAGGAGCATTATCACAGGAAAGTGACATCCATCAGTCAGGGCCCTCACCATCAAGGCCATATTCTCTTCTCACTGCTGATATTAGGAAGGATGTATAAGGTCCCACATCACCAGGTTCAGGAACAGTTAATACCCCTCAACCATCGGGCTCCTGAAACAGTGTGGATAATTTCACTCTGCCCAACACTGAACTGATTCCACAGTCTATGGAAGTTGCTGGTGAACGCAGCAGGCCAGGCAGCATCTCTAGGATGAGGTGCAGTCGACGTTTCAGGCCGAGACCCTTCGTTAGTCCTGAGGGGTCTCGGCCTGAAACGTCGACTGCACCTCTTCCTAGAGATGCTGCCTGGCCTGTGTTAGTCCTGACGAAGGTTCTCGGCCTGAAACGTCGACTGCACCTCTTCCTAGAGATGCTGCCTGGCCTGCTGCGTTCACCAGCAACTTTTATGTGTGTTGCTTGAATTTCCAGCATCTGCAGAATTCCTGTTGTTGTCCACAGTCTATGGACTCACTTTCAAGGACTCTACAATGCATGTTCTCAATGCTATTTATTACTTATCTATTATTATTGTTATTTTGTTTTTGGACAATTTGTTGCTTCTTTGCACATGGTTGTCAATCTTTATAGTTTTCTTTGAATTTTATTGTGAATGACTGCAAGAAAATGAATCTTAGAATAGTACTGTTGTTGGCATCCTTCTGTCTCGAAGGACAATGGGTGATGATGGTCATCATCACTGAGCGGAAGATATGGAAATCCTGAGATGCCCAGTCGTCAAGATCCCCCACCTGGCCTCACCAGTGTAGTCCAAAGGAAAGCTTATGAAGCAATACATGGGTAGGGGCCAGACTTCCTCCCTGACCTCTGTAGTTCAGCCTGAATCTGAAAGAGGTTCAGTTTCCATGTGTCGCCAGCGAGGAGGCACTGGATGAGGCTTGCTATTGGAGAGGCTGTGTACTGGCAGGAAGAAACTCACACACTCAGATCTTCTTTTTGCAGGACTGCTAGCCAGCAGTAGAAGCTGAAAGTGAGAGCAACGAACACTGCCCACTACACTGCCACACTAGACACATCGCAACAACCACTTTTGGGATAATATATCATGACATATATCTACTTTGATACTAAGTTTACTTTGAATTTTGTTTACCTTTAGGAACATATTAACTTGTTGAACATACAGGCAATAGGCTGTCATGCTCTTATATTTTGAATTCACCAACATGTTAACACTGTTTGTTGCCTACTATCATTCCTGTCCTAATTAGAGGACCATGTTCTTTCTTTCATTGATCTGGATAATTTTCCCGAAAGCTGTAACATACCAAACTTTACACTGGTAATGTGCCTGTAGGCTCTTTTGTGTTGTCAAAGGCAAAAAAAAACACTGAACTGAAGCACTCAACTAAACAGTAGTATCTCATGAAGTTATGTATGTATACTCTGTCCATATACTTGTGTGCTTTTTCTCAAATTTTGCATAAACATATGCTAAACAAGAATACCTTTGTTATAGATTTCCTGCCTCTCATTAAATCTTGCAATTCCAGTTGATTATCAGCACTGAGTGTTCAAGATTCAAAGTACATATATTATCTAAATATGTATGTTTGTCATATACGACCTTGAGACTCAATTTCTTTCAGGGATTCGCAATGGAACAAAGAAATACAGTAGAATCAATGAAAAAGTACGCGCAAAGACCAGCAAACAACTTGTATGCAAAAGATCACAAATTGTGCAAATATAGAAAAAATAAATAATAATAATGAATAATTAGTACATAAATAAGATGGATGCTGCTTTCTTGTGGCAGTGCACCTTATAGATGTGCTCAATGGTGGAGAGATGGACCGTTAGTCTTTCGAAGGGTTTTGGCCCGAAACATCGACTGTACTTTTTTTACCACAGATGCTGCCTGGCCTGCTGAGTTCCTCTAGCAGTTTGTGTGTGTTGCTCAGATTTCCAGCATCTGCAGATTTTCTCTTGTTTGTGGGCTGTGTCCACTACCTTTTGCAGGGTTTTTCATTCAAGGGCATTGGTGTTTCCATAGGAGGTCGTGATGCAACAGTCAGGATACTCTCCACTGTGCATCTATGGAAGTTTGTCAAAGCTTCAGTTGTTATTCTAAATCTGTTCAAACTTTTAAGTAAGTAAAGGCATGGCCGTTCCTTCTTTGTTATGGCACTTGTCTGCTGATTCCTCTGAAATGAAAATGCCGAAGAATTTAAAGTTCCTATCCCTCGCCACCTCCGATCCTCTGACGATACTGGATCGTGGACCTCCGATTTCCTCTCCTATAGTCAATCATCAGCTCTTTGGTTTTGGTGACGTTGGATTGAGAGATTGTTGCGGCACCATTCAAACAGATTTTCAATTTCCCACTTTTATGCTGATTCATTACCACCTAGGGTTTGGCTAACAACTGTAGTGTCATCAGCAAGCTTAAATATGGCATACTGTATAAACCAGTAGAGCAGGGGGCTAAATATTAAGCAGACACTGTGGCTTTGTTTCAACCCTAAGGGTTAATTGCTTTCATTGCCGAACCTTTTTGTCCAGTGTCACCTTGTCTTGACTCACTTGTGTTCTGCTCATTTGACTTGACACCATGAACAATTTTTAAACTTGTAACTCTTGATAAATTAAGAAATTAAATAATTGCATCACTTGGTTATTTCCACGTGTATTCTGTGGAAGAATTACTACTGCCAGCCGAACATCTGGCTTTCTCTATTGTTATCTTTTTATTTTTCAGTTTTGTACATAATTCCATTAAGCTCCTTCTTTGATATTCTGCAATGCCTTGCATGTTGTCTAAATATTTTATTGGCATTTAGTGTCAAACCTTATTTGAGATTTACTATGTTGAGTGCAACTTCCACCTGCAGTTGTAAAACTAGCTATTATCAATATGACAATGATATGTTATTGTTAAATTTGATCAGGAACATTAGATGTGGGGCTAGGTGCCGCTGAATGAATCAGATTTGAATATAGACGCAATAATTTAAAACTCTTTATTTGATATATATGTTGGTGTGTATTGTATATTCTTCTGCAGCTATTTTATGCAACCAATGATTGACTCTTCAAATGCTGAATGGCTACCTTAAAGGAATGCACATGGTGGAATATATAACAAACTGGAGAAAATTTGCAGATGCTGGAAATCCAAAGCAACACGCACAAAATGCTGAACCCTTCTTCGGGTCTCAGCTTGAAATAGCGACTGATTACTCCTTTCCATAGATGCTGCCTGAGCTGCTGAGTTCTTCCAGCATTTTGTGTGTGTTGCTAGGGGGATTACTCAGGAGTCAGATAGAATGAATGCAAAGTCTCCATTTCTGTAGCACTAAATGAATGTTAAAGGTTTAAAGACTTTATTATAGATCTATTGTCTTTTTCAGTATCACTATGAAATTAGAAACTGAATTGGATCCCAGCCCCGACCTGAGTGAGCCCTTCTCACTTATGTCAGAAGATGCAACGAAAAGGCCTCTGTGCTAATCAGGAAAAGTCCAACACTGAAAAAGTCCTTGGGCTAGATTTTTACTTCCGTAAAACCCTCATTGAAGGAGGAGGCTGGACAAGAGTGTAAAGTGCATTTCTTCTCCCCAATTAGCACATGAAGGATGATAATAAGCAGCAGCTATCGGGCCAACCCAGAGCAAGACAACACCATTGAAAACCATAACAGGCGAGACCATCAATGACAAAGGCAAGCAGATGGAGAGATGGGTGGGAGCATTACTCTGAACTCTTCTCCAGAGAAAACAGCATCTCGGACAGTGCGCTAGACGCCGTGGAATACCTGCCTGTCATGGAGGAACTGGATGCATTGCCGACTGCTGAAGAGCTGAGTAAAGCCATCGACAGCTTGCCCACTGGGAAGGCACCAGGATTGGATGGCATTCCACCAGAGGCCATCAAATGCGCAAAGGGTGTCCTGCTATACCACCTGCACGAACTACTGTGCCAGTGCTGGACAGAGGGAGCAGTGCGGCAAGATATGAGAAGCTGCAACATTGTCACCATATCTCAGAGCGAAGGGGACAGAAGTGACTGTAACAACTTCAGGGGAATCTCCTTGCTGAGCATCGTTTGGAAGGTCTTCACCCGTGTGGTCCTGAACGGACTGCAGAAAATAGTCGAAAGGGTATATCCCGAGTCTCAGTGCGGTTTCAGGTCAGAACACTCCACAATCGACATGATCTTCTCCCTTCGACAGCCACAAGAGAAATGCAGAGAGCAAAGACAACCACTCCACGTTTCTTTCATTGACCTTACGAAGGCCTTCGACCTTGTGAGCAGAGATGGCCTGTTCAAAATCCTCGCCAGGGTTAGTTGTCCCCCAAGGCTCCCCAGTTCAGTCATTCCACACAGACATGAAGGGCGTCGTTCAGTTTGACGACTCTTCTTCGGAGGCCTTCAACATCCACAGCGGTGTGAACCAGGGTTGCGTGCTTGCTCCCACCCTGTTTGGCATCTTCTTCGCAGTCATGCTGAAGCACGCCTTTGGAACATCAACTGACGGTGTCTACCTCCACACCAGATCGGACGGGAGGCTGTTCAGTCTGTCCCGGCTGAGGGCGAAAACCAACGTTCGTGAAGTATTCATCAGGGACATGTTGCTTGCAGACGACGCGGCACTGGCAACGCACTCTGAAGAGCAGCTGCAACGCCTCATGGACAGCTTCTCAAGTGCTTGCCAGGACTTCAGCTTGACCATCAGCCTGAAGAAAACCAATGTGTTGGACCAAGGTGTTGAGCACCCCCCTGCCATTACCAACAACAACTACGAGCTGGAGATAGTCCACGAGTTTACATACCTTGGCTCCCCCATCACGGACAGCCTCTCCCTAGACCCCAAGATCAACAGACGGATCAGATGAACAGCCTCAACATTCGCCAGGCTGACAAAGAGAGTCTGGGAGAACAGAAAGCTGACAATGCACACTAAGGTTGCAGTCTACAGGGCCTGCATCCTCAGCAGACTGCTTTACGGTAGTGAGACCTGGAACCTCTACTACAGACAAGAGCGGCGTCTCAACGCCTTCTACCTTCACAGCTTGAGAGACATCCTGGACATCACGTGGATTGACCGAGTCACCAACAATGTGGTCCTGGCCCGTGCCCAGATACCCAGCCTCTTCACCCTGCTCCAACAACACCATCTCTGCTGGCTGGGCCAGGTACACCGCATGTCAGACAGGAGGATCCCGAAAGACCTGTACGGGGAACTGGCCTCCAGCAAGAGAGCACAAGAGCGGCCCCATCTTTGTTTCAAAGATGTCTGCAAGAGAGACATGAAGTCACTGAACATGAATGTCGAGAGGTGGGAGGACATCGCAAGTGATCGCACTTGCTGGAGCTACATAGAGGTCTTAAAAAGAGAAGCTGAGGCTTGCTGCTGAAGAAAAGCGCACTCGTCAGAAAAACAGCACCAAGACAACACTGGAGGACAGCGCCTTCAAGTGTAGTCATGGTAGCCGAGACTGTCACTCCTGTGTGGGACTCTACAGCCACAACAGATGCTGCTTTACCAACACAGACTGAAGCAAGACTTTCCAGGTGCAGATCCGTGGTCTCGGACTAACGGATGCCGCCAAATCAATTGAGGGGGATGTCTTGCTCTGCCTCTTGGAATGTCTTGTCTAGAAGTTTAAATACATAATTTTATTTAAATGTTGTGCAATTTAAAAATAAATTTGTCTTGAACCAAATCATAGGAACAACTATTGTCAGTATTCAAATCCCACAATGGCAACCAGGGAATTTAAGTTCAAATAATTATAACATTACTTGAACTACTTGAACATTATATATATTTCAAGTATGATAACAGCTGTTTGTGGGATTGTTTGTCTTTCTGAAGAGAGTCATAGTGATGCTGTAGGTAGTGCTGCTGTTTTGCAGATCCAATGACTGTGGTTCGAACTAAATTCTAGTGCTGCCTCGGTGAAGTTTGCACATTCTCCTTGTGATCACATTGGTTTCCCCAGTTGCCCTGTTTACTCCTGCATCTCAAAAGACCTATTGGTTGCTAGGTTATTTAGCAAATATAAATTATTCCTGGTGAACGTAAGTTGTAGAAACATTAGTGTAGATTTATTAGGCATATGAGATGATACAATGATAGATTACAAAGAAATGGGGGTTGGGGGTGGAATTGATGGGATTGTCCTGCAAACTGGCATTGAGTCAGTAGACTGAATGGGATGTATTATATAAGGCATGAGATTTGACCTCTCACTCTGGACATGACTTGCCCAGTGTGATTTTTAAATCATTTGTGCATAACATTATATTATTTGCTTCCAATTACACCTAGATCATGCTGTCCTGAGAATGACTATCATGGAGTACTCCAACCAAAATCATGGTTTAATGATGCCATATTTGACTGGGATCCCTGATGCCTTATTGCCTTTCATTTTGAAAAAAATACTCTCTCCTCTCTTCCCTGGTCTTGCCTCCTCCATAACTAGTCCTTCACCAACCCTATCCTGTGAGGATCAAACACTTATTCTCTGTTTCTCACTCCCCCAGCCCCTGTCCTGATTTCCTTACCCTTCCAAGGATCCTCTACTTTTCCCTCACCCTTAACCTTCCCCAGTCTCCTCTTCTGACCTCTTCTGTACTCTATCAATCACATCCAAATTGCCACTTGGCTACAGGGCCTAATTACACAATATGCTTTGACTCTTGGGCTCCAGGTGTGCCAGAATTTGAATACAGTGCAATTTTTAAGCAATCTGCCTTTCCTCTGGTGGCAGGAGAAACCAGCATGGTATTTCCTCACTCCAGATACCTGGTGCACATTTAGTTCCCCTTTTTCCTTTTTCAGAATATTCTTCAGTGAAATTTTAAAGGAACATTGGCCTAAACGCTTGCTTAAAATCACTCTGTTTCCATTAAACTTACTGCACGTGAAAAGAAAATATTTGGTTACTGTTAACCATAGAACACACACCAACCCATCCCATCAAACACCTTTGGCAGGGTTTTCAGATCTTACAATGAACTCTTTAGCTCCCTCAGAACACACAGAACTCGCATAGAAGCATCACACTTACAAGACATTTATTCTAATTTCAAGTTTCTATCTCGTGTGAGGAAATGTATAACACAAATAAACTTATTCAACTGTACCATTATAAGAAGGTATTTTGGTTCTTTTGAAGTGAGATTGCTACCGTAGAGAAAGATGCTCAACCTATTGTGTCCATGCATACTCTTCCAAAGAGCTTTTCAATTAATCCCTGTTCCCTGCTCTTGCTGCAACGAAATTTTTTTTTCTTTTCCATTTGTCAGTATGTAACATTCATCTATTCTTATTTTGCTTCTTATTTCACTAATTCTCAGGATCAATGTAAAAATGTTACAGAAAACAAAAAGCTGCTGAACGGTAATTTTGATGGAATCTGTAAAAGCAAGTAAAATGAAATCTCACTGTTCTTTTTAGTAAAATCATAGTTTGTTTTTGCACACAGAATTGAAATATCAAACACCAGAGTATATGTATTTAATGTGAGAGGGATTGAGTTCAAAAAAGATGTGCAGGAAAAGTGTTTTTTTACACAGAGATTAGTGGGTGTCTGGAATGTGCTGTCTGGGGTGGTGGTGGAGGCAAATACAACAGAGCTATTCAAGAAACTCTGAAATAGGCATGTAAATGGGCGCCACAGTAGAGTATTGGTCAGCGTGATGCTATTACAGCTCAGGCGGTCTGGAGCTCCGAGTTCAATTCCAGCACCGTTGTGTAAGGAGTTGCTGTACGTCCTCCCCGTGGAATGCGTGGGTTTTCTCTGCATCCTCCGGTTTCCCCCTACAGTCCAACGCTGTACTGGGTGGGTAAATTGGTTATTGTAAATTGTCCCATGATTAGGTTAGGGTTAATCAGGCCTGTCGGGGGTTGCTGAGGCAGTGTGGCTCAAAGGGTCGGAAGAGCCTACTCTGCGCTATGTCACTAACAAAAATTGTGCAGGAAGTGTAAGCGTATGGACAGAGTATTAGTTTCGTTGGATATTGTAATTCAGCACAATATTTTGGGGCCAAGGGCCTGTCCCTGTGTGGTACTACAGGATGTTCTACAGGATGAATTAACCAGCACTTCAATTATGTTAATAATTACTACTTCACCATTACTTGTGTGTCAGAAGCAGAAGGAGTTCAACTTAACTGTAAAGATCCCTGCAGTAACCAGTTGATTGTAGAATGAGTGCAAAAGTAGGTATTACTCTGAAGGGAGCATGATGTAATCTTATGAAAAGCACCACTGGCCACGATAAGAGAGAGGTGAGATATGTTTTACCGAGTGATTTTATCTAGTGAGAATCATATGGGAGCAATTCATTTATTACAACTTCAGTTAGGAACCGTACATGATTCCACTGAGGATGTCTGTAGTGAAGTGTTCCTTAATTCCAATAATAAATTTAACTTTAGAGTGTGCTGAACATTGCTTTGCCACAGCTGTCTAGGTCACAGTGGCTATGAACTTAATAATTTGGCGTATGCCAGCTAGAGCTGGAAATGTGTTTTTTACATGGTTCTTTCAGGGAGTTTACAGACACTCTCTATAAGAAGAGGGCTAAATGGATTTCATTATGTCCTGCCAGAATGCTGCAGATGGAACAGGCAAAAACCTTTATAAGGATGGGTAGCTTCTGGCATGGGATGTATGCAACAGTAGTCATACCTCTTAGTAGGAACCATGTATCAACTTGGAAGTGCATTGCAATTTGAAAGGATTTTGCTCTCCTCTTTTCCAGCTAGTGTGTTAACAATGAACTTTTTGACCACCGGTGTGCAGTATTTTTAATACTTCTCTTGCTCTGTTGCAGGAAAGAAATTCCTTCACAGTAATAAAAGATTTGCTCTGAAACCACCTTGTAAAGTGCAAATATGTACATTATCCTGATAATGATGCAATAAGATTTTGAGATTATTTCATTATCACTTCAAAAGAAACAAAATTCCTTCTTATAATTGTGCAGTTGAATAAGTTAATTTATGTTATATATTTAGTTACACTAGATAGAAACTTGAAAATTAGAATAAATGTCTTGGCATTTTAACTGGGTCAAAATACTTATTGTTAATAAGTTTCTTCCATTTTGAAATTTGGTTTTTTTTATTGTGGCTTGATTTATTGCATTGTCCCATGTTGATGGATTGCTGCAATAATTAGCTGACAAAAAGAACAATCTCTGCTGAGGTTTTTCATGCTTTATATTCTGCATAGTTATCAATAATTATTTCTGCTGGTACCTTGATGAAGGTTTGTTACATATCCTGGATGCAGGGGGAAAACGTAATGTGATTATTATTTATAGTTGTAGATATTCATTTTCAGAAAATCACACCAGCGTTCTTTGCAATGTGTGTTTTTATTGGAAGAAGGAAATACGGTTAGCTACTTTTCATTCCGTATAATCACTTCTATTTCAGTTCTGGCATTAGGTTTATGAAAGGTTAGACTTACACTACCTATTGGACATTTTTTGTTACTTATTGTGCAATAAAGGTGTGGTTTTAAAAGAATAAAACAGAAGAATTTACTTTATTCAACTTGGAGAATTTGTAACACAAAGATGTTGAAACTCTAGGACAATATTATCACCAGATATTTTCTCCTATTCAGCAGATGTTCTGTTGTCTTGCTGAATCAGACGTTAATATTGATTCTGCCGTCAGATCGGCAGATAAAAATGATAGTTTCAATAATATTTAGGGAATAGTCAAACTGATGCTCTGTTCAGATATCTTGGTAATTATATTTGTATTGTGTGTCTGGATTAAAACAAGGACAGTTGTTAAATTTGGGGAAGTGATTCAGGTTTTCAGTATCCTACTGAGGGCTACCTTTGAATACTTGACTAAGAATATAGCATTTATAATGTTGTCTCCATATAGTAAGTTATTATTATTTGTAATAATTATAGAGATGAAATTCTTCTTCAGAATTGAAATAGGAAGAAAGGATTACCAACAATTTGCGTTTGAGTTTGTTAGTCTCTGTTGGAAGTACTTTTTATCTGCATGGAACAGTACTTTAGAAGACACAATGGGAGATTATTAAAATGTTTGAGAGCTTTGCAGTGCAATCTCTTGATTGTTCAGTTTTCTGAATTTACAGTGCCTATAAAAAGTATTCATCCCCCCCACCCCACCCCTCTTGGCAGTTTTCATGTTTTACTGTTTTCCAACATTGAATCACTGTAGGTTTAATTTGGCTTTTTTGACACTGATCATCAGAAAAAAAGCTCTTTTGTGTCAAAGTGAAAATAGTTCTCTGCAAGTGATCTAAATTACTTACAAATATAAAACAGCAAGTGATTGATTGCACAAGTATTCACACCCTTCAAGTCAGTATTTAGTAGATGCACCTTTGGCAACAATTACAGCCTTGAGTCTGTGTGGATAGTTCTCCATCAGCTTTGCACATTTGCACGCTGCAATTTTTCCTCATCCTTCTTTGCAAAACTGCTTCGGCTCTGTCAGATTGCATGGGATTCTGAGTGAACAGCATTTTTCAAGTCCAGCCACAAAATCTGAATTGGTTTGAGGTCTGGACTCTGGACATTAACTTTGTTGTTTTTAAGCCTTTTCAGTACAGCTTTGGCTTTATACTTGGGGACATTGTCTTGCTGGAAAACAAATCTTCTCTCAGGTTGCAGTTCTCTTGCAGACTAGTTTTCCTCCAGGATTTCCCTGTATTTTGCTGCATTCATTTTACCCTCTACCTTCACAAGTCTTCCAGGGCCTGCTGCAGTGAAGCATCCCCACAGCATGATGCAGCTACCAAGCTACCACGATGATTCATGGTAGGGATGGTGTGTTTTTGATGATGTGTGATGTTTGGCTTACGCCAAAGATAGTGTTTAGTCTGATGGCCAAAAAGTTGAATTTTGGTTTCATCAGACCATAGAACCTTCTTCCAGCTGACTTCAAAATCTCCCTACGTGCCTTCTGGTAAGTTCAAACCAAGATTTTATGCAAGTGTTTTTCAGCAGTGATTGTTGACTGGTGAAGCACCTGGGCAACAGTTGTTGTATGCACAGTCTCCCATCTCAGCTACTGAAGCTTGTAACTCCTTTGGAGTTGTCATAGGTCTCTTGGTGGCTTCCCCCCACTGGTCCTCTTCTTACATAGTCATGCAGTTTTTGAGGCTGGCCTGCTTTAGGCAGACTTACAGCTGTGCCATATTCTTTCCATTTCTTCATGATTGACCTAGCTGTACTCCAAGGCATATTCAGTGACTTGGAAATTTTATTGTATCTATCTCCTGTCCTATACTTTTCAATAAACGTTTTGTGGTGTTACTTGGAGTGTTCTTTTGTCTTCATGGTGTAGCTTTTGGCAGGATACTGACTCACCAGCAGTTTTTACTACAATCAATTGAAACACCTTGATTACACACAGGTAATCTCTATTTAACTAATTGTGACTTCTGAAAATAATTGGCTGCACCAGTGATAATTTGGTGTGTCATATTAAAGGGGTGAATAATTACACAATCAATTATTTTGTATTTTACGTTTGTAATTAATTTAGATCACTTTGTAGAGATCTGTTTTCACTTTGACACACGAGTTCTTCTGTGGATCAGTGTCAAAAAAGCCAAATTAAATCCACTGTGATTCAATGTTGTAAAACAATAAAACATTAAAACTTCCAAGTAGGGGTGAATACTTTTTATGGGCACTATATATGATGTGCACTGTAATTGGCAAGCACAAGTTAGAATATTGGAATCAGACAATTTGTCATAATTCATTTAACAATATTACTTGTAATAATTTCTCAGCCAAAGATATTGTGCCTTCAGAAAGCATTATGAACACAAATTGCATTATTGCTCTTAAGGAGGTAATAATTAGTCCACATTTGGAATTACTCATGGAGGAAAACGAGTTTAAAAGGAAAAAGCTAGACGAAAGAGCATTCACAGGAACAAACTATACAATAATGTGTTTTATATCTGTTTTTAATTACAAATCTAATTCTTTGCAAAGAGAATCTTGAACTCCTTAAAATCAGTAAGGAGATTAAATTCACAATAAAATGGAATTCAGTTGAGGCTATGACTCTAATGAGCTAATAACAGATTAATAGATGTGATAATTCCCTGAATTTTCCTTTCCAGCTGAAGAGGAAATTCACTCAAAAGTTCTGAAAGGCTACTTCGGAATCTACTAATAGCCCTTTCTATTGCTTTATTCCTACTTACAAATCTAGTGCACCAACCAGACTTTTCTCTTCCTTCTTTCCACTTGCTTTCCTTTACCTTCCTCTTGATTATTTTCTTCATTAAATCACAGAAACATACTGCTCGGGAGCAAGCCATTCAGTGTGGACTTCAGTTTATTTACCACTTCCCATAGCCCTGCAGCAGCTCAACCAGAACACTTTTCAAAGTGGTGCAGGTTTCTGCCTTCATATCATTTCAAGGAACAAATTACAAACTCTCACAAGTGAAATAACTTTCACTCAAATTCCTATAATTCTTCTACCAATTAAATTAAATCTGATTCCCAGTTATTGGTCTTGCTGCTCAGAGTAGTGTCCTTTCTGTTTACTTTGTTCTGTCCAGACTTTTTTTTACACTCTATTTAAAATGACCTCTCCTTTTGTTTGAAAAAACAAATTGGTCTCAACTTGTAACAATAACTCACTGGCCTGGCTCTGTGTTGTGGTCCTTACATGAAAGTGACAATCGTTTGTATGTGCCACTAAAATGAAGGAACCCAGCAACGAGGATTTCATGTGACCCTACAAGAACAAAATGTCATGTCAATGATGACCATAAGACATAGGAGGAAAAAATCAGGCCATTCAGCCCATCGAGTATGCTCTGTCATTTGATATGGTTGATTTATTTTCTCTCTCAGCCCCATTTTCCTGTCTTCTCCTTGTAACCTTTAGTACCCTTACCAATCAAGAACCTGTCAACCTGTGCTTTAAATATACCCAATGACTTGGCTTCCATAGCTGTCTCTAGCAGTGAATTCCACAAATTCACCACCATCTCACTAAATAAGTTCCTCCTCATCTCTGCCAAAGGGATATTCTTCTATTCTAAGGCTGTGCCCTTCAGTTGTAGACTTACCCACTTTTGAAAACATCCTTTCCATGTACCATTCCAGAATTTATTCATCTCAAATGAATTTACTAATTTACTAATGCCTCTACAATCTGTTCAGCTACCTCTTTCAGAACTTTTGTGCGTAGTCCAACTGGTCCAGTTGACTTATCTACCTTCAGATCTTACAGCTTCTCTCTAGTAAAAGCAAGTACACTTACTTCTGTCCCCTGCCAGTCTCAAGTTTCTAGCATGTTGCTCATGCTTTCCAAGATACTTATTCGGATTGTCAGCCATTTCTTTGTTTCTCCTTTACTGCCTCTTGTCTATCTGTTGTCCACTCTTGTGTCTCTTTTACTCTTTATGTACAGTATCTGAAAAAATCTTATGTTATACTTTTTTTATATTGGCTAGTTTACCATCATATTTCATCTTTTCTCTCCTTACTTGCTTTTTAATTTGCCTTCTATTGGTTTTTAAAAGCTTCCCAAACCTTTAGTTTTCCACTAATTTTTGCTACATTTTATAAACTCTCTTCTGTTTTAATACTGCTTTTGACTTCCCTTGTTAGCCATGATGGCCTCAGACTCCCTTCAGAATGCTGCTTATGCTGCTTTTATTTTAGAATGAACCAATCCCTCATCTTTCAAATTGGTCCCAGAAATTCTTGCCATTTCTGCTCTGGCCCCGTCCAATGAACTTTAGTCAGCTCCACTCTCATGCTGTCTTCTCATTATTACCATCAAGGAGCAGGTACAGGAGCCTGAAGACCCACACTCAACATTTTAGGAGCAGCTTCTTCTCTACCATTGGATTTCTGAACGGTCTATGAAAACGGCTTCATTATTTCTCTTTCGCACTATTTATTTATTAATTCATTGTAACATGTGGTAATTTTATGTCTTGTACATTCTGTTGCCACCGAACAACTTATTTCACTGTATATGTCAGTGATGATAAATCTGAATCTGATCATTTCATTACATCGGTGTGTTGAGGTGGTGCAAGGGAAAGAATAACAGTACAGAATAAAATGTTACAGTTACAGTGGAAGAACTGTGTAGACAAGCCTCAAGGTGCAAGGCCATGATGAGATAGATTGTGAGATCAAGCATTCATCTAATCCGACTAGGGACCAGTCAATAATCTTGTATCAGCAGGGAAGAAGCTCTTCTTAAGCCTGGTGTACGTGCTTTTAAGCTTTTGATTCTTCTGCCTGATGGAGGGAGGAGAATAGAGAATGGCTGGGGCAAATAGGGTCTTTGAATATGTTGTCTGTTTTACTGAAACTGTGAGAAGTGCAGGCAGTGTCTGTGGAGGAGAGACTGATTTCCAGGATGTGCCGATGTGTGTTGACAACTCTCTCTGGTTTCCTGTGGTGTTGGGCAAAGCGGTTGCCATTCCAAACCGCGATATATTCAGGTAGAATGCTTTCTGTGCTGCATCCATAAAAATTGGTGAAGGTCAGAAGAAGACATACCAAATTTCTTCAGCCTCCTGAGAAAGTAGAGGAGCTGGTGAACTTTCTTAGCCATGGTGTATTGACAGTACTTTAGTTTGTTGTGGATGCTTTAATGTGAATTCAGGATTATAGACACTTGCCAGCTTTGGTCAGTTAGGCTTATCCCACAGGAGTATGTGTTTGTCTTAACCAAATGATTTTCTGTAAATTTATGATGCTGAATTTCCATGGTTGGGACATGGTTTCTGAACATGGTAATTGAAGTTACTTAATTTCCCAATTTGTTCTTTTTGACACTGTCCTAACATTTTTTTGCTTTGCAATCAGATGTAGAAAATATTCATTTAAAATTTTCACAAACTACAATTTTAGAAATATAAATTATGTGAACTGAACCCTAGCAATTTGTAAATTACCAACATCTTAAATTATACTTTGAAACCAGAACCAGTGACAGTTGAATCTGTAAAATTATTTTGTGATATTTAGGTAACACACATACAGTATGTCTGCACAGTGCTGTAGGGAGATTTAATATTATGGAAGATTAGTCATCCATAAAGGATAGATTGCTGCACTTTTACATTTTATGAAGAATACAATTTTTAATTTCGGTAGGAAGCTATTTTGATCTGGAAGATTTATGCACATAATTTACAAAGTTTACAACTTACTGGTTCACTGCATTGTGGAATACAATTGTAAATTAGATTTCCTGAATAAAAGGATTTATTTCAAATACTTTTTCCAATTAATGGTTTCCTTTGCATCCTAGTTCCTGAATGAATGGCTGCACTTAAGCAGGCTTTTCCTTTTCTGTTGATTCTATTTCCTGCTTCCCTGAACATTTTTATCAAATTAGCAACCACTATTCATGAATTTTGCAGTCTATAACTTATAATATACTGTGGATTCCTGTTAATTAGGACATATTAGGAGCAGTACATTTTGGTCCAATTAAGCGGCTGCTTGAATTACCCGAAGTTTTATGGAAATAGTTAAAAAGGTATAAAAAAAGACAAGTTACCGTTTAATTGAGAAACTGATTATGCATTTAAATGAATTACAGTTCAAATTAGAACACTACCAATACTACTACAGTACTATGAAGCTGTGTATTAGTTCTGAATGGTTATGAATGGAGGAATTCATCCAGTGTATGCTGCCATGTATAGGGTGTCAAGGGAGGGAATAGCAACTCTGGTGAAGGGGCTTGTTGTGTCCATTCTGGGGCAGCTCACTCATCTCTGATCCCCACTAAACATTCAGCTCTTAGCTGTGGCTCCAACTGCCTGTTTGTATGCAACAGCAGCCACACCCCAGTACTGTACACTGTATTGACAGGCGGGCAGAACCCAGGTGAGGTTAGCCAGCGGAGCTCATACCCTAGTGAAATAGGGACATGCTTGTCAACATATGAAGTCAGCTCTGGCGGACTGGGCAGATGAGATCAACAGTGAGATCCAACAGCCAAGAAGGCAGTTCTGTAACACTTTGTGGAGAGTGAAGGGCGTGATAAGGCACAGAAGAAGTCATGATCATCCACAACAACCAAGGAAGACCTCAGTTTGTGACGACTGCTTGTAACAATGGACTGGGACTTACAAGGAGGAGAGAATGGAACTGTTCCAGTGCGATGGCTTTTCCACTGTAAAAACTCTCGCACACATGTTTCACTGTCAGCATTGGATACGATGGACAAACAACACATTGCATGTTCTCTTGATTGACTGTAAATGAACAAATTCAGCACAGACACCTATTGCAGATAATGCACTGCCTTCATACAATGCTTTCAATGATTTTATCCTCCAAATCTTCCTTTCATTGCAGCATTCAAGATGATTGTTGGTACCTTTAAATTGACAATAAACTGGATTGGTCAAAGAACACTGAGGCTGTCTACAAGAAGGGTCAGAGCCATCTCTATTTCCTGATGAGACTGAGGTCCTTTAACATCTGCTGGACGATGCTGAGGATGTTCTACGAGCCTGTGGTGGCCAGTGCTATCATGTTTGCTGTTGTGTGCTGGGGCAGAAGGCTGAGGGTGGCAAACACCAACAGAATCAACAAACTCATTCGTAAGGGCAGTGATGTTGTGGGGATGGAACTGGACTCTCTCACGGTGGTGTCTGAAAAGAGGATGCTGTCTAAGTTGCATGCCATCTTGGTCAGTGTCTCCCATCCACTACATAATGTACTGGATGGGCACAGGAGTACATTCAGCCAGAGACTCATTCCACCGAGATGCAGCACTGAGCGTCGTAGGAAGTCATTCCTGCCGTGGCCATCAAACTTTACAACTTCTCCCTTGGAGGGTCAAACACCCTGAGCCAATAGTCTGGTCCTGGACTTATTTCATAATTTACTGGCATAATTTACATATTTCTATTTATTTATGGTTCTGTATTTATTATTTATGGAGCAACTATAACGAAAACCGATTTCCCCCGAGATTAATAAGGTATGACTATGACTATGAAATTCTTCATGGTGCCTAACTTGTTGAAGAAATGAAATCATTTCATTTTCACTCCTGGCCTTTTCTGGTATCACCAAACCGCAGTTACGAAAACAATTCCAAGTTGTCTTACTCCTTATTTCTAGCCAACTATCAGTGACAAAAATCACTGCAGTTTGAACACAAAGACAGGCCAAGACGTCGATTATACTTTTTTCCATAGATGCTGCCTGGCCTGCTGAGTTCCTCCAGCAATTTGTGTGTGACTACTGCTATCTTGTAACTTGGATTAATTCGTATTGAGTTGTACATGCCAATATAATTCAAATTTAATAAAAGTTAATATCTACTTGACATAAATTTTCTGCTTGGTCATTCCTATTGAAAATCCTACAGATCTAAAAATAAATCAGCAGTTTTTTGTATTTTGAAAAATGCACAGAATCAGAATCATTGTTTAATATCACTGGTATATGCTGTAAAACTTGTTGATTTGTGGCAGCAATACATTGCAATGCATAATAAGAAAACTATAAATTACAATAAGAAATGTATGTAAACTCTGTTTACAATACATTTCCTGGAGCCCTAGGAACATGTTGGTCAAAATTATTTAAGATACTTTACCCAAGATTATCAATATAGTATTCTAAATATAGACTAAAGAGAGGTTTGTGGAGCTCCAGTTTTTTATCACTTTATAGTGTACCTTTCTATTTATAAAACATGGTTTAGATTAGTTGGATTAATTTGAACATGATGAATCTATTTTTGCTATCTATGTACATTTGCTTTCCACTCTTAAATATATTCATTCATTTAAATAATGTGCAGTTAAATCCTTCTTTGGTCCTAAATCAATGACCTTACATTTTCTAGGGTTGAAATCCATCTATCATGCATTTACCACTCGCGCAACTATCACTGTTTCTTTGCAACTGTATCTTCTCTTTCATTGTTTACCAAGCACACATGTCATTGACAAACTTGGATCTATGATTCTTTGTTGAGTTTTCCAGGTTATTAATAAATGTAGAGTTAAGTTCCCAGTAAAGATCCTTTTGGAATGCTAAAAATCTCATCCTTTCAATTTGAATGAATGTATTTATACCTTCAGTATTCATTCACTCAAGATTTTTTTATTATTGTGAACAATTTATTTTTAAATTCCACAAGAATTATTCTAGCTGTGTGATGGTATTGGGTTTGCTGACCACAAAGTTCTGAACTCAAAGACTTTAAGTCCTATTGTATAGAAATAGCCAAAGGTACTCTCACTGAAGGGAGATTATACTGTAACTACCCAAACTTCAAAGACTAATTTACGTCTCACTTTATTCTCCACTGTGACTTTAGCTGCCCATACTCATGATTCAACTGATGGGTCTCCTCTCCCTACCAAAGAGATATTTCTAGCTAACCAAGTAGTTTAGAACACTGTTCATTTATTTACAGTGATACACATTTAAATCCAATCAACTATCTTAAAACACATTTCAAACTCAGAAGATCTCCACCTTGAATCATTGAATCATTGCTATGAGTCTTGAAACATTATAAAACATTACCAAATTACAAACCATTTCTAAGGCACAAAGCATTTCTCAAAGCACAAAGAATTCCTTAAGCATAAAGCATTTCGAAAATACAAAACATCACATAAACATAAATGATCAAGGATCTCCACAACACAGGTTCATTTACTAAAAATACGTATCAAAATACAGAAACCAAAGCTGAGGAATGGATTCTCAATCACCTATGTTTCTTTCATGATTCTTTGTTTGTTACCCATTCCTAAAAAGCCTGAAATGCTATCTACATTTATACCCTTTTTCTCCCACTTAAGTGACTTCACATAATATTTTCATAGATATGCTTATAACACAAATAGTCTAAAATTATTTTCAGAGACACAGACCTCAGCTTAATGTTCATAGTTCACAATTAATGGTATAAAGCTAACATGAAACTCCAAGTTATAAACATATCAGTTATTGGTATGCTAAATTACATTATCCATCCGATCTGCAAGCTTCTTTGAACTAAGCAACTTAAAAGTCAGCCTGACTGTTTGAAACAACCCCTTGTCTTATACTCTACTCTTGAGCAATAATAAAGCAGGTGGAGTCAATGGCATCTGCTTACCACAGACAGAGTATCTTCTGTAAGAGCATAAGAACCAAAGAAATAGGAGCAGGAGTAGGCCATCCAGCCCATCGAGTCTGCCCCACCATTCAATAAGATCATGGCTGATCTGTCCGTTAACTCAGCTCCATCTACCTGCCTTTTCTCCATAACCCTTAATTCCCTTACTATGTAAAAGCCTATCTAACTGTTTCTTAAATATAGTGAAGAAGCCTCAACTGCTTCCCTGGGCAGAGAATTCCACAGATACACCACTCTCTTGGGAAAAACAATTTTCTCCTCATCTCCATCCTAAATCTTCTCCCCTAGTTCTAGTCTCACCTACCAATGGAAACAACTTTCCTACTTCTATCTTATCTACCCCTTTCAAAATATTGTGTATTTCTATAAGATCCCCTCTCATTCTTCTGAACTCCAGCGAGTATAGTCCCAGGCGACTCAATCTCTCCTCATAGGTTAACCCTTTCATCCCTGGAATCAACCTGGTGAACCTTCTCTGCACTGCTTCCAAAGCCAGTATATCCTTTCTCAAATATGGAGACCAGAACTGCACACAGCACAGTATTCCAGGTGTAGCCTCACCAGTACCCTGTATAGTTGCAGGATGACCTCCCTGCTCTTGAATTCAACCCTTCTAGCAATGAAGGCCAACATTCTGTTTGCCTCCTTAATAGCCTGTTGTACCTGTAAGCCAACTTTTTGCGATTCATGCGCAAGTGCTCCCAAGTCCCTCTGCACAGCAGCATGCTGAAATCTTTCACCATTTAAATAATCTGTCTACTGAGCTTGTTTACAAAGTTGTGTTTTAAACCTCAAGCTGATTACTGCTTTCCATTTACATTTTAAGAACTGAAGACTGACTTCTATTTCTGACCAGAAACTAAGGAAACTGTTAGTTGGAAGGTTACTTATGTCTGTTTCTGATCTTTCAAGTGGCAGATGCTGTGTTTGGAAAGCAAGGTTAGCAAAAAAAAAACAGGGTATGAATATGTATCACAGCAGACAATCTGAGTTGTGGAACATTATAGACGATTGTTCTCACCCAAGTTGGTAAGAACTCTGAGGTACTAAGCTTCCTGAATGGATTTTATCTGAGTTTTGGCAATTTTTCTCTCCCATTGGACTTCTCAAAGAGTTGGCAGAGCCTAGACTTCCTGCAAGTTGCCTTTAGTTTTTGAGGCCACAGAACCTACACTAATTTGGCCCAGTTCAGGAGAAGCAACTCTATTTTGTTGAATGTAGAGGATGTGATAGCACCAATGAGAATGCAAAGGAGATTCATTGAGATGTTGTCCAGATTTGGGGGACTTCGGTTATGGGGAGATGCTAGATAGGCTGAGCTTGTTTTCCCTGGAGTGAAGGAGGCTGAAGCGTGGGCTTTGTCTCTGAACATAGATAAGGTAGGTAATTAAAATGTTTTTTCCCATGGTGGTGCTATCCTAAGCCGGTTTAACGTAAGATGCAAGAATTTAGAGGGTATGTAAGGAATAAGTTTTAGCAAAGATTAGTTGTTACCATTGGTTGGAACATGCTACCAGAAATGTAGCAAACAAATGTAGTGACTACATTTAGGCAGGCACTTCAATAGGCAAGACATAGAAGGATACGAATCTAATATGGGTTAATAGGATTAGTATCAATGGACATTCAAGTCAGCATGAATATGATGGGTTGAAGTGCAATATGGCTGTATAAAAAAATAGCTAAATGAGTCCAAAATAAGTTTTAATTAATTAAATTTAGTTGTCTATTTTATCTGTTTAAATTATTTGTAATTTATTTATTGATGTGATTAATATTTTAATACATACTGATTTTTAAAAGATCTTTCTGAATGTTGGATACATCTATAAACATGGATAGTGAAATAGTCATCTGTAAGCACTTTCAAAATTTTCTGGTCCTGGTCATATGATGAGAGTTTTCATCTGAAAGGGCTTCACCACCAAGGATTTGGTCAGTTTTAGTTAGGATGTTCTCACAGAGGATCTGCACATTCATGGACTTAAATGACAGGACAATAGAGTATGCAGGAACTTAGATGTAGTCAAAAAAATATTCTGTGCCATTAATCTGTTTACAATTTCAATGACTTTTGCAAAAATCTGATCTACAAACATACTCAAATTTCTTTGAAGGGAACACATTTGTGATCTATATTGCAAAATATGTTTGCCGGATCCCTGCCTTTTATTTTTGCCTGTAATCATTTAATCATCAAGGAGCTAGTCATAAAGATTGGTGGCTTTGCTCTTTTCCAGAAAAGCACATCCTTTTCATCCTTTTAATTGACATAGGGAATTTCACTAATAAAATGAACAGTCTATCCTAATTTGTGTATCTTATGCTGTGGAATGTTTTGATGTTAGATGAAATTCTGCCTCTGTTATGTTTTGTATCTCTGGTAGCACTTAGTCAGTGCTGTAATGATTTTGAAAGAGTTTGATACAAGATACTTTCAACCACAGTAATGATCATTTTATTACAAGAATGTTTCTTTCTCGATCCATTCATGTGTATGTTATTTTCGCTTTTCCACATCCATGCCAATTAGCTTTAGCTTTCTCTCTCCTGCCAAATTTCCAAAAATAGGAGCTAGAAGATGGAAAAGGCCATTTGTTTTCTTGCGCCTGCTGTACTGATTATTATTATGATGGCTTGCCTTTTATAGCACTTAACCCATATCCTTAATTCCTCTTAACGTCTAAAAATCTGTTGATCACTGTCTTAAATGTATTTAGCAACTGAGTCTCCTCAGCCAGGGTAGTGAATTTCAAAGATATGCCACCATTAAGGTGAAGTCATTTTTTCTCATCTCCATCTTGAATTGCCACATAGTGTGAGAGTGAAGCCTGGTAATAGAGATCCCGGCCAGGGCAAATATCAACATTGCATTCACCTTCAAGCCTGGAAGCAGTTTTCATATTTTAGTTTTGGCTGTTTGAAGCCTGTTGACTGTTTCCCATTTGGTGGACTAGTGGTACCATTTTTCTTTTGTTTGAGCCCACAATATTTGTTTCCATGCCATTCCAAGGTTAAATACACTTCAGGGGAAGCTATAGTCACAATGAGTACATCTTTTACCATTTTTACAAGAGCTTTTGTGGCATCTGATGTAACTTTCTTACCTGAACATGGCCAATTTCTCCATTGTCCTTTCTGACTGCCCATCAAGCCTTAGAGCGTAATAAACTTCCCATTCCTTTCACTTTGCTCCTTGGTAATATCTCAGAATTTTCAAGTAGATTGGACTCTGTTCTTCTCCCCAGTCCTGTCTAGAATGCTTGCTTACTTCTGAATGTGGCCTTTTGCATTCGAGGTTTATGTTGGATGATTGCATTGACATCTTCGATTCAACCTTATTAAAAACGTAACAGAGAGTTTTATTTCTTTTAACTCATTTTATTAATACTGCTATACCATCCTTTTTTCTCCATCTTGAAATATTAGTAAGAAATATTCTTAGCACTGTCCAAAGGAAATTTAAATTTTGTTATAACAAAGCATTGTTGTTAATACTTGCAAAATTCCCAACTTGTTTCAAACGCTGTGTCTATTTATATGCTTGATTTTGACAATTTTGCTTTTTTCTCATCTGTTTATCTTGATTTCTTTTTGATTTTCTTTTTCTTTCCCCTTCTTGGATTTACCCATATCCTCACCTTGTTTTTAATCCTTCACTCTGGCAGTTCAGCTACATCGGATATAGTATCCAATGCTCAAACTGGTGTGAGCAACCACCCTATTTCATGAAGTTGGCGGCAGTATTTCAGGCAAGGTGGCAATGTTCACTAAAAGAATTACATTGAAACTAGTACTTCTGACTCCTTTTTTTTATTGAATCCTGCCAGAAAGCCAAATATGAATAGTGGATAAGAACAGACTAAAATTTTACTGTCATGAGAAAATCTGTAGATGCTGGAAATCCAAAGCACCACACACAAAATGCTGGAGGAACTCGAGAGGCCAGCAGCATCTATGGAAAAGACTGTGATATTTATGAAGAGAGTTCTCTGTGTTATAAAGGAAGGACTTGGACAAGCAGTTTAAAAGCACTGGTATTCTTTGAATCACAGCCCACAATGGGTCAAACATTTTCTTGGGTTTTTAGGGGGGAGATAAAAGTAAAGAGGCAGTAATACTATAGAAAGCTTAATTGTCATAGATTTTATTTTCATCTTATGCCCTGTCATTTCAACTGTTCAAATAGCAGAAATTGAATTGATATGCGGGAAGGGAAGGGGAGGAAGTCTTCAAAGTGCATATAAGCAATAGCTGGAAGGAAAAAAATATGAAGTGATTTTCAGTTGGTGGAATCTACTGGGATGAGGATAAGTCTACCAAGAAATTTGGAGCACGTACCATTTTAGTGAATGTAACTTGCATTTCCATTGTATCTGCAGAATTAAAGGTCTACAATTTGGATTGTGATGAATGAAGTCCTAAAATACCTTCATGGATGTTTGTCTTATGAATTTACTCTGACCTTTATGATTCAGTATTCCTGTCCCACACAGGCAGACATTTTCACATTGACAAATTATTTATAGATTCGTTAGGCTATTAGTACACTATTGAAATTCTGAATTCCTATTAACTAATTAGAGGCTACAGAAACATGTATACTGTTTATCAAACTAGTTGGAGGCTCTGACGAGGGTGTTTTATCAAAACGTTGTAATAATTAGCCGGGGATAATTACAGATTTTCAGTGTGAGTATATCTACTGTTATGAACTGCTAATTGAAAGTTTGTGTTTTACTATGGAAGAATTCAGTATTTACTGTAAACTTTCAATACTCTGAAATATATTTTCTGTTATTAATAGCTAAGCTTTATTTGAACACGTTAACTATGAAACAACTTCTTGTTTCTGTGTCCTCTTGGATTAATCACTTGACAAGTTATGTATATTGGTTTACATAAAATCTTTGGAATGCAGGTTAATTCACTGCAACGATTTTCTGCTGTTGCTCAAGTATTTATAATCTAAAATTTAATATATGGCCAAAATGTTGTATTACCAGAATCTGTGTTACTTGTCTTAAATAAATATATTTTTCTTGCCTCATGTAAGCATTGTTGTGTCTATTTGCAATGTTGAAGTCAGTTCCACGGAGCTAGGTCATGATAGCTTGAGGAGCAGCTTCAGAAGTAGAAAACTGATTTATGGGAATGGGGAAGAATAACCCTCACCTCTCAGCAAATGCAAGCCTTGCTACGATGTAATTTTGTGAATGGCTTTCGCATAAGATGGAATACAGTGAAGGACAAGATCCATGGTGAATGGCTAAGTATGAGCAGAACATAAGCAGGCAGAGATGTGTGCCTGCTGCGTTCACCAGCAACTTTGATGTGTGTTGCTTGAATTTCCAGCATCTGCAGAATTCCTCGTGTGTACTTTTATTCTTGTTTTTAGCATCAGGCTGTCATGTGTAAGGCTGGTATTTATTGCCCATTCCTAACTGCCCTTAAGATGGTGGTGGTGAGCTACCCCTTCACAATGATATATTTCTTCTGATGTAAGTACTCCTGCACTGCTATTGACTTCCAGGACTTAAAACAGATGTTGATTAAAGAAAAAGAAATATATTACTGAGTCTGCAATATGCTTTTTATAATACCACAAACTGTGGTCATTGTGTGTTGGTGTTGGAGGGAATGGATGGAGTATGAATTAAGCAGGCTATTTTGCTTTGAAACATGATGAATTTTTTTAAAGGTTACTGGAGCTGCTGTCATTCAGGCAAGTAGAACTATGTAATTGTGGATGGTGGAACGGCTTTGGGATGTCAGTTACTATAGGATAGCCAAATTCTGACTTGCTTCTGCAGCCACAGTTTTTTATGTGTGTGATCCAGCTGAGTTTCTGGGAAATGATGGTGGTGACTCTGTGACGACAATAGCATTGAATATGATGAGTAGAAGGTGGATGGTAGACTCTGTGGATTGAGAAGATGATTGCTTGGAATTTGGTAATCTGAAGGCCTTTTGTCAATCAATTTGCACCTGAACGTTGTCAAGATTTGCTCCATGCAGCCATGGACTGTTTCATTAGTTGTGGATTTATGAATAGAATCAATTGTTTTGCAATTTTTGGTGAATATCCCCACTTTTGACTTTATGCTAGGACAAAGATCATTGGTGAAGAAGCTGAAAATGGTTAGGGCGAGGACACAGTCTTAACAAATCCTGAAATGATATCGTCAGAATGGGCTTGATCAATGTATAATAATCACATTTATTTTTCCACATGGAAAATTTGACTGTAACAATGGATTGATTTTCCTTTGATGTCTATTGCTTATGTTTTATCAGAGTTCTCTGATGTCATATTCGTTTAGAACACTACATAAGATCTAGTGTTGTTGAGTGCTGGCAAAATCCAAATTCGGCATCAGTGAGCAAGTTACTGGTGAATAAGTGCTGCTTAATAACACCTTGGACGACATCTGCCATCATTTTGATAATAATCAAGGACAGAGTATGACAAGAGTAGATCTCTTTGTTGTGAGGTTGTTCAGCTCTGTCTACTCCATGCAGATTTGCTATTTAAAATGCATGTAGTCCAGTATTGTAGCTTCAACAATTTGCTATCTTACACTCTTTACTGTATTGTGGTTTGTCCCCTGGCTTGATGGTAATGCTAGAAAAAGGGATAAGATGGGCAAAAAATAACAAATTGTGGTATTGTACAATTGCTGTGCACAGCATCTCTTGAAATCTGGTTCTGGGTTGACTCATCTGTTCTGAGCTACTGCATTTAGCACAATATTAGTGCCATATACTGTGAAAGAGGGTGTTCTCAGTGTGAAGAAGGCTTTGGAGAGAAAGATCTTTAGAAGTCATGATGTCAGTGGGTTTGTTGAACAGAGGTCAGGAGCTTCTGAAGTGAAGAGAAATTAAAAATGGTGGCGTGTTTTTTTCATTTGCCCAATGGTTTAAATTTTCTTTGCAAATAAAATACAGATGTACCCCGCTTTTCGAACGTTCGCTTTATGAAATCTCACTGTTACGAAAGACCTACATTAGTTCCCTATTTTCGCTAACAGAAGGTGTTTTCACTGTTACGTAAAAAGCCGCGTGCGGAAAAAAAAACAGCGCGCGCCCCGAGCAACTGCTCTCCCCTGGATTTGGAACGGCATTCTCGCCGGCATTGCTTAAACAAGTGCCTGTGAGCAGCCATTTGCAAGATGAGTTCCAAGGTATCGGAAGAGCCTAAAAGAGCTCGTAAGGGTGTTACACTTAGCATAAAGCTAGACATAATTAAGTGTTTCGATCGTGGTGAACGAAGTAAGGAGAAAGTGAGTTTGGCTTGTGGAAGTTGACGAAGATGATGTTGAAGAGGTTTTGGCATCCCATGACCAAGAACTGATAGATGAAGAGCTGATGCAATTGGAAGAGGAAAGGATAACAATCGAAACCTTAGTGTCCCACCACACCAAACCCCGGGCCGCGGACAGATACCGATTCGCAGAGAATGCAGCGGTAGCCAGGAGGCACCCAGCACGTCTTTAAGAAAAAAGTCAAAATAAACAAGAGAATTAGGGTGCCGCCCGGCACGTAAATGTCGGCCCAGATCAGAGACGATTGCCGATTGCAGTCGCCTCTGATCTGGCCCGACATTTATGCACCGGGTGGCACCTAATTAATTAGCTTGTTTATTTCAGCTTTTTTCTTAAAGATGTGCTGTGTACCTCCCGGCTACCGCTGGACCCCTGCGTTCTTTGTGACAATGTATTGCTCAGCGGCCTGGAAGGTGGGGGCCGCTGCACCACCCAAACTCCGACGACTCAGTCTAACACACCATCATCAGTGTGCTCGGCGCTGTCCCAATTCCGGTAAGTGATACTACACTGTACATATTATTTCTACTTGATATAGGCTGTGTATTTTTATGTGTTATTTGTATGATTTGGCGGCTTCATAGCTTAAAGGTTACTGGAGAGCGCTTGCGTGAGATTTTCTGCCGACGGCGCTTGCGCCATGTTTCTGCCTAGAGCGCTTGCGTGAGATTTTCGCTACGGAGAACAGTTCAGGCAGTCGTTGTAGAGAAGTATTTCTAATTTATAGGCTGTGTATTTATCATATATTTCCTGCATTTACTATATGTTACTGTTATTTTAGGTTTTATGTGTTACTTGGCACGATTTGGTAGGTTATTTTTGGGTCCATGTACACTCACAATTTTTTCCCATATAAATAAATGGTAATTGCTTCTTCACTTTACAACATTCTGGTTTACGAACCGTTTCATAGGAACGCCCTACCTTCGGATGGCGGGGGAATTTCCCTATTCAGCAACTTTTGTGTCCAAAACTGCATTGTATGAACAGCTTTTTAAAGTAGGATTATAGAAAATTAGTTTGCTCTTCCACGAAGGTGTAAGTGGGTCAAGAATTGCAATTAGCAATTTTTTGATGAAAACCTCACTGAAGGATCAATCATTGTGACGTAATTACTGTCATGATTGACAAACAGTTCTAGTTATTGGCAAATAAATTAAATGAAAATGGTGAGCTTTAATTTCACAGTTTCATGCTTAATTATTGATTAGATTGCATGTATTAATCAAAGCAGCGTGCAAACCCATTCTGAGTTTAACATTTCATTGACCCCATGTTGTCGTACTAACACATTTTCTTTTTCTGAGATTCTATTTGGTGGTTAGATTTTGTTACCAAAACTTTTATTGGAGCAGAGAGATAGCATTTTCCTGGGAGCATGCTCAAATCTAACAGCAACAACAAGGCCCTTGAATTTCTTAAAAGGTGAAGGAAATTATGGACTTGCTAAATTATGCTTTATAGATTATCAGATAATCCTACAAAACAGGATTTATTGGCACTGCTGTCACCTGGACAAAAGTAATGCTGCTGGTCCTGATAATCTTCTTTGATAATTGCTCACTCAGTTGTAACATAGTAATGGCTTGTAACCAGGAATCAGTCTCACAGATTTATGGAGTTTCTCTATTCAAGTTCAGAACACGTTTACATGAAGTGATCGAAATAATATGCCACCAATTTTACAAAGAGAAGACTAAATCTTTAAATTGTAAGCCTGTTAAATGTATTAACTGAATTTCTGGGGAAAAATGGCAACTCACTTTTCATCTTTATGTACTCTAATTGGAAGCTGAAGAAATAGTAGACATAAACACTAGAAGATTTGCAGAAGCTGGAAATCCAAGCAATGCACACAAAATGCTGGAGGAACTCAGCAGGCTAGGCAGATCTATGGAAAAAGAGTAAATTGTCGACACTTCAGGCCATAACCCTTCATCAGGAGTGGTGAAGCAGTAGAGGGGGTTGGGAAGGGTGTTGGACAGATTAAACATTCATTGGGGTACTAATCATTGAAATTGAAATTTAGATAATTTTTAGTTAGTTTCTTTTTCTAACGTAAAGTTGCTGTGATCTCCAGTCTGTTAATGAGCCATTGAAATGAGGGATTTGTGGACTATGCTTTCAGCAGCTTTCAAAGAGTCGCAAGTTACAACACAGCAGGAAGTTGTTCAGCTCGTTCCAATTATGCAGGGGCTACATGTTCAACTGTAACAAATTAATTCTATCATATAATCGGCTGCATGTTCATCATTTTTGTACTGAACTTCAATTTCATCCAAATCATTCTCATACACCACCTGCCTGTTCTAGAGTGGACTTCTGATTAAGTGTCAATCAACATTTTTTTTGTAACTTTTGCTTTGATCACATACTAGAGGAAGCTGTCTGGCAATTTTAGCCATTATAAATCAGTTGAAAGGCCAGTTCAAATGCTGTGTCATCAAGGATTATTTCAAACATGAAAAAATCTGCAGATGCTAGAAATTCAAGCAACACACATCAAAGTTCCTCCTCTACTATAAAGATGAAGCCACACT
The DNA here is from genome assembly GCF_963921235.1 of Mobula hypostoma. Classification (NCBI taxonomy): domain Eukaryota; kingdom Metazoa; phylum Chordata; class Chondrichthyes; order Myliobatiformes; family Myliobatidae; genus Mobula; species Mobula hypostoma. Next base: position 51,632,633 of record NC_086100.1, on the reverse strand, counting down.
CAGGTTGGAGGAACAACACCTTATATTCCGTCTGGGTAGCCTCCAACCTGATGGCATAAACATTGACTTTTCAAACTTTTGCAAATGCCCCACCTCCCCCTCGTACCCCATCAGTTACTTATTTTTATACACACGTTCTTTCTCTCACTCTCCTTTTTCTCCCTCTGTCCCTCTTACTATACCCCTTGCCCATCCTCTGGGTTTCTCCCCCCCTCCCCCTTTTCCTTCTTCCTGGGCCTCCTGTCCCATGATCGTCTCATATCCCTTTTGCCAATCAACTGTTCAGCTCTTGGCTCCACCCCTCCCCCTCCTGTCTTCTCCTATCATTTTGGATCTCCCCCTCCCCCTCCCCCTCCCCTTCCCACTTTCAAATCTCTTACTAGCTCTTCTTTCAGTTAGTCCTGAGAAAGGGTCTCGGCCCGAAACGTCGACTGTACCTCTTCCTATAGATGCTGCCTGGCTTGCTGCGTTCACCAGCAACTTCGATGTGCGTTGCAAGGATTATTGCAACTAATTTAAGGCATATTGTGGGCTTGTATTTAAATGCTGAGAGATTACTTAGTAGTTCTAATATTCCTGGTCCCATTACACTGTTTAAAGGAAATCAAGAGAGTTCTTATAGTTGACCTTCATTGCTTAATTAATCCAACAAAGCAATTCATTTAGCATTAAGTTCTGCCATTTGTGGGACTTCATTATTCTAATGGCTTATTTTTTTTTCTTTATCGTTTCTATTCCAGGATCATTCTCAGAACAATATATAGTTTTCAGAATCAGAATTAAGTTTAATATCCCTGGTATATGTCACAAAATTTGTACATTTCGGACAATTAAGTGGCTGCCCCAATTAGCTGACGTTTCATGGAAATAGTTAAAAGGTATAAAAAAAAGGCTAACTGCCATTTCACTGAGTAACAATTTATATATTTAAATGAAATTCAGAACACTACCAATACCTCTACAATACTATAAAACTATAATATTTAAAGGATTCAGAAGAACCTGTTTTCTTTTGATTGACTTTATCTGAACAAAATCAGTGCAGCCACCTAGTGCAGATAATGGACTGCCTTCGTTCAATGCTTTAGATGATTGCATCCTCCAAATCTTCATTTTCATTGTAACCTTCAAGATGATTGTCAATGCCTCCAAATTTTGTTGTAATTCCGAATTAGTTGAATATAGTGAAATCATTTCATTTTCGCTCGTGGCTGTTTTTGGCAACCCCAAACCTGAATGCTTGAAATTGCGATGAGCAAAACAGTTCTGTGTTATCGTAGTGCTTATGTTGCACCATCTATCAGTGACAAAAATCTCTGCTGTTTGAACACATACACACGCAACTAATGTTATTTAAAAACTCTTTCCTGTAAGCACTGTGTAGTGTCTAACGGCCACGCAAGTGCATGTGACTCACACTGGTTGGAAACTAGTCCTGACAAAGATCCTCGGTTCAAAACATCAACTGTACTCTTTTCTGTCGATGCTGCCTGGCCTACTGAGTTCCTCCAGCATTTTGTGTGTATTGCTAGTTAGAAACAGTTCGGTAATAAGACCATAAGGCATGACCTGGGAGGGGCAGACGTGAGTCTTATAAAGTGTAAATACCTCTTATAAGACCATAAGACAAGGGAGCAGAAGTCGGCCATTCGGCCCATCGAGTCTGCTCTGCCATTTTATCATGAGCTGATCCATTCTCCCGTTTAGTCCCACTCCTCCACCTTCTCACCATAACCTTTGATGCCCTGGCTACTCAGATACCTATCAATCTCTGCCTTAAATACACCCAATGATTTGGCCTCCACTGCTGCCTGTGGCAACAAATTCCATAGATTCACCACCCTCTGACTACAAAAATTTCTTCGCATTTCTTCGCAATAGTCTCCTGCTCAAATTTAGTGGCAGAATGCCTCAGATAAACAAAGGGAATCCCTTATATTTTCTTGATTTAGTTTTTGTTTTTTAAGAGTTGTCCAAAATAAATGGCTGATCTAATTTACCAATAGCCTAATTAAATGGAACCCACTGTGTGTGTGTGTGTGAGAAAAAATTATGTATGTAAAATTAAATAAGTACAACAAAAATTCATTGTCCATTCAGAAATATGATGTGATATGGAAGAAGTTGTTTCTAAAATGCTCACTGTGTGCCTTCATGCTCTTGTACCACCTCCTTGATGGTAACAAAGAGAAGAAGACATGCCTTGGGCGATGGGGGTCCCTAATGATGGATGCTGCCTTTTATGAAGCATTGCGTTTTGACAGTGTCCTTGATGCTGGAAAGTCTGGTGCCCACGATGGAGTTAGCTGAGGTCACAACTTTCTGCAGCTTTTTCTGATCTTGTGCAATCGGCCCTCCATACGAGATGGTGATGCATTCAGTTCCAATGATTTCCATGGTACATCTATAGAAATTTGCTCAAGTCTTTGGTAACATACCAAATCTCCTCAAACTCCGAATAAAATATAACCGCTGCAGTGCCTTCTTTGAAATTGCATCAATTTCTTAGGCCCAGAATAGATCTTCAGAGAAGAACACCAAAGAACTTGAAACTACTCACCTTTTCAACTGCTGATCCATCGATGAGGAGGGACTGGTGAGTGTTCCCTTGACATCCCCTTCCTGAAGTCCACAATCAGTTCCTTGGTCTTACTTACGTTAAGTGTAAGGTTGTTGTTGCAATACTACTCAGTCAGCTGATTTATCTCATTCTGTATGCCTGCTTGTCACGATCTGAAGTACTGCCAACATAAGTTGTGTCATTGGCAAATTTATAGATGGTGTTTGAACTGTGCCTAGCCACACAGTTAGTTAGGCTTTCTTTATGGAGGGTGAATCCTTGCAAGGTGACAGGCCCTGATGGAGTACCTGATAAGGCTGTGAGAACTTTTGCCTGCCAATTGGCAGGAGTATTCAAGGACATTTTTCACCTCTCACTGCTACGGTCTGAAGAACCAACTTGCTTCAAAAAGGCAACAATTGTATCAGTACCTTAGAAGAGTAATGTGAGCTACCTTTTTGACTATTGCCCAGTAGCACTCACATCTATAGTGATGAAATGCTTTGAGAGGTTGGTCATGGCTAGAATGAACTCCTGTTTCAGCAATGACCTGGACCCACTGCAGTTTGCCTCTCACCACAGCAGGACAGTAGAAGCAATCTCAATGGCTCTTCACATGGCCTTAGATCACCTGGACAATACAAACACCTATGTCAGAATGCTGTTTATTGGCTATAGTTCACTGTTTAATGCTATCATTCACACAGTCCTGATCGATAAGCTGCATAACCTGGGTCTCTGTACCTCTCTCTGCAATTGGATCCTTGACTTCCTAACTGGAAGACCACAATCTGTGTAGGTTGGTGATAGTATCTCCTCCTCACTGACGATCAACACTGGCGCACCTCAGGGGTGTGTGCTTAGCCCATTACTCTGCTCCATCTATAGCCATGACTGTGCGGCTAGGTATAACTGAAATACCATCTATAAATTTGCTGATGATCTCAGATGGTGATGAGAGGGTGTACAAGAGTGAGATTTACTGGCTAGTTGAGTGGCGTCACAGCAACAACCTTGCACTCAACATCAGTAAGATGAAAGAGCTGATTGTGGACTTCAGGAAGGGTAAGACAAGGGAACATGAACTAATGCTCATAGAGGGATCAGAAGTGGAGAGGGTGAGCAGTTTCAGGTCCCTGGTGTGTCAAGATCTCTGAGGATCTAACCTGGTTCCAACATGTCGATGCAGCTATAAAGAAGGCAAGACAGCAGCTATACTTCATTAGGAGTTTGAAGGGATTTGGTTTGTCAACTGAAACACTCGAAAACTTCTGTTGATGTTCTGTGGAGAGCATTCTGACAGGCTGCATGGGACTGAAAGAAGCTACAGGTGATCGTAAAATTGGTCAGCTCCATCTTGGGTACAAGCCTCCATAGTAACCAAGACATCTAAAAGGAGAAGATGGTAACATTCATCATTAAAGACCCCATCACCCAGGACATGCCCTCTTATTGTTAGCATCAGTTAGGAGATACAGAAGCCTGAAGACACACACTCAGCGATTCAGGAACAGCTTCTTCCCCTCCACCATCCGATTCCCAAATGGATACTACACCCATGAGCACTACCACACTTTTTTAATAATGTGCATTATTTCTGTTTTTGCACTGTTTTTATTTTAACTACATAATGCACTTTCTGTACACTTAGACACTTACAGACTTACAGACACTTTCTGTAGTTGATTTACTTATTTTTTCTGTCTATATTATTATGTATTGCTTTATACTGCTGCTGCTGCTAAGTTAACAAATTTCACGACACATGTCTGTGATAATAAATCTGATTCTGATTGCGGTTTCCCAATGAGAAAGTCAAGAATCTGTTAATGAGGGAGATACAGAGGCCTTGATTTTGAAGCTTGATGATTAGTACTGAGGGTATGATGGTGTTGAACACTGCATTGTAGTCAATAAACTGAAGCCTGACATAGGTATTGCTACTGTCCAGGTGGTCCAAGGCTGTAGACCTATTGTGGCAAAAGGCAAATTGCAGCAGGCCCAGCTCCATACTTAGGCACGTGTTGATTCTGGGTATGACAAACTTCTCAAAGCAATTCGTCACAGGAGATGTGAATGCCACAGGATGATAGTCTTTGAGGCAGCTCACCTTGCTCTTCTTAGGCACTGGTTTGATTGTTGCCCTTCTGAAGTAGGTAGGAACTATTTGCGGCATCAGTGAGAGACTAAAGATATCCTTGAACACTCCCACCAGTTGGTTGCCAGCATTGGTGACCTGGTTGAAATCTCCCACAGTGATACGGAAGCATCAGGGTGTGCTATTTTATTACTGCTGATCATGGTGCTCAGCTCCTCCGGTTCCTGCCTGACATTGGCCAGAGACGGAATGTACACTGCTACCAGGATGATGGCAGAAAACTCCCTCAGCAGATAAAATGGAATATGCTTGACCGCTAGATATTCCAGATAGGGTGAGCAGGTTTGAGACAGAATTGGCACATCTGTGCACCACAATGAGTTGTTATGAAACATGTTTTGTCTCCTCTACCTTGAAAAGTCTTAGCTGTTTTGTCTTTGTGGTGGAAGGTGTAGCCCTCAGGCTGCAGCACTGTGTCCAAAATGGTGGGGTGAGCCACGTTTCTGTGAAGCAAAGTATTCATCAGTCCCTGATGTCACTCTGGTACTGCAGTCTTGCTCTGAGATGTTTTCCAGGCACTGTACATTCGCTACCAGGATATTACAGAGTGAAGGTGTAAGGGCTCCGCATTTCAATCTTACAGGCAGACCGGTAGGCTTTCCATGCTTCCTTTTTCTTAAAGTGAAACTGCACTTACAATCCATATCTGTAGTTTTTGAGGATCAATAGATGTTTTAAAATGATGTACTCATAGCTGTGACTGTGGATTTCAGCTGTAGTAGTCCGAGATGGGATTATTTGATGATTCCCTTTGGAGCTTCACACAAAGAGTTGCCAGTTTCTGGCACTATCTCAACTAAGTTTTGCACTGCGATCAAATAATCCGAACAAAGTTTAAAAAGAATACATATTACTGGAGAACTCCATGGGGTCAAACAGCATCTGTGGATGCAGAGTGAATAATCACTGTTTCAGGTCTAAAGATGATGCCTGATCCATTGACTTCTTGCGTCAATTAAGGTTTACGCAGAGTATATAATTAGAACAAAAAAACAATAATTATATGTCACATGCTGCTTGGATAATTGTTAAATAAAATTAACCCTATTACAGGCTATGTATTGTGTACAAGTTTGAAAATCATTCAATAAGTTTGCCTTCCCTGGGGATTGGGGTACTGCTGGAGGCCATGATAAAGAATATCTACTTGAAAATTTGACAACTATATCTTTGGTATTATTGATTGTGCTTGTGATATATAAAAAAATACTCAAATTTCAAAGTATTATACACAATAGTCTCGTGATTACTGCCATAGTGGACGCACAGTTGAAGAGTAAATAAAATTTGAGGAGAAAGAATGTATTTTTTTTTGCTTATGAACCACAGTTGTATCAGGGGAAAATTTTGGTAAATAATGAAGCAACAAAATCATCTGTTGAAACAGTAAATATTTGGAAATATATTTTGTTCATCAGAATTGATATTGTTTCTTTATCCCAGTGCAGCACTGGCTGTCTTCCTAATTTAACCCTTTTAAATTTTAGCAGATTTTCTGATATGTCTGTACCATAGCTTCCCCAATACTGTGGACTTCCTTGGATCTGGTGCCTAAAACATCATACAATTTGCGGACCAGATAGGTCTGAGAAAAACTGTGATGGGTGGTACACTATTTTGCTAAACATTGCACCTGTGCATTCAATTTTAGCGACTATGCACATGGCCCACACACTCCTGTTTCAGGTCAAGTGGATCAATTCATTGGTATTCATTTCCAGTTCTCTGGCTGCTGTCTCCATCATCATTTGTCTTTGTCTTCCTCTTGCTTTCTTCCCTTCAATCTTTCCCATAATTACCATGCATTCTAACTCCTCTTTTCTAATCACATGTCCAATGAAGTTACGTTGCCTTTTCATGATCTCAAACATTATTTCTCTTTTTGTGTTTGCTCTGTTTGTGACATCCTCGTTAGATATTCATTTCATCCATGATATTCTTTGCGTCCTCCTCAAAAACCACATTTCTGCTGCTTCAATTCGTTTCCTCATGTTACTAGATATTGCCCAACATTCTGAGCCATATAACATTACTGGACAAACGTAACATTTTAGTACTCTGAGGCGGGTTGTCATGCCTAGTTTAGTATTAGTCAGTATACTCTTCATTCTCGTAATGGTGTCTTCTGCCATCCCTATTCTTCTTTTGATGTCCATGTCACACCTGCCATCTGATGTCACCCAGCTTCCTAAGTAGCAAAAGTTCTGTACTTGTTGTATGTCTTCCCTGTTTATTCTCAGCCTGCAGATAGGATTCTCCTTCTTTTTGGATATTACCATACATTCTGTCTTTTTGCAATTGATAGATAGACCCGTTTTTGCACTTTCTTCAACAACTGTATCAATTAAGTTTTGTAGTTCTTCCTCCATACTTACAATTAACACAGTGTCATCCGCGTATCTGAAATTATCGATGTTTTCACCGCCAACTTTGATTCCCAAGATGTCTCTTATTTTTTGTAATATTGTTTCACTGTACACATTAAATAAATCAGGGGAGAAAACATACCCTTGTCTAATGCCTCTCTTGATTTTCGTAAACTAACTGACTTTTCCATCTATTCTTACAGCGGCAGTTTGTTCCCAGTACAGATTTCTGATTAGGTGGAGGTCTTTCGAATCCAGATCTAGAGTTTTCTGTAATATTTCAAATAACTTATTGTGCTTCACTTTATCAAATGCTTTTGTGTAGTTGATAAAACAAACAGATCTTTTTACACTTGAATAGCTCGTTCTGATAGTATCCTTAACATCAATATTGCACTTGTTGTACCACTGTCTTTCACAAAACCACATTGTTCTTACCTATTTCAGCTTGTATCTTACTTTTAGCTCTTGTCATCAAAATTCTTAGAAGTATCTTGGTGATATGACTCATTAAACTTATGGTCCTATGTAATTCACATTCTATTGCTCCAGGTTTCTTAGGAAGAGTGATAAGTACTGATTTATGCTGTACATCAATGATTTAGATGATGGAATAGATGGCTCTGTTGCCTAGTTTGAAGGTGATTCGAAGATTGGTGGAGAGACAGGTAGTGTTGAGGAAACATATATGCAGCAGAAGGTATATTGTTCCGGAAGTGTTGTGGAACATCCAAGTGGTCTTTTGCAAACTTGAGACTTGCAATAATATGTTTTTGTTTTGGAGAATGGTGGTTTCCTCTGTGGTGTCCTTCCATGAACACAATTCTTATTCGGTTTTTTTCTTATACTGGGCAGATGAACAGAGACTTTAGTATGTTCGAGAGATTTCTGAAGGGTTTTGGCTATTAACCTTGGGTTCTTCTTCACCTCCTATAGCATTGCACATTGTGCTCTTGGTGTGATCTTTGTAGGATGGCCATTCCTAAACAGTAGCAATAGTATTGAATTTCCTCCAATTGTAGATAGTTTCTCTTACTGTGGTAAGAGTAAAGACACGTAGGTCTTTAAAAATGTTTTTGTAGCTTTTTCCAGCTTCATGCATCTCTACAGTTCTTCTTCTAAGGTCCTCTGAAAGTTTTTTCATTGAAGCATGATGCACATAAACAGATCTTTCTTGAGAAGAGCAAGCTCTGTCAGTAACCTGACTTTGTGTGTCTTTTATAGGGCGGAGCAGCCCTACAACCCACATCTCCAATCCCTCAATGATTGGAACACCTGACTCCAAATAGCTTTTGTAGAAGGCATTACCCCACAGGTTCACATCCATTTTCAAACCTGGACTGTGATTGTTCAAATTGTGTATTCAGTATTGACGAGAAGTACAATTGTTTGTATGTGTTTTTTTAGGCAGTTTGTGTTTGTCTTTTGTGACAGATGAAGATCAGACCACAATTCATGACTAATTAATGCAGAAAATCAGGTAAATGCAAAGGGTTCATGAACTTTTTCTTGCAACTGTAATTCTTCTTGTTTTTGGTACATGTGAGGTGTTACATTTTGGGAAGTCAAAGCAGGGTAGGAATTTCACAGTGAATGGTAGGGATGTGGGGAGTGTTATGGAACAGAGGAACAGGATTACCAGTACATGATGGTGTTACAAATAGGCTGGTTGGTGAAGAAGGCTGTTGGCAAGCTGCCCTGCATCATTCAGGGCATGCTCCTCCTCTTTTCCTTTCTCCTGTGCTCCACACCTCTCTCTAATCAGATCACTTCCTCTATAGCCCTTTATCTTTACCTTTCCCACCCACCTGGCTTCAGTTATCACCTTCTAGCTACCCTCCTTCCTTCCACCCCCCCCGCCCCACCTTTTATTCTGGCGACATTTCCCTTCCTTTCCAGTTCTGAAGAAAGGTCTTGGCATGAAACGGAAATATCAACTGGTTGTTCATTTCCAGTGGTGCTACCTGACCTGCTGCATTACACCAGCATTTTGTGGATGTTGCAATGAGTGTAAAAGTTGGGATGTTATATTGCAATTGTACAAGGGATTGGTGGATTTGCAATTGGAATACAATGGATTCTGGTTAATTGGACCATCAGTTGTTCAGGACAGCCACTTAGTTTGGGATAACTCCTAAAGACCTAAACCTATTTGAGATATCCTTCATTTGGGATAATACACCACTAATTGGGGCAACAGATTGTTGCCGAACAAGTTCTATCTCGTGTCAGTCACACGCACGTGTGTGGCTGTTAGACACTACATTGTATTTGGAGCAAACAGTTTTTAACTCGTGTTAGTTGCGTGTGTTTGTGTTCAAAACACAGGTGTAAAGTTTTACTACTTCACCATGTTAGGAACTACAAAGAACTTGCGGAGGTGTATAAAAATCATGAGGGGTATGGATAGGGTGAATGGGCTGAGTCTTTTTCCCAGGCTTGGGGAATTAAGAACAAGAGAGCATGGGTTTCAGGTAAGAGGAAAAAGATGTAAGAGGAATCTTTTTCACCCAGTGACTACTACTACGTCGACTCAGGCCTAGGGGGCCGGTGTCGGGCACAATGACGGACCTTCGACTTCTCCGTCTCCCTCATCAGTGTGTTAAGTTCATCTACATTAGCCGTGCCGCTATCTTCTGGGAGCGTGTTGACCATAGTCTTGGGAGGGCGCCCAGGGTTCATCTTCCCGTGCTTGGGCTCCCATATGATGACTAGGCTGGCAGGTAGCTCGGGGTGGCGTAGACAGTGCCCCGCTAGTTGCAGTCTTCTCGCCTCGATTTTAGTGGTGAGCATCAGTAGGTTGTTATAAAGCTTGAAGTTCATCATATGCTGTTGCCACCACACGTCGAGCCATCCAGAGCATTTGTGTATAGCAACCATCTAGAGAATTTCGCATAGTCTTGGTGAGTGTCCACGTCTCGCATCCGTACGTGAGAATGGACTCTATAACTGCTATGAAAATCCTCTTTTTAAGCCCTGTTCACCCAGAGAAGAGGGTATATACATGGAATAAACTGTTAGCAAAAGTGATTGAGGGAAGTACAATAGCAATATTTAAATCGTAGATTGATAGGAAAAGTTTATAAGGATATGGGTCAAATGTGGGCAAACAGGACATCTCGATTGGGATGAAAAAAAAATTCGCCCGAAGCACTTGTTTCCATGTTGTCTGGCTCTATATTACAGATTATATTTTTAAAAATCTGAGGTCCTTGTACCTGGGGAATGCATACCACCAGTTAGAGTACAACTCCTTTGTCACTGTTCTCTCTCTTACCTCTTGATTCCTCTGGACCAAGACGCACAACACAGTACATTCAGTATAACTCACAAATACGACAAAGTAAGATTACCATAAATATATTAACAAATGACAGGTGCATTTATGACACAAGTTTAAAAAGCAAAGAGTATAATGCTACTTGCGCTTCATACGTGATGAGACCTGGGTGGTGACAGGGAGTTCAGTAGTCCCACAGCCTGGGGAAGAACCTGTTTCCCATCCCAGATTCCTTTAATACTATGGTACCTCCTGCCTTGATGGTAGGGGTTGAAAGAGATTGTTGGACAGATAGGAGGAATCATTAACGATGTAAAGTGTCCTGCGTATGCAGCACTCCTAATATATCTCTGATGGGTGGAAGAGAGTCCCCGAGGATCCTCTCAGCTGTCCTCACAATCCTTTGTAGGGGCTTGCTGTCAGATGCCTTGAAATTCCTGTATCAGATGTATCCTGTATCATTCTCAATGCTGCTTCTGTAAATACTGGTTGGAATTTGTTATTCTAAGGAGTTTGCGTATTCTCCCTGCAACCATGTTGTTTCTCCTGGGTCCTCAAGTTTGCTCCCATATTCCAAAGCCTTACTGCTCAGTTGCTTAACTGACTACAATAAAGTACATGTACTAAAGGGAGGTGGAAGGAGGATCAGGAGAGAATTAATGAGCCTGAGAGAATCATATGTAAGGAATTTGATGGAGCAATGGGACAGACAGGAATATTTTTTTGAGAGCTGGTATTATGTAAACATGCCAGTTGTCCTCATTTTGAATTGTTAGAAAATATGACAAATAATGATGTTGATGACAATTCTACATGTTATTATTTTTGCTCATAAATTCGCATGACAAACCTTGCTAAATGCTTTCTGAAGTACCTCAAATGCTTCTCTATTCATGGTGTTAGTGATTTCCTCAAGATATTCAAATAGGCTGGTCAGTCCCGTACAAGAGAAGGTTGGTTACTCTTTTTCTTATGACGAACAACTTTATCTTCAGGTTTCCTAAATATGTCAATTCACATCTCTTAAGATAATCTTCATTTTTTTCACCTAGCTGGAAAGCATCTAACATGTTATTCCATGAAATATTTTTACTGCATTTTGCAGTAAGATCCTGGGTAAGTAGTTTATCGTTTCATTATCTCCTCAAAAACAGCAGGAGCTGAAAAATATGATATTATTTCTTTATCGTTTTTAAACATTCATTTGTTATCTCATGTATGTCTTTAGGGCCTGGGGGTTTTGGAACATATAAAATAAATAAGAACACAAGAAATAGGAACAGAAATAGACCACTCAGGTTTGCAAGTCTGCTTCTCTACTTTCATCCTCAAATGTCATTTTATGCCCTAACTCCTTGATTCCTTTTGAATCCACAAATATATCATTCTCTGCTTTGAATACAATCAGTGACGTAGTCTCCATAGCCCTTCAGTACAGAGAATGGTGAAGGATGCACAACCCTTTGAATTTATTCTGTTTACAATCTTAAATGGACTTCCCAGTAGCTTGTGACCCTGTTTTAACCTAATTAGCTATTAGTGTCCCGATAGTGCCTGCTCTGTTCAGCCCCCAAACGTTTTGTAATTCTCAGTGATGTCCCTTCCCATTCTTCTAAACTCGAGAAAAACACAGCCTTACTCCATTGCTATTCATACAACGGACTTGACAACCCAGTGAGGTGAATCTTTTGTGGACTCTTACCTGTTCCACTGTTCCATGTATATATTTCATGGTCAGAATTTCAAAATTTCACAAAGTACTCCAGATATGGTTCGGCCAAGAACTTACTTCTATACTCAAATCTTAAGGTGAAGCCTAATGTAGCAATTGCTTTCCTGATTGTCTCCTGCATCTTTTTGTGGGCTGTCAGTGATTAGTGTACTAAGATAACTAGATCTCATTTGAACATTAATATTTCCCAATCACACATCTTTTAAATAATACTGAGCAATTAATGCTTTCCAACTGAAGAGGATAAATTCACATCTTTCCAGGTGGTATTCCATCTCCATGCTGTTGCCTATATTCCTTAGGTCTTCTGAGCATCCTCATTACTATTCATGTTCCCACTTCCTTTTGTATCATCATCAAAAATGGAAATACTACATTTGGTCCCCCTCAGCCAAACTACTGACATGGATTGTGAGTAATTGGGCCCCAAAAACAGATCCCTGTGGCACAGTGTTACCACTGAGAAGAATTCATTTATTCTAGCACTATTTTCTATCGGCTTACTAATTTGCAGTCTATTCACATTTCCCCTCAATAGCAAGTGTAAGGGGTTTCTTCTTTTATGTTACTGCGTAGGCTAATCAAAATGGCTTCTTTGTTATGTTATAATTAAAATGGCTTTTCTGAAATAACTGCGATGTAAGGAATTCTCTCTCTGTCTGCTTGTTTGGGTTATATTATTGATAAGAGAGGGAACGACCCAATTGGGATAGATCTTATTCTTTCTTGTGTGTCTGTAAGCTATTGTGTTGGCGCGAGTTTTGGGGGAGAAGGCGCGATGGAGACAGAAAGAGTGGACGCGATGCTGTAAGCTGGCCGACGGGACAGATCCCGAGTGGGAGTCTGAGGCCTAGGGTTTTCGGTGAGGAGAGGAGATGAAAACGCACTCGTGTGGAGCGTCTGATCGATCACCGTGGTTGGTACCTGGCAGTGGGTCGAGGTGGTCAGAGGGGATCAAATGGTGGAAAGAGGACCCTGTTATTTAAGCTCCAACTGTTGTCCACGAAGTGGTTGAGCTTTGATAAGTTTGGCGCCTTTTACTTTCCTTTTATATTTTATCTCTATTAATTACATAGTTCCAGTAATATCTATAAATTGTAATCACTTAATTGCATATGGTGTATTGTCTGTTATTTGGCAGGATGGGGTACATCACACAGCATCCACACAAACTTGATTACCCAGTTTGGCAGGGCCGAAGGCTGCTTCCCCTAGACGAAAGCGAGTTGAGCGAGCCTGAGGCTGACTAGGGGGCTACACAAGTATGTTCTCAGTTCCATTCAATAAGAAGCACATTGCTTTGGATACTTCTGGTGGGATGGGGCGGGGGGGGGGGGGGCTGCTGCCAGGGGAAGGCTAGAAAAACCAGGTCTTTGGCACTGAGTCTGGCTATGTGGCTCTGAAAGAAGTTAGGGAGAAGAGAAAGCAGTGGTGTTTCAGTAGGAGGGAGAGGAAGGAGATTCTGTGCAGGTGTAGCAGACTCCCAGATGCTATGTTGTCTCCCAGATGTCAGAATCAGGAACATCTTTGATTGGGTCCGCAGAGTTCTTAAATGAAAGGATAAGCAGCCAGAGTTTGTGGTACATATTGGTACTAATGGTATAAGTAGGAAAATGGATGAGGTCCTAGTGAGTGAATGTGAGGGGGGTTAGGCAGGAAGCTGAAAATAGGACCTCAACAGGATCTCTGGATTGGATGCGTTAGTGAGGATAAGAATGGAATAATGTGGCAGAGGAATGTGTGTGTTTGGAGAATTGGTGCATGGGGTAGGAGTTCAGATATGTGGATCATTGAGATCTCTTCCGGTGAAGGTATGACTTGTATGAAAAGGATGGGTTACATGGAATTTGAGGGTGACCGGACACCTTGCAGGCAGGTTTGCTAGAGCTGTTGGGAGGGTTTAAATTTTGTTGCTAGGGAGTTGGGAACCAGAGTGATGGGTCAGATGATGGAGCAGTTGTCATAAAGGTAGATGCAACATGTAAAGAAACTGTGAGGAAGGACAGGCAGTGGATGGGACATAACTGCAGTCAGTTGGAAAGGTTGAAATGTGTCTATTCTACTGCAAGAAGTATCAGGAACAAGGGTGATGAACTTAGAGCATTGATCAATACATGGAACTACGACGTTATGGCTAGTACAGAGACTTGGCTGTCACAAGGGCAGGAGTGGCTGCTGGATGTAGCAGGTTTCAGATATTTCAAAAGGGAGAGTGAAGGAGATAAGAGGAGTGGGAGAGTGGCATTGCTAATCAGGGATAGTGCAACAGTTGAAAAAATGGAGGGTGTCATGGAGAGATTGTCTTCTGAGTCAGTGTGGGTGCAAATCAGAAACAAGAATAGAGCAATCACTCTATTGGAAGTATTCTGTAGACTCACAGTAGTAACAAGGACACCGAGAAGCAGATTGAGAGGCAGACTTTGGAAAGATGCAAAAATAGTAGGGTGTGGTCATGGGTCACTTCAACTTCCCTATTATTGATTGGCACCTACTTAGTGCAAAAAGTTTAGATGGGTTAGATTAGAATTTGTTTGGTGAGTCCAGAAAGGATTCAAGACACAATATGAAGACAAGCTGTCCAGAGGAAAGGCCATACTGGATCAAGTACCAGGCAATAAATCTGCTCATATGACTAATCTCTCAGTGGGTGAGCATTTCAGAAACAGTGACCACTACTCCCCGATCTTTAGTATAGTCTTCGATAGGGATAGGAGCAGAGAGAATGAAATAGTATTTACTGGGGGAGAGTGAATTTTCATGTTATTAGGCAGGAACTTGGGAGCATAAATTGGAAACCGACTTACCCGGGGAAAAGCACATTGGAAATATGGAGGTTATTTGGGGAGCACTAGCATGGGGTTCTGGATAGGTTTGTCCAACTGAGGCAGGGAGGGGATGGTAGGATGAAGAAACCATAGTTCCTTCAAGAGATGTAGAACATTGAGTAAAGAGGGAAAAGGAAACATACCAAAGTTTTAAGAACCAAAATTCAGCCAAGGCTCTGGAAAATTAGAAAGTAGCCAGGAAGGAGCTTAAGAGGAGTCTTAAGAGAGTTAGATGGGGACATGAGAAGGCCTTCTCAAGCAGGATTTAGGAAAACCTCAAGGAATTCTGCACAAGCATGAAGAACAGGAGGATGACTAGTGTGAGGGTCGGAACAATCAGTAATAAAAGAGGAAACAGGTGTCTGGAGCTGTAGGAGGTGGGAGAGGACCTCACTGAATACTTTGCTTCAGTATTCACCAGTAGGAGAGGCCTTGATGAATGTGAAGACAGTGTGAAACAGGCTGAAATGCTGAAACATGTGGATATTAATAAAGAAGATGTGCTAGAACCTTTGGAAAAACATTAGGGTAGATAAGTCCCTCGGATCAGATGGAATATACACTAGTTTATTACAGGAAGCAAGAAAAGAGATTGCTGTGCTTTTGGTGATGATCTTTGTGTTCTCACGGCCACGAGGCAGTACCAAAGATTGGAGGGTGGCAGATGCTATTTCTTTGTTCAAGAAAGGTAATAGGGATGATCCTGGGAATTATAGACCAGAAAGTCTTATGAAAGTGGTGGGCAAACTATTAGAGAGGATTCTTGGAGACAGGGTGTATGAACATTTGGAGCAGCACTGGGTTATCGGAGATAGTTAGCATAGCTTTGTAAGGGTAGTACGTGCCTCGCGAGCCTGATTGAATTCCTTGAGGAAGTGACAAAACAAATGATGAAGGAAAAGCCGTGGATGTGGCATATATAGATTTTAGTGAGGTGTTTAACGAAGTTCCCCATGGTAGGCTTATTGAGAAAGTCGTGAGGCATGGGATCCAGGGAAAAATGCTGCGTTGATTCAAAATTAGCTTCTCCACAAAAGGCAGAAGTGATAGTAAATGGAGCGTATTCTACCTGGGGAATCAGTGACCAGTGGAGGTCCTCAGAATCCCTTGCTCTTTATGATTTTTACAAATGACTTGTATGAGGAAATGGAAGGGTAAGTTAGTCAATTTGTAGATGACATGAAAGTTGGTGGTGCTGTAGATGAATTAGACATTTGTCATAGGTTTCAAGTACTGAGAAGTGGCAGATAAAGTTCAGTCTGGAAAAGTATGAAGCAGGTACATTAAGGCCATTTAAGAGACTGATAGGCACATGGATGAAAGAAAAATTGAGAGGGCTGTACTGTGATATATTGTCCATGTTCCATACCAGTATTTAAGCCGAATTTCATGCACTGCATCTTTGTTCTCCAAATTGTACTGCACCATATTGAAAACCTTCTGCTAATCCTCATCTGCTGGAGAAACTGAACTTCCTCTCCACGTGGTAAAGAGATTCAGGTAAGAATAAATAAGACATACGATTCCTATAAAAAGTATTCAGCCCCTTGGAAGTTTTCATGTTTTATTGTTTTACAACATTGAATCACGGTGGAATTAATTTAGCTCTTTTGACATTGATCAACAGGAAAAGTTTCTTTTATGTCAAAGTGAAAACATCTGTACAAAGTGATCTAAATGAATAACAAATATAAAACACAAAATAATTGATTGCCCAAGTATTCACCCCTCCCCTTTAATATGGCATATCAATCATCACTGGTGCAGCCAATTTGTTTTAGAAGTCACATAAGTAGATAAATGGAGATCACCTGTGTGCAGTCAAGGTGTTTCAATTGATTGTAGTAAAAATACACCTGTATCTAGAAGGTTCAACTGCTGGTGAGTCGGTATCCTGGCAAAAACTACACCACAAAGACAAAAGAACACTCCAAGCAACTCCGCAAGAAGTTTATTGAAAAGCACAAGTTGGGAGATGGATACAAGAAAATTTCGAAGTCACTGAATATCTCTTGGAGTACACTTAAGTCAATCTTCAAGAAATGGAAAGAATATGGCATAGCTGTAAATCTGCCTAAAGTAGATTGTCCTCAAAAACTGAATGCAAGAAGGAGACTAGTGAGGGAGGCCACCAAGAGACCTATGACAACGCTGGAGGAGTTATAAGCTTCAGTGGCTGAGTTGTTAGAGACTGTGTATGCAATAACTGTTGCCTGGATTCTTCACCAGTCAGAGCTTTATGGGAGAATAGCAAACAGAAAGCCACTGTTAGAAAAAAGAACTCCCATGAAATCTCGACTAGAGCTTGGCAGAAGGCATATGTTAGGCTCTGAAATCAACTGGAAGAAGATTCTATGGTCTGATAAAACCAAAATTGAGATTTTTGGCCATCAGACTAAATGCTCTGTTTGGCATAAGCCAAACACCGCACATAATCAAAACCACACCATCTCCACCATGAAACATAGTAGTGGCTACATCACACCGTGGGGATGCTTCACTGCAGCAGACCCGGGAAGGCTTGTGAAGGTAGAGGGTAAAATGAATGCAGCAAAATACAGTGATATCCTGAAGGAAAAGCTGATGCGGTCTACAAGAGAATTGCTACTTGGAAGATGATTTGTTTTCCAGCAAGACAGTGACACCAAGCATCAAGCCAAAGCTACACAGGAATAACTTAAAAAAAAATTAATGTCCTGGTGTGGCTAAGTCAGAGACCAGACCTCAATCCAATTGAGAATTTGTGGCTGGACTTGAAAACGGCTGTTCACTGATGATCCCTGTGCAATCTGACAGAACTTGAGCAGTTTTGTAACAAAGAATGGAGAAAAATTGCAGTGTCCAGATATGCAAAACTGATCAAGACCTATCCACACAGACTCAAGGCTATAATTGCTGCCAAAGGCACATCGGCTAAATACTGATTTGAAAGGAGTGAATAATTATGCAGTCAATTATTTTGTGCTTTATATTTGTAGTTAATTTAGATCACTTTATTGAGTTCTGTTTTCACTTTAACACAAAAGAATCTTTTTCTGCTGATCAGTTTTTTTTAAAAAATGAAGCCAAATTAAAACAACTGTGATTCAATGTTGTAAAACAATAAAACATGAAAATTTCCAAGGGGACTGAATACTTTTTATAGGCACTGTAGATGCTGCAAATATGAAATAAGATGGAAAATAGTGGGAAACTCAGGAGATATTCAATGTTGGAAGAAAGTGCAGCAGTTAATGTTCCGTGTCCTGATGAAAAGAGAGAACATGTTAATTTTAGGCAGCTGAGAAAGTGAGGAAGAGGGATGGTGGAACAAAGGAATTTTTTTCCGATAGGGTGATACTTTAATATGGCAGTTCAGGTTAAATTAAACCTCTTGTCTGTGCAGTTTGTTGTTAATAGTAAGTCTGTGTGACATGCCCAGTAGGCAAGTCTATACAGATACAAAGGAATAAAAAGAAACTGAGCCAATATGATGATAGGCAGAAATGGCAGTTTTGATGCAGACAGAAAGAGAATTTGACTTCAGATACCTCACCTCAGATGGCAATTCATGGGTGTAATAAAAATCATAAACAGTTTTGATAAAGTAAACAAGCTATACTCAGTGGCAGAATTTTCAGTAACCAGAGGTCGTAAACTCAATGTGTGTTTGTTTTGGTCTTCTGCTGCTGTAGCACATCCACTTCAAAGTTCAATGTGTTGTGCATTCAGAGATGCTTTCTCGCACACCACAGTTGTAATACATGGTTATTTGAGTTAATGTTGCCTCCTGTCAGCTTGAACCAGTCTGGCCATTCTCTTTTGACATCTCTCATTAACAAGGCGTTTTTGCCCACAGAACTGCTGCTCACTGGATTTTTTTTTTAATTTATCACATCATTCATTCTCTGTAATCTCTTGAAACTTGTGTGTGAAAATCCATGAGATACTCATTCCACCCTGTCTGGCACCAACAATCATTCCACAGTCAAAGTCACGTAGATCACATTTCTTCCCCATGCTGATGCTTGGTCTGAATAACAACTGAACCTCTTAACTATATCTGCATGCTTTGTTGCACTGAGTTGTTGCCCACTGATTGGATATTAGTATTTATAAGCAGGTGTACAGTTGTACCTAATAAAGTGACCATTGAGTGCAGATTTAAACTTAGGGGGGAAAAGAATCAGAGAAGGTATAAGAAATATACTTTCGCATTTGAATTTTTTATGATCTGGGAAATAAGTCATTAAAATCTTCCACAAAGAAACTGGATGAATATTTCAAGTGCAACCATTTGCTGAACTAAGCAATTTAGGGTAAAGATTTGTAGTGGGATTAATCAGGTTGTTCTATAAAAGAGCTGATATAGATCCCTTTTGTTGTCTGATTCCAATGATTATGTGATAGACAGATGTGAAATATTGAAACCTTAATTCAGCGCAGTGTTAATTAACCTCAGCTAACTGAGGATTCTGCTGCCTGCTTTTTCCTACCGTAATCCTTCAAATGCTTCCATTTAATTGTTTATCCAAACTCCATGTGATAGTTATGAACCTTTTCAAGAATTAGTTTCCGGATAATAAATTTCAGTGTAGAAGTATTTCCCTCTTATCCCTACTGATACATTCACCAATTTGCTTGAACCTGTGCCCCTGCTTACTGAACCTTCTACAGTAGCAATGGCTTATTGACCTTATCAGAGCTCTTCTAGATTTTGAATGTCTCCATCATATCTCACATAAATTCAATTTGTTTAAATCTTGTCATATGTATTCTATTCCAAGTACCAATCTAGTAAATCAACCTCTCAATATTAGGCCTGCATAGCTAGAATACTGCAGCTTGTGTCAGATGAGTATTTAAAAAAGATTAAGAGTATTACTTATGAAGAGTAACATGAAGTAGAAGAAGTAGTGTAACTCAAGTAAAGTGCGAGTGACCTGGGTTCAATTCCTGCCACTGTCTGTAAGGAGTGTTTACATTCTCCCTGTGAGCACATGTGTTTCCTCTGGGTGCTCCAGTTCTCTCCCACATTCCAAAGACATGTGGGTTGGTAGATTGAAGTTGCTGGTGAAGTTGCTCGTCACAAAGGGTCTCGGCCTGAAACGTCGACTGTACCTCTTCCTAGAGATGCTGCCTGGCCTGCTGCGTTCACCAGCAACTTTGATGTGTGTTGCTTGAATTTCCAGCATCTGCAGAATTCCTGTTGTTTGGGTTGGTAGATTAATTGGTCACATGGGTGTAATTGGCGTGTGTGAGCATGCTATATCTATAAACAATTTTCTCTGAACTGCACACTGACAGATGAATGAAATTGTTGGACCAATCCAAAAACTGCAGAGGGGTTGCGAACGAGGCTGAGTAATTCAGAGCACCTGCTTTAATGCATGGCCCCACGTTCATGATAATAGAGTATGCTTTTTTGTATTTTCCCTAGTGATGATTCCATATGTTTGTTTGGGTGTTCAGTGTATTAAGACTAGGAATTGGTTTTGTTGATTACGATTTTGAATTTTTTTAATTGGTGAGGTTCTTCACCTTTTTTGGGGTTAAGCGTTCCTAATGTTTAAGCAGGAGCTATTTAAGAATAAATAGAAGACCTTTGCACAGTTTGTTATTCTCTGCACGCTAGTTGTTTTTTTCATTGATCCTGTTATAGCTAAGACTCTAGATTTGCTGAGTATGCCTGCAGGAAAATGACTCTCAGGGTTGTATATGATGACATACATGTACTTTGATAATAAAAAAAACTTTGCTTTTTATTTTTGTTCATAACTGACAGTAACTTTGAAGAAACTAAATCTTGAATATCTTTTGATGTACCTTTTTTTGACTTAAGACAGTTTCACTGTCTCAAGTATAAAAAGTTTTTTATTCTATACATCTATTGAATGACATTTTAAAGTGAAATGAGAAGTAATATTTGATACAACATGCAGAATGCTGGAGGAACTCAGCAGGTCAGGCAGCATCCATGGAAATGAACAAACAGTGCTTGTAAAAGCGCAAACATGAGGAAATCTGCAGATGCTGGAAATTCAAGCAACACACAAAATGTTGGTGGAACGCAGCAGGTCAGGCATCATCTATAGAAAGAGGTACAGTCGACGTTTCGGGCTGAGATCCTTTGTCAGGACTAACTGAAAGAAGAGATGGGCAGAGATTTGAGGGGGGAGGGGGAGATCCGAAATGATAGCAGAAGACAGGAGGGGGAGGGATGGAGCTAAGAGCTGGAAAGTTGATTGGCAAAAGGGATACAAGACTGGAGAAGGGAGAGGGTCATGGGACAGGAGGCCTAGGGAGAAAGAAAGGGGGAGGGGAGCCCAGAGGAAGATGGAGAGCAGGCAAGGAGTTATAGTGAGAGGGGCAGAGGGAGAAAAATAGAGAGAGAAAAAAAGACTGGATGTTTTGGGCTGAGACCAATTTACTTTGAAATCTCAACAATTGGTGTGTATCTGGTAGGAAGTTCAGGAAGTAATCAAATGTGAAGTTTTTTTGTGAGAATGGATCTAGATATAGTAATAGACCACTTTTAAGTGGTACTTTCTGAACAATTTATCTGGATACACAGGGCAGCAGGGAACAGTTCTTTATAAAATATTTGTTACATATAGAAGGCTTCGTGCTATCTTGAATTTATTGAGTTTGACGAAGCACAAGAAACAGTGCAGATAATTTTTATGCCTTGTCGCTTACAGGCAGCCTTATGAGACTGATAGAAATCATGATTTTAAAAAATCTCTGATTCAACCCCAAAGGAAGTTTAAAAAGAGCATCTTTCATGCACTTGTAACTCTGGACACTATCAATTGTTGTATCATTCAATGTAGTCTTTACAGTGTGCAGAATTGAGATACGGAGAATGGTTTTCAAAAAAAAATTATTTTGCTTTGGTTTAAATTTGTAGGAAGTTAAATGAATATAAAAATAAACAGGGTTGAAAATCTTTGCAATTAACTGCCAGTATGTTGTTGACACAGGCTTATTTATTTCATTCATTTATGTGAAGTCAAAAGGAATTACTACCACATAATCTGTTATTTTGTGGGTATTATGGTTTAGTTTGATAACTGAAATAATACCCAAAATTCCTATGAAGCATAAGGATTCTTCTCTTGAAATAGCATTGAAAACAGACCTCATGTAGGCAACGTATTTCTTGAAATGCTGTGATCTTGGATAAATCTTTCAGGATTATAGTATTTAAGTATGGTAATCCTATTTACAGTATTTTTCACTTTGGAGCTTATCTTCAAATATTCGGGAAAGCAAAACTTAAGCCCTTCCAACCTGATCACTAAATAATTTTAAGGATAATAATTGAAAAGTTTTAAGGTAGATAAATCCATGGTGGCTGATGGAAACTCTGCCAGGTTACTAGGAAGTGGTCCAAGTGAGGACAGTGCTGAGGACTTGACAGAGATCATTGTATTCACTTTAGCCATAGATGAAGTAATAAAATATTGGTGAGTTGCCAATGTTGTTTAAGAAGGAGAATGGGGATTACTCAAGAAATTATGTCAGTATTCCATACACTAATGGTAGGGAAATTACTGGAGAAGACTCTTGGGGTCAGGATTTACTCGCATTAGTAAGATATTTAGGATGGCTTTCTGAGGGGAAGGTCATGCCTTACAAACTTAATGGAAGTTTTGAGGAGGTGGTAGATGATTGATGGCAGCTGGGCAGTAAATAACCCTACGTAGATTTTAAAAAGGAATTGGACAAAATCCCTCATCGACCTGAAGGTGAAGTCACGTGGGATCCACTGTGAGTTGGTAAATTGGATACAGAATTGGCCTGGTCATAGAAAACTCAGGATAATAGTGGAGAGGTGCTTTTCTGACTGGTTATCTGTGACCACAGGTGCTCTGCAAGTATCAATCCTGTTTGTAATATACAGTTGGCCCTCCTTATCCGTGGGGGATTGGTTCTGGAACCCCCCTCCCCCCGCGGATACCAAAAAACGCGGATGCTCAAGTCCCTTATTTAACATGTCTCAGTTCGGTGACTTTAGGACCCGGGGGAGCTCAGTGTGGTGGACTTTAGGACCCGGGGGAGCTCACTGCTGCTGAATCCACAGTGTTTCTGCTCCATTGACGGAAAGCGATCGCGATTGAAAATAAAATGGAAATAATAAAGCGATCGGAAAGAGGTGAAACGCTATCGGTCACTGGAAAAGCATTAGGCTACAGTCGGTCAATGATTGGAACAATTTTGAAGGATAAAGTGAGAATAATGGAGCATGTGAAAAGCTGTGCCCTGAAGAAAGCTACAATTACTACTAAGCAACGCAGTGGTTTAATTATTGAAATATATGTTTCTTAAGTGTTTTATATGCATAGAAAGGTAAAATATATACTATATACTAAGACAAATAGTTGACTAACTGAAGCTAAATAATACCAGATGTACCTGTTCCGACTTACGTACAAATCCGACGTAGAGACTGCCTGTACTTTAAATCATCTCTAGATTACTTACAGTACCTGATACTATGTAAATACTTGTTATACTGTACTGTTTAGGGAATAATGACAAGAAAAAAAAATCTGTACATGCTCAAATCAGTGCTGGAGAGAAAATTTCTGGTTTTTCCCGATCCGCGGTTGGTTGCATCAGCGTATGCGGAACCCACGGATAAGGAGGGCCAACTGTATATATGTCATGATTTTGAAGAAAATGTGGGTGATATGATTCATGAGTTTGCACATGATGTGAATGTTGACAAAGCTGTGGACATTGAAAAAGGTTATTAAAGGACACAGCAGGATATAAATCACTTGGGTATTTGGTCATAGAAGTAGCAAATTGAGTTTAATCTAAACAAGAGTGAGTCAAACACAGTTAATGATGTACGTGCAGGTCTTGGCTTCTCAATCCATAGCCATATGAAAGTGGCAACACAAGTGGATAGAATGGTTAAGAAGACATACAGCATGCTTGCCTTCATTGGTTGGCATAATCAATATAAAGAGTTTGCAAGTCATGTTGTAGCTGCATTGAACTTTCATCAGCCACATTTAGATTATTGTACGAAGTTCTGTTTGCTGCACTTACAAGAAAGATGCGGAGGATTTAGAGAAGGTGCAGAAGAGTTTCATCAGGATGGTCTCTCGTAGGTCAGTATTAGCTTTAAAAAGAAGTTGGACAAACTTGGATTATTTTTTCTGGAGAATTGGATATTGAAAAGGTGACCTGCTAAAAAGATAGAAAATTTTGAGAGCAAATATAAGGATGATAGAAACTTTTTTTCCCCTCAGTGTATAAATGTCAAATGCTGGAGGATATAGGTTTAATGTGAAAAGATGAAAGGAGATGCACTGTACAAAGTTTTTTTCTCCACATAGTGCCTGGAATATGTTTTTGGGGTGATAATAGTAGTAGATACGATAGCAATGTTTGTGATGCATTTAGACAAACTGGTAAGAAGGCAGGAAAGAGGAATGTAGACCGTGTGCAGGCAGCTGAGGTTACTTAGATTGGCATCATGTTTGGTGCAGAACTGGTTGTCAAGGGGTCTGTTCCTATGCTGTGCTGTACTGTAGTTTGATGTCAACCAGCTCATGTGCTGTTAATTCTGATATTTGTTGATACAGGTATGATTAATTTGGAAAAAAAAACTAAGTAATTCCGACATAGATTGAAGTTTATAGTTTCAAACCAATTCTAAATTTACACAGTAAGTCCCTGACTAATGAGCTGTAACATTTCCCACTGGTTAGTTGCATAACCACAATTCCCTCTATTTCTATGTGTGATATTTTTTATGCTGGGAAATTAAAGCAATATTTATTCTGAGTTGCCATGCCCTTATTGAATTAGTCCAAGTATTAGTTAATCACGAATTTGATATTTGAATTGTTGGTGGACACCTGGTAATAACATCCTGAGAAGTGTATGTCAGCTTTAATTGTCACAACTTATTCTTGTTCTGACTCAGCCTTATGGCGTTTTAAATCTCAAATGAACCTCCTCATTCCTCAGTTCACTCTAACAAAACATGGAAGCTGTCTTTCTATCATCTAAGTGATCTCACGCTCTACGGATATGGCATCATAATAATGATATAGTGTTTGACATTGGTAACTTTTCAGAATCTTTTATTTCAGGAGCACAGACCTAAAAGTACTTTATTATTCAGCCCCTACCTTATGCAATGCCTTTGGATCATTGATGACTTGCTTTTACTTGTTCTGTAGCTTCTGAGGATGACTGATGAGACCAACGTGGAATTCATAGACTGTATCACAGATGGGCAAGATGATACCTTATGAAGCAGGCAAGAAGGTAGTTTGTAAAATGTCACACTGCGTCCATCATTTATGCCGTGCGTTTCTGCAACATGGGCTCGTTGATTTCTTCATTTAATGATCCAGGGATTCCCACAAAGCAATGGGGATGTTACATTTTTTCGGTGAAGTGTTAAGAATAACCTTGAATTTGTAGATATTCTTTGGGTAGAACTTCCAGACAATATATCTTGCACTGACTGCTTCATCTCACAATAAAAATAATTGCTGTGGCAGAAGACCAGTGTTATCATAGCAGGGAAATACATCCCTGTGAGTGTAAAACACATGCAAAATATCAGCCATAAGATACACTCTACTTCCACCTATTGCAATCCCATATGCGATAAGGTCTCACAAACATGTATATATAGTGGTGTCTTTCAGAGGTTTTAATGGAGTAATATCATGTAAATTGACATGAACTGAATACAGCAGAGCAAGAAAATGTCTCTGAGATACAGGAAATTTACCTTTTTGCTTGGTCTTGTCGTGTGCTTTTTTGTTGAAAGATGGTGTACTGAAGAAATTGATCGGCAGAGGACTCTTGTCATGCAGATGTTAAAGTACAAGGCCCATTCCCTTGCTGATTCTAGTGAATGGGTTAATGAATCCTGGAGTCTGTTCTCAGAATTTGTGCATATGCAAGCATCCTCTGTGCACCACGACTCGATGACTAATGTTGGGGTGAACATGGTTCCGAACGAATGCAATCTGGTTGAATATTATTCTGTTTCTGGCTCTTCTGAGGACCAGCTCCACTCCAACAAGAAGCCTGTCTAAGTTGAGGTTTTGAATCTCCATCAGTACAAGAGCATTGCAAGGATGTATACTCAGCCCCCTGCTCTACTCACTTTACACCCATGACTGTGCAGCTAAATACAGCTCCAACACCGTATTCAAGTTTGCTGATAACATCACTGTTGTGGGCCGCACCAAAGATGGTGATGAATCAGCATACAGGAGGGAGGTTGAAAATTTGGCTGAGTGGTGTAATAACAACAACCTCTCACTCAATGTCAATAAGACCAAGGAACTGATTGCAGACTTCAGGGCTGAGAAACCAGAGGTCCGTGAGCTACTAATCATCAGAGGATCAGAAGAGGAGAGGGTCAGAAACTTTAAATTCCTGGGCATCGCTATCTCAGAGGATCTATCCTGGACTCGTCATGAAAGTATTATTGTGAAGAAAGCACGACAGTGCCTCAACTTCCTGAGAAGTCTGCAGAGATGCACCTTGTCAAACTTCTATAGACGTGTGGTGGAAAGTGTGCTGACCGGCTGCATTATGGCCTGGTATGGGAACACCGATGCCTTTGAGTGGAAAATCCTACAAAAGGTCGCGGATTTGGCTCAGTACATTACGGGTAAAACCCTCCCAACCACTGAGCACATCTATATGAAATGTTGCTGTAGAAAAGCAGCATCAGTGATCATGATCCTCCACCCAGGCCACGTTATTTTCTCACTGCTGCCATCAGGTAAGAGGTACAGGAGCCTCAGGATTCACAGCATCAGGTTCAAGAACAGTTCAACCATCAGTTTCTTGAACAAAAGAGGATAGTTACACTCATTTAAGGGCTCTGTTACATTATAATCTCATGCTTGTTATTTATTGCTTTTTATTTATATCTGCATTAGCACAGTTTGTTTACAGTTAACAATTCCTGATGTTTATAGTTTACTCTTCTATAGATTTGCTAAGTATGCCTGCAGAAAAAGAATTTCATGTTTGTATGTGGTGGCATGTATGTACTCTGAAAATAAATTTTACTTTGACTTTGTAGAACACAGAGAAACAGTTTTGGGCAAATGGTTCCGCAACACCTGATGCCAATCTGTACTGAGATTGACTCTGTAATGGATCCATTGGCTAAAGTTATAGTTTTTATGTAGAGTCCAAGAGTCAATGAGCCATTCAGTGTGGATACAGACCCTTCAGCTGAATTAATCCATGCTGACCACAGTGCCCATCCAGCCAGTTCCAATTTCCTGCATTTTGTCAATTTCACTCTATGCCTCTATGCCCCTCCATGTACCTATACAAGTGCTTAAATAATATTATTATACCTGCCCCAACCGTTCCCTCTGGCAACTTGTTCCATATACTGACCACACTCTGCAAGGAAAATATTGCCCCTCAGGTCACTTTTTAATCTTGCCCTACTCATCAACACTTACGCACCCAAGTCTTGCACTACTCTATTCTGGGGATAAAGCTGTAATCATCACCAGATGTAATTGGAAACAGATGACAAAAATGTTGTTTGCTGTTATCTTTGGTGTGCCAATGTAATCTTTACGTTGCTTTCTCCTGCATTTCTTGGGTAATGAGCTGCCTGCAACAGGAACCACAAGACAGTGGAGAAATTCCACCTTAGTCAAAATTGTGTAGTTCTCCCAGTAGCGTTAAACAACCCATATTGATGTCTTCTCCAGTGCCAACATCCCCAGTATTGAGGCTGTACTTATCTCCAATGGACAAGCCATGTTAGTCACATGCCCAGTATATGCCCTCCAAAGTAGATACCCCGTTCTGAGTTCCATCACAGCAAGGTAGGAAATAATTCAAGGAAGCTCTCAGTCTTCTTGAAGAGTCTTGCATTCCACAACTCATATGAATTGCTTTCCTAGAGATTTGAAAAAGACAGCCTTTTGCATCCATGCACAAGGAGCATTCTGAAGCCCACTGTTAATAGAAGATGTGGAACATCACAAACCTGTTCTTCCTGCCTACCATCTGCAGCAAAGTTTGGTCGGTCAGCCACCTCAAATCCTAAAGCACTGGATTAAAACCAAGTCATCTTTGATTGGGCTGGAGGTACAGAAGCTTAAAGTCTTCACACCGCCAGATTCAAGACAGCTACTTCCCTTCAACCACTTGGTTCTGCAACTAACCAGCACAACCTCAGTATAACAACACAATGATTGCTTTGCACGACAATGGATGTTTTTTGTTCTCATTGTAATTTGTCTTGTTAAAAATTGTGTATCATTGAGGCTTTAATTTGTATTTTTCTTCTGAATACTGTTTTTGTCCATAAAGTTGTGTCTATGCAGTGTAAAAGAGTAAACTCAAGGTGTGATGATATCTTGATAACAATAAGTAATAAACACAATACGTCAGAATATTCTACTAAATGTTTACCAATATTAACAAAACTTCAAACTCACAGATATTGCTGTTTCAAAGGCAAATAAAGAATGGATGGAGATGGATGTTTTTCCACTGTGTGCTTGAAATTCAAATTAACCAGCACAAGAAATGGTATTAAAAAACAACTTATGCACAGTAAGTGATGTACATAGTACAAAACAAACTGAATCTCTAGTGGCCAAAACACATCCTGCCTAGGATGTCAAAATTTAACTGTTGAAACAAAAGTCAAATGACCAGTTCATTAAATCCTTGGCAAAAGAATTACAGTGTCAGAGACCGTCTTGAAAATAGCCTTACTGAACAGTCTTTTATCCGTTCTTACTTTGAAAATGTCAGCCTTGATAACATACTTGCTTGTGGTAATGTCTAATAAGCAAGGAGGTGACCTCGTGCTTACCCGGAATGACAACTGGGTGAGTTACCGCTGAAGAGAGTTTTGCCTTGCCCACGATGAATCCAATTTCACTATGTCCAGCAGCATCTGTTGCCTTCACTTACCTCTGTGCTTCAGTTCTGAATTCCTTCTCTCCCTCATTAGCTGTCCACTTAAGGCCATAGATTGCCACAGCTGGCAAGGGGGCAGTTACCAAATACATGCACTCTCATACAGTACTCCAGAATCTCATTGTCCATTTGGTGGTGACAAAATCACAAGAATCTGAGGTAGTCTTGATGATCCTCTCTCACCAGGAATCTGTGGAACATGTATTCAATGTCTGCCTTCACTGCGATGGACTCATTTCTGAAACACATGAAAGTCGTGACTCTGGGCACACTGTTATTGATGTCTGGACCCTGCAAGAGCACATTGTTCAGTGACACGCCTTTGAACTACACACTTGGATTAAAGACAATTTGTATTTGTGCTGGTTTCTGGGTTGGTAAACACCAAAGTTCAAAGTAAAATTTATTATCAGAGTATATATATGTCACCACATACAACCCTAAGATTATTTTTCTGCATGCATACTTGGCATAGCTATAGAACAGTAACTGTAAACATCAGGAACTGTTAACTGTATAGAAGTTGTGCAAATGCAAACATAAATAAAAAAGTTGGGCAAATACCAATTTTCTTTGGGATCTGGTGAAGGAGCTAACTCAGCATGATTGTTCCTGAAGTGCCTCTCCATGAACTCCATGTAAAAGTTTTTAATTTCTGGTTTCCTTCTCATCTTCAACGGAAAGTGCCGTCTTATAATCATCTTCCGAGTGGCAGAAGACGAGCTTGCCTCAGTCTGGTTGACAGAGGTAAGCATGTCAGGCTGCTTGGTTTGCTTACCTACAATCTTCTCTTTCAGATAAACTCTACTCTCATGAGTCTAAAATTACTTGAGTGATAGTTCTCCAAGACATTAGCTTCAAATATGCTGACAGTGCACTGAAGAGCACCATCGAGGCAGGCCTCATCCACTATGACCAACCCAGGTGCAGTCGTTAGGCTTAAGGTGCATTATGTGCCCATTGCATTGTTCACGTATCTTACGTGCACGGATGATATCTCTGCAAGCAACAGGGGAATCTCAGCAGGAGAGTCAAGTAGGGGATCTTGTCAACTATGGCCTTAAGATGTGAATGACCATGTGCAGATTCCGATGTTGGGATTTCATCCCTGTTGTTGGCATGGGGAAACAGACCTTCCCTCTTATGACTCCACAATAAATCCACGGGCTCTTCTTCTGACATCGTCTGATGTTTTAGAACATGTCTAGAGTGTATGGGGAAACTCAACTTTGAATACTGAATATGTCAAAGAATGTTGATTTTTGTCAACGATACATTACTCTGATCATCTAATATCACATCTGCCTTGATCTTTTTTTTTTGCTCAGAATATCCTTTTGGGTAGATGTTGACCAGATATATTTTAGAGCAGGATTTTCCTAGGAAGTCTTTCCTGCATATCTGTATGCATGAGGAAGTAGCTACAACTGATGGAGGATCAGCTGGCTCCCCACCATGTTCTGCTACTTGTGAGCTGGAACCAGTGGAAGCCCAAGGTGCTGACCCTGAATGAAGTGCCAACATATATGGGTCACTGTTGCACTCAGTGCTGTGTGTGATGGCTTTACAGTCTTCTGCTTCATGCTCTGTTGAGGCACAACATTTGAAACACTGAGTGCTCCTTTAGAAGGTGTTGGCCAACTGTAAGCAGTATTTCTGTTCATTTCCTGAAGAGGTGAAGTTTCTTATGGACAGGATATCGCCTATTAGGTTTTGTGACAGAATTTTCCACGTCAGTTTTGTTGACCATGACTTTTGCTGGAGACCTCTCTTTGAATGAGACATATTACTGGAAATTAAGAGCATAAAACTCGGGTTATTTTGCATTTCTGTGTGGCAGCAGATGAACTTCAAGAAGAATGAAAATGGTGGGTGATGCAATGATATCTTAATAACTATGATAAACATAATACTTCCTTAAGAAAACATCTATTAAATCTTTACCAATATTAACACAATTTAAGTCACACAGTTCATCATCAGACATAGGAGCAGAATTAGGCCATTTAGCCCACCGAGTCTGTTCCACCATTCAATCATGACTGATCCTTTCTTTTTCTCCTCCTCCGCACCACTTCCTGGCCTTCTGTCCATAACCTTTGATGTCATGGCCAATTAAGAATCTATCAATCTCCGCCTTAAATACACCCAACTACCTGGCCTCCACAGCTGTCTGTGGCAACAAAATCTACAAATTTGACACTCTCTGGCTAATGAAATTTCTCTGCATCTCCGTTTTAAATGGATGACCCTCTATCTTGAGGCTGTGCCCTCTTGGTCTAGACTCCCCCACCATGGGAAAGATCCTTTCCACATCTAGAGCTTTCAACATTCAAAAGGTTTCATTTAGATCCTACCTCATCCTTCTAATTCCAGCAAGTACAAGCCGAGAGCTATCAAAAGTTCCAAATATAATAATCCTTTCATTCCAGGAATTATCCTTGTGAACCTCCTCTAAACCCTATCCAATGCCAGGACATCTTTTCTTAGATAAGGAGCCCAGAACTACTTTTCACAATACTCAAGGTGAAGTCTCACCAGTGCCTTATAAAGCCTCAGCATCACATCCCTACTCTTATATTCTAGACCTCTTGAAATTAATGTTAACATTGCATTTGCCTTTCTCACCACTGACTCGATCTGCAAGTTAACTTTCAGGGTGTTCTGCACAAGGACTCCCAAGTCCCTATGCATTTCAGATTTTTGGATTTTCTCCACATTTAGAAAATAGTCTGTACATTTATTTCTACTACCGAAGTGCATGACCATGCCTTTTCCAACATTGTATTTCATTTGCCATTTTCTTACCCATTCTCCTAATCTGTCTTAGGTCCTTCTGCAGCTTTCCCGTTTCATCAACAATGCCTGCCGCTGCACTGATTATTGTACCGTCTGCAAACTTGGTCATGAAGCCATCTATTCCATCATCTGAATCACTGATATACAGCATAAAAAGAAGTGGTTCCAACACCGGTCTCTGTGGAGCCATACTAGTCTCTGGCAGCCAACCAGAAAAGGATTCCTTTATTCCCACTCACTGCCTCCTACCTATCAGCCAATGCTTTAATCATGCTAATGATTTTCCTGTAATACCATGGGCTCTTAACTTGTTAAGCAGCCTCATGTGTGGCACCTTGTGAAAGGCCTTCTGAAAGTCCAAATATACAACATTCATAGCATCCCCTTTATCTATCCTACTTGTTATCTCCTCAAAGAATTCCAACAGGTTCGCCAGGCAGGATTTTTCCATAAGGAAGCCATACTGACTTTGTCCTATCTTGTCCTGTGTCACCAAGTACTCCATCACCTCATCCTTAACAATTGACTCAAACATTTTTGCAACCACTGAGGTCAGGCTAACTGGTCTATAATTTCCTTTCTGCTGCCTCCCTCCTCTCTTAAAGAATGGAATGACATCTGCAATTTTCATGTCCTCTGGAACCGTGCCAGATTCTTGAAATTTCATTTCTAATGCCTCCACAATCTCTACCGCTACCTCTTTCAGAACTCTAAGGTGCAGGTCATCTGGTCAAGCTGACTTGTATACCTTTAGGTCTTTCATCTTTTTGAGCACCTTCTCTCTTGTAATAGTAATTGCACTCACTTCTCTTCCTTCACACCTGCAGCATCTGGCACGCTGCAAGTGTCTTCCACAGGGAAGACTGATGCAAAATACTCATTTAGTTCATCTGCCATCTCCTTGTCCCCTGTTATTATTTCTCTGGCCTCATTTTCTAGTGGTCCTATATCCCCTCTCATCTCTCTTTTATTGTTTACATACTTGAAAAAGCTTTTTCGATCCACCTTGGTATTGTTTGCTGGTTAGCTTTCATATTAAATCTTTTCCCTCCTAATGATTCTTTTAGTTGTTTTCTATAGGTTTCTAAAAGCTTCCCAATCCTCTTATCTTCCAGCTACTTTTTGCTTTGTTGTATGCCCTCTCTTTTGCTTTCACATTAGCTTTGACTTCCCTTGTCAGCCATGGTTGTACTATTTTGCCATTTGAGTATTTCTTTGTTTTTTTGAATATATCTATCTAGTACCTTCCTAATTTTTTTTCCAGAAGCTTAAGCCATTGCCGTTCTGCCAATATCCCTGCCAGCATTTCCTTCCAATTTACTTTGGCCATTCCTCTCTCATACCAGTGTAACTTCCCTTACTCCACTGAAATACTGCTACATCGGACTTTCTCCCGATCAAATTTCAAGTTGAACTCAATCATATTGTGATCACTGGCTCCTAAGGTTTCCTTTACCCTCAGCTCCCTAATCGCCTCCGGTTCATTACATAACACCCAGTCCAGTATAGCTGATTCTAGTAGGCTCAATGACAAACTGCTCTAAAAAGCCACCTCATTCAACAAATCACTTTCTTGGGATCCATTACCAGCCTGAATTTCCCAATCGACCTGCATGTTAAAATCTCCCACGATTATCATAACATTACCCTTTTGACACACCTTTTCTATTTCCCGTTGTAATCTGTAGTCTGCATCGCACTACCATTTGGAGGTCAGTATATACAGTTGAAGTCAGAAGTTTACATACACCTTAGCCAAATACATTTAAACTCAGTTTTCACAATTCCTGACATTTAATCCTAGAAAAGATTCCCTGTCGTAGGTCAGTTAAGATCACAACTTGATTTTAAGAATGTGAAATGTCAGAATAATAGTAGAGAGAATGATTCATTTCAGCTTTTATTTCTTTCATCACATTCCCAGTGGATTAGAAGTTCACATACACTTTGTTAGTATTTGGTAGCATTGCCTTTAAAATGTTTAACTTGGGTCAAATGTTTTCGGTAGCCTTCCACAAGCTTCTCACAATAAGTTGCTGGAATTTTGTTCCATTCCTCCAGGCAGAACTGGTGTAACTGAGTCAGGTTTGTTGGCCTCCTTGCTCGCACACGCTTTTTCAGTTTTGCCCACAAAGTTTCTATCGGATTGAGGTTAGGGCTTTGTGATGGACACTTCAATACCTTGACTTTGTTGTCCTTAAGCAATTTTTCCACAAATTTGGAGGTATGCTTTGGGTCATTGTCCATTTTGGAATATCCATTTGCAACTGAGCTTTAACTTCCTGGCTGATATCTTGAGATGTTGCTTCAATATATCCACATAATTTTCCTTCCTCATGATGCCATCTATTTTGTGAAGTGCACCAGTCCCGCCTGCAGCAAAGCACCCCCACAACATGATGTTGCCATCCCCATGCTTCACGGTTGGGATGGTGTTCTTCGGCTTGCAAGCCTCACCCTTTTTCCTCCAAACATAACGATGGTCATTATGGCCAAACAGTTCAATTTTTGTTTCATCAGACCAGAGGACATTTCTCCAAAAAGTAAGATCTTTGTCCCCATGTGCACTTGCAAACTGTAGCCTGGCTTTTTTATGACGGTTTGGAGCAGTGGCTTCTTCCTTGCTGAGCAGCTTTCAGGTTATGTCGATATAGGACTTGTTTTACTATGGATATAGATACTTGTCTACCTGTTTCCTCCAGCATCTTCACAAGTTCCTTTGCTGTTGTTCTGGGATTGATTTGCACTTTTTGTGCCAAAGTACGTTCATCTCTCGGAGACAAAATGTGTCTCCTTCCTGAGTGGTATGACGGCTGCATGGTCCCATGGTGTTTATACTTGCGTACTATTGTTTGTACAGATGAACGTGGTACCTTCAGGCATTTAGAAATTGCTCCCAAGGATGAACCAGACTTGTGGAGGTCCACAATTTTTTTTTCTGAGCTCTTGGCTGATTTCTGCCTAGCTCTCTAAATTCTGTCTTCAGGACCTCATTCCTTTTCCTTCCCATGTCATTGGTATCAATACGTACCAAGATGTCTGGTTGCTTTCCCTCCCTTTCCAAAATACTGTGGATGCAATCCAAGATGTCCCTGACCCTGGCACCTGGGAGGCAACATACCATCCGGGTGTCCTGTTCATGTCCACAGAATCTCCTGTCTGCTTCTCTGACTATTGAGTCTCCTATCACTACCACTCCCCTCTTCTTCCTCTTTCCCTTCTGTACCAGGGACCCATACTCAGTGCCAGTAACCTGGTCTTCATGGCATTTACCTGGGAGGTCATCCCCCACAGCATTATCCAAAACAGTATACTTATTAATGAGGGGAATTACCAGAAGGGTGCTCTGTGCTAACTGCTGATTCACATTCCCATTTCTTCTCCTGACAGTCACCCAGCTATGTTCCTCCTTCAACTTAGGTGTGACTACTTCCCTGTAACTCCAATTGATGATCTCCTCACTCTCCCATACAAGCCAAAGGTTATCCAGCTGCTGCTCCAGATCCCTAACACAGTCCTCAAGAAGCTGCAGCTGGATGCACTTCATGCAGATGTAGTTCCCTGGGGGACTGGGGGACTCTGGGCCTCCCGGGGTTCCAATATCCAGCATGAAGAACGCAAAACAGCCATTTAAACTACACTGGGTGCCCCTGACACAGTAAGAAAAAAAGGGAAACTTAACAGAAACTTTCCCAGACAACTTACCCAGAGCCACTGCCTCTTTCAAGCTGAGGCCTCCTTTAAGCAAGAGTTTCCCACTTTTGCTCTCACCACAGGCCCACTCCCAACAGTGGCCACTCCACTTATTCCCTGTTTACTTTTATTGTTGTTTCAGGGAAAAATAAAGAGTGAATGGAAATGGATGTCTTTCTAAATAAAACCAGGCAAGAAAAGATTCCCCAAAAAAACAACTTTTGTACAGTTAGTGATGTTTGTATAAAAACAAATTGCACCTGTAGTGGCCAAAACACTGTGTCTGTGCATCTGTGCACTTACCCATAGGATAATAGACTTAACTTTGGTTTTCGTCCTGAGGGCCAGTCGAAGAGAGAGACACCTAGTAAACACTGTTAAATATTTTTCTTCTTTTTTTGCAGTAGATAAAAATTGGATTTCTCACAGATAATCAAATGACTCTGTATAAAAGTGCTCATTTCAGAATCAGGTTTATTATCAGCAGCATGTGTTGTGAAATTTGTTAACTTAGCAGCAGCAGTACAATCCAATACATGACAATATAGAAACAAAAAAATAAGTATATCAATTACAGTAAGTGTATATTATTAAATAGATTAAAAATAGTGCAAAACAGAAATTTTTATATATATTATAAAAGGTGAGGTTGTGTTCACGGGTTCAATGTCCATTTAGGAATCAAATGGCAGAGGGGAAGAAGCTGTTCCTGAATCACTGATTGTGTGCCTTTGGGCTTCTGTACCTCATTTCAGATGGTAACACTGAGAAGACAGCATGCCCTGTGTTGTGGAGTCCTTAATAATGGACACCGCCTTTCTGAGGTACCGCTCATTAAAGATGTCTTGGATACTATGGAGGCTAGTACCCAAGATGGAACTGGCTAATTTTATAATTTTCTGCAGCTTTTTTGGGTCCTGTTCAGTAGCTCCCCCCCTCCGCCCCCCCCCCCCACACACACACACATACCCAACAGTGACGCAGCCTGTCAGAGTGTTCTCAACTGTACATCTGTAGAAGTTTTTGAATGTTTTTACTGACAAATTCCTAATGAAATGTAACCTCTGCCTTGCCTTCTTTATAGCTGCATTGATATGTTGGGATCCTCAGCTTAGATCCTCAGAAATCTTGACACCCAGGAGCTTGAAATTGCTCGCTCTCTCCAGTTCTGGTTCCTCTATGAGAATTGGTTTGTATTCCTTCATTTTACCCTTCCTCTTACCCTTCCTCAAGTCCATAATCAGCTCTTTTGTCTTACCGACATTGAGTGCAAGGTTATTGCTGCGACAACACTTAACTTGCTTGTAAATCGTGCTCCTGTACACCCTCTTATCTCCATCTGAGATTCTAGCAATAATGGTTGTATCGTCAGCAAATTTATAGATGGTATTTGATCTATACCTAGCTGCTCAGTCATGGGTATACAGGGAGTAGAGTATTTGTGTCATTTAACCAATTTTTTTGGTATATTAATCAAACTCCTCCAATATACTGGTTGAATGCATCAAGGATCATTTTAATTGTTTTTAAATAGATATTTTAAAATGCGGAGTTATTTCACTGATTCAAGCAGATTTTGGGCAGAGATATATGAAAATAAGTTTGAGCAGAACCTTAAGGTGGAGTGAGGGAACTTCTTTTCAAAATGAAATGAAAGGTAAACTGTTAGATAATGCAGTTTAGTTGGATGAATAAGGCGTAGACTTTTTTTTAAACGGAAAGAATTCAGAAACTGGCATTGAAAGAGTCTTGGGAGTCCTAGCGCAGGATTCACTGAAGGTTAACTTGCAGGTTGACTTGGTAGTAAGGAAGGCAAATGCAATGTTAGCATTCATTTCAAGAGGACAAGTTGAGGAGAGGCTACCAGCTGAAAACATTCAGCTAGCTGGATCCTCCCCTGAAAAATAAAAAGTTGGAGAGATCTGATAGAAATCTTCAAAACCATGAAGTTGTTCAATAGCATGCTTGAAAAAGAGATTGTTTATATCTATTTTGTCAGGAGGACTATAAACATCAAACAGTACAGCACAATGCTGTGCCAAACCAAATAACTTGTGTGGCCCCCCGCCCCCCCGGCCAGCCTCAGGGTTGCTCAGCTCGCTGT
Organism: Mobula hypostoma; assembly: GCF_963921235.1. Classification (NCBI taxonomy): domain Eukaryota; kingdom Metazoa; phylum Chordata; class Chondrichthyes; order Myliobatiformes; family Myliobatidae; genus Mobula; species Mobula hypostoma. The sequence continues at coordinate 51,595,178 of NC_086100.1, read as the reverse complement.
CGTCTAGGGAAACAGCCCTGGGCCCTGCCAAACTGGGTAATTAGTTTGTGTGGATGCTGTGTGATGTACCCCACCCCGCCCAAATAACAGACAATACACCAGATACGATTAAATGATTTACAGTTCATAGATATTACTGGAACTATATCATTAATAGAGAATAAAATATAAAAGGAAAATAAAAAAATAAAAGGTGCCACACTTATCAAAGTTCAGTCTCTTTGTGCACAAACAGTTGGAGCTCAGGATCCTCCTTCTTCACCCTGCGATCCCCTCTGACCACCTCGACCTGCCGCTTAGGACGAACGGTGGTCGACCAGACGCTCCACTCGAGTCCATCTCCGTCTCCTCTCCTCGCCGAACACCCTGGATCTTGGATTCCTGCTCGGGGTCCGACCCCTTTAGCGAACTCACAGCTCCTGGTCCATCCTCTGTCTCTCTCTTCCACCTTCTCCCCAAAAAACCCGCGCATCACACTAACTTACAGACACACAGAAAGCATAACATCCATCCCAATTGGTTTGTTCATCATCTTATCAGTAACATAATCCAAACAAGCTGCTAGCGGGAGGACTTTCTCAGCAGTTAATATAACAAAGAAGCCATTTTAATTAGACTATGCAGTAACATAAAAGAAAAAAACCCTTACACTTGGTAATCAAGTGGTGAACTGAATTAAACCTTATGCCTCCACAATGTCCATATCCTTTTCCTCACATTCATGTGCCGATCTAAATGTTTCTTAAAAGTCCCTAATGTATCAACCAATACCATCACCCCAGGAAGTGCATTCCAGCACCACTCTCTGAATAAAAGAAAACATGCCCCTTGCATCTCCTTTGAAATTACCCCCATAACATAACATAACATAACATAAAATTTAAGATTTTAAAGTTAAAGGCAAGTGACATCTGTGTTATGCCCATTTGAGCAATGAAAATTTGCCCTATGGAATTCAGAAATCACTACCCAAAAAAATTGAGATATGAAAATAAAGTCTGTTCTCATGGGATTTATGTGGGGGGGGGGGGGAGTAAAAAAAAAATACAGGTTTTTTTTCTAACTTGTGTTTCTTGATGCATTCATTCAAGATGTGGTTTCTGATTATGGCAAATTGCTCAATGCAGGCTGTTTTCTAGGAACTCCCCAGCCCTGCAGTGTGGGGTCACCTGTAAAGAATTTAAGAAGCATCAGAATAATGGTCTTACTGCCATACAGAGTAGTTGAAACAGAAACAATCCTTGCATATAAGAGGAAGCTCTAGAAATAGAGAGGGAAAAGGAGGAAAGGAAATCATCATGGATTTTTGTAAAACATTTGTTTGGCAAGAAGTGGAATATTATACTGCGCAATACTCTTTTGTGAAAAGATATGAAGGCCTGAGGTCTCTGCTTCATGTTCAAAGGCTGGCGACAGGAATCTGAAGGTAGAGAGCTGAAGAAGAAGGATTCTCACATGATCCACTCTCCTCTCCTATCTGTTGCCACCTTCTTCAGCCCTTCTGCATTTCACCTCCCAGCTTCTCATTTCATTCCCTCTTTCCCTCACCCACATACCTTCCCCCTCACCTGGTTTCTCCTATCACCTTCTAGCATGTACTCCTTCAGCTCCCCTACCTATTTCTTCTGGCTTCTTCCCCCTTCCTTTCCTGTCCTGATGAAGGGTCACATCCTGAAACGTTAACTCAATTCCTTTCCAAGATGATGCCTAATTGCATCACAGGTTTCTTTTGAATACTTGCACTGGAAGAACTGTTTGATCGAGAAATTCATTAGTGCTACACCCACTATGTAGGTGTGAAACAGCATGCATTGTTTCATATGTGCTGCAAAAGCACTCCTAACTGATTATGAATCCCTTCTCACCCCAACTTTCAGCCAATTAGGGCTCATGTTTACAATTAACTTTGATAATGATTTGACATCTTTCTCTTTGTTCACATCAATACAAAACATATATATCCTGTGCTCACTTTACTTGCCACACATGAGGCTGTTAAACAAGATAAGAGCCCATGGCGTTACAGGAAATATACTAGCACAGATAGAAGATTGGCTGATTGACAGAAGGCAAAGAGTGGAAATAAGAGGGGGGCCTTTTCTGGTTGGCCGCCGGTGACTAATGGGGTTCTGCAGGGATCAGTCTTGGGACCACTTCTTTTCTTCTTGAATGTCAGTGATTTGGATGATGGAATTGATGGCTTTGTGGCCAAGTTTATGGACAATGCAAAGATAAGTGGAGTGGGGCAGTTTGTGTTAAAGTAGGAGGATGGCCAAAGATGTGGCAGATGAAATATGGTGTAGGGAACTGTATAGTCATGCACTCTGGTAGAAGGAATAAAGGCATAGAATGTTTTCTAAACAGGGAAAGCATTTAAAAATTAAAGTGGCTTGGGAGTCCTTGTGCAGGGTTCCTTAAAGGTTAACTTGCAGGTTGAGTTGGTGGTTGGTGATAATCCGTGTAAGCAGAACAAGTGCTACACATGCCCTTACACTTCCTCCCTTACCACCATTCAGGGCCCCAGACAGTCCTTCCAGGTAAGGCAACACTTCACCTGTGAGTCGGCTGGGGTGATATACTGCGTCCAGTGCTCCTGATGTGGCCTTTTATATATTGGCGAGACCCGACGCAGACTGGGAGACCGCTTTGCTGAACACCTACGCTCTGTCCGCCAGAGAAAGCAGGATCTACCAGTGGCCACACATTTTAATTCCACATCCCATTCCCATTCTGACATGTCTATCCACGACCTCCTCTACTGTAAAGATGAAGCCACACTCAGGTTGGAGGAACAACACCTTATATTCCGTCTGGGTAGCCTCCAACCTGATGGCATGAACATTGACTTCTCTAACTTCCGCTAATGCCCCACCTCCCCCTCGTAACCCATCTGTTACTTATTTTTATACACACATTCTTTCTCTCACTCTCCTTTTACTCCCTCTGTCCCTCTGAATATACCCCTTGCCCATCCTCTGGGCCCCCCCTCCTTGTCTTTCTTCCTGGACACCCTGTCCCATGATCCTCTCGTATCCCCTTTTGCCTATCACCTGTCCAGCTCTTGGCTCCATCCCTCCCCCTCCTGTCTTCTCCTATCATTTTGGATCTCCCCCTCCCCCTCCAACTTTCAAATCCCTTACTCACTCTTCCTTCAGTTAGTCCTGACGAAGGGTCTCGGCCTGAAATGTCAACTGTACCTCTTCCTACAGATGCTGCCTGGCCTGCTGCGTTCACCAGCAACTTTGATGTGTGTTGCTTGAATTTCCAGCATCTGCAGAATTCCTGTTGTTTGCAAAAGACAATAAACTGTTCAAATAAAAGAAAGAAAAAGAAAACAAATAAATATATAAGCCATAAATATCAAGAACATTGGATGAAGAGTGCTTGAAAATGAGTCTATAGTTTGTGGGAACCATTCAGTGATGGGGCAGGTGAAGTTGAGTGACGCTATCCCCACTGTTTCAAGAGTCTGTTGGTTGAGGGGTAATCGTGAGAGTCCTGACGTTCTTGCACGTACTTCCTGATAGCAGCAACGCGAAGAGCATGATCAAGAGTTTAGGATAATGAGTGGGGATCTCATTGAAACCTATCGAATATTGGAGGGTCTAGGCAAAGTGAATGTGGAGGGAATGTTTCCTATAGTGGGGGAATCTAGGACCAGAGGATGTCCCTTTAGAACAGAGATAATTTAATGGGCTGGGTTGATCAGACTCGTTGTACTGGAGATGCAGTATTATGTGTACAAACACAACGAAGTAACTAAGTCTAATTTATTTCCATAATATAGAAAGCACAAATAAACCGCACAAAATACTACGAAGCAAATCACGAAAATTTTAGGGCTCACAATTCTTAGTCACCACTAGATTATTGCTGCTGTTGGGGGATCTCTGAATTCTGACTCACTTGAGAAACTATGCCTTTGTCACAGGCACTGATCTCAATTTTGGGTCCCACAAAGTCCAATGAAATCAGGAAAGGCACCCCAATAAATAAGAGTTTCACAAATGCAAAGAGACATTCAGAAACAGAGAAACTCTTTATTATTTCAACACAGCTTGTCTTTTTCCAAACACATTCTGTGTCCATTAACACAGTTCTCATAAATCAATTAGATGCTGTAATGGACACTCCTGGCTATCTTGTAGCACACAATATTCCTTGAACTTACAAGAGAATATTAATATTACATATAAGCGATAAACCTGAATGCAGGAAAACACTAAGAATCCATCAATTTAGCTCTGAAGTGACCAACAGACAATTAGTCATTACAGACGTCCTCATGTTAATGGTGCCTGAGACTAAAAAAGTATCCAGCTGCTATCAGCAAACATTCTATGTGTTTGCCTTGTACAGACACTCTGCAAACACTTTTCACTAACAGACATACAGACTCCACATGTTAAGGTTCAGAAAGAGTTAAATTGTTATTTTGAACTGTTCAGATGTTCATTCAATGTTTTACAAAATTTAGTATGACACAGATGAGAAACTAGTTCAGCCGGGGGATGATGCATCTGTGGAACTCATTGCCACAGATGGCCATGTAGGCCAAGTCTTTGGGTATAGTTAAAGTGGAAGTTGATAGGTCCTTGATTAGTAAGGGCATCAGAGGGTTATGAGGAGAAGGCAGAATCATAGGGTTCAGAGGGCTAATAAATCAGTCACGATAGAATAGTGGAGCAGACTTGATGGAGCACATGACCTAATTTTGCTCCTATGTTGTTTGGTCTTTTCAACATCATCGGAGATTGTTTCCCCATAGAGAGGTCAAAGCTTATTTTAAAATTACTTTGCATGAAGCTTGCAACTGCACATTCAGTCTTGGGTATTTTCTCTCTATCTTGCAGTTTGCTTTTCAACTCAGTCTTATCCCAAGGTAGTCAAATCGTCATGCTTATTTTCTATATTTGAGACCACAGTAGGTGTCTGGAGCTCTGTAATAATAAGCCAGAATCTGTTGATCTCATTAGTCCTGTGCTGCAGGCATCTGGAATCATGCAGGACCCAATTGTATGTTCTTCATTCATTCTTACTGAAAGAGTAATGCATTCTTTTTTATTCTCATGTTTGTGTACTTTGTAGAAGGAAGTAGTTTGGCCTATCAAGTCTATGCTGATGCTTCGACCAGTCCAATTTTATTCACTTACTTCCATGTAACCAGTTCTGTCTCACCTTTCCATCAACATCATCATGGACATGAAAAAAACATTTTGCCAAACATCTACACTCCATCCGCCAGAACAAGCGGGATCTCCCAGTGGCCACCCATTTGAATTCTGCTTCCCATTTCCATTCCGATATGTCCATCCATGTCCTCCTCCACTGTCGGGATAAGGCCACACTTAGGTTGGCAGAACCATACCTTGTATTCCGTTTGGATAGCCTCCAACCTGATGGCTTGGACATTGATTCCTCTAACTTCCAGTAATGCCTTCCCCCCCTTCACCATTTCCCATCCCCTTGTCCCTCTCTCATGTTATCTCCTTGCCTGCTCATCGCCTCCCTCTGGTGCTCCTCCCCCCCCCGCCACTTTCTTCCTTCTTCCATGGACTTCTGCCTCTTTCTCCAATCAACTTCCTAGCTCTTTGCTTCATCCCTCCCCCTCCAAGTTTTACCTATCGCCAGGTGTTTCTCTCTCCCCTCCCCCCACCTTTCAAATCTACTCCTTAGTTTCTTTTCTCCAGTCCTGCCAAGGGGTTTTGGCCCAAAATGTCGACAGTACTTTTTTTCTATTGATGTGACCTGCCTGCTGATTTCCTCCAGCATTTTGTGTGTGTTCATCAAGATGAAAGTTTGCAATGGTGGGATTTAGACATTTTATCACAGTGAATCGATGTGGATTGAGTATGCCAATGTCATGCTGTGAATGAGCACTACCTTCAGTAATAGGTGTGAAAGCATGGCCTGTGCGGTGAAGATCTCTGATGAAGGATGCTGCTTTTCTAAGGCAACATTTCATGTAGATGTGCTTCATGGTTGAGAGGGTTTTACCTGTGATACACTGGGCTGAATCTACGACCTTTTGTAGGATTTTCCGCTCAAAGGCATTGGTATTCCCATACCAGGCCATAATGAAGCCAATCAGCAGACTTTCCACCACACGTCTATAGTGGTGAAGTGATACCAGCTGCACGTGTGTATTTTCTTTCTTATTTTCCAAGTAAGTTATGTTCTCTGGATTCGGGTATAATGTCAAAACAGGATTATTGCCCATCTAAAATGGTTTTGAGAATCCAGAAAGCCATCTCTCAGGCAAGTGGAGATTCCGGACTAGACTGGAATCAATGAGGGATGCTCGACAGCTGTGGCAGTGTTTGAATGCCATAACCTACTACAAAGCTAAATCTTATGACATAGGGGTCAGCAGAGCTTCGCTTCCAGATGAGCTCAATGCCTTCTATGCTCACTTTTGACCATCAGAACAAGGAGGAACCATCACACACACCCATGTCTCCTGACGATCCTTTGGTGTCAGTATCTGAAGATGATGTGCGGGCTGCCTTCAAGGAAAGCATCCAGTCTGGACAGAGTACCTGGCCAAGTACTGAAGCGGTAGAGAGGGTCGGTAACTTTAAACTCCTATCTCAGGTGACTTGGCCTGGACCCATCATATAAATATTATGAAGAAAGCACAACAGCACCTCTACTTCCTCAGGAGCCTACAGAAGTTCGGCATGTCATCGAAAACCTTGGCAAACTTCTATAGATGTGTAGTGGAAAGTCTGCTGATAGGCTGCATTATGGCTTGGTATGGGAATACCAATGCCTTTGAGTGGAAAATTCTACAAAAGATTGTAGATTTAGCCCAATGTATCACAGGTAAAACTCTCCCAACCATTGAGCACATCTACATGAAACGTTGCCTTAGAAAAGCAGCATCCTTCATCAGAGATCTTCACCGCCCAGCCCATGCTTTTTTTTCCCCACTGATGTTTACAGTTTACGGTTAGTGTATAGATTTGCCTGCGAAAAATAATCTCAGGGTTATATGTGGTGACATGTCTGTACTCTAATAATAAATTTTACTTTGACTATTTTGACTTTGATTTTGAGAATCTTGTGTTGAGTGTTCTTCCTTGGAAAGAAAATTAGACATAGGCTTAAGTCAGAGGAGCAGAATTAGGCCAATCGATCATAGACTCTGCACTACTATTTGATCAAGGCTCTCACTCCCATTCTCTAGCCTTCTCCCCATAACGTTTGACACCCTGACTAATCAAGAAATCAACCATCACTTTAAGAATAGCCATTAACTTGGCCTTCATAGCCACCTGTGGCAGTGAATTTCACAGATTGACTACTCCCTGGATAAAGAAACTCATCACCTCTGTTCTAAATGGACATCTAAGTCTGTGCCCTCTAGTCCTGGACTCTCCCACTATTGGAAACATCGTCTTCATGTCCATTCTATCTAGGTAATTCAGTATTTGGGATGATTCAATGGGTCATCAAACGCTCCACGTTCGACAACCCTTTCACTCCCAGTGTTATTCTCTTAGACCTTCTCGGGACCCTCTCCGATGCCGGCATATCCGTCCTTAGATGTGGGGCACAAAACTGCTCACAATACTACTGTTTTTATATTCTAGTCCTGTGGAACTGAATGCTAACATTGTATTTGCCTTCCTCATTACCAATCCAATCTGTAAGTTAACCTTTGGTATACTATTTCATTCCATCTAGTCTTTCATTTGGACTGGAGAGGTGAATTGGCTTGATTGTATTTGCCTCTTTGTAAATGAGAATTTTAATGAGGTAGCTTACTAAAGCAAAGTTAATTTTTCTTGAAGGACTTTCCTGGTATAGTTTTGCAGAGCATCTTTATTCGGTCCACAGGATGATCTGAACTTTCTATTTGTCCATTTAATTTTCCCTTCCCTCCACTCTGGCTCTTGCACCGTTTCAGTGAACTTGAGAAAGAGCACCTCGTCTTCTCTCTCAGCACATTGTGGCCTTTTCAACTTCATGTCAAATTTAGATATTCTCCCTTTTCTCTCTGTATCCAAACAGGTTTGTTTTGCTCCAATGTTATCTATCTCTTAAGTTAATCAAGTTTTTCCTCTTTCTGCAGAAACTGCCTGATCTATTGGGCAACTTTGGCCTGCCTTATCAGAAATATTCTTTGAGTCTTCTCTGTCTTTACCCCACTCTCTCTGCAACTTCATACTAGCTTACTTTTCAGTTTCCCAGTCCTAATGGAGTATTTGCAACGTTACTACTTTCTTTTCCCTCAGATGAAGTCTAACTTGTTGATACTATCAGTAATTTTTATCTTTGTGCATCCAGCATAGGCAGTAATTTTTTTAACTTTTGGGTATTATTCAACATTATATGACAACATTTAGTATTACAAATAATCAATGTTTGTTGTGTTTGCCTATTTTTGTCAAGTAACTTCGATTATATTGTTGGTAATCTTGTTTAATGTATGCTGTTTCAAGGCACTGTTTGACAACAGCTTACATGTTCTTCAAGCTTGTCATCCTTGATTGTAACAACTTGTCTCTATCCAAATTCTTCAGATGGGCACGTGTTGTTTCCTTGTGTGTCATGACATGGCATATTTTGCGCTTACCTCTCTCACAGGAAATAAACATTGAAATAAAACAGCTATTCTGATTTAAGGAACAACCACTAATTTGAATATGTTAATATGACATGAGATCTTTAGCATTCTTGTTACATAATGTTTAACAAGCTCTGAGACATCCTCACCATTTTGTGAGATGTCTGACAGTTGGATATTTTTTCCTGAAGTTGTACTGTGCATTTGAAATATTTTGTTTTGTTTGATAGGTTAAGGGTTTTGTGCAAAATTGTTTCTAGTAAACATGTAGAAAATGCTCGTACCTCCTGCAGAGAACTAAACTTCCTGGAATAAAAGCCCAGTCTAACAACAAGAAATTCTTACAGATGAGAAACCAGGAAACATTTTAAATTAACTCTATATGCAATGGTAAGTAAAACCTAGAATACAGTAGATTCCGCTTAATTTGGCCAATGGTTAATCCACTTATTTGAGACAACTCTTAAAGATAAAAATCTAATCGAGAAGATAGTTAGGATTCCCTTCATTTATTTAGGCAGCATGCCACTTAATTGGGACAGGAGACTGTTGCTGAACAGTTTCTAACTGGAGTTGGCTGAGTGCACTTTTGTGGCTGTTAGGCATTACACTGTACTTAGAGCAAACAGTTTTTAAATAGAGTGATTTATGTGTGCTTGTGTTATGTTATCCATTTGCGCTAATGGACAGCAGTTCAAAACCCAGTGATTTTCGATAATTTGGTTTTTTATTTTTGACTTTAAAAAATTTCAAACCCTTGGCATGATGGCACCAAAACATTTGACACTCATCAAAAAAATTATCCTACTGAACCAAATGGAAAGCCTTCCTTCTACCTAACACCAGTCATCATCGGCGAGCGGAGATAACTGAAGTGTCAAAATCTACAATGTACACTTAGTACATCTGCAGGATAAACTGCGACAAGAATGGGCATTACCTGAGGGACAACAGGGAACATCCCAGAAATGAGAGTCTGAAGGTAAGGATCCAAATGTTGGAGGACATAAATCAGTGATTTTCCATTGTAACTGGTCGAGGTGTTCACCAGTCTTAAAAAAACACAAGCCGGAGGAGTGAGCTAAGAAGCTGGGACACAAAAGTTTTACAGCATCAGATGGTTGGTTTTCTTGTTGAAAATGTTGGCACCATGTTAAATTCAAGAAAGCACACAGCGACAAAGAGAGTGCTGATGCTGTAAGTGTAGAAACGTGGAAATCTACAAAACTCCTCAACTTGCCTCAAAAATTTTTTCATAGGTAATATCTACAATACTGATGAAAGAAGCTTTGTTTTCTAATCATGCCATACCAAACGGTTCCCTTGACTACAATCACGTAACACTATCAGGTTGAAAGAAAACCATGCATCTGCACTAGGTGTCTGCGCTGATTTTGTTCCTTTGCAGTCAGTCAAAAGAACATGGTAGGGTACACTGGATGAATTCCTCTGATAAATTTTAGGAACTAATATACAGTTTTATAGTACTGTAGTAATATTGGCAGTGTTCTTTTTTTTCTTATTTCATTTAAATGCATAGTTTGTTACTCATTTAAATGGCAGTAAACGGTAGTTTGTTTTTTTTTAAATATACCTTTTAACTGGTTCCATGAAGCCCCATCTAATTGGGGCTGCCACTTAATTAGACCAAGATATACTGGACCTCAGTGTATCCTCATTAACCAAATCCACAAATGCATACACAAATGCATAATAGCTGAAATATAATACAAGCCTGATTTATTTTAGCATTCCTTATATTTTGAAATATTTATTTCTTATAACATCAATTTGGTAGTGTGTTGTCAATACCATTGAAGCAAAGCAAAAATGTGTGTTTGTAATTGATGGTCATTTACCTCAAATGTTATCTTAGTGTGTCTGGGTATTTTCTTGTTTGCAAAACAACAAGTTCCTTGGCATACACATCACAGAGGAGCTCACTGGGTCTGTACACACCGGCTGTGTGGTGAAAAAGGCACAACAGCGCCTCTTTCACCTCAGATGGCTGAAGAAGTTTGGTATGAGTCCCCAAATCCTAAGAACTTTATACGGGGGCACAATTGAGAGTATCTTGACTGGCTGCATCACTGCCTGGTATGGGAACTGTACTTCCCTCAATTGCAGGACTCTGCAGAGAGTGGTGCGGACAGCCCAGCGCATCTGTAGATGCGAGCTTCCCACTATTCAGGATGTTTACAAAGACAGGTGTGTAAAAAGGGCCTGAAAGATCATTGGGGACCCGAGTCACCCCTACCACAAATGATTCCAGCTGCTACCATCTGGGAAATGGTATTGCAGCATAAAAGCCAGGTCCGGGATAGCTTCTTCCACCAGGCCATCAGACTGATTAATTCATGCTGGTACAATTGTATTTCTGTGTTATATTGACTGTCTGGTTGTACATACTATTTATTATAAATTACTATAAATTGCACATTTAGATGGAGATGTAACGTAAAGATTTTTACTCACGTATATAAGGATGTAAGTAATAAAGTCAATTCATTTCAATTTAATAACCATTAAAACTACTAGCTAGTTAGAAAGCTTGGGGTTTGAGTCAAGGATTATGGACTGAGTCCAGTCGATGAGTCATGGCTAGAATAGGCAGGCAATCAGGATGATGGGAAAAAGGCAGTCTTGCAGATTAAGTTACTGATTGGAAGTTTGGGGAGGGGAAGTTTATACTATGGAAGGGGAATAACAAGAGAAGAGTGGAGTAAGTAAGGGGCACTACATGAATGGGATTCACAGTCCAAAGATGGTATGTACTCAAGGAGCAAATATTTAAAAATGCTTGTTTTGCAAATTCTTAGAAGATTAACTAATTTCTCAGGCAATGCTGTGAACGATCATTCCACATAAATGATCAATTCCTTGTGAATCTGACACACAAATGGCTAATCAGCTTTCTGCAAGTCAACCTGGAATTGAGGTGCCACAGTCTTGAGATGACAGTGGGTCTGAATATGAGATGGTGAGAGATCAGAGCTCTGTTGAAAATAGGAAAAGGATTCAGGCTTTTCATTGTTGAGAATGAGGAGAGAAACCAGAAATCTATTCTGTCGCAGAACATGTAGTAGAAATAGAAACATACAGTATCTTGGATCGGGGAACAGGAAGAAGAATCTGTCAGATTGGGGCAGTGATAAGCTAACTGGGCTTAAGGGATTGTAAAGTCAGTAGACTTAGAGGACTGAGTGTTAAGTCAATGCATTGGCAGGTTGGGGCATTGTGATTGTGTGTACGGAGAGTTGGATTAGGGTAAATGATGAGAACAGTGGGCCGATTTGGGGTGTAAGTTTGGCTAGTGGGAGTATTGTTGCACTGCAGGGTGGTGGACAGGGGTGGTGCCAGGATGGTTAAAATAAGCAAGGGACTTTTACAGACTAATACAGTATGACCTCAAGAAGACCAGTTTGTCCCACTGATGGTTGTTGAAAGGCAATATGACCCCAATTCCCTAGCAGTGTTCCAAAAGGCATTCTTTTTTCCAGCATCTCTGATATGGGAATTATATCAGGAAAACAAGAGTAACTCTTGCCCAGTAGTGTCTACTTAAGTTTATACAATGACCCAGAAATTATTTTTACTCCAGAAAACATTGATTTTCAATTGCATAATTCTGACAAAAAGTTCGTGCAATCAAATTTCTGAGCAATTTTTTTTAACGCCTCATAATTCACCTTCATTTGTCTAAACTTAGTGGAAATATTGGAAGGAAATTGTCAAGTTAGTTCCATGTTAAGTGCCCCTAAATTAGAATAAATTATCAGAAGACTGGGAAAAACTAGTTTGAAAACTTTGCTTTATAGTTGAACTAAACGCACTGGGGAATCTAAGTTAAATGAACAGCCCAGAGGCACTAAAATCAATCTTATCTGCTTTAAGTAAGTTCATTTACCATTAACTTTGGATCAAAATCTGGTAGCTCTATGTATGATATCCTAAATTGCTATAAAATTTGCTTGAAGATCATAAATGTTGATAAAAATAAACTTTAGGATCCCTTTGTGTTAGAATGTTCCCGTTTTAAATGTTAAGGTTCTTATCACTTTCAGTGATGTAGTCAGTGCACTTACTTAATGCTTGAGTATGACAAATACGTGTTTGGGTTTCATTCATGAATTATGAGTCAGCTTTGATAGGTAATAAAACATGAAAAGAGAGGGACAGGCCAATTGTTAGAAACAATGATTACTCTGTGAGTCCTGAAGAAGGGTCTTGGCTTGAAATATCAACTGTTTACTCTTTTCCATAGATGCTGCCTGACCTGCTGAGTTCCTTCAGAATTTTGTGTGTGTTGCTTTGCATTTCCAGCATCTGCAGGATCTCTTTCATTTATTTTTCTTACTTCCTTTGATTATATCCCTACATACTGGTAAATTAAAAGATAGTTGGCTCCTGACTAAATAGGTATTGGAAAATATGTCTGTGTCCTGCTCTCACAAAATTTAAGATTTTAATATTCAAAGATAATGTCATTCCCTCGAAATTGATCTTCCATCATTTATATTTATCATTTTCAAGCTGCTGTTAGGAATTGTTGAGAACGAAGGGTCAAAGTAAAGGGCTATGTTTTCTAAGAAGGCAGTTGTGAAGCTCTGTGGTGATTATTGAGCTTGATATTAACTATGTACTGAACTAAAATGTGCAGTGAAAATGTGCCAATTTCTGTTTTGGATCTCCAAAAAAAGTAAGAGAGGACCAAGGTCTTACAATGGAAGTGAAGAAATAAATTAATCAATATTAGAAAAATGTCAGTGAGCCTAAAAATACTAAACTCCAAAGACCTGCTAATCTACATTTGAGTTTCAAGAAAGTTGACTGAAGAGATATTGAATTGATATAGTAGTTAACATATTTCAAAATGATATAAAATTGTGGAATGGTTCCTGCAGATCAGCAAATTAGATATGAGAAGAAATGGCTTCAGTCCGAGTACTGAATCTTTAGAATTCTCTAATTTGGAGGGCTGTAGAGGCCCAGTTATTGATTGTATTTAAAATTAGGATAGATAGATTTCCATTTATTAAGGGGATAATAAAAAAGCAAATAGGCTGAAGAGTAGTGTCAAGGTAGGAGATTAGTCATGATCTTATTAGATGACAAAGCAGGTTTAAGAGGCTGTATAGCCTAATCTTTCTCATAATCCTTTATGTTATTTAGATGTTCCACATACAAACCTTATTTCCTGAAGCACTTGTAATGTAATCAGCTTTTGGATATGTAATTGCCAAAGCTATTTCCATAATCTTGAAAATATGAATGAATTTTTATTCACTTCAATATGTTCTGTACTTCCTGAGGAGATTGAGGCGAGGGAGGTCTCTTCCCCCCACCCCCCTCACCACCCATTCTAATCAGTCCATACAGCAGCACCATCGAAAGGCTCTTGACCAACTGCAGTACCGTCTGTTGTGGGAATTGTGAGGCACCTCACTGCAAATGGCATCACAGAAAGGATTACGAGGACTGCTGAGAGATCATAAGAGGGTCTCTATCCATAAGAAGTATTTATCAGGAGCGCAGTGTGCGCAGGGTTCTTAGCATCGTCAGTGATCCCTTCCATCCATCCAACAAGCAGGAGGTACTGTAGCATTAGCACAAGAACTGTTAGGATGGGAAACAGCTTCTTCCTCCTAGGCTGAAAGACTACTGAACTCTGTGCCACCTGCCAGGTCTTTTAACATTTTACTGTTTACTTTTTAACTTGTGTCACAAATGCACCGTATTATGTGTTACTCGTCGCAATATTACTTTGTGATTTACGTGAGTTATATGTACTGTGTGTGCACCTTGGTCTGGAGGAACATTGTCTCGTTTGGTGGTATACATAGGCCATCAGGTAATGTTTTATAATGTTCATATTTTTTAAAACTTGCATTAAAATTTATTCCCTAGTATATTTTAAGAGAGCTAATGATAAAGTTTGATAAATAACCCTAAAATGAGTTGCAATAATGACTATTTTAAATATCAGTGGTGGTACACTCCAGGGAGTGGCATAGTATTACATGACAGAAAATAACTTGTGCAGATGTGGTATAGAAGTTAGTTTCTTACTAACCTTTGCCCTTTTCCTCGGGTGGCCCAAGGGTTTGCTGAGACTCTGAAGATAATGTTTCATTTCATCATTGATTCATTTGCCGACAGGTCACCCTCAGGATAACAGAGATGTGCCATGCTTTCTGAGGCTTGCCTTGAATGAATATTTTTGGAGGTCTGGTGTTGGCAGTGAGGCAGGTTTGTTCGAGGACTTTTGTCTTGCAGATGTTGAGGATATAAAGTGTATCATCCTCTGTGCTTCAGTGACTGAATTAGTGATAACTCGGATCTCAGCCTCCGAACACATGCAAATATTCACATCATAGAATATTGGAGTGGGTTTGACTTTGTTCTGATGTCAAATAGTATAGATTGTACAGTTTCCTCTTGGCCCTGTTGATGTGCTGCGCTCCAGCAGGAAGCTTTGTTTAGGGATGAAGTCCAATATGTAAGGAAAATTATTTAATGACTGCAGGATATCCAGTTTCGATACACATCTACTCCCATCAAGAAGGCCTAGAAGATGTGCATTTCTTTCTTGACAACAGACCCAACCAGTTCTCCTCCACTACCACACTCCCCCGTTTGGTGAAACTGGTCCTCATGCTCAAACAGTTTCTCATTTAGCTCCTTTCTCTTTCTCCAAGTCCAAGGAGTAGCCATGGGCACTTGCATGGTCCCCAGCTATGCCTGCATTTTTGTTGGCTATGTGGAACAGTCCATTTTCCAAGCCTTCACTGTTAATGCTTCCCATTTCTTTCTGTGCCACATTGATATCTGCATTGGTGCTGCTTCATGCACCCATGCTGAGCTTGTCAATTCATCAACTTTGCCTCCAGTTTCCACCCTGCCCTTAACTTCACTTGGTTCATTTCTGATGTCTCTCTCCTTTCTTGATTGCTCTTTCTCTATCGCTGGAGACAAGTAGTCTCACAATAACTTTTATAAATAGTCATAGTCATACTTCATTGATCCTGGGGGAAATTGGTTTTCGTTACCGTTGCACCATGAATAATAAATAGCAATAAAACCATAAATAGTTAAATAGTAACATGTAAATTATGAAATAAGTCCAGGACCAGCCTATTGGCTCAGGGTGTCTGACCATCCAAGGGAGGAGTTGTAAAGTTTGATGGCCACAGGCAGGAATGACTTCCTATGACGCTCTGTGTTGCATCTCAGTGGAATGAGTCTCTGGCTGAATGTACTCCTGTGCCCATCCAGTACATTATGTAGTGGATGGGAGACATTGTCCAAGATGGCATGCAACTTAGACGGCATCCTCTTTTCAGACACCACCGTGAGAGAGTCCAATTCCATCCCCACAACATCACTGCCCTTACGAATGAGTTTGTTGATTCTGTTGGTGTCTGCCACCCTCAGCCTGCTGCCCCAGCACACAACAGCAAACATGATCGCACTGGCCACAACAGACTCGTGGAACATCCTTAGCATCGTCCGGCAGATGTTAAAGCACCTCAATCTCGTCAGGAAATAGAGACGGCTCTGACCCTTCTTGTAGACAGCCTCAGTGTTCTTTGACCAGTCCAGTTAATTGTCAGTTCATATCCCCAGGTATTTGTAATCCTCCACCATGTCCACACTGACACCCTGGATGGAAACAGGGGTCACCAGTACCTTCGCTCTCCTCAGGTCTACCACCAGCTCCTTAGTCGTTTTCACATTAAGCTGCAGATAATTCTGCTCACACCATGTGACAAAGTTTCCTACCGTAGCCTGTACTCAGCCTCATCTCCCTTGCTGATGCATCCAACTATGGCAGAGTCATCCGAAGACTTCTGGAGATCACAAGACTCTGTGCAGTAGTTGAAGTCCGAGGTGTAAATGGTGAAGAGAAAGGGAGACAAGACAGTCCCCTGTGGAGCCCCAGCGCTGCTGATCACTCTGCCGGACACACAGTGTTGCAAGCACACGTACTGTGGTCTGCCAGTAAGGTAATCAAGAATCCATGACACCAGGGAAGCATCCACCTGCATCGCTGTCAGCTTCTCCCCCAGCAGAGCAGGGCGGATAGTGTTGAACGCACTGGAGAAGTCAAAAAACATGACCCTCACAGTGCTTGCTGGCTTGTCCAGGTGGGCGTAGACACGGTTCAGCAGGTGGACGATGGCATCCTCAACTCCTAGTCGGGGCTGGTAGACGAACTGGAGGGGATCTAAGTGTGGCCTGACCATAGGCCGGAGCAGGTCCAGAACAAGTCTCTCCAGGGTCTTCATGATGTGGGTGGTCAATGTCACCAGTCTGTAGTCATTGAGGCCGCTGGGGCGCGGTGTCTTCGGCACAGGGACGAGGCAGGACGTCTTCCACAGTACAGGAACCCTCCGGAGCCTCAGGCTCAGGTTGAATACATGGTGAAGTACTCCACATAGCTGAGGGGCACAGGCTTTGAGCACCCTGGTACTGACACCATCCAGTCCTGCAGCCTTGCTTGGGTTGAGACGTTTCAGCTGTCTTCTCACCTGTTCAGCTGTGAAGCCCACCGTGGTGGTTTCGTGTGGGGAAGGAGTATAGTCATGAGAGCAGGGTGAGGGGCTGTGAGGAGGGGTAGGAGGGGAGAGTGGAATATGTGTTGGTTGGGGGCTGATAACAGATGGCTCATGTGGGGGATGGGCAGGGGCCACACTGTCAAATCTGTTAAAGAACAGGTTAAGTTCATTGGCCCTGTCCACTCTGCCTTCAGCTCCTCTGTTGCTAGTTTGCCGGAACCCAGTGATGGTCCTCATCCCCCTCCAGACCTCTGTCATGTTGTTCTGTTGGAGTTTCCACTCAAGCTTCCTCCCGTACCTGTCTTTTGCCTCCCTGATCCTGGCTTTCAGGTCCCTCTGTATTGCCCTCAGCTCCTCCCTATTTCCAACTCTAAACGCCCTCTTTTTAGCATTCAGGATGTCCTTTGTCACCCATGGCTTGTTATTTGAATAACAAAGGACAGTTCTTGTCGGAACATTGCAGTCCACACAGAAGTTGATGTAATCAGTAATACACTCCGTGAGCCCATCAATATCCTCTCCATGTGGCTCACAGAGTGCCTACTCTCCAAACTTACCTACTCTCACACTATCTTGACTGTTCTTCTCACCCTGTCACCTGTAAAATTGCCATTCCCTTTTTTCAGTTCCTCTGTCTCCGCTGTATCTGTTACCAGGATAAGGCGTTCCTTCCCAGAACATGAGAGTTGTCCTCCTCCTTCACTAATCTCCCTTCTGGCACTTATCCCTGCAAGTGGAAAAAGTGCTACACCAGCCCATTCATCTCCGCCCTCACTTCCATTTATGGCCCCAAACAGTTCTTCCAGGTGAGGCAACACTTTACCTGAGATTCTGTTGGAGTTATCTACTGTATTCAGTGCTCCTTGTGTAGCCTCCTCTACATTGGTGACACCTGATATAGATTGGGGGACCACTTTGTCGAGCACCTTCGCTCCGTCCACAGCTGGTAAGATGGTGGTGCACTGGGATGCAGCTGCCTCTCTGACTCCAGTCAGAAGTGTATTTGCTCGTCCTGTAGTTCTCTTTTATAATCACGCATCACTGCTAAATACAAAGAATATCAATTACTGCAATTACCATCGTCCATTTGCTCAGTGGCGATGGAGCTGGACTTATTGCATACCGTTGTGCTGAGATGGTGTGTGGTCCAAAAAAGTGCAAGTGATTGTCTTGCATATTTTTATTGTGATCGCAAGACCTTCTTGGACATTGGTAATGTAGAATACTGCAAAGTATTGGTGAGTCAGACCCTGGGTTGCCGTGGTTCCTTGTCTGTTGCGTAGACAAGACCCTCATCCCTCAGGGTCCGGCAATCTGCTGTGTGCCACTGGATGTCATATTGGACTGGGGCTGGCCCCACCTGTTCGTGCTGCCCTCCAGTATTTGCTCGATGCTGCTCCCCAGTCCTCACTCAGTGCTGCTCTCCAGTGTTTGCTCATAGTTGCCCTGCAGTGTTCGCTTGGTGGAAGAACAAGCTGGACCAGGACAACTCAGTGACTTTGTCAATATATTTTTTTCTCTTTTTGATTGTATGCAAATGAGCCCCATCTTTTCTGAAAATCAAATAAAAGTTCAAAGGTTCAGCATCTAATTTTCACCAAACTAAGACATAGCATCACTTGAGAGAACCATTGTGACAAAGTGCGAGCAGATGTGTCCTTCCACTTCAACAAAATGGCCCTCCTAGCTATCAATGTAACAAATGCAATAACATGTTGGTCAGACACAGAGATACCACGGATATTTTGAGGAATTATTCCAAAATGCACAGTTAATTTGTTAGGTTGTAAATTAATTTTAAGTGCTTTAGAAATTGTCAAAAAAACTGACTTCCAGAACTGTTCCAGTATAGAACAAGACCAAAACATGTATTTCAGTGTCGCTGTCTCAGTTTTACATCTATCACAATAACTATCAACATTAGGAAATATTTTAGTCTCTCCTTCGTCAAATGGTAACAATGTACAGTTTTAAATTGAATCAGTGAATGACTGGCACAGATCGAAGAAGAGTTAATGAGCTTCAAAATCCGTGTCCAATCCTCCGTCATAAAAGTGAAATTGAGTTCCTTTTCTCAATCTTGTTTAATCTTAAATAAAGGACGCTTATCCCATTGTAATAATAAATTATAAATTCTTCCAATAGAACCCTTCGTCAAAGGGTTCGTGCTCATAATAGTATCTAACAGTTCAGCCTCCAATATGTAAGGATAATTACTTAAATATTTTTGTAAGAAATGTATAACTTGAGTGTATTGTAAAAAGTATATGAAAAAATATTTATCAACTAATTGTTCAAAAAACATCAACCTATCTTCTTTAAATAAATCCAAGTAAGAATCAATACCTTTATTTTTCCAAAGTAAAAAAATTGGATCACTCAAAGAAGGCTTAAGAAAGTAATTTCGATAAATTAAACTACAAAGTTTAAATTTTTTAAGATTAAAGAAATTGCGGAACTGAAGCCAAATTTGTAAAGAATGCTTAATCACAGGGTATAGGTTTAAATTAGCAACTTTAGCTAATTGTATAGGTAAAACAACTCCCTATAACGAGGTTAAGTAAAACTGTTTCACAGCTTTCAATTCCAGGTCTACCCAAATTGGCTGATCGTTCTTATCAACCCAGTATAACAAAAAGGACATGTATCACACATTAACAGCCCAGTAACACATTCTTAAAGTAGGCAAAGCAAGACCTCCATCCTTTTTCAACTTTTACTAATTCTTGGTCTTTTATTATTCCAAATAAAAGATAAAATAATAGAATCAATCCGATCAAAAAACTTCTTAGTCAAAAAAAGGGATATTCTGAAATAAATATAAAAATTTTAGTAAAATCATCATTTTAGCTATATGGATACGACTGACAAGTTAAATGTTTAAGGATTCTTTTGTGAAAGGTGATTTACCCTCTACTTTCTATGAGGCTTCCATTTCTTTAATTCTTAAAAAGGATAAAGATCCTACTGACTGTGCCTCATATAGACCTATTTCATGATTGAATGTCGATGCTAAGATTCTGTCAAAGATAATGGCCAATCGGTTGGAGAATATTTTAGATAAAATTATTTTTAAAGATCAAACAGGCTTTATAAAGGGTCGTTATTCTTTTTCAACTGTTCAGAGACTATTTAACATTATATATTCATCCTCTTTTAAAACTCCACAATGCGTCATCTCTTTGAATGCTGAAAAAGCATTCGATCGGGTCAAATGGAAATATTTATTTAATTTTTTAAAGAAATTTGGCTTTGGTGTTAATTTTAATAATTGAATTAGAATGATATATAAAGCTCCTATTGTTACTGTTATAACTAACAACTGTTGGTCTCCTTTTTTTCAGCTTTCATGGGGGACAAGATAAATTTAATATTATAACCCCCTGCTATTGCTCTTCATGAAGCTAAAAATATTCATGGGATTTTTGTGAATGAGACCATTCATAAGATTTATCTTTACACTGACGATTTATCTTTACACTGACGATTTATTGGTTTATATATCTAATCCTGAAGAATCTATTCCTGCCTTGCTAAAATTATTCAATGAATTTGGAGACTTTTCAGGATATAAAATAAATTTTAGTAAAAGTGAATTGTTTTCTTTAAACGAATCTGTTTCTATATATGATAATACTCCTTTCAAAGTTACGGATGCTTTTAGATATTTAAGTGTTATAATTATGCCAGAATCCTGTACAGCGTTTAATACCATCATCCCACAGAGACTAGTGGAGAAACTGTCGCTGCTTGGCCTTAGCACTGCCATGTGTCGCTGGATTCTGGATTTCTTGACAGAGAGACCACAGTAAGTCCTTGTTGGCAGGAACATCTCTGACTCCATCACACTGAGCACTGGATCCCCACAAGGCTGTGTGCTTAGCCCATTGCTGGTTACACTGCTAACACAGACTGTGCAGCCAGATTCAAGGAGAACCTGATCATTAAATTTGCAGATGATTACCACAGTGGTGGGGCTCATCAGCAAAAATGATGAAACTATGTACAGGGAGGAGGTAAAACACCTAGAGAGCTGATGCAGGGATAACAACTTGATGCTTAATGTCACCAAAACCAAGGAGATGATCGTCCATTTCAGACAGTCTCAGCCTGAGCACACACCCCTCAGCATCAGCGGCTCCACAGTGGAGAGAGTGGAAAACATCAAGTTCCTTGGGGTGCAGACCTCGGACAATCTCACCTGGTCCAGGAACATCACTGGGATTGTGAAACAGGCCCAGCAGAGATTGCACTTTCTGAGGAAGCTTAAACAAGCATCACTCCCCATGAACATCTTAACTACATTCTACAGAGGTCTGGTTGAGAGTATGCTGACGTTTTGCATCACAACCTGGTACTCCAGCCTTGCAGAGGGTGGTTAGGGGAGCAGAGAAGGTTATTGGGGTCTCCCTACCTTCTGTCCAAGACCTCTTTTAGAGTCGATGCCTCCAGAAGACATGATACATCATTAAACACCCCTCACACCCTCTCCATGAACTGTTTGTTCTTCTGCCATCAGGCAAACGTTACAGGAGCATCAAAACTAAAACCACAAGGCTACTAAACAGCTTCCTTCCACAGGCAGTCAGACTGCTAAATAGCTGCTCCACCTGACTCTGCTTTGGACACTTGAAACTTGCACTGGACACTTATAACTGATTTTAACTGACATGTGGCTGTTGTGTTTTACTATTTATTGTTATGTTTATTATTTAGTGTTGCGTTAGTTATGTTATGATTGCACTGCTCCTAAGAAACGCTGTCTCATTCTGCCCTGCAGAGTTGATGAATGGTTAGAATGAAAATAAAGTTTTGTGAATCTTGAATCTTGAAAATATAAGGATCTTTATAAAGCCAATTTTGTTCCCTTGGTAGACTCTATGAAGTATTTATTGAGTAGATGGAGTCCACTTAAATAGTCTCTGAACATTTGAAAAAGAATAACGACCCTTTATAAAGCCTGTTTGATCTTTAAAAATAATTTTATCTAAAATATTCTCCAACCGATTGGCCATTATCTTTGACAGAATCTTAGCATCGACATTCAATCATGAAATAGGTCTATATGAGGCACAGTCAGTAGGATCTTTATCCTTTTTAAGAATTAAAGAAATGGAAGCCTCATAGAAAGTAGAGGGTAAATCACCTTTCACAAAAGAATCCTTAAACATTTCCAACATATACGGAAAAAGCAATTTTCCAAATGTTTTATAAAATTCTACAGGATAGCCATCAAGTCCAGGGGCCTTACCAGGTTGCATTGAAAAAATAGCTTTATGAATTTCGGCAATTTAGTTTGGGCATCGAGAGTTTTTTGATCCTCAACAGAAATTTTAGGAAAAGCAATCTTTCGTAAGAAAGCATTCATTTCAGAAGAATCTACTGGACATTGAGATTTATAAAGTTCAGTATAAAAATTTTGAAAAATCTTATTAATTTCTTCATATTCCCAAGCCAGGTTACCATCTTTCCTACGAATTTTCAAAATTTGCCTTTTGGCTTTAGCTGTTTTTAATTGAAATGCGAGCAGTTTGTTATTTTTATCTCCAAACATATAAAATTGGCTCTTTAACTTAAGCAAATAACCTTCAATGGGATGAGTTAGTAATAGGTTATATTGTGATTGAAGTTCCACCCTTTGTTTGGAAAAATCAATATTAGGGGGAATTGCATAAATATTATCTAAGTCTTATCTAATATCATCTAATTTGTTTTGAAATCTTATCTAATTGCTTTAGTTTTTTTGAAGCTTAGCTGAATAAGAAATGATCTGACCACGTAAAAATACTTTAAATGTATCCCATATAATTAATTTGGACGTACCCCCTATAGCATTAAAAAGAAAAAATCTTTTATCTGGGTTTCAATGAAACTGACAAAGTCAGAGTTTTATAATAATGTCTGAGACATGCGCCATGTGGGCGGCCAAGAATGACATCATCAAGTTCAAAAGACAAACTCAGAGGCGCATGATCAGATATAGCAGTAGCGTCATATTCACAATTTTTAACACTAGGCAATAAGCAGGGATCGATTGTAATATTAGCAATCCTCGAATATTTTTTATAAACGTGAAAAGAAAGAATATTCTCTGTTATCGGGGTGTAGATACCTCCATAATTCCGAATATTATATCATTTCTTAATGCATGCATTACTAAATGACAATAAAAGAGGACTGTGTGTCCTCATAATCAAATCTAATCTAATTCAATCAATCCAAAATCAATCAAAAAGGAGTTAATAAGTGACGTGGAGTGATTTGGAAGTTGCTGATTGGTTGAGCTTTTGTCAATCATAGGATTTGAACAACAGTTCAAATCCCTGCCCGTTATCAACATATATTCATTTAAATAAGGCAAAGCAAATACCTTTGTAAAAACAGAAGGATCATCTAAGTTAGGACCATACAGATTGACCAAAACAACTTTTCTCTTACAGATCACTCCTTTAACAATTAAAAATCTACCATTAGAATCTGACTCAATATCCTCTTGAATAAATATTTTGGATTTAATAAAGATGGACACGTCTTTAGTTTTATTCTGAGAAGTAGAGTGGAGCTGCAAACCTCTCCACCATCCAAAAAATCTAATTTGATCTCCCACCCTGATATGTGTCTCTTGAGCAAAAATTATGTCAGGTTGGAACTGGTTAATAATTTTAAGTCTTTTTTCATTTGATGGGATGATTCCAATCACGTACATTCCAACTTACTGCATTAATCCGTTTAAATACCATACTATAATTTTATTCTACATTATACATGCGCAGAGCACATACCAATATGGGATGATCAAAAACGCCGGCGATGAAGAATACAACCACATAGAAAACACGTATGCTCTGGAACCACCCATTGGGAAAAAACTCCTAACTCTAACCCCACCCACCTTCCTGAAAGCCTGAAAAAAAAGGCAAGCAACCTATGATAGAATACGGCCAGGGACCACTCTGTCCGTACAGAGAAAAATTTTTTTTTAAAGGATTTTCTTTCTGTCTCCCAGTTAGTAAAAAAAAACTGAGTGACCTTGTAAGAAAAACGATAAAGTCACAACAAAGGAAAGTATTTACATTCCAGCATCTATTAAACAAGAAAGAACCAAAATAATGTTATCTCTTAAAAAGAAAAACCAGCGCCATTTTTAAGATTAATATTAAATCCCTAAAAAAACTTTAAATTTGGTTATAAGACGCTATAATAAAGCAGAAAAAGGGTTAATAGCATATTTAACCCAGCTAAATTTTCAAAAATACTAATTAATAACATCATAAGTAATTGAACCCACCCAAATATATATATATATGGGGAAAAAACTACCACTTAGTTAATTAGTTAATTAAGAAAGAAACAAAAAAAACCCATCAAACCAGGTATTAGGTTAAAGAAACAAATCTCTTTATCTTCTTTTCTCAATTGAATGTCTGAGTAACCATTTAAACAGTCATACTTGAACCATAGATCTTCTTTCCAAAAGAAAACCAATAATATGCAATAGTGAACAAATCTCTTTATCTTCTTTTATTAGGCTGTCAATGGAATATCCAAGTGACATCCATAAATCTTCTTTCCGAAATGCGAATAATATACAGATAACCAAATAACCTTTCAGATAGTTCATTGGTAGCGGCGGCAGATATAGTTTGAACGAAATCCAGTGCGGCTTTTGGATCAAAAAAATGTACGAGGAGGAGAGTTAGGAGGAAAAACTTTAATTCTTGTCTTGATCTTTGTTCCATTACCTCCTTCGGATAATCCTCATAAAAACGGAGCTCAGATTCCTTAAACCTAAAAAGTCTCTGTTTTCTTGCCTGTCGCATTATTGGATCTTTAATTTTAAAGTGATGAAAACAAACCAAAGCAGATATTGGTTTATTTGGATCTTTAAGTTTCGAAGTAAAAGCTCTGTGTGCTCTTTCTATAGCAGGCGGCTGTGATAATATGGTAGGAAATAAAGTATGAAAAAGCTTACCAAAGTAAGCAGTTAAATCTCCATCTTCAGCTCCTTCTTGCATCCCAAAAATTCGTATATTCCTTCAGTGAGACCTAGATTCCAGGTCTATAATCTTATTTTGATATCTTTGCAAAAGGGTTGTAGCTTCAAACAATTTTTGCTTAGTTATCTTTGATTCCTCTTCATGTGTAATAACTTGAGTTTCCAAGTCTTTAAGTTTTCCCAGAAATCATTTCATTACTATTCTTTTCCAGTTGGTCTTTAATTGACCCATTCTGATCTTTAATTGAATTCAGTGTCCGAACCATATCTTCAGCCCATGGTGGCACTTCATCAATCTTTCCTTTTGCATCTTTCCTTTCCCATTACCTTTGTCACTAGGTTCAGACAAGTTCTTCCCACTCCTCGTAGACATAGACATATTGTTCCCCCTCAAGAATCAACAAGTAAAAATTTTAAATTCAAAGTTTAAGCTAGGGAGAGAGAGACACAACTAAGAGCAGCACAAGATTGCTGCTACTCCATTTGCAGACAGGCACAGTCTCCCAAACTTAAAACTTGAACAAGCAGGCTTTACCATTGGTCAGCTATTTTAATTCTAATTCCAATTCCCATTCTGACATGTCGGTGGATTGCCTCTTCTACTGCCACAGTGAGGTCACTCTCAAGCTAGAGGAGCAACATATTCCACCTGGGTAGACTCCAATCTGAAAGTGTAAACATTGCTTTCTCTAACTTCTGGTAATTTTCCCCCTTCCCCTTTTCTTATCTTACATTCACTTCTCTGGCTCCCCTCTTCACCTCACTTGCCTATCACCTCCTCCTAGCTTCCCTCCTCCTCCCCTTTCTCCTATGGTCCACTTTTCTCTCCTATCAGATTTCTTCTTTAGCTCTTTACCTTTTTCACGTATCACCTCCTAGTTTCTCACTTCATTTCCCCTCTCCCACCCACCTACTTCCCCCTCACCTGACTTCACTTATCACCTTCTATCTTGCATTCCTTCCCTTCCTCCCTTGTTATTTTGGCTTCTTCCCCCTTTCTTTCCAGTCCTGATAAAGGGTCTCCGCCTGAAATGTTGACTGTTTATTTCTTTCCATAGATGCTGGTTGACCTGCTGAGTTCCTCCAATATTCTGTATGTATTACTCTGGATTTCCAGCAACTACAGAATCTAAGTGTAAATTATTGACAGCAGCAGTTGGCCATAGAGTCATACAGCACAGAAACAGGCCCAATGGCCTAACTAATCCACGCTAACCAGAATTCTCATCTGAGCCGGTTCCAATCGCCCGTGTTTGACTCATTACTCTTTAAACCTTTCCTATCCATGTACCGGTCCACGTTCCTTTTAAATGTTAATGTACGTGCCTCAACTGATTTCTCTGGTGGCTCATTCAAAATACTGACCATCCTCAAGGAGTTAAGCAACATCGTTTTAAGGCATTTAACAAATCTAGTGCTACTCAAAGTCGATGGATCTTGGATGGCAGTCTCCGGTTGCAAGGTCAGTTCTCCTTTAAGATAGCAGTGTAAAAGTTCATCCAAGGAGAAGAGGGTTCCAACTTCCACTACTGTCTGTTCTACTGACAAATGTACTGTCTCTGGAAAATAAGATCGAAGGCCTCAGCAAGATTGCTGTACCAGAGGAATATCAGAGACTGATATGGTTTGTGTTTCGCGTCTTCTTGGTTATTCATTGCCATTCCAGACACAGCGATACAGCTCTCGGGCCTCAAAATTAACTACCAAGTTAGGAGTACTGAGTTTTTCAAAGGCAGAGGGGGTGAAGTACGCTTTGTGATTAACTCCTTATTGTGCACAAACATTGTGGTTCTGTCCCAGTCTGCTCACCTGGCCTAGAATCAGTCATCCACAGGGCCACACAGGGGTGCACCCTGGTGGTGCCATCTTCCAAGCTGCACCTGGAGAATGTTGGAAAATGGTCAGCTGGTGAGCTTGAGGAACATGAACTCATCCACCATAGAGAGAAAACGTAGTTTGAGTTCCACTTGCCGATCAGGACCTCAATAGAACCCTAAACAGTTTGAAAAGAAGAAAAAGAGACATTAAAGAGAGGAATTTAAGCTGTTTCTGCAGATGAGCTTGACAAGGCAGGCACTTAGCATCATCTTAACTCCACTCGCCTTCCAGTTAAAATTCCCAGTTGTCACTTGTGGAAGAGAATAATAAATGAATTCTAGCTTGGACCAGAGCCAATAAGGTGTTGTAGATCTGTCAGATGACCCGTAGCCACTGACACTTAAATGTGACATTTGAACTAGTAAGGAATGAATATAAAAGCAGAGGCTTTGAATGCAAAATAGCAACCACTCTCCATCGTGGTTATGGAGTAATGTTTAGATCGGCACTACGAGAAACACATGGCAACCATAGACACGTTTTCTGGGCATTACCTTTTCTATTCCTTGGCTGTTTATGGAGGGTCAGGAAAACTTAGGTGTGTATGTAGGTACTTGGTTGTGTAAATTCATGTCTCTTCCATTGAGATAATAAAAGTACATGTGAGTAATTACAGATTCTCTCTGTGCCTCTCTGATCATTATTATTAAGGGAAAAATCTTTGTAACATTTCTCAAACAGGCTCTAGATGAACTGAGCAATGTAATCAACAGTAATGAAACAGTGCACCCAGTAGCCTTCTCCATCATTTTGGGGGATTTTAACCAAGCCAGCTTGAAAAAGTCCCTAAATAATTATTCCCAGCATATCACTTGTGGAACCAGAGGAGCCAACACACTGGACGACTGTTATACCACCATCAAGAATGCCTACCAGGATTGAAATAAGCTGCAGAAAGTTGTGATTTCAGACCGCTCCAGCATGGGCACTAGCCTTCCCAGCACTCAGGACGTCTTCAAGGAGCAATACCTCAGAAGGGCAGCATCCATCATTAAGGACCCCCATCACTCAGGCCATGTCTTCCTTTCATTACCTCCATCAGGGAGGAGTTACAGGAGTTTGAGGGCATACACAATGATTCAGGAATAGCTTCTTCCCCTTTGCTATCCGATCCCTTGAACACTATCTCATTACTTTTTTCCCTCTCATTTTGCATTATTTGTTTAATTTGATTTATACGTACAGTTATTATTGTGTATTACAATGCTGCATATCAACACATTTCATGACATATGTCGGTGATATTAAACCTGATTCTGTTTCAGACGAAGCTGTTTCTCAGGTTTCTATGAAATCTATTCACTCTCATTTTAAACCTATCCTTGATTTCCCAAACCTGTGGAAAGAGATTATGCCCATTCATCCTATCTATGAGCTTCAAAATTTTATATTCTTAAGTAAAATCACCCTGCACAACTCACAACTGCTCAATGTCTCTCTGTGACTCAGTCCTTCATGTCCCAGCAACATCCTTGTAAATCTTTTCTGCACTCTTTCCATCTTAATGGCATCTTTCATGTAGGAAGATGAACAGCACTGCGCACAGTATTCAAAATGCAGCCTCACCTAAGTCTTGTACAGCTATCACCTAACGTCTCAACAGTTTAAGTTTGTAGGGATGGTATAGGCAGTAGCACAGAGTAGGGGAACAGGTTACATTTAGGGGCAGGGATGAGGAAAGTTGCAGATTGGAGGCTGTAAGTAAGTCCAAAGTGGAGCTGGAGTGCAGGTCAGAGTGCTCTGCAGTCAAGGATAGTGATACCTGTGGAGGGATGTTGGGTCAGCAGATACTGAGGATGAGGATTAGCAATCACCATGGTCAGTGGCTGAGGTTGGTGGGTCCTGTGGATGAGGGCTGTTGACAATGCACTCCCCTCCCCCCAGTTGGGCAAGACCCAGGCTTAAAAGTCCATGCGAGTCCAGAATTCAACTTCCCTTGATTGGTTAAGGTTGAAACCCAAAAGTGAAAGACCTAAGTCAGCAAGTCCGGAAGTCAAGATCTGATGGTTGAAACCCCTGTGTGGAAGTCAAAGGCACGATGTCTGTGAACCTGCAGGTTGGAAACTTGATGGCATGTCCAGAAGTCTGAGGCCTGATATCTGCAAGACTGGGCAAATGACTGAGGTTGGAGGCCTGTCGTGTGTGTGAATGGGTGGGTGGGAGCTATTTTGTTTTGTTTGGTTGCTATTTTTGTACTGCTGAACATTGTGGCCATGCAATGCTGACACAGAGATATGTGGCAATACTTGCAGTCTGCACCCCCCCCCCCACACAGGCATAGGTGTGTGGGTTGTTAACGCAACGATGTATTTCACTTCATGTTTTGATGTACACGTGATAAATAAATGAATCTGAATCTGAACCCCTGTACAGATATACTCAAATGAAATGGCCTAACTTGATTTCATAAACAATAGACAGAGAATCTGAGGAAATAGTATTGCCTTTTACTCAAATATACTGTTGGTTTTTCTTCCACATACTGTATGTTTGTTTTTCACTCTACATATTTAAATTCTGAAGCTTCCAGTCAATTTTGATAAATAAGTGTCTCATTTTACCTTGCTGAATGTGAATACAGTTAATATTTCATTCACATTTCAGTTTAATGTAACAGGTGTGACCTACTTTTTATTTCAGACTTCTGAGAAGGAATCGTTGAGCCTGTAGCTACGGAGTGTCAATGCTAGATTCACTTAGCATTTATCATTTTATAAATTAGTTTGGAGTATGTAGTACCAGGAGCTGATCATATAAAATTTGAGCCTTTTCTGTTGTTTAATTGGAGCATTGCCAATTTCTTTATTTTACTTATTTTTTATGGTCCTGATGGCTTTACATAATGGAACTCTCAATCTCAGTCTCCAAAATTCTGTCCCTAGATTTTTGCATTATTCCAGCTCTCTAATTTCAAAAAGAAACTTCATCAAGCTATTTAGTTCTCAAATTTATATTTAATATTATTTTTCTTCCTCTATTGTTTTCTTTCGTTGTGTTATGTTTGAGTTTTTTTTCTGTGCTTACATGGCATTGACATGGTGTTCATAGCTGAGATGTGATGAGTTTAGCTTCAGAATAAATTCTGTGAGCACTGCTGACATTACAAGCTGATTTCTATTTGTTTTATGTGACCTCTCAAATTTCAGCAAGGAAGCTCATTGTGTCAATGATCACATTTACCTTTGACATTCCTAGTCTCAAACTTATAGACAATCTTACTGCAAAAGTTTGAGAGAACAAGTTATGATTTGAATGTGTTTGAAAAGCAAGTGCATAGTAAACCCAAAGTATTAAAATCAGATATGGTGGATCAACAAATCAGTTTTGATCACTTATGATAAGATGAGACATCATGTCCCTTCTTGAAAAGTGCCTTTGGTGTTGAGAGTAACTCACTTCCATTCCATTTCTGTGGATTTTGAGATGGTGGATGAGGATGTGAGATTGGGTATGGTATCCATACACTTTGACCCTTGTGAGATAAGTGCTTTTTGTGGGGTAGAATAAGGGTGGACTCTGTTCATTGTTTGTGCTGGTTTTCTGTATGTTCCAAATGACATAATTCTCAGAGCTATCCAGAGTGCCTCTCCCCCACTTTGATCTGTCATGGGCCAGTGGATTCATGAAAAAAGAATGACATTATTTTAAATATTTTTTTTCAAAATATCCTCTGTCTTGCTGGTGATCTGCAATGGCACAACTCTTGAGTGAAGTACCTGTTTCAAGGCTCTTCTGTTGGGGCAAGAGTGACATAGCCTGAGTTTTGATATTTAGTACGTTGGCAATACGGAGGACATTGTTTTTCCTCCACTGCCTTTGGATTTGAAGCATTTTGTGTTTTCAGTGTTTTGAGGTGCCTGCTGGGGTAAGTATACAGGAGGACAGGGATCATTGCTGCTGGGTAGACCATAAGGTTTCTGTTGGGTTTGAAGACCTAACCTAACCGTCATTTTCCCTCAGTCAGAAAAGACCCTGCTGGTGCTTTGGTTTCAGTGGTGTACTTAATCACTATCTTCTTTTGCTGAGAGGTGGCCGACAAGACGAGGAGAGTGGTTCACATTCTCTTGGGGCTCATTGTACATGTGCTTAGTGGAAGGCCCATTTCCTCATACTCTTCAGTGGCTCTACAACCAAATTAAATTGGTGTTTAAGTGTTTTCATATTAGAGCACTTTCTGTGCTGTTAGGTGACTCATTGAGTAATGACTATTGAAGTTTCCTGATGGAAAATGAAAACAGTATATCAGGATGTAGATACCTATGAAACATAATAGATTGAAAGTGCTCCAGGAAGGCGCAGTAACTCTTGGGGTACTGTAGGAAAGCATTATGTACTCCAGTTTAATTTGAAACAACATGGGTGGCAGCATTTTTTCTACAAGATTATAATTATAATATTAAGGGCTTTATTTTTAACTAATAGTGCAGCATACAATAGTACCATTATTTATACAACTAAAGATGCAAAGGTAATATACCCTGCAGAGAAAAGGAAATAGAAACTGTACACAGTAATTGCTGTGGACCCATGCAATGCAAAATTGCATGGGTTGCCATGGCAATGCAGGATAGTTCCCTGAGCAATGAGTAGTGGATTGATCCACGGAGATTTGTTTGTGATCGGGAAAAAAGGAAAGTAAAAGCAACTCTGGAGGCATAGTACAGTATCAGTCAGGGTTTGCCAACATCAAAGAACAGACAGCTGCTTTCCTTGGATGATGAGCCAATTGATCTAAAAATAATTAAGCTGTGAAATTTTTAATGTACGTTAAAAAAATTGTCATGTTTTATTGAAAAATTATCTACCTTCTCAAAATATTCATTAAAAATTGGAGAAATTCTGATTCTTAAAACAAGGAAACTCATTAAAATTTGAGTTAGACTATCATCGTATTAATAAATAAAGAATGGAAAAAAATTAAGCATTTCCATTTCTGTTTCCAGTCTATCAAGGGTTGCAGAGGGCTATGTATATGTCCATACAGTTATTCCTCCTTCAGCTATGAAGGAATATCTTCCAGGATTGACAGCTTTTTAAGGAAGTTATTTCCTGGATTCCAGTTTTGTTTTTTGTTGAGGACATAGAACAGTACAGTACAGGCCCTTCAGCCCATGATGTTGTGCTGACCTTTTAACCTATTCCAAGATCAATCTAACCCTTCCCTAACACATAACCATCTATTTAGCTTTCATCTGTATCCCTATCTGAGACTCTCTTAAATGTCCTGAATGCATTTGCCTCTACAACCACCTGTGCAGCAAATTCCATGCACCAACCACTCTCTGTGCATTAAAAAAAAGCTACCTCTGATATCCCTTAATATAATTTCCTCCAGAAGCCTTAACATCATGCCACATCATATTGGCTATTTCCACCCTGGGGAAAAAAGCCTCTGCTTATCGTCTTGTGCATCTCTGTCCAATTCACCTGTTATCCATCTTCACTCCAAAGAGAAAAGCTCTAACTTGCTCAACCTATCCTGATAAGATATGCTCCCTATAATTAGACAAGCAGAACTGAACACAATCCTCCAAGTGTAGTGTAATTAGAATTTTATAGCGGGGCAACATTCCCTCTTGATCCTTGAACTCAATTTCCGCCTGGCTAATGAAGGCAAACACACCATATGTCTTCCTAACCACCCTATCAACTTGCTGCAACTTTAAGGGATTTATGCCTCAAAGTCCCCATGTTCTCCATACTGTTAAGAATCCTGCCATTAACCTTGTATTTTGCCTTTAAGTTTCACCTTCCAAAGTGAATCACATCACACTTTTCCACATTGAAATCTACCTGTCCTGTTGTAACCTACAATCACCTTCTACACTTTCCACAACACCACTAACCTTTGTGTCATCTGCAAGATTACGAACTTACCATTACGCTTCTTCATCCAAGTCATTTATAAAAATCACAAAGAGCAGGGGTTCAGTACAGATCCCTGTGGAACACGACGGGTCACCAGGCAGAATGCACTCTATCTACAATCACCCTCTGCCTTCTGTGGGCTAACCAGTTCCGAATACACACAACCAAGTTCCCTTGCATCCCATTTGTCATGACTTTCTGAATGAGGCTACCATGAGGAACCTTGTCAAATGCCTTACTAAAATCTTTTCACTGCTATACTTCTATTAGCTTGTTTTGTCACTTCTTCAAAGAATTTAATTGGGCTCCTGACCATGTTGACTATCCTTAATCCGACTGTGCTTCTCCAAATGCTCATAAATGCTGTTTCTAGGAATTCTCTCTAATAATTTTCTCACCACTGACGAAAAACTCACTGGTCTATAGTTTCTAGGGTTATGCCGATTACCTTTCTTAAACAAAGGAATAATTTTTATTGACTTCTCTAACTTCCGCTAGGCCCCACCTCCCCCTCGTACCCCATCTGTTACTCATTTTTATGCACACATTCTTTCTCTCACTCTCCTTTTTCTCCCTCTGTCCCTCTGAATATACCTCTTGCCCATCCTCTGGGTCACCCCCCCCCCGTCTTTCTTCCCGGACCTCCTATCCCATGATCCTCTCGTATCCCCTTTTGCCTATCACCTGTCCAGCTCTCGGCTCTATCCCTCCCCCTCCTGTCTTCTCCTATCATTTTGCATCTCCCCCTCCCCCTCCAGCTTTCAAATCCCTTACTCACTCTTCCTTCAGTTAGTCCTGACGAAGGGTCTCGGCCTGAAACGTCGACTGCGCCTCTTCCTATAGATGCTGCTTGGCCTGCTGCGTTCACCAGCAACTTTGATGTGTGTTGCAATAATCTTTATCACCCTCAAATCTTCTGGTGCTACTCCTTTGGCCAAAGAGGAAATAAAGATCATCGCCAAAGGCACAGCAATCTTTTATCTCTTTTCCTGTTGTAAGTAGGGGAATATCCCATCCAGCCCTGGAGACTTATCTATCTTAATGTTTTTGAAAAGTTCCAGCAGATCCTCTTTTGTAACGTCGATATGTTTGAGCATATCAGCCTGTTCTTCACTGATCTCACATTTGTCAAGATCCCTCTCACTGGTGAATACTGATGCAAAGTATTCATTAAGGACTCCCCTACTTACTCCCACTCTAGGCACATCTTTCCTCTTTTATCCCTGATCGGTCCTACCCTCACTCCAGTCATCCTCCTGTTCTTCACATACGTGCAGAACAACTTAGGGTTTTCTTTAATCCTACTTGCCAAGGCCTTCTCATGTCCTCTTCTAGCTCTCCTAAGTTCATTCTTAAGCTGCTTCCAGACTACCTTGTACTCTTTACTAAATCTCAAGTATGCTTCTTTCTTCCCCTTGACTAGATGTTCTACATCTCTTGTTAACCATGGTTTCTTCACTCTACCATCCTTTCCCAGCCTCAATGGGACATACCTCTCTGGAACCTCATGCACATACTCCCTAGACATCTTACACATTTCTGTTGTGCATTTCCCTGAGAACATCTGTTCCACTTTACCTCCCAAGTTCCTGTCAAATACATCATAATTACCCCTTCCCCAATAATATGCATTCACATACCATCTGCTGCTATCCTTGTACAAGGCCATAGTAATGGTTAAGGAACCATGGTCATCATCTTCAAAATGCTCACACACCGTGACCTGACCTTGTTTATTCCCTAGTACCAGATCCAGTTTGGCCTGTCCTCG
The DNA here is from genome assembly GCF_963921235.1 of Mobula hypostoma. Classification (NCBI taxonomy): domain Eukaryota; kingdom Metazoa; phylum Chordata; class Chondrichthyes; order Myliobatiformes; family Myliobatidae; genus Mobula; species Mobula hypostoma. The sequence goes on along the minus strand of NC_086100.1, from coordinate 51,560,535 downwards.
AACTGGCCTGTCGATATATTGTGTCACAAGTTCATCCTGGACACATCTAACAAATTCTGCCCTATCTCTATTGCTATTGCAGTGGTGGTGGTAGTGGGGGGCGGGGTGTCCTATCGAATACTCACAATAGAGTGATTGCTACTTTCCTGTTTCTGACTTCCACGCATACCAGTTTAGCCAATGATCCCTGCACAATGCCCTCCCTTTCTTTAGCTGTGATACAATTCCTAATAAGCAATGCCACTCCTCACCTGTTTACATCTGCCCCTGTCCCTTTTGAAAAATCTAAACTCTGGTACATCCAATCAGCCTTCCTCCTTTTGTGTTATCCAGGTCTATGCAATGGCCACTACATCATAGTTCCATGTACTAATACAAACGTTTGTACATACTCTTGAGTCACTGCCCCTGTTCTTGATGCCTCTTGCTTTAAAATAGGCAATTTCAACCCATCCAGCTGATGGCAATTATTCCTTTTCATTGCTTATTCTTCCTCACAGTCTTTCTACTCACTGCATCTAACTTTACCAATTTTTAGACGTATCATTTTGGTTCCTATTTCCATGTCAAACTAGTTTAAACCCTCCCCAACAGCTCTAACAAACCTTGCCACAAGGGTGAGTCTTAAGTTCGTGTGAGATTAGAGGAATAGGTGAGAAGGAGAATGGGCCAAACACTGGATATTGCAAAGCAATCATTTGAAAGCCTGTGGTTGCCCCTTACGATGGTGTTTATGGGAGAATGGTCAGGCTGTGGCATCATGGGGTTGGGATATTGGGCATGAGCCTTGAAATTGAGAAATGAAAGTTGCAGATGCTGAAATAATCAAGGCAAATAAGTTAATTAAACAGTCCAACACAAGGCATTTTTCCAGCACCAGTCATTGGATGGCCCCTTTCAAAACATGTTGCTGCATTAATATTTATGTCTATTACGTGAGCCATTCCTTCTACATTGCAATTCATGACAAAAAGGGGCATGGTTGAATTTCCACAGACCGATAGTTTGATCCAAGAACCGTCTTAGACCATAAGATATAGGAGCAAAATCAGGCCATTCAGCTCATTGAATTTCCTCTGTCATTCATCATGGCTGATTCATTTTCCCTTCTTAATCCCATCTTCCTGCCTTTTCCCCATAACATTTGATGCCTTTATTAATTAAGTACCTATTGACCTGTGCTTTAAATATACCTGGTGTCTTGGTCTTCACAGCCATCTGTGGCAAAGAATAGGGGGTGGGGGGTGAAGATGTTCTTGTTGCCATTTGTGTAGTTTTTTTGTGAGGGAGGGTTGATGGTTTCTTTTGAATGGACTTCATGGTTTTCTTTGTTTCATGACTGTCTGTGGAGAAGATGAATCTCAGGTTGTGTCGTGCAGATATATTCTGATAATAAACGTACTTTGAATCCTTTGAATTACACAGGTTCGCAGCTCTTTGGCTAAAGGAATTCCTCCTCCTCTCTGTTCTCTGCCCTTCCATTATGAACCTGTGCCCTCTGGCCCAAGACTCTTCCACGACTGGAGACATCCTCTGCACATCCACTCTATCCAGGCCTTACAGTAACTTTTAATGAAAATCCCCCTCGTTTTTCTGAACTCTAATGAATACGGGCCTAGAACCATCAAGTGCTGCTTAAAGAATAGTCTACAACTTCAGCCCTTTTAGTATGACCATGTACTTCAGTACACTGTATTCCATATGGCCATTTCTCTGTCCATATCTGCAACTTCCATTGTATTCTTTGCCAATCTTCTATTCTATCCACAACACCACCAATCTAGGTAACATCTGCAAATGCTTCTGCAGACTCTGTGCTTCCTCAACACTGCCTTCACCTCTACCTATCATTGTATGATCATCAAACGTAGCCACAAAACTATCAATTCCGTCATCCAGATCATTAACATATAATGTGAAAACTAGCAGGCCCTACCTTGACCCCTGTGGAGCAGCACTAGTCACCAGCAGCCCCCTTTATTTCCCCTCTTTGTCCCTGCCAGTTAGACAATCTTCTATCCATGCTAGTGTCTTTCCTTTAATATCATGGGCTGTTAGCTTGTCTAGCAGCCTTGCATGGCACTTTGTCAAAGACCTTTTTAAAAAAATCCAATTAAACAGAGAAAATGGAATATAGAACAGTATATCACAGGAACAGGCCTTTTGGCCCACAATGTTATGCCACATCAATTAAATTAGTAATCGAATGGCTAGCTAAACTAATCTCTTCTGCCTACACAACATCCAAATATTTCAATTTTCATCACATTCATGTGTCTCTCTAAACATCTCTTAAAAGCCTCTAATGTTTCTGCCTCTGTCACCACCCCCAGGCTGTGCATTGCAGGCACCCACCACTCTCTGAGTTTAAAAAAAAAACTGCCCCTTGCATATCCTTTAAAAATATCACCTCTCTCCATAAATGCATGCCTTCTGGTACTAGACATTTCAAGCCTTGGAAAAAGATGTTGTCTGTCTACTCTATCTATGCCTCTTGTAATCTTACAGACCTCTTTCACATCTGTTCTCAGCCTCCTTCGCTCCAGAGAAAGCACCCCAAATTTGTCCAACCCCTCATTATAGCATATGCCCTCTAATCCATGCAACATCCTGGTAAACCTCTTCTGCACCCTCTCCAAAGCCTGGATAGCCTTCCTATAAACATAACTTCCTGACGTTTGAGCTCAGTGCCTTGACTGATAAAGGCAGGCATGCCATGTGCCTTTGTAACCACCTTATCAACCTGTGCAGCCACTTTCAGGGAGCTGTGGACTTGGTACCCAAGATCACCCTCCTCTTCAACTCTGATAAAGATCTTGCCCCTAAGAGTGTATAGCCTCTTTGCATTTGACCTACCGAGGTGTAACACTTCATGTTTGGCTGGGTTAAGTGCCATCTGCCATTTCTCTGCCCATATCTGCAACTTCCATTGTATTCTTTGCCAGTGTTCTATGCTATCCACAACACTACCAATCTTGGTAGCATCTGCAAAGGACTAGCCCATCCATCTATATTTTCATCCGGGTCATTCATATACTGTACATCCCAAACAGCGGAGGTCCCAGTGTAAGCAACATCCACTGACTCTCCAAACAACAGAAAATCTGCAGATGCTGGAAATCCAAGCCACACACACACAATACTGGAGGAACTCAAAAGGCCAGCCAGCATCTATGTAAAACAGTACAGTTGAAGTTTCAGGCCAAGACCCTTCAGCCTAAACCCCAGACTACTATAGCACTTCCCTTATCTGCGGGTTTGATGGTGAGGTTAGGAGTAGTGCAGAGGGAGTGGAGAGCAGAACAATTGGAATAAGTGAGGTTGGAATTGGAGAGAGGAGTGTTGAAGTCGAGGCGGTTGATACTCCGTTGGCAGTTGGCAATGGAAAGGTTCAGAGCAGGCAGAAGACCAGGGTGGGATATCTTGGAAGACAAGGAGGGTTGAAGATAGGAGAAGGGGCCATCAGTCTGGGTGGAGAGTCCTTGCTAAAGAAGCAGGCTCTGAGACGGAGGCGATGGAAGAGAAGTTGTGGTGGGTGCGGAGCTCACTGAGGTGTAGGTGTAGAGGGACAAAGGTAAGGCTCTTACTGAGGACAGAATGCTCTGCCTCAGAGAGGGGAAGGTCAGAGGGAATGCTGAAGACCCAGCATGGATGAGAGCTGGGATCTGAGAGGGGAAGGGTGTTGGTAGTGTCAAGGAGAAGGGAAGTTTGGGGTGTTCAGGGATGGGGCGGGTGAGAGGATGGAGTCTCCAAGGGCCCTAGACCTGCTGGTGGAATCTGAGAGGGATGGGATTGTAGATTGCCGGTGGGGAAGAGGAGATGGGAGTTCCAGCAGCAGCACGTGAAGCCCCGGCTAGGAGGTCAAGGCTGGAGTTGGAGCTGAAGGTTGCACAATTAGCACTTTAGAGGAGTCCGAGGACATTGGAACCTGCATTAATAGTGGTGGAGTCCGGGTTTTGAATCTGTTCTGGATCATTAGAGCCGCTGAGGATCACAGTCTGGGGACATCCGGGCCTGCCGGTGTTAGAGACGGCAGGTTCTGTGGTCTGCAGACGGCCAATCTTCCAAGCCTTGCAGGGCATCCTTTGTCTACCCTGCCTGGTATTTCCTCAAAGAATTCCAAAGATTTGTCAGGCAATATTTCTTTTTGAGGAAACCATGCTGATTTCAGCCTGTTTTATTGCGTGTTTCTAAGAATTCCCAAGTCTTCATTCTTAAAAATGGACTCCATCATCTTGCCAACTACTGCAGTCTGATTAATAGTCCTATAATTTCCTGTCTCTTGCCTCCCTCTCTTTGTAAAGAACAGAGTGACATTTGCAATTTTCCAGTCCTCTGGAACCATTCCATGATCCAGTGATTCTTGAATGATCACAACTAATGTCTCCACAATTCACTTCAGCTGCCTCTATAATCTCTTCAGGTACCACTTTCAGAATCCTGGGTGTAGTCCATCTGGTCCAGGTGACTTATGCACTTCAGACCATTCAGCTACCCAAGCACCTTTTCCTTAGTATTAGTGACAGCACTCGCTCCTGGCTGCTGACCCCTGACTCCCATGAATTTCTGGCTGTTAATGTGTTCCACAATGAAGACTGAAAGAAACCCACATTCAGTTCTTCCGTCATTTCTTTGTCTCCCATTTCTACACTCTAGTGTCATTTTCCAGTAGTCTGATGTTCACTTTTGCTTCTCTTTTACTCTTTATATAACTGGGGGGGGGGGGGACTTTTGATAGCCTCTTTTATATTATTGGCTAACTTATCTTCATATTTCATCTTTTCTCTCCTTATCCCCTTTTTTGTTGCCTTTTGCTGATTTTAAAAGCTTCCTGATCCTTTAGTTTCTATTTTTTTTTGCTATATTGTGTACCTTCTCTTTTGCTTTTATGTTCTCTTTAACTTCCCTTGTCAGCCATGATTTCCATATATGATTTCCATATCTTCCCTTTGTAATGACTCGTCCTCTTTGGGATGATCTTCATTGTGTTCTATTCCAAGAAATATCAATCTCCATACATTAACACTAGAAAATCACTCAACTGTGGCATTTTTGAAAGCTCTAGACTCTTGTGTTTTCAAACAGCAAGGCAGTTGCAAGGCTGTCATATCTTGTAGTATTTCCTGCTTCCACTTTCAAAGGTTCATATCGCATTGCTTGGTGCACTTAAAATTCCTGCTTTCTGAAATTCTTTGAAGCCTTCAACATAGTCAATTTGATACTTAATATGTGTTAATCAACTTCCTTTCTTGTTTGCTGGAGTATGCATCTCCATTTTCCACTGAACATTTAAAATCAGAATAGGAACAATTCACATTGTTTGCTGGATTTGCTCAGTGTCAAGCACCATTGACTGCACCATATTGCTAATGGAAATCTTGCCTCAATATAACAATCCCCTTAGTCTGCAATCTTCGATTTATGGTATTTGGTATGTGACAGGTTAATTTCAATGCTGTATGAATTGATTCGTGCTGATAGTCAAAGGCCTTAATTTTTTTGAGACAAAATGAATTGTTTTAATGGCTTGGGAAGCAGAGTTCTCATTAACTAAAACACTGAAAATGTTTTAAAAACTTCAGATAGGTAGATGTAGATAGTTTACTGCAAAGGTGCTGTTCTCCATGCAACATGAATTTGTTTTAGAATATGGGCACAAATTACATGACAAGTGGGGATGAAGGGAGGATTCCCAATGGACATACGTGGCTTGAATGCAGGGTAAGTCACACATGCTTACAGCTGGAATTTTTATGAGAAGCTGATTGAAAAGCATTTGAGCTGAACAACTTGTGTTCCCCAAATTAATATTCTTGTCTCTATTACGATCAATAGCAGTTTTCAATTATCAATATTGGTAATATGCTATTTAACTTCATAACATTATAATTTTTAACAGGAAAACTCCCTGTACAAATAATATTGAGTTTGTTTTCTGGCTTGTGAAAATAGTTGCAATCCACTTCCCACCCTGCTGTCTGGAGAAATCATACTTCTCTGTTATAAATTGCAGAGAGGAGGATATTAGTTGATTAAAGGGCTTCAGATGTGCTTGTTATTGCAGATAAAGGGCTTCTGATATGCTTGATATTACAGATTAAAAGCTCAGACCTAAATGTGGCCAACAGCAGACTGTAACAACTTGATTACAGCTTGGGTATCTGTTCATGCTTGCTTTTTGGCAATGGAAATGGCATTGATTCAGATAGTTTAATAGTACAACGATCTGATCAAGAAGGTTATTATTTGGGTCCCTTTCCATCATGTGACTGTCCCTGCTTATTGGCTTGAGTGTCAAAGCTCAGACTGATTTGCGGCAGAATAGGCATTGGGATTTGATTGAAGCAATTTTCCACTTACTCTTCCTGTCTGTACAAGGCTGAGAAGAATCAGAATCAGGTTTATTAGCACCAGCATGTGTCGTGAAATTTGTTAAGTTAGCAGCAGCAGTTCAATGCAATACATAATATAGAAGAAGAAAAAATATAATAAAATAATCATAAATAAATCAGTTACAGTATACGTACATTGAATAGATTAAAAATACACGCAAAAACAGAAATAATATGTACTAAGAAAAGTGAGGTAGTGTTCACGGGTTCATTATCCATTTAGTAATCGGATGGCAAAGGGGAAGAAGCTGTTCCTGAATCGCTGAGTGTGTGCCTTCAGGCTTCTGTACCTCCTACCTGATGGTAAAAGTGAGAAAAGAGCATACCCTGGGTGCTGGAGGTCCTTAACAATGGACCTATAAGGCTATAAAGATTTAGATAGATTTTCTGAATATGCCACATTCCTACAGTGGGATAGGTGTTTACATGCATGGGTCATTAAAGGGATCGCATGCTCTTTGTCGACTGTCCAGATTGGATGTCATACTTGAGAAACCCACTTCCAATTGCTGATGATGCTCTCCACACTATTTGACAAGTTTTCAAAGCTCCCTCACAAACAATCCAATACCATCAATTCGGGGATAAATTACTGTCTAGCACTAGACCATTAAGGTTGGCTCCTCTTTTCTCTTTATGAACTGACTTACTGAATTGCTTTTCTCTTGGGCTTGTCCCATCATCTCCATCAGGAAATAATTATGCTTGGTGAATGCTTCAAATTTAGTTGAAATATGCTTGTTCAATAGGTCAGTGGGATACCAATTTTTAATGTCACTTGATGAGTGCAGGCGATCATGTAGTATGATCTGTTTTTATGGCAAGTCTTTTTGTATGAATGATAACCCATTCATTCATTTGGATAGCTGAGTGGGAGGAAGATCAGGATACAATGGAGCAAGCCATGATGACCTGCTGCAAAATCCACATGATTTTGTTTAGGTTGGCAAATATGTCTGTGACTGAAAGGGTTAAGCATAAGGCTATCACAGCTACTGTAAAATGACTCTATCTGACCTCATTATTTATATCCACTACTGACTGTTGCATTTCTATTATGCTATTAAAAGCCTCTACCATAAGGGTGAGTGTTCACTCGTTATTTTCCTTTTGTGTAGTTTTCCAGTAGGTAGAGTAGAAGTTGATTCAAGAAACCTTGGATCAAGAAACCTTCTCTTTGTTAATGAGCCAGTTGTCATGCTGTATATCAGGGGTCCTCAACCTTTTTTACACCACGGACCAGTTTAATATTGACAATATTCTTGCGGACCGGCCGACCGGGGGTGGGGGTGGGTGGTGTTCAAGTAGGGTTCAACTCACCTCAACATGTCTTTTACAGTTAGGGTTGCCCAACTTTTTCACTCCCAAATAAGGGACAAAAGTAGCAGTCAAGTACGGGGACAGCATTTACCCTGAGAAAGACTACCATGACCATGAACCATGACCGTGAAGCCTTGCGTGGGCACCTGTATGGGCAGGCGCATACGTGCCGATTTTTTTTCCACAGGTCGGTTTTGACTTCATCTTCTTGACTACACTGTACATACATTATTTCTACTTTATATAGGCTGTGTATTTATCATATCATTCCTGCTTTTACTCTTTGTTAGTGTTATTTTAGGTTTTATGTGTTATTTGGAATGATTTGGTAGGTTATTTTTTGGGTCTGGGAACACTCAAAAATTTTTTCCATATAAATTAATGGTAATTGCTTCTTCGCTTTACGCCATTTCAGCACGAAAGGTTTCATAGGAATGCTCTACATTAGTGGGGGAAATACGGGACAAACCAATTTAGCCCAATATATGGGATGTCCTAGCTAATACGGGACAGTTGGCAACCCTATGTTCAAGTTCAACAGTGCATGACAGGGAATGAGGAAAGGTGCAGCTGACTCATATCGTTTCCTCGCGGCCCGGTAGCACATGCTTTGCAGCCTGGTGGTTGGGGACCGCTGCTGTATATGATGAAAAGAAGAAATAGCAAAAATGCCCAACATAGAGAAATATAAGAACGAAAATCTGCCAAAGTTGGAAATTTAAAACAAAACATGAGATGGTGAGTTATGTAGTAGGCAGGCATCACCTGTGGAGAAAAACAGTTAATGTTTCAGTTTGGTGACCTTTCAGCAGAATTGAGAAAGCATGTTGTGGAAGAGTGGAGAGATTAAAAGGAATGCCTTCGATAGTGTGAAACCAAGAAAATCCAAATGATGCAGTATTGTTTGTGCCATCTAAAAGCGAGTGCTGAAGGTTTCTTAATCAAAGTTGATGCAGACGGAAATGGAGGAAGAGAGATAAAAGAGGGATAAATACCAATTAGAACCATTTTAGTGCTGAGAAACACAAAACTGGCTATGGAAAGGGAATTACAACTTTTGATGATCTTATGACAAGTAGCAAGTTCTGAATCATGGTGGAGTGTCAAGAACTAGGGGCCAGGAAGTACAAAGGATTTAAATATAAGAGGAGAGAGTGGGATAGTGGTTTTAAGGTCAGAATTGGATCTTATTGAAAAGCATAACTGGTTATTCTTACATTTTCTCGTTCTCTGTTCCTCTGTGTCTCATGGTGCTATCTTGTCAAAGATTTCAGAAATCATTATGGATAATTTGCTGAGTTTGGCCGCCTTGGGGTGAAAGTTGAGGGTAAAGCAAAACCTGTCTTTAGCCAGTTTTGGGTGTGATCGGGTGAAGAGAGTGTGAAGATGGAGAAATAGTTGGAATAGTTTTAGACAGTCATAATAGAGAAAATACTATTTTCCTAATTGTAAAAGTGTGAAGAAAGACATTTTATCTTGGGAGTCCTGATTAAACAAGATCATATGGATCTTATTTTGGTTCTAAATTTCTCTCTGACAGTGCAGTCAAATCCTGAAGGCAACACTGAATCACTGATGTTATCATCTGTAATTTCTACCATTTTTGACCTGCATCTGAGGGGGACCAAATCCTGGTTTTATTCTGTATTTTTTTCACCTCAGCTCTCTGCAATCTCAGAGGCGGTTAGAAATATTCTTAGCTCTAGTCATTTCCCTGAAACTCCCTGCGATGGATGAAGTAATGTGAAATACACACTAGCATTTTAAGAATTTGGATGGGATCCAATATCCTGCCACCTAATAGGAAGATATGGTTGTAATATGCTTTGTTTATGAAGTTAAGTACAGTATTGAAATTAGAATGGATTCCTTGTAAGCTTGCTCTTGACTTGTCCATTTCTTGTTTTCCATTTGGATATCAAATTCATCCCCATTAACCCTTTGAAATATCTCCATATTTTTTCATGTGAAAATTCAATTCTCTGCCTTTTGATTGATTACTTGGATTGAAGCTTGTAACATGTAATCAGATTTTGATTTTGATAGTTTTTAAACAATATATCCAAAGAGACATTAAAATAATGCAGATTAAATAAT